>NC_139560.1:12417200-13017200 GCF_965112155.1 Podarcis liolepis
TCGAACACTTGCTGTTTCAGAACGACTGCATCAATGGGACCCATTATTTGGCTCTAACTATAACGTATAAACATTATTACTATATCATAGGAATGGCTGCATAGGAAATTACAAGTTTCCATTCTGCTAGTGTCAGAAAATGAATGCACGATGCTGCAGGCAGCAGAGAGACTGGGATGAGACTAATAGCCGCAGCACTCTCTAGCAAAATCAAGGAATGTTGCTAGAAAGTCACAGTCTTCCCCTCTGTTTTCTAGCAGGCCACTTCAGTCAATATATTTCCCAATTTATTGGGTCACCGTGGGCCAGAAAAATGGTGCCCTAGCTCCATTGCATCTCACCAAGCAAGGCTTAAGATCACCCTGAGCTGTGTGTAGTTAATCAGTTGCTAATTAGAAATGAATAAAAGGAGGAGGCTGTGAGTGCCCTTCTAGCTCAAAAAGACATGGGAGAAACTAGACTGCAGGATCACCGAGAGAATCAGTATAGTGCCAGACAGCTAACGGTACTTGCTGCCAAAAATAAAGACCCCAGAAACTCAAAGTCTCACATATTATCTGTGATGGGCCTTTCAATCAGAAAGTGGAGAAGGAAGGGAGAAAGAGGTCCCAGCATAAGACAAAGAGCGAAAGTGACAGAGGTATATAAAAATATTGTTTTGTTCTTGTTCTGGGGCACGACTTCTGGCTGGATGAGGAAGTAAGCCTGTCAAACAGCTGGGAAGCTTCCTTTCCACATGCAAACCAGTTTGATTTTCAGATCCCTTTTGCACTCTGCAGACACAGTTTCATGTGCTAAAAATTTAACTTGGCTTCCGTTTGCCAGTTCCCAACCCAAAGAGTCTCCCCTTTACCCTGAAATCGTCTCCTGGATCAGGAAATAAATCTTCTCGCATTCTTGCACACCCCATCCATGGAAGTCCTGCTGTTGTTGTTGTTTAGTCATTTAGTCGTGTCCGACTCTTTGTGACCCCATGGACCAGAGCACGCCAGGCACTCCTGTCTTCCACTGCCTCCTGCAGTTTGGTCAAACTCATACTGGTAGCTTCGAGAACACTGTCCAACCATCTCGTCCTCTGTCATCCCCTTCTCCTTGTGCCCTCCATCTTTCCCAACATCAGGGTATTTTCCAGGGAGTCTTCTCTTAAACTACAATCCAAACTACAAGAAAGAAGATTCCACCTAAACATTAGGAAGAACTTCCTGACAGTAAGAGCTGTTCGACAGTGGAATTTGCTGCCAAGGAGTGTGGTGGAGTCTCCTTCTTTGGGGGTCTTTAAGCAGAGGCTTGACAACCATATGTCAGGAGTGCTCTGATGGTGTTTCCTGCTTGGCAGGGGGTTGGACTCGATGGCCCTTGTGGTCTATTCCAACTCTATGATTCTATGATTCTCATGAGGTGGCCAAAGTATTGGAGCCTCAGCTTCAGGATCTGTCCTTCCAGTGAGCACTCAGGGCTGATTTCCTTCAGAATGGAGAGGTTTGATCTTCTTGCAGTCCACTTCCAATTGTTATAAGAGTCCCCACGCAGCTCTCCCCTGAAACTGCATCTCCTCACGCCACTGCCAACTATTACTCCCTGACCCACCAAGAAAGGGGCTATAGCTCAGTGGTAGAGAACACCCTTTGCATGCACAAGACCCCAGGACTCAACCCCCAGAATCTCCAGGTGAAGTTTGAAAATGCACATAAGGAGAACCTTTCTGGAATGGAAACCTATGTTGATGGGCAGAGCCAGAAGCAAAGGTGGGTGCAATGAGATTAAGGGCCACTATCTGAACAATAATCTTGGTCATCTGATTGTCCTTTTTTCCCATTGTTGTCTTTTTAATTGTATAAATTGCTTTTTTATGTTGCTATGGCCGTTGGCTAACGCGAATAAAGTTTATCTATCTATGACCTCTCCATTCTATCTATAACCTCTCCATTCTGAAGGAAATCAGCCCTGAGTGCTCACTAGAAGGACAGATTGTGAAGCTGGGGCTCCAATACGTTGGCCACCTCATGAGAAGAGAAGACTCCCTGGGAAAGACCCTGATGTTGGGAAAGATTGAGGGTACAAGGAGAAGAGGAGGGCAGAGGACGAGATGGTTGGACAGTGTTCTCGAAGCTACCAGCATGAGTTTGACCAAGCTGCGGGAGGCAGTGGAAGACAGGAGTGCCTGGCATGCTCTGGTCCGTGGGGTCACAAAGAGTCAGACATGACTAAACGACTAAACAACAACAATCTATGAAAAGGTGGGTGAATGATGAGTGTTGATTATTCATGCATTCCTCTCTGTACGCCACCCAGGCAAGCAAGAAACAGGAGCTGTGCAAGGATTCATTCTAACCAGGCAGAAATACCTGAGGAGGGTACATCTGAAGGCAGCCCTGTTTTGGGAAGCTTTTAATGTTTGATGTATTACAGTATTTTTATATTTTTTGGGGAAGCCCAGCCAGATGTAAAGGTAAAGGTAGAGGGACCCCTGACCATTAGGTCCAGTCGTGGCCGACTCTGGGGTTGCGGCGCTATAAATACTAAATTATTATTATTATTACAAAGCAAGGCTGGAGCCTGCAGGAAATGGGTGCAGCTGGGGATGGGATGGCCTATGGTGTACCCTGAGGGCCAGACAGAGAGACTTTGGTGGGCTGCATTTGGGTCAGAGGTTTCCCATCCCTGGCATATTCAAGTCCTGAGATTGGTGGAACTGTGGCCTAACTCTGTATAAACTTCCTACGTGCCCCAAGCCCAGCAACTTTCTCTCATCCCTTTCACCTACAGGTCATCCGAGGATAACAAGCGCTCATCAAGCTCTTTAAAACTTAAATGTCTTTTGGCCTCCGGATTGTCTCAGCACTTGCACAGGATGTGGGTTGGGTTGAGCTTTCACAGGAGGCAAGCAGGAAACAAACAAGCCCTTCCACCTTGTCATGTCGTTCTTCAACTTTTTGCGGTTTCCTAAAGCTCTCTGATGTTCGGAGACTTCTTAGAGCAGTTTCCACTACCGTGTTGGTAAACATGAAAGCCCTCCCGCTACCCAGCCTTTGAAGAGGTGGCACCTGGGCTAAAAAAGAGAAGCCAGAAGACTCTTCTTGGGCTGGAATCAGGTTGCGGGTGAATTCCTGTGAACTGGAGTGGTCGTGTGAAACCGAGACACACACGCAGAGAGTAATCTGAAGCTGGGAGTATCAGCAAATGGACAGCAACAGTTTTCTTCTTCTCCTTTCAGAACTTGAGGAAGCTAATCCCCTTTAAGAGCCTCTCATGTCCCCAAAGGAGCCCAGGTGACAACTAATCCCCTCCAGCTGGAATATCATGCTTTCCTTGGCAGCTGAGTCATCTGTTTCAGGGTGGGCAGCCTCACCGTTGCAATAAGCTAGTAAAGTGACACAGAATTCTTCACCGGGGCAGAGTTTGCACACTCTTAAATCAACAGAAACTTGCATAGCAAATGGGCCTCACCTTGCTGATTGCACGCCCTTTTATTCTCTGGGATGACACGGCCGCTGCTATCTGCAGTAGATAACAAGCCCAATGGAATCTGCTTAGATGCACGCAGTACGTACATTAGCCTTGATGCCAAATATGGGTCCAGTTCTTTGACCAACAAAGAGTCTCTTTTTAGACTTAGAGTGCTGCTTACATCACTAAGATTAGAGAAGGCACTCAACAACTTAGAAACATAGAATCATAAAGCTGGAAGGGACCCAAGGTTCATCTAGTCGAACCCCCCTGAAATGCAGGAATCTCAGCCAAAGCATCCATGAAAGATGGCCACCCAACCTCTGCTTAAAAACCTCCAAGGAAGCAGAGTCCACCACCTCCCAAGGGAGACTGTTCCACTGTCGAACAGCTCTTACTGTCAGAAAGTTTTTCCGTATGTTCAGTCGGAATCTCCTTTCCTGCAACTTGAAGCCATTGGTTCGAGTCCTACCCTCCAGAGCAGGAGAAAACAAGCTTGCTCCATTCTCCATGTGACAGCCCTTGAGATACTTGAAGATGGCTATCATATCTCCCCTCAGTCTCCTTTTTTCCAGGCTGAACATACCCATCTCCTTCAACCATTAATCATAAGGCTTGGCTTCTAGACCCTTGATCATCCTAGTTGCCCTCATGGGCACACATTCCAGCTTGTCAACAACGTTTTTAAATTGTGGCACCCAGAACTGGACACAGTATTCCAGGGAAGGGTGGGAAAGAAATTCGATTCAGTTCCCCATTCAAAGCAGAGCCAGCCGAACCCACACTAAAAGACAGGGCATCCTTCAAAATTTACACATCTGCAAATTTCGCAGCGCCATCCTCCAGGCAAGTAATGTGTACAAAGTGGGCATACGAATGTACAGATTTGTGAAAATAACATGCAAAAATGCATTACAGTGGTACCTTGGGTTAAGTACTTAATTCGTTCTGGAGGTCCGTACTTAACCTGAAACTGTTCTTAACCTGAAGCACCACTTTAGCTAATGGGGCCTCCCGCTGCCACTGCGCCACCGGAGCACGATTTCTGATCTCATGCTGAAGCAAAGTTCTTAACCCGAGGTACTACTTCTGGGTTAGCGGAGTCTGTAACCTGAAGCGTATGTAACCTGAGGTACCACTGTAGATCGGGGAAAATTGCTTTGCAAAACTCTGCTTAATGGGCAAAGTTGCATGCGAATGCTTGCATGTTGCGGAAAATTCACAAGGAAATGAATTCATGAGGGCTTGATGGCGAGCGAATTGCAAAAGGGTGAAAAGGTGGAGAACTGAATTTAAGAGTGGGGTGAGGGTGGGGAATGGAAACTAGGTGGAACTGAAATCAACAGATTTGGCCACCTCAGGCTTCAGATCACTGGGCTGGGCACCCCAGTGCTGTGTCCACTTCTATTTCTCACTGCCCAAATTGGTGGGACCCTGCCCAGAAAAAACTTATTGGGGGAGAGCTGTATCAGGTCCCTAGGCTGGGAGTCAGCCATATCACCAGGATAGCCCTGACAACTCAGTTGGTTAGAGCACACTGCTGATAACGTCAAGGTTGCGGGTTCGACTCCCGTTTGGGACAGCTGCACATTCCCCCATTGCAGGGGTTTAGACTAGATGATCCGCAGGGTCCCTTCAAACTCTACAATCCTATGATTCTATAGGTTTCTGCAGAATATAGGTTTCCTTGGAGCCCTTGATCTCTAGGTAAAGAGTCATGAATATAATCAGCTGTCTGTAAGCAAAACATACAGTACAAAAAAAAAGAGAACTGTACTTTTCTGTTATTGATTTTTTTCTGGGGTTCCACTTGTGGCAAAGATAAGCTTTTTCATATGTGGGATCTTTATTTTTAGTTTAATGGCAAGCGTTGCATTTATTTAATAGCAAGCACTCCTCACACTTGTCTGTTTAAATAGCTCTCAACACGCAAATATTTTCCCAGAGCATCGGTGTAATTAATGTATAAATAAACCGCATTTTCTTCTAAGTGGCTGACATATGTTTATGAAATATTTGCCAGCACGCAGCTGCCGAGGCTGACTCCAGCGCCATCCAGCAATGCCACCGTTTTGGAATCTGTCTACAGCAAAATGCCACAAAGAAGAATGGGGAAACGGGTGAGTGGGAAAGGATTCCAGGATGCGGTGCCATATGGCATTTGGGCAAAGCTTTCTTGATGGAGAGCTGCCTTGTGCACTAGTCAAATTGAATGGGTGCAAAAGAATTGTTGCCAGCTACAAAGCCTTTTCCAAATACTCAGAAATGTGGAAACACAAGTTTTTGTTTCGTGTCTGTTTGCTTTTTAAAAAGAAAACCCAAGCAGACTTTGTGCATTTCGTAGCAGCATCATGGGCAGAAATTCAGGGGGAAAGCTTCACCTGTTCAATATCTGCCTGTTGTTTGGTTATTTAAAACAGTGTGTCATTGCATGGCAACCCAGCACCCTTCAAAACCTGCATTTATTTGAACTTTGCAACGCCATTCTCCCACCAGGTAATGCATACAAAAGCGCACATATAGTAGGTCTGCAACTTATACAGTGAATATGTTCCAAAATCACATATAGTCAAAACCCATTGGTGGGTGGGATTGCCAAAGTCTATTTTCCTGGACAACTGCCCTCTTTCTGCCCACTTTTTATGTATGTATGTATGTATGTATGTATGTATGTATGTATGTATTTATTTGCGGAGCACATAAAGTTGAATGCACACAACTTAAATAACTTGAGGGCTTACTGTGCATCAAGGTGTACATCAAAATGCATGTATTGGTGAAAGATAAATACAAAAGTATGTTATATTGGTGGGGTTTTTTGCAAAAATAATAATAATGTATTTAACAGGCAATATTGCATACAAAAATGTGAAGGTAAAGGTAAAGGGACCCCTGACCATTAGGTCCATTAGGTCCAGTCGTGGCCGACTCTGGGGTTGCGGCACTCATCTCACTTTATTGGCTGAGGAAGCCGGCATACAGCTTCCGGGTCATGTGGCCAGCATGACTAAGCCACTTCTGGCGAACCAGAGCAGCACACGGAAATGCCATTTACCTTCCCGCCGGAGCGGTACCTATTTATCTACTTGCACTTTGACGTGCTTTCGAACTGCTAGGTGGCCAGGAGCAGGGACCAAGCAACGGAAGCTCACCCCATCGAGGGGATTCGAACCGCCAACCTTCTGATTGGCAAGCCCTAGGCTCAGTGGTTTAACCCGCAGCGCCACCCACGTCCCATTACAAAAATGTAGATTCCCACTAAAAACACTGATGAATTTTCATGAAGCCTTTCTGAAACGTAAATAAATCAGAAACCAAGGTGGAAATGCCAAGAACTGGTCTTAAGTTTGGAAAAATAGGAATGCGAGAGAAACCAAAATGGGCAGATTTGCATGTAGCCTTTGGCTACCACTAGTTGAGCTGCTGAGATCCTGCAGAGATGTAAGCTGGCAGAAAGGTCTGTGGAGCAAAGAGCAGGAGAAGGAAGGGATTTGGGAAGGAAAGGGGAAGGAAACAAGTCAAGGGTTAGGGCAGTGATGGCCAAACTTGGCCCTCCAGCTGTTTTGGGACTACAATTCCGACCATCCCTAGCTAACAGGACCAGTGGTCAAGGATGATGGGAATTGTAGACCCAAGTTTGGCCATCACTGGGTTAGGGATTGGGGAGAAATCAGGTTCAGTTTTCATTTATAGCCCAACCTACTGAATGGACACTTTTCAAAAGAATATGGAAACTGAAACACAACTCAGCCTTCAAAATGTGCACATCTCAGAATTTTGCAGTGCAGTTTTTGAGCCAAGTAATGCGTCCGATATGCATCACACCAGGGTAAAGTGGGCATCAAAATATATATAATATTGAAAATAGAATACAAAACTGCATTATATTTATACTTTGTATGCATACAAAGATGCCTATATGAGGAGAAATTCACACTAAAATGCTGCTGGATTTTCAAATGGACTTTTTTTAAAAGTAAAAAATGGCAAACTCATTTGAAAACGGGGAGAACTGAACTCAATATTGGGGGGTGGAGGAAGGAATGGAGAGAATCAAACTTGTTCAGCCTTAGCTAGGATAAGAGGCTTGGAAGAGCGAGAGGTATAGAGGACTTAAGGGAAGAAGAGGTCAACAGAGCATTCATTTCCGAAAGGATACACTCACTTTGGTGCAATCTTTCCCCATAAAGTGACAGAATCGCCAAAGAAACCCAAACAGGTTTTTCCCTTTCATTTTGAAGGTCACCGCTTCTGACACCTTTGTCATTTGCTATAAGCACTTCTTATGAGCTAGACTGAGGAAGTCCGGAGGGAGCAGCAGCAGTCGATACTCAGAGCGTCTCATCACCCATCAGCACTTCAGTGGCAACAACCTCCGACATCCATTGGTCTCATGATCTATGGAAGGAAAGAGTAGAAATGCTAGGCAGGAGATTCTGTCCAAGCAGCAGCATGGAAAAGATGGCTTTGTTTGTGGAAGGGACAAAATGCCATGGAAGTTATCACCAGGGCAAACATTCAGGGCCCTGCCAGACGGGTGTTTTTCATGGGTGTATTCGGCAACATGTCAATGGCGCAATAATAGTGCATTGAGCCCTTCTGTGGTTTCCAGCAACTGGTATTCAGAAGCATTAGTGTTTCTGAATGTGCTGGCAGAACTCAGCCATCATCACTAGTAGCCTGATCCAGAAGGATCTTCTTATGCCCTTAAAGGTAAAAGGTAAAGGGACCCCTGACCATTAGGTCCAGTCGTAACCAACTCTGGGGTTACGGCGCTCATCTCGCTTTATTGGCTGAGGGAGCCGGCGTACAGCTTCCGGGTCATGTGGCCAGCAGGACTAAGCCACTTCAGGAGAACCAGAGCAGCGCATGGAAACACAGTTTACCTTCCTGCCGGAGCGGTACCTATTTATCTACTTGCACTTTGACGTGCTTTCGAACTGCTAAGTTGGCAGGAGCAGGGACCCAGCAACGGGAGCTCACCCCGTTGCGGGGATTCGAACCGCTGACGTTTTGATTGGTAAGTCCTAGGCACCACCCGCGTCCCTTGCCCTTAAAGGACACCCCACTAATTCACTCCTCACCACCTCCATGCCATAGGAGCCCACATTTACAGAACTGGGCAATGGGCCTTTAAAAAAGGAGGCAGGTCTTTAGAGCGAGGCGGCCCCAGTAGGATGTTCAAGCCCACTAGGTTTAATAAGGCCACAGAAGCCTTCAAAAAGTGAGCCCTAGCTAATGCTGGGCACCCTGAGCTGTCCAGGGTGCTGACAAGTTGCATTTTGACCTGCTGGACATCTTGCAATGCTGGACCTGACTATCAGATGTGCCTGTCTTTATTTTATTTATTTTTTTAATTTAAATTTATGTCAGAATTTTTAAATGTTAAATTGTGATCTCCAGAGCAGGAGAAAACAAGCTTGTTCCCTCTTCCATGTGGCAGTACTTGAGATATTTAAAGATGGCTATCATAGCTCCTCTCACAGTCTCCACTTTCCAAGGCTAAACATACCCAACTCCTTCAACCACTCCTCATAAGGCTTGGTTTCTAGACCCTTGATCACCTTGGCTGCCCTCTTCTGCATTAATTCCAGCTTATCAACATTGTGGTGCCCAGAACTGGACAGAGTATTTCAGGTGGGGTCTGACCAAGGCAGAATAGAGCAAATTTATTACTTCCCTTGACTGTGACACTAGACTTCCATTGATGCAGCCTAGAATAGTATCAGCATTTTTTTGCTGCTGCATCACACTGTTGACTCATGTTAATCTCGCGGTCCATTAAGACCCTTAGATCCTTTTCATATGTACTGCTAGTAAGCCAAGTGTCCCCCATCTTATATTTGGGCATCCAGTTTTCCCTGCCTAAGTGTAGAACCTTACATTTGTCCCTACTGAAAATTCATTTTGTTAGATTGGGCCCAGTTCTCCAATCTGTTAAGGTCATTCTGAACTCTGATTCTGTCTTCTGCGGCTTTACCTACCACTGCAAATTTGATGAGCACTCCCTCTATTCCTTCACCCAAGTCGTTGAACCACAACAGGCCTTTACAAGAGATACGCAAACATAAACTGGAGGTATAAGGAGTACCAAGAACAAAAAGCTCAGACTTGGCTTTATTGACCCACCTCTTTGGGATGTGACTTGTGTCTTATCAAGTCCCCTGGCATCAAGCTGACCTCATCTGGGTCCCTCATTTGGGACAGGCAATAAGAAGTGCTAGTCTGGTTGGCATCTGCACATGGGATAGAGCTGAGAATTCTTCTGCCTTGTCCTCAGTCAGGGAAGTGTATTGAGCTGTCCTTTCTAGGGGATCACAGGGGATCTCCTAGGCGTTGCTTCTTTAAAGAGGCAGAGGAACTGAGCATGTCAAAGGCAGAATACAGAAGCCCTTGTCCTCATCGGTCTTCCAGTGAAGCTTACATTCCCACCTCTGTTGCTTGCAAGCTGAGCTGACAATAAGTCAATTCAGGCACCTCCTCCTCTTGTGTAACGTTTCCCCCCCAAAAAAATTTGGGTGGGTGTGGATTGCACCCTAAAATTTAAAACAAACACACAATGGGAATCAGTGGTCAGAACAAGGAAGGTGATATTTTATAAGCTAGACAGATACGGTATAATTCAAAGGGCACATACTCTTGGCTGCTGAAAAAATATAGCCCAGCGTACAGGAGAAATGACCTTCCTTGGGTCTTTTATTTCAAATCCTTTTGCAAACATTATTAAATAAGAAGTGCTGAGCTAAGGAATCTCAGGTGCTGCTGCGGACATATCTTTCAGCTATTCTGAGTTAGAAAGTCACACGTGATGATGGTGCAGGAACGGCATTTTTTCCCTGGGTTTTATCTTTTCTTTGCCTGCCACCGCTGTATATCAGGTTACATGATGCCTGGTGACTTCACACAAAGTAATAATAATAAAAAGGCTAATTTAGAAGGAGCAGGCATATGCTATATTCCAACTACAAAACCAGGTAGAATTAGGAATGGAGTGTCATGAAAAAGAGCATACCTAACTGAAAGGGACGCGGGTGGCGCTGTGGTCTAAACCACAGAGCCTAGGGCTTGCCGATCAGAAGGTCGGCGGTTCGAATCCTCGCGACGGAGTGAGCTCCCGTTGTTCAGTCCCAGCACCTGCCAACCTAGCAGTTCAAAAGCACATCGAAGTGCAAGTAGATAAATAGGTACCACTCTGGCGGGAAGGTAAACAGCGTTTCCGTGTGCTACTCTGGTTTGCCAGAAGCAGCTTAGTCATGCTGGCCACATAATCCGGAAGCTGTTTGTGGACAAACGCCAGCTCCCTCAGCCTATAGAGCAAAATGAGCACGCAACACCAGAGTTGTCCGCGACTGGACCTAATGGTCAGGGGTACCTTTACCTTTACCTTTAACTGAACAGGAGCATGGCACACACTGCAACATTTTGTTGGAGGTTCCCCTGGCATATACGCTAATGGTAAACTTGGTTCTTTGGATGTGGAGCTTCCTGGAAAAGGGCAGAGCTGGGTGGTTGGAGCCCTGGACAACCGAACCCCCCACACTGCAACATTTTGTTGCAGGTCCTACTTGTAACATACAGTACCCAGAACCAATCCTAAAAAAACCGGACCCAACCTCAAGGAATAAGGGATGAGAGCATTATTTTATGAAATACAGTGGTACCTCGGGTTAAGTACTTAATTCGTTCTGGAGGTCCGTTCTTAACCTGAAACTGTTCTTAACCTGAAGCACCACTTTAGCTAATGGGGCCTCCCGCTGCCACCGCAGCACAATTTCTGTTCTCATCCTGAAGCAAAGTTCTTAACCTGAAGCACTATTTCTGGGTTAGCAGAGTCTGTAACCTGAAGCGTATGTAACCTGAAGCGTATGTAACCCGAGGTACCACTGTAAATTCTCTGCTACTAGTCATTATTTATTATGCCAGAGCTCCCATTTTTTATTTTTTTTTAGTCCAATCTATATAGGTTTGAGTATATTGGGTTTTCCTTCTCTCTCTGTCTTTTCCCCCTGCTTAAAACACACACCGTGTGTCTGCTGTGCTGACAGCAGTATTTCTTTCAACTCTTCAGGAAGAAATCCCTAGACCTCCCTTGGCCCCAGCGAGAGCTTATAACCTCCAAAACCCAATGCCAGGGATGAATATGCTTTCCCTGCAGGGAAACATTTCAAAGTCCCGCTCTCACATTTCCAGAGTAAAATATTGCCTCTATTAAAGCAAAAACAGCTCAGCTGTGATTTGGAATCCAGCAGGGAACAGTGGTTCTGCTGCGCACAGCATTAAACCTGCCTCATCTTCCACTCTGTATGCCTCTTCCGGGGATTTGCTGGGGCTACTTTGGCTCCCTGAGCAAATGCCTGATGTTTCACAAATCTCTAGTCCTTAGCTGAAGGGCAGCGCTGCTCGGCTGGTTGCTGCTTTCGGGTCTCAGCTTCCATCACTTCTAGAATGGAGATGAACTTATACGTCAAGCATCCCTGCACATCCCTCGTTAAGAATACAGGTGATAAGAATTTGCTCTGCAAATTTGGATTCCAGATGTTTTCTGCACCTTTGGAGCATTACCAAATATCCACAAACTATTCATTATCTGCATTCTTCTCCTCCTTCCTCCCTCGCTTCCTAGTCACCCAAGTCTAAAGCTGTTTAAGACTTTAAAGCAGGAATTAGGCCTTCCAGATTATGTTTATTTATTTAATAAAATGTATACATTGCTTGATTGTAAACAACAACAAAAACAATCCTCAAAGCAAACACACACACACACACACACACATTACCAATAAGAATTAGCAACCGTGACTTAAGACTTTTTTTAAAAAAAAAAGTATATTGTGTTATTAATATGATGTTAGCCGCTCTGAGCCCAGCTCTTGCAGAGGAGGGTGGGATACAAATAATATTTATTTATTTATTTATTTATTTATTTATTTATATTTCAAAAATTAAAATAACTATGAACGAAAAGCAGATTAAAACTCACACTATCTTTCTAAATATCTGGGTAGGCTTGTCTTAAGCAAAAATATTTTTTGTTTTGTTTTTTGAGTTTTTGAAATAACTTTTATTTGATTTTTACAAATGCAGAGTTATAACAATACAAAACAGATATCCATATTTATAGGTTTCTCTGAATCTCGAGACTTCCCACCACCCCCTCCAGGGGTCCTGCTGTCAACCTTTCCAACTGCACATTATTTCCTAGTCCATATTTTAAATCTCTCCATATTATCCATATCATTTGCTACATTACAAGTGTGATTAAAATCCTGCCAATGTTTTCATCTGCTTACAGTGGACTCCTAAATAAATTATAATTTTTTTCCCCATTCTTTACTGAAGTTTTTGTCTTCTTGGTTCCTGAGCTTCCCAGTCAGTTTTGCCATTTTGACATCTTCCAACAGCTTGACTTACCATTCCTCTCTGGTGTATATTTTGTCTTCTTTCCATCTTTGGGCTTGCAGCATCTGTGCAGCTTTGGTTGCATACATAAAAAGTCTTTTCTGTTCCTTTGGGATATCGGTACTTACAATTCCTAATGAAAAATATTCTGAGCTTCTTTAAAAGGTTATTTTAAATGTTTTTTTATTTTCATTATATATCATTTCCCAGAATGCTTTTATTACCTTACACGACCACCACTTCACTGTGCCAAAAAGAGTGCAGTGAAGATACCTGCCTGATATCAATTGGCAAGGAGTTCCAAAGGGTCATGTTAGGCTCAGGTTCCCATTATCATTGACTACTGGTGGGAATTGGAGTCCAATATTCTCTTGAAGATTGCAGGTTCACATCCCTGCTTTGAAAGCATCTATTTTAGCTCAAGGATGGAAGAATAAGGAAATCCCAACGAAAGAACAGTGGCAAGAAAAATTGATGAGTTATGCAGAACTGGCCAAATTGACATATAAATTGCGTGAAAAGGACAACTGTGACTTCAAGGAAGAATGGGAACTTTTTTCCAAACTATGTAAAAAGACAACAAAACGAACTGGACTCTTTGGCAGGTTTTGAATAAACATTCACAAATTTATTAGCTGAACATATGATAGATAAAGGAAGGATATGTACAATTTTATTACATGCAGAAAACAAGATATGTTTTAAAAATATCAGGGAGGGGAGCTGAGGGAAGTCCTTGGGGGGGAGGGTTGAGGGGGGAATAAAGGGGGAAAATCAATGTAATTGATTAAGAGGATCGACAAATTGTTATGTTGAAATTGGTTAATAATTTTTTTTTTAAAGAAAGCATCTTTTTTTGATCCCAGAAACAAATTAGGAGGCTTGTCCTGTGTGAATGCACATCCTTCTTGCAGCCCCAACAAAAATAAGCGATCACAGACCCCCCCCCCCCTGCCCTGCCGCACAGTCCTCGGTCATCACACACAAAAGACCTATTCTAATGAGGCGAGAGGATTTTGAGAGACCTAGGTAAAAATGTCATTGCCCCCAGGCCCCATATATTAAAGATCTGCTATTTTCCCTGTGACAAGAGGCAACGAGAATGTTGACTGTTTCCCTTTATAGCAACCTTTGCTGATTAATCAATGCTGTGACTCTGAAGCCAGTTCCAGAGGGGAAATAATTGCTGTCCTTTCACAGACGCAATATGGAAATAAGATACCAGGATGGCAGGCACGATTTTGAAGGGCTGGCAAGAAAGACCAGATCAAAGATCACCATGTGACAGACCACGAGTCAATTAGGAGAAAGAAAGAAAAAAGATCTGAACATGGGAGCCAGGAAGGAAGGAAAGTATGAAAGGAGGAAGGGAGGAAAAGTTATGAAATTTCTGTTGTCTGAATTAAGTGCTGATGGAGCCTTTTTAAAGGCACAACACAGCCAAAGCTGAGCAATATTAACTTTGATTTCCTAGCTTAGGCTTATATTGTTCTGTTGTGTTCGACAAAAACAGAAATCTGTTTATTGCTCAGATGTGTGCACCACTCTTTAGGCATGTTGTCAGGACACCTTGCGGGGGGGGGGGGGAAGAATAGATAAAATAAGCTGAAAACAGCTAATCTATGCAAGCAGCACAAAAATAACAGCAAAATAATCGCAAGAAAACAGATCAAGAAAAGTGTAAGTGCTTCTCTTTTTTTTAAGGCTGTAGAAATCAAATGGTTTTTGGCTCAGAAAGATAACTGAGTAGGCGGCAGGCAAGGTTGTTCCAAAGCCAGGGGGCCACCACTGAAAAGACTTTCCCTCTGGCATCTATCTGCTGCACCACAGATAGTGGAAGGAACTGGAGAGGGTGACCTCTGATGATGATCTATACCATATACTCAAAATACCATTAGGGAGGCTTTACGACGAAAGGAATGAACAGATCAGACCTCAAAACTGTAATCACACAATTATTCCTGTAAGGACTCTGTGTCATTCCCCATGATGTAATCATCCGAAAGTTTACAGGAATTGAGTTTTTACACTGACCACAAGATCTGGTCAGGACTCCATTTTGGTGCTTTGGAAACCAGTCAACCTTGGTCTGAGGTGCTTTGTAGTCTCTCCAAGTCTGCTTTGTTACCTCCCACCATTCACTATTGGGAAATGAGAGAAACAGCTATAATTTTGTTTTTTCCTTTAAAAACCTGGAATTTTCTGGCAGAGTAGATAAAGCCTACAAAATAGGCAGCTGAAAAATAGGTCCAGGGGCTTTTGTGCTGGGCACTTTTACTTTTGATTTTAAAATAATTTTATTTTTAAATTCTGCCCCAAACTTATTCTTTGAGGCAGAATCGGATGAAATTTGCCGGCAAGGTAACTGCTTCTGCGAACATTTCAGGAGGATAGCTCCAGTTGTTTTCCTGCAACAATTTTGTGGTAACTGAAAAGGGAATCACATAATCTTGATCTAAAAGATTTGGATGTGAGAGAGGTGGGCGTGTGTAACCAGCCTGCCAAAATTGCAGTCATATATGTCCAGGGTCTTTTTGTTAAAGCTGATCCTGGTTTGGGAAAAACTAAAAAGTATTCCCTTTCCAGATAAAACCATTGCCTCTGATTGCAAGCCTGACTTGTCCGTCGCAGCACAGAAGTCCCTTCCCTCTTTCCCCATTCTGGTGTTTGCTGCCCCTGCATCAGCTCGCTCTGGCATTATGGTAGCAACATTGGTTCTGCTTTCTTCAGTCAGGCGACGACAGCATTTTTTAAAACTGTGGCAGGGGTCCCTGTTCCTACTTGTGCTGATTCATAGAGATCCACCCCTCTTTTCTTCTGGCAAGACAAAACAAATGCTCCTGTTACATACGACTTTACCTCAGGCTTTGGGGTTCATTCAAATCTGACGCACACCCATAACAAGAATGCTTCAAAAGTTGTGAGTCAAGGTCCCGCCATGCATTGGTCGAAGAGCAAACTGATATTAAAAATATGCAGTCTACCTTTCAGTCAAAGGTCCGTATAGTTAAAGCTATGGTTTTCCCAGTAGTGATGTATGGAAGTGAGAGCTGGACCATAAAGAAGGCTGATCGCTGAAGAATTGATGCTTTTGAATTGTGGTGCTGGAAGAGACTCTTGAGAGTCCCATGGACTGCAAGAAAATCAAACCTATCCATTCTTAAGGAAATCAGTCCTGAGTGCTCACTGGAAGGACAGATCCTGAAGCTGAGGCTCTAATACTTTGGCCACCTCATGAGAAGAGAAGACTCCCTGGAATAGACCCTGATGTTGGGAAAGATTGAGGGTACAAGGAGAAGGGGATGACAGAGGACAGGATGGTTGGACAGTGTTCTTGAAGCTACCAGCATGAGTTTAACCAAGCTGCGGGAGGCGGTGGAAGACAGGAGTGCCTGGCGTGCTCTGATCCATGGAGTCACGAAGAGTCGGACATGACTAAACAACAACAACAACCTTTCAGTCAACGCATGTAGGGAACTTAGCTCACCGATAGAGCATCTGCTTTAAACACAGAAAGTCTTAGGTTCCATCCCTGGCACCTCCTGATAAAAAGTCCAAGGAGCAGGTGGTGAGAAAGGTCTCTCTCTGCCCGAGACCCCAGAGAGCTGCTTCCAACCAGAGGAGACAGTGCCTGTGAAAATCCCGCAATCCAGGCTTTAATAAAAAAAAACATTTCCCCCTCCTGCCATTTCCAGCAACTTGTATTCCAAAGCACTGCTGCCTCCAACTGTGGAAGGACACCACGTATAGGAGAAGGCACACGTTTTACCTATTTTAGGGTTTTTGTCTAGAGACCAGTGACATCCTTCAGAAGGACCTAGGCTTGGACTTCGTCATCAATCATTTTATGAACGGAGCTCCGGACAGACCTCAGCCTCACCCCAATATCTGAGCGGAATATATGGCATTTAACACTGGTTCCATTTTGTCTCTTCCTCCCCTGCTTCCCCTTGATTCAATCAGATCCTAATCACAAGCTCACGTCACGCAAAGTTGGGCACTGGAATAACTTGCTCTCGGAGACAATGGCCCATTTTGTTACACACACTCAGATAGGCAGATGACAAGCCACATTTCCGGCTGATATAAGGCTGGTGTTGATGTAAAATAATTGAATTTATCTGTAGGTCCTGGTGTATTTATCTCCCAAGTTCATGCCTGCATTATCAGGATGGCAGAAGAACAAATTCTCATTACATTGATGGAAATCAGATTTGCTTCCCCCAATATGCCCAGTCAATGCCATTCCCTGATCAGGATACGGCCATGTGGTTCTACAATCTCAGTGATTTGCTACAGTTGTACTTGATGACTGGATATATGAATGAATGAATAAGTCAGTGGGAAGTCATTAGCTAAGACAATGGCTCCTGGCTTTCTGGTGCTTTAAAATATTCATCTTAATTTTCAGATGAACAAGAGGGCAGATTCATGGCCAGACCAGACATTCTCTTAATTGTGTGGATGCAATTAATGCATATGGTTCCACCTCCCGTTCCCCCACAATGTACAGGTAAAACTCGGAAAATTAGAATATCATGGAAAAGTTCATTTATTTCAGTAATTCAACTTAAAAGGTGAAACTAATATATGAGATAGATTCATGACATGCAAAGCGAGATATATCAAGCCTTTATTTGTTATAATTGTGATGATCATGGCATACAGCTGATGAAAACACCAAATTAACAATCTCAGAAAATTAGAATATTAAATGAAATCAGCAAAGCAAGGACTGCAAATAGAGCAATATTGGACCTCTGAGAAGTAGAAGCATGCATATGTACTCAGTACTTGGTTTGGGCCCCTTTTGCATTAATTACTTCCTCAGTGCGGTGTGGCATGGATGCTATCAGCCTGTGGCACTGCTGAGCTGTTATGGAAGACCAGGAAGCTTCAATAGTCGCCTTCAGCTCTTCTGCATTGCTCGGTCTCATGTCTCTCATCTTTCTCTTGGCAATACCCCATAGATTCTCTATGGGGTTCAGGTCAGGTGAGTTTGCTGGCTAATCAAGCACAGTAATCCCATGGGCATTGAAACAGGTTTTGGTACTTTTGGCAGTGTGGGCAGCTGCTGGAAAATGAAGTCAGCATCCCCATAAAGCTTGTCTGTAGAAGGAAGCATGAAGTGCTCCAAAATCTCCTGGTAGAAGGCTGTGTTGACCCTGGACTTAATGAAGCACAGTGGACCAACACCAGCTGATGACATGGCTTCCCAAATCTCTTTTCTGATGAGAGCAGCTTTTGTATCCCATTTGGAAACCAAGGACCCAGAGTCTGGAGGAAGAATGGGGAGGCACACAATGCCAGATGCCTGAAGTCCAGTGTGAAGTTTCCACAGTCTGTGTTGATTTGGGGAGCCATGTCATCAGCTGGTGTTGGTCCACTGTGACCCTCTATAAGTTGTTAGGCTCTAATTCCCAACACCCCCAGCCATCACAGGTAATGATTAGGGTTAGGAACCGTGGTGCCAGCTTCTCTGGATGATTGACGCAACGTCCCGATGTCCCACGTGCAATGTCCTACAATGTCCTGATGTCGCTGGTGGGGCCATCTGAATATTGAAGTAGCCTGGCCCCCTCCAGAAAGAGATCAGGGGCCTATAGTGTCTTGACCCCCAGGAGCCAGCACCCTTGGGTAGGACGGTGGGTCCAATTACATCTGGAGGGCCAAAGATTCTCCATTCCTGACCTAGAGAGTTTCTGCACTAGCCAGTCAGAGGACTGGGCTTGGAGCCCTGCTGAGTTCAATGGAAGTGCTGTATATTCATTGCAAACCCATTAGCATAACTGACTTGCGTATGTGGCTGTCAACATGAAATGTGTTTGCCTTTTATCATAATTCTTCCCTTTGGTGGTGCTCCTGTGAGATCTCTTGACAAGTTATTTTTTATGGAGCTTTTGATTTTGGAGGAGAATGATTTGGACCCCCCCTCCTGCACTGCCACCACCCCAGCAATGGCCAAAATTGTGGGTAGGGAGGAGATAAAGGAGTGGAGTGGGGTATAAATGGTAAATATTGGGGGGGAGGGAGTCATTATGATTCAAAGTATCATCAGGAAAGACGTCATAAGTCAATGAGTCAGCAAGACAGATGATGCGGAGCACGTCAGGAGTCAAGGAAGTAAATGCAATGAATTTCTGATGAGGGATATTCAGCACGGCAAATTGTTTTCTCTGATATGAGACGGAGCCTTGTCGCTGGCATAACCCTTTAGGAGCCACAGCAAATATGCATTTTCATCAGACTTACACATTTGCTTATATATGCCTGAAGAGGGCTCTGGTGCCAAAGCATGCATACTTCCAAGTTTCTTACTAGGTTATATCCCAGCCTCAAAACCTGAGGTTCTAGGATCAAGTCTGAGATGCACTAATAAATGGATATTGTCTGGTTCCCACCCAAAAAATGACAGCAATCGCTCTTACTTATAAGTAAGGATGTGGTGCTTTATTAAAGCAGGTGATCGATACAGACTAAGGGGCATGGAGGAACCAGATACAATCCAGATATACTGTATTTTTCGCTCTATAAGACGCACCAGACCACAAGACGCACCTAGTTTTTGGAGGAGGAAAACAAGAAAAAAAAATATTCTGAATCTCAGAAGCCAGAACAGCAAGAGGGATCGCTGCGCAGTGAAAGCAGCAATCCCTCTTGCTGTTCTGGCTTCTGGGATAGCTGCACAGCCTGTATTCGCTCCATAAGACGCACACACATTTCCCCTTACTTTTTAGGAGGGAAAAAGTGAGTCTTATAGAGCAAAAAATACGGTACTCTAGAAACTCTTCCAAAGGGTTAGCAGGAATACGATCTGGTCTAGATGCAAGAACCAGGGTTCATCAGTTCAAGATCAGTGACAAGAGTCTCGACAGCTGTGAAGTTCTTCCAACAAGTGACCCTGCCAACCTGCTGAGTTTTTACACCGAGATGTAGTTAACCATCTACTGCTTCTTCCGGAGTTCCTAGCTCTAGTGAGCAGCTTACCACGCCCAGAAACTTCTACTGGGTACACCCATGGTTGGGATGAACACCAGGAGGCATTTTGATGGGCAGCTTCTCAAACCTGGAGCTGCCTCTTCCAAACTTTGCCATTTATTGGTACACAAACAGAGGGAAGGATCTTTAATATTTATGATCAGGCTCGCTGACCTTTCTCTTAATAGGTCCCAGCTTTCCCATCAGTTGACTTCTGAAAAGTGTGCGACTGATTGAAATCGGGAACGTTCAATCACCCCTCTGTCAAAACATGTTGCTCATTAACTTTAGGGAGGTAGATCGCCCCCAAAGTTTTTATGGTGCATTTGAGCTTAATGCTTCCTTTTCAGAGCACAAAACCACAATGTATGTGGCAGTTTGGTCAGCGGGGGAAATGGGAAGAACGCGGCAAGAGAGCGCTTTCTGAGACAGGAGGCATCACTGACCATGCATGTTGTGGACATTTGCCTTGGCCAGGAATATGAAGCAGATACTCAACGCATCATTTGGTAATAAGCCTTCCTTGAAAAACAGTGACTGTGACTTCCTAAAACATTTGTTTGTTGTTGTTCCCATAAAGCAAACAGCAGTGCAACTTTCAAGTAAGTAGATGAATTACGATTGTGAGCTGCAGGTGTGTACATTCATTTCAGAACAAATGAACATTTGACTCAGGGTTTCCCAGACGGGTTTCCAGCTGTTTTTGGACTATGATCCCCATCATCCCTGACCACTGGTCTTGCTAGCTAGGCGTGGTGGGAGTTGTAGTCCAAAAACAGCCGGAGACCCAAGTTTAGGAAACCCCGATTTAACCCAATGGGGTCCATTTTGCTCAGCTTTCATTCATTCCAAAATTAAGGTAGAGATGAGCCAATGATGTAGCACAGAGCCCAATTTTCATGATAATGGAGTCCAGCAGTGACTGAGCCACCAAGTCAGAGGTCACAGGATTGGATCAGGTTCTTGACTCTGAGCCTGAAAGGACTTGAGTGGAACACAGCACTTTCACCAGTCGTGATTCCCAGGAACTGACATTCAGTTCGTTCCTTAAGATTCTGCAGTTCTCCAACAAAGGGGATGTAATACAGGAGGTCAGAGGCTCCTCCAGCCCTCATTGGAGCAAGTGACTCACTAGGAGCCCTCCTTTGTTCCAGACAACTGATTTGTCCTGCAGGCTCCTCTTCGGGACCAGGACAGGACACCAATCCTATGCCGATGTATAGGAAAGTAAATTCCTGTGGTCACCCTGGTGTCTGCTGGCTTTGCCCTGCAAGTTTTCTTTGATGTTGCAGTCAGCCACTCAAGTTCAGGCTCATTGGTCTCCACTGCCTTTTTTGTCACACTGAACGTAGCGCTTCCAGTTTCTCTGAAGTTTTTGCTTTGTAGATCAAAGGCCTCAGGTGTGGCCTGTGATTCTTTCGGAAGGTGTGACCAAGAGGTCTCCTTTGTATTTGGAGTAGAGGAGACCTTGGTGGTTGCCAGTGTTGTCAGCTGAGGAACACTTTGATGCCAGGAGGTCCAGTTTATGCCCTTTTGAAGGCTTCTTTTCACGTGTTCCCAAAATCTTTTGATCGCATTCTGCTACCACTTTCTCTCTCTCTCTATTAAATTTTTTGTCCGTCCAAGGACTTGCTTTTCTGGAGAGCAGCAAAATAAAACTGTTGACAGAAGAATACGATAAAGTTACCCAACCTGTGGTGCAAGCAGATTCCAATATATTTTTCCAGGAATGGAAAGGCAGGTTTGTTCATATGGGGCCGTTTATCGCCATTTCATCGTTTCCCCCCACAAGTTTCTGAAAGCTAGGAACAGGGTTAACCCAAGGTACGTAGGCTCCAGAACATAAAATCAAATGTCCTTCAAGCTTATCTCCTTGCACTTGGATCAATATCATTCTTCTTCACTCTCTTTGTAGTTTGGGTGATAAGACACAACAGCTGGTGCTTATATTTCAAAGGCATATAGATGTTGTTCCAGTAACTTTTGGCACAGTTGGATCCGTCTGGATGCGAAATCTACTCTTGTTCCTGCCAAGCTGATAACAGAGCTGATAAATTAATTGCTTGCTACTCAATAATAACTAAAGCAAATGAGGGACTCATGGAGCTTCAATGCCATATGTTCCCCAATGGCTGCAGCATTCCCAAACAGTTTGGCACTTTCTCACACGTTGAGAAGTCATGACCCACCAACCCAAAAGGCAGAGCGCCTACAATGTCTTGAAGATGGTCAATGCAGTGCTGGTGGTCTTTTTGTATAGGGTAGTAAACCATACGAACATAAGAATGCAAGATAAGCCTACTGGATCAAGCCATTGTCCCATCTAGTCCAGCATCCTGTTCTGGCCAACAAGGTGCCTCTGGGAAACATGCAAGCTGGACATGAGCACAGCAGTACTCTGGCCACTTGTGATTCCCAGCACCTGATATTCAGAGACAGTCGAGGAAGAACACAACCAGCACGGCTGGTAGCTGTTGATAGCCTTGTCCTACAAAACCAGAAGGTATCTTGAACTTCTGGGTGGTGGGTGGTGGGTTTTCAGCTTGGTGATTGTTAGTTGTGCTGGCCTATATTTCCAATCTCTTTCAATAATAATAATAAAATAATTTTATTTATATCCCGCCCTCCCCAGCTGAAGACAGGCTCAGAGCGGCCAACAACAATAAAAGTAATACAGCATTCTAAAATCAATTCATTTTTAAATCAATTCAAAATCAGATTAATGGCAACCATTGGGCTAGAGTTCTGTGAGGATTACCAAAGGAGGGGGTCAGGCTGTGCCTTGGCCAAAGGCCTGGTGGAACAGCTCTATCCTGCAGAAAGAGGTCAAATCCCGCAGGGCCTTAGTCTCTTGTGACAGAGCGTTCCAACAATCGGGACCACAGCTGAAAAAGCCTTGGCTCTGGTTGAGGCCAGCCTAACCTCCCTGTGGCCCAGGACCTCCAAGATGTTTTTGTTTGAAGACCGTAAGGTCCTCCATAGGACATACCAGGAGAGGCGGTCCCATAGGTACGAGGGTCCTAGGCCGTATAGGGCTTTAAAGGTTAAAACCAGCACCTTAAACCTGATCCTATACTCCACCGGGAGCCAGTGCAGCTGGTATAGCACCAGGTGAATGTGATCTTGCAGCGAGGACCCCGCAGTGAGGACACCTGCTGGAGTTTCTGGGTCAGTTTCAAGGGCAGCCCCACGTAGAATTAGTTACAATAATCAAGTCTGTCTTTGAAGCCCAGTTCATGCGCACCAGCCTTTGGGACAGGAGATAAAAGCAGTTGTGCCCCTTTTTTCTGGTTGTAGCTACTTTGTGTCATGGACCAGTTGGACACAGAGGAATGGTGGGATGATCCAGCTGGGGAACCACCAAGGGAAGAAGGCTCAGAGCCCAGGAAGTGGTGGTGGGGAAATGATGGGTGATCTGTGGGAGAAAACTGGGAAGAGGAGGTGTCAGAAGCTAAAGAGGTAACAGGGCTTAGTGAGCTGGGAGAGTCTGTGGCAGAGAGAAGTCCAGAATCAGAGGCAGAAGTTGAAGCAGTCAAGTGGGAGGAGGAAGGCCAAGAGGAGTCTGGCTGGTGAAGAGTCACAGGTGTCTCCTCTTCCTGCTGCAATAAGCTCCCATTCCCCTTTGTCTCCCAGAACCAGAAGAGGTCTGAAAAGGGCAGAGCTGTGGCAGGCTGCACGCAGGCGCAGTCTCTGATTGCTTGGGGGAAAGCTCTGGAAAGGAGACTTAGACAGCTGTGGGAAGGCAGGGACTTTCAGTCTCGGCGACTGATTCATGGGTTAAGACCTACTGGGGATGAGCTGCTGTGCTCATTAGGCCTGACACTCAGTCAAGCCTGTGAAGTTTGTTTGTTTGTTTGTTTGTTTGTTTGTTTGTTTGTTTGTTTGTTTTTCCAGGAAAGAGTCAAGTCAATTTTGAATGGTGTGATTTACTGCTGGCTCACACTTTGACATTTTGAATGTTGGCACCATATCTAAGAGGTGGAGCATGGGCTCAGTACCTGATGTCTCTAGTAACCTGAACCTTATTCGAAGGTGCACTCTTGCCCAAGGTGTTGCGGAACTGCAACTGATCGGAATGTTCAGCTTTGCACTTCGAGAGCCAATAGATTTGTTCCGTGCTCAGATTATTCCATTCTATTCCCAGTGTCACACTGTTAGATTCTTCCAATGGTAGCCTAGTTCTACTCCTAGTTATGGAGCCATAACTTTCTCTCATTGTCTCAGGCAGGTATTATACAACACCTGCGGCCTGGCAAGATCTACTCCTGGTTGGACGCACACACCCTGCAATTCCTGTCTCTTTTCGGTAAATGTATTGCATGTTTGGAAAAAGAGCTGTTTCAATAAAAAGGATAATGTTGAGTTTATAGCAGTGTCCATGTGGTACAGATAAAAGTAAAGGTAAAGGGACCCCTGACCATTAGGTCAAGTCGTTACCGACTCTGGGGTTGTGGCGCTCATCTCGCTCTATAGGCCGAGGGAGCCAGTGTTTGTATGCAGACAGCTTCCGGGTCATGTGGCCAGCATGACTAAGCCGCTTCTGGCGAACCAGAGCAGCGCATGGAAATGCCGTTTACCTTCCCGCCGGAGTGGTACCTATTTATCTACTTGCACTTTGACGTGCTTTCAAACTGCTAGGTTGGCAGGAGCAGGGACTGAGCAACAGGAGCTCACCCCGTCGCGGGGATTCGAACTGCTGACCTTCATGATCAGCAAGTCCTAGGCTCTGTGCTTTAACCCACAGTGCCACCCGCGTCCCCTGTGGTACATATAGATCAGCACAAAACCAGCAAATTAATTGAACTACAATGGGTTGCCCCTGCCACAACAGGTCACAGTAGTTGGTCTGTGCAAGAGTCTTTTGGAGAGATGGCTGTGTTACCAGCACCAGTGTGGGGTAGCCTTCCTTGTGGCTTCTTTCCATGCCACTCACTCCATTAACATATGTATCGAAGAACCATCTCAGCATACTAATGTTGTGGTTCTGAGCATTTCTTTCTCCTGGCAGAATGATGATAGGATGGTAAACAGAAGGAACTATGAGACCACTCCTCCCCATGTAATACATAGATACAAACATTACTGGAGTGGTTTCTGAAGAAGTTATGAGAAAGCAGCCCCGACACTGCTGCTGGCAATGCGTGAGTCATCCCTAAATCATGCACTTGGTGTGATGCTTATAGGAACTCACCTTTGCCTTATCTCTACTTCCCTGGAGCAGGGCTACTTACATGCCCTTGGATTGTTGACATTGCTACAGATTCTGGCTCTGACAGGGAATGACCACCTGGCCCTTTGATAAGTCCACCTCATCTTATTATTTTTTTTTGGGGGGGGGGGAGCTGCTAAAAAGGTCCTGGATCCACTCCAGAAATTCATTCACTGTGAGTGAAAAATTGGGTTGCATCCAATGGAACACTAGGCAATGTGTTCCATTAGCACAGGGATTTATGCTTGCACAACATAATATTCCTCCTCCTTCTCCCCCTTTGCATTCCTTAAATCTGTTCTAGGTTTTCTCCCCAAACAGTGGGGAGTTTCAATGGAATGAGAGCATTGGATGCTGGCCACAGTTTCCAGATCAGATTCCCAGTTGAGAATCCAGACCAGGGGCAGCCAACATGGAGTTGTTGGACAACACCTCCAGCCAGCATGGAGTTATGAGAGGAGTTGTAGACCAGCAAGATCTAGAAGACACCATGTTGGCTGCTCCTGATCTAGACCACCCCTTAGAGTATTCTGGATTCCCATTTCTAACCCTTGACTTCCCTGTCCCCTTGTACTATCTGGACCCAATACTGCCTAGACATAAGTATCATTGGTGGTCCTGGTCCTTGCGGGGGGAGAAGCTCTCCTGGTCCCAGCTTGTGGAACATGTTTATTCCAAAAACAAAGCAGCCATTTGTTTCAGGCCAGTCATTCACTTTTACAGCAGTGTCGTTAATTGCAAACCCCAACAGGGCATTGTGTCATGAGGCCTTCACTTTCTTCCAGCCGTGTCTCCTGCTTGGCACTCATGTGACTTATCCAAACAAACCAGCTGACTGCACTTTGCAGCAGTGGCCCATTACCTCACAGTGAGCTCAGGCTGAATCACTGCCCAACGGAGGGATCAGATGAGTTTCCTCCTGGCTCAAATACCAAAAGGCTTGAGATCACTGGCCAAAGCCACTGTGCATTCCTGATTATCAGCTACCGGGAGAAGAACCCTCAACAGCAGCTCTGGGTTGGGGCTAGATTCTCGTGTTAGTCACATCCTCTTAATCAAAGGCATCCCAAGTTCATTTCCAGGAGGAAATTAAAAGTAAAGCGTGGCCAAATGTCTCTGCAAAAGCGTGCCAGATTGAGAAAGGTTAATGGCTTGCCGTCAGTGTCCGCCTAACTCACGATGGGGAAACCATTAATGTGGCGGATGTTTTGTATGCTATAGACAAAAGCAGGCTGCGGAGAGGGGTAGCAAGGAGCGGGAAGCAGCCAGGCAGTCAAACCACCAATAAAACAGGCAGCGGCAGCCGCCAATAGCATCATCAATGAGGCAAAGGCACAAAGGATGTGAGCACACAGAGCTGCCTTATGCTGGGTCAAGCCATTGGTCCACCTGGGTCATTACTGTTTACTCTGACCGGCAGTGGTGTTCCAAGGTCTCTGGCAGTCTTTTCCATCCTGGCTTCCTCATATCCATATAGGGAGTACAACTCCCTTCCTACAACAGCTCCACTGGCTATCAGTCTGTTTCCAGTCCCAATTCAAAGCACTGATGATGACCTATAAAGCCCTGTGCAACTTAGATCCAAGCTCTACATTGCTGTAACTTAAGGTTCAGGTGGCCTTGATAGCACAGAGTGCCTTCCACAAGCTTCAGCCGGTGGCCCAGCTACACCTGTCTCTGGACAGGGAGAGCCTAACTTCTGCTGTCTATTCTCTAGTTTTGTTTAAATTTTATTATTATTGATACTTTATTGAAAAAAAATCAATTATAAAGCAATAAAGTGATATGAAAAGGGGGGAAACTGTACATGGGGGAAAACATTATATGAATATATACAAAAAACACCCTAACCCATACATTCTTTTATAAATTTTATATTACTATCCTAATATTAATATAAATATCAATAGCCTACTACATTTTGTATAAATTTGTTCCAGATATTGTATTTATCCAATCAGAGTCTACATCTGTAAGCACTCTGTTCATAAGTTGCAAGTGTTATCATATTATCAATCCACTGATTAAACGAGATCATGTCTTTATTCGGTCAATATCAATCTCTTGGTTACCATTAGAGTGCAAAAAATCCATTTTTGTTGCCCTGTTATTAACTTCCATATAGTAGGTATATGGTAGGGCTGCCATACATAGCTGGGATTTGACCATCAAAAACGAAGATTTTGCAACAACTTTTATGTCCTGATTTTCACTTTTTGAAGTATGGTAACCCCAGTATATGGTATCCTCTAGGCTAGATTACTGCAACATGTTATACATGGGGCTGCCTCTGAAGGCAGTTTGGAAGTTGGTGCAGATTTCAGAGACCAAGTTGCTCACTGGAGCAAGATGGTTTGAGCATATAACGCCAATCCTGACCCAACTGAACTAGCAGCCAATTAGTTTCTGGGCCCAATTCAAAGTGCTGGTTTTGACCTATGACGCCTTAAATGGACAGCAATACGTCAAGGATTGTCTCCGCCCATATGAACCAACCTGGACCTTGTGATCATCAACAGAGGCCCTTCTTTGTGTGCCTCCCCCATGAGAAGTCCAGTGACTGGCAACTGCTAGGTGAGGGTTGAACTTAGGGATGGTAAAAGGTAAAGGACCTCTGGATGGTTAAGTCCAGTCAAAGGCGACTATGGGGTTGCAGCGCTCATCTCGCTTTTCAGGCCGAGGGAGCCAGCGTTTGTCCACAGACAGCTTTCGAGGTCATGTGGCCAGCAGGATTAAACGGCTTCTGGTGCAACAGAACACCATGATGGAAACCAGAGCGCATGGAAACGCTGTTTACCTTCCCGCTGCAGCAATACCTATTTATCTATGTGTGCTGGTATGCTTTCGAACTGCTACGTTGGCAGGAGCTGGGACAGAGCAACGGGAGCTCACCCTGTTCCAGGGATTCGAACCGCCAACCTTCCAATTGGCAAGCCCAAGAGGCTCAGTGGTTTAGACCACAGCGCTACCCGTGTCCTTACTTACTTACTTACTTGCTTGCTTGCTTGCTTGCTTACTTACCCTTTTTTACTTAGGAACAGCAGAGCAGTCAATTGCCAAGCCCTGCCACTTGCACATGTTTGCATTCCAGTAATGGTTTTCCAAGGAGGACATGGCTGCTGCGCTAGTTTTGTAGCAGGTGAGTTGCTGTTGCTTACTGGGAGGAGCAAGGACATGGGTGGCACTGTGGGGTTAAACCACAGAGCCTAGGACTTGCTGATCAGAAGGTCAGTGGTTTGAATCCCCGTGATGGGGTGAGCTCCTGTTGCTCGGTCCCTGCTCCTGCCAACCTAGCAGTTCGAAAGCACGTCAAAGTGCAAGTAGATAAATAGGTACCACCCCGGCGGGAAGGTAAACGGCATTTCCGTGCACTGCTCTGGTTCGCCAGAAGCGGCTTAGTCATGCTGGCCACATGACCCAGAAGCTGTACGCCGGCTCCCTCGGCCAGTAAAGCGAGATGAGCGCCACAACCCCAGAGTCGGCCACGACTGGACCTAATGGTCAGGGGTCCCTTTACCTTTACCTTTTACTGTGAGGAGCAGGGGAAGGGCATGGTCCAAGCTCACTGGCAGGAGTGCTAGGTTGGCTCTGCCAATGTGCTTGCACCACACTGACCTCCCTGCTGCCTCGTCCCTTCCCCTCCTTTTTGGATGTGTCTAAATCCAGCCGTCCACCGGGTCCCCCCACTACTTTAAATTCACCCAAGATGTAATGGCCAGGTTGAAACATCTACGAAAGTGGTGCTGCTGTCCACCAAGTGCTAAAACACCATACTGGCTCCTGGAGGAGGGTGGTAAGCAGTGTGGATGCTGTTGTCATGGCGATGGCAGAAGAAAAAGACAACTGTGTGACCATATAGGTGGTAGAGTGTGTTTTGGCAGTGGGGAGCCCTCAGTGGCCATTTGCCAAGTGTGCCCTAAAGCCTGGCAGCAGCTTCGATTCGAGAGAATAATAATAGTAAAAAATGGTCTCTGAACGTGGTGGTGCCAATAAAAGGAGGAAGAATAAAGTGCAGAGGTTGTTGTGAAGGAGAATGAAAAGGAGGAAAAAAACCTATATGAATAAGGGCTGGTGCCTACAAAAGCACATTAAGATTTTGCTGATTCAGATATATTGCTTTTCATTTGCATTCCTGTACCGTCCCCCCATTAGAGAAGGGATCTGCAGCAAATGCATATTAATGATGCTGCACATTTGCATATTATGAATCCATAATACCAAGAGTGCAGTTTGTGTGGGGGATTTGTCGGCACACACCCCTCTTTGTGGTAAATGTGGCAAGGGTGCTGCAATAAATTTTCTTACTACCTTGCACTTTTAAAGCCCTTTCTTTAAAAGCCAAGAAATAATCTCAGCCTCCAGAAAGATCCCTATGTTAAGGAACTAATGGCCTTAAAAAAAATATCTTTTTTATAAAATACAATATTTGCAGAGGCTGATGCCAAATTTAGGGATGACTTTCAGCTTTGCATTGTGCTGATCTCTCTCTCTCTCTCTCTCTCTCTCTCTCTCTCTCTCTGTGTGTGTGTGTGTGTGTGTGTGTAAATTCTGTTGAGCAATATCAAATATTGTTATGCCTTTTCTTTTTAAAAAAGTACCACCATAAATATAAATGCTGTTTCATAGGGCAACTTAAGCAAAGCACGCCGCATGCCTGCTATGAGGAACTCAGGTTCCACAGTGGAAGAAAATATTTTTTAAAAGGAGGAAAGCATAACAGAGAAAAAAAGAGGCTGTATCTCAGTGGTGTCAATGGAGCCATGGATGCTGAAAGTTCAGTTCCCATCATCTCCAATCAGAAGGACCAGGCAGATGCAAAGACTCTTCTCTAGAATTAGGGAAGAGAAGAGGGCAGACAGGTTACAGTACCAAAGTGTTCAAGGTATTTAAAACGAAAAGGGATTGTGATAAGCTAAAAAAGGGGTACAGTGGTACCTTGGGTTACATACTCTTCAGGTTACAGACTCCGCTAACCCAGAAATAGTGTGAAATAGTGCTTCAGGTTAAGAACTTTGCTTCAGGATGAGAACAGAAATCGTGCTCTGGCAGCGCGGCGGCAGCAGGAGGCCCCATTAGCTAAAGTGGTGCTTCAGGTTAAGAACAGTTTCAGGTTAAGAACAGACCTCTGGAACAAATTAAGTACGTAACCTGAGGTACCACTGTAAATCCAAACCAGATGAATGGGAAGGGAAATGGCAAGAGAGCCAGTGTGGTATAGTGGTTAGAGGGTCAGACTAAGACCTGGGAGACCAAGGTTTGAATCCCCACTCATCCTTGAAATTCACTAGGTGACCTTGGGCCAGTCACTCTAACCTACCTTGCAATGTTTTTTTGCAGGGGATTAAATATGGAGGGGCAGAACCAGTTGTGCTACCTTGATGCTACCTAGGAGAAAAATGTAGGATATAAACACAAGTAAATAAAACAAACGCGATTCGCTGCAAGTGCTGCCCATCAGAGCAAAAGATCCTAATTTCTTTTCTTTCTTTTTAAAATTTTATTAAATTTTATTAGATGTTACCAAAAAAATGAAAAGGAAAAGGAAAGAAGTAGAAACAATACGTAACCATACATAAAAACATTTATGTACACAATTTTCCAGAATGCAGACTAGAAAAAAAGAAAGACGAATAATAAAAGGATCAAAAAAGAAAAAAGAATGAAGAGAAAAAATACTTTTCATAATCAATAATTCCAAATTCATAATTCAAACATTACAATATATAAATCCTAGTTAAAATATTATAAAAGCCTTGCACCTCATTCACCACACATCTCTTGGTTATCTAATTACATCTGTTCTTCAGTCACTTCCTTTCCTTAAATTCTTTCATAGTCCATCTAATCTTTGTATTCTCTGTATTCTTCACAAGGTTAATCTAAGCACAATCAAACTTTCGTGTTTGATCCCTGTTTATGTAAATATTCATTTAAGCATTCCCATTGTTTCTGTACCATAGTTTTAGAATTATGCCTTATTATATCCGTCAAATTTGCTAACTCCAGATATTCACATTGTTTACTTAACCATTCCCTTTTTTGGGGGGGAGATGTTATTTCCTTTCCAGTAACTGGCCACCAACGTTCTCGCTGCTGCTGTTGTGTATAGGAATATGTTAATCAAAAGATCCTGTGATGAATATAGGGGTTGCTCGTGCGTAAGTTGCCGGCACTCCTGGCTAAGTTGGCTTGTTAAACCTTTTCTGTCTGGACAGCCCTTCACTTCGTGGCTGTTTCAGTCGCTAGCAGAATCCGTCAGTGGGCGTTTCTTAAACCTTTTCCAGCATAAAAGCTGTTTGACGCCAAGTCTCCTCCTACTCTCCCTGCGCGGAAGTCTTCTGCGCAGGGAGGGTGTGGGTAACGGAGGACCCGTACTCTCTCCGCTGGTGTCCAGCGAAGAGTCCTGGAGCCCTCTCGTCGATTCCCCCATCTGCCCCACTTTATCCCTGGTGTTGCGCTGATTTCCTTCCCCAGCTGATGAGCTGCCTCTCTCCCTGCTGGGTCCCTCTCCAGCATCACTTGAGAGCCTTCCCTCCACCTCTGGCTCCGATGTCAGTTCCCTGACAGATCCCAATTTCATATATGCTAATGGAGCCTGAATTGGTGGCATGAGAGGAGTTTAAGGCAGTTTAAGACCGGTCAATTGTCCAGGTTAAAAGTTAAAGGCCAATTCCCTAAGGAACTTGCATAAGGAAAATCAGGCAGCATCCCTGGAGACTTGCCCATGTGCACCAGCTGTTTGGTAGAGAAACATTCCCCCCTTATATTGCATGGGAGGGACTGAGAGTGGTACCTACTTAAAGCACTGCCTCTACCACTCAAATGGATGCACATCTTGACTGCTGCTGCTGCTGCTGCTGCTGTAGCTACCACAGTTGCATCCTTGCTGAGATTTTCTTTGGTTGGCTCTGGCATTGGAATGGTCCTCAAGCTATGCTTGATTTTAGATCCCATGAAAAACAGCACGATGGTTCGGATTTTCACATGCCCAGTGAAAAATTCCAGCATTTTTATATTTTTAAAAAAACCTCATAATTTTGAGAAGCAAATAGAAATGCACAGAGATTCAGGCCAGGCCTAATAACAATTGGTTTCGCATTCTTGCCTGCCCTGCTTGTTCCCGAAAGTTCAGCTCAGCTGTCAGTTTATGGGGCTGAAGTTCCAGCTTTGGAAGCCGGCAACCAAAATTCAAACGAGCCAGAAGGACTATCTCTGGCATAATTGTTCTGGAACTGCAAAGGCTTAGCTCTTTCCAAAAAAAAAGGGGGGGAGAGAAAAGAAAAGAGGAGAGGATGTGGGAAACGGAAGAATTAGTAAGGCATGAGAGTGTTGTCCAATGAGATAATATACTTCCATACTGACAAGGGCTCTTTTGTCTTTTGTGGGCTCGCCTCCAAATTCCAGATGTATATCTACAGATAAAATATTCAAAACTAATCTAGGGCTTAATGTGTTGGACTTGGAAGCACAAGTCCTTTGCTGTCACTTGATGGGTGCATGTGGGTTCTAACTCCTATTCATTCATTGAAATTGCGTGGCGCTATGGATTAAACTACAGAACTTAGGACTTGCCAATCAGAAGGTTGGCGGCTCGAATCCCCGCAACAGGGTGAGCTCCCGTTGCTCGGTCCCTGCTCCTGCCAACCTAGCAGTTCGAAAGCACGTCAAAGTGCAAGTAGATAAATAGGTACCGCTCCGGTGGGAAGGTAAACGGCCTTTCCATGTGCTGCTCTGGTTCACCAGAAGCAGCTTAGTCATGCTGGCCACATGACCTGGAAGCTGTACGCCGGCTCCCTCAGCCAATAAAGCGAGATGAGCGCCGCAACCCCAGAGTCGGCCATGACTGGACCTAATGGTCAAGGGTCCCTTTACCTTTAGGGCGTGTTCAGGGAAGGTTGAGAAGTGTAGTCATGCAGAGTAGTATACTGAACTGTGAAGTGTAGAGGACACAGGAGGGGAAATATGGTTACCACCTTGACGTCCTTTGAATAATTTCCATCTGCTCGGATATTTCCTTCTGCTAGTTTTTGTTACAGTGAGGCTTTTTAAATTTGTAGTTATACTTGTCTATTTTCAGCACCGTGAGTTGCGATTTGACAAGTCTGCTCTCTCTGTTCTTTAGTACAAGTCTGGATTAAAGACTTTAAAAAACCTAAGAAAGGAGAGCAAGACTTGTCAAATCACAAACCACAGGGCTGAAAATACACAAGTATAAACCATATAACTGCAAATTCCAGCAGAGGACCATATTCTGTAAAGTAGGAGACATTGCCATCTTCACCCCAGTTTAACTGTCACAGTATCCCTCAAACCATGTTGGAAATCATTTTGGTGAGTTCTTGTGATTCTTTATATTTAGATGTGCATCAGACTGGACAGGGCATATCCACTGAAATTAATGGACCTAACTGTTCATTAATTTCAGTGGATTTACTCTGAGTAAATCTTTGTTGACTACTGCTCAGGACTGTGATCTGGGAGCCCCTCAAACAGAGGACCTTAAAGTTGGTCACACGGTCCCCCTAATGGTAGAGCTGGCCCCAGTGGTGGACTTACATTTGGGGGCCCCTGAAGCTTGTACTGTAATTGGGGGCCCTTTCTCAACCAACAACAAGGTCTGGGTAACCGCTACAATCTTCTTCAATGAGTTTGCTCCACGACAGATCACCACACCTTTACAACATTGGTGTTCCCAACTCTCAAACATTGGGATTGTTGAAATATATACAGTGGATGCTTGGGTTGCGAACGTGATCCGTGCGGGAAGCACGTTTGCAACCCGTAGCGCCGTGTCTGCACTCGCGTGGGTTGTGATTAGGGGCTTCTGCGCATGTGTAAAGTGCAATTTAGCACTTCTGCACATGCACAAAGAGCGATTTAGCACTTTTGCACATTCACAAGCACCAAAACCCAGAAGTAACCCATTCCAGTACTTCCGGGTTTGGCGCAGTGCGCAATCCGAAATCGCACAACCCGAAGCATCTGTAACCCGAGGTATTACTGTACAACAAAACTAATCAATTTGAGTCGCATGACTAGACAGCAATGTGATCCAAAGTCACTTCTGGGACCCCTCAGGGATTAGGGGCCCATTAAGCTTAAGCTTCATTCATTTCATAGTAGATCTGCCCCTGACTGCGTCTACAAAGTATAAACCGGCCTTTTGTAGCTTTCTCTAAGAGGGTCCTGCTATGCAACGGATTCTGTGTGCAGAGTGAGCATTTCTTGCCATGCTCTTACAATGTTGCACGATACAGGGTGGGGATCAAAGATCCAAAAATTGCCCTGGGAGCTGCATCCACAAAGGGCACCTTTGTAGGACATGCTAGCCTCGGTTTGGAGAGGTTGCAATTGGCTCTCTTTTGTTATTTGGCTTGGCAGATAAAACACAAGCCTGACAGGTTAATTCTTCCAGAGAAGCAATGGAAATACGGCCCTGCCAGGAGAGCGAGGCGCTCGGCTGTGTTAATTGTGCTGCAGAGGCATTCGCCACTCCGGCTCCTCGTTCTCCGGGCTGCCTATCGCAGCATTTTCAGCCCAGCCAGCTGATCTTGGGGGAAATTAAGCTGCAATAAGATTCCAAAGACATTTGAGTCTAGACGGCAATATTGATCAGGGAACAAGCTGCAGGATGGAAAGGAAAGTGGCCTCAACGTATACAAGTGAAGCTACTCAATATAAATGTGACCTTTTGCAAATGGAAATGTGCTAGTTAAAAGCATCGTGCACCTGTCCCCGAAACATATAGGGATGGGTTGTTTTGGGGTGGGGCTCACAGCGTCATCAAGACCCACACATCCGCAGCTTTCTCCATCCAAGAAGAAAGTGTTCTGCTGAAACTCCTGCTTGTCCACTTCTTCCTAGGCTCTCACTTGGCCTAGGGCAATATCTTCTCCCTATTAGTGGGGCTTTGAGTGGTGGGAAAGTTAGCTGTGATTCCGGCATTGCAGGGAGTTGGGATAGAAGACAGGGCCAAAGGAAGGTGTTGTGACACCCGGGCGGGCATCGCTGCGTAGGGCGCATGTGTGGCATCGCTATGTACGACACATGGGCCATACGTAGCGATGCCGCACATGCGCTGTACTTAGCGGTTTGCCAGCGCCACTCCAGTGCCGTATGGATGGTGCCAGAATCCTTCCATCACCGCTACAGCCACGGACAGAGGATCCTCTGTTTGCAGCTGTAGCGGTGACAGAGGGATCCCAGCACCGTCCGTATGGCGCTGGAGCGGCAGTGCCGGCAAACTGCTATATAGCGCATGTGCGGCATCACTATGTACAATGCATGCGTGCAATGCCACACATGTGCTGTACTTAGCAGTTTGCCACTGGTGCAGGGATCCTCTGCTCGTGGCTGCTCGAGAGCCAGTGTGGTGTAGTGGTTAAGAGCAGTAGACTCGTAATCTGGTGAACTGGGTTTGCTTCCCCGCTCCTCCACATGCAGCTGCAGGGTGACCTTGGGCCAGTCACACTTCTTTGAAGTCTCTCAGCCTCACTCACCTCACAGAGTGTTTGTTGTGGGGGAGGAAGGGAAAGGATAATGTTAGCCGCTTCGAGACTCCTTCAGGTAGTGATAAAGCAGGATATCAAATCCAAACTCCTCCTCCTCCTCCTACTCTTCTTCTTCTTCTTCTTCTTCTTCTTCTTCTTCTTCTTCTTCATCCTCCACATGTGGCTGCAGCGGCGCGATGGCTGCTAGCACCGCCGCGAGCCCCCGCGGGGTGACTTCTTGTCACCCCTGCAGACATGGATCCTGGGGCACACCGCCCCCCCTGCCCCCCCCATTGCGACACCACTGCTAGAAGATCCTCTGGGACCCTTCCAGATCCACATGATTCCAAGAACACGCAAATTGTGAGGTTGAAGCCAGATTTCTAGAGTCAATTTTGGGTCTGATGCAGACCCCCTTCAGAGTCAGACTGATCTGTTCAGAGGTGGGATATAAATCTAACAGCAGCAGTGCTTAAGGAGCTACTAACCATTACACCACACTGTCTCTCTATTATTTTTTATTGCACCATATGGCAAAAAATAAAATAAAATGGCAAAGTATCAAGTTTCAGAAAGCAATCAAAGTGGATGGGAAGCAAGGAAATGATTGCTGGCAGTCCTATGAGAGATGCTGCGATGCCTTAGGCTGCCAATGAGTTCACAGCAGAGAATTTAGCAGCACATCTCCCCAGGGACTTTGTGGCTAATTTTGCAAAAGATTTGAGAGTTGAAAAGGCTGCCTGGTCAACTTTTCCAGCATGCCCTGCCCATTCCCTTGCATTCCCGAATGCCTGCTCAGATACCAAATGGGAACAGGCCACATCAGAGCCAAACTATGCTGCCCTCTTGGAGCCAGAAAAGACAACTTCCTCCTGCAGCAGCTGATGTGAGCCATCATCACTGACATGCTACATGTCCTGGGGAAAAACTCATCGGATGAAGCTCATTGTGGTGCTTGAGTCTTTGGCCAGTGAGAGTGGGAAAATTTGTGTCATTCTCTTCCTAACATTGCTGTGTCTCCCTGCTTTTCCTTCTTCCTGAGGAACCAGATTGGGAATATATTTATCTATCAATAATAATAATAATTGCCACTCTGGGCAGCTTCCAACAAAATATTAAAATACAATAGTCTGTTAAACATTAAAAGCTTCCCTAAACAGGGCTGCCTTCAAGATTTATATACCACTTCATCAACAAAAATGTCTAAGCTTTTTACACAGAACAATATAAAACAAGTTACAGATAGGTAGCCGTGTTGGTCTGCCATAGTCAAAACAAAAAAATTCCTTCCAGTAGCACCTTAAAGACCAACTAAGTTAGTTCTTGGTATGAGCTTTCATGTGCAAGCACACTTCTTCAGATACACTGACAGAATATAAAACAAGACTGTGCCGATAAAGTCAAACTTTATTTGACTTTTTTAAATTAAAAAAAATCTATCATCTATCTATCTATACACACAATATACAAGGTTTTGTGTCTAGAATCATAGAGTTGGAAGGTACCCAATGGGCAATCTAGTCCAACCCTCTGCAATTCAGAAATATTCAGCTGTCCCATATGGGGACTGAACCTGCAGCCTTCGTGTTATCAGCACAACGCTCTAACCAACTGAGCTATGCCGTTGGACTTCACCTCCCCTCAGCCTGAGCTGGCATGTTCAGCGAGGATGGGAGTTGGAGTGCAACAACATTCAGATGGCCACAAGCTACCCACTCCTGCTATACACCTGGCAGTAAGTTCCAGTGCAGTTCTGAAAGGTTTGACCCTCCACCTTTATTCAAAATGGTGTCCAATTGTGTCAAAACATAGTTGAAAACCTGCTCCTTGATCTGAGGAACTGTCACGCCAAATTTGGTTCAATTCAGTGCTCAATGTTCAGCCTGCCATCTTGATTCAAAATTGTGCCCAGCTGTATCCAAACAAAGCACGCGGGTGGCACTGTGGGTTAAACCACAGAGCCTAGGACTTGCTGATCAGAAGGTTGACGGTTTGAATCCCCGCAACGGGGTGAGCTCCCGTTGCTCGGTCCCTGCTCCTGCCAACCTAGCAGTTCGAAAGCACGTCAAAGTGCAAGTAGATAAATAGGTACCGCTCCGGCGGGAAGGTAAATGGTGTTTCCGTGCACTGCTTTGGTTCGCCAGAAGCAGCTTAGTCATGCTGGCCACATGACCTGGAAGCTGTACGCCGGCTCCCTCGGCCAATAAAGCAAGATGAGCGCTGCAACCCCAGAGTCGGTCACGACTGGACCTAATGGTCAGGGGTATCCAAACAAAGTGAATTCCATTTTTGTTGTACTACTTTATTGGCTAACCATAAAGATTTGGATTGATTGAGTCTACTTTTCAGTAGGTCAGGGGTCACCAACATGGCACCCACGGGTGAAATGGTGCCCATGAGGGCTTTTCTTGGTGCTCACAAATCATTTGATCCTCTACACACACTCATTGTTCCCAGTGGCGGAGCGTCATGCTCTGGCACCGGGGGCGGAGAGCAGGCAGGGGTGAGGATTGCCACCTGTGGGGGTGGGGCGCCCAGCGCAGGTGGGGGGCCAGCCCCAATGGCACCCTGGGGATTGCTCTGCCAGGGGCTGTGCACTCCCCCTGCACTCCTCCTCCTCCGCCAGTGATAGTTCCCTTGGTCATGAGATGGTGAGGGTGGTTACCTTGTTCTCCCCTGAAAAGTACATAGAGTTGAAGGGGGAAGTTGGAAGAGTGGCACTCCTTCCCACTTCCTCTTTCCACTCCCCATGTGCTTTTCAAGCCTCAGATTAATTCTACTGGGTCTGTTTTATATTCCCTTTCTGTCTTTTTGGGGCAGGGTAATCAGTGACCAGAGGTGATGGTGTTCATGGTGTTTGCTTGAAAATCTAGTTATGCTCATGGACCTAAAATGAGTGCTGACACCTGCAGGGCCACATTTAGGTTTGATGAGGCCCTAAGCTACTGAAGGTAATGGGGTCCTTTATATGTCCAGCTGTTATTTGTCAGCAACAAATTGTCTCTGTTTTTTGTGTTGAATATATGCTATATGGTAATGTATGGACCTAATAGGCATCTTAAGCCATTTGCAACCAGTCCATGCAGAATGCAGACACCCTTTATATAGAAATGAGCAAACCAGTGATATCTTAGGGACCAGGCTAGCAGGTGGGGCCCATTACTTACATCATAGGAGCCTACACAACACAAAACACTGTTGCTGTGTGTAGGTTTTATTTTATTTGTTTTTTATATCTTATATTTTGAGAATGTACATCCATTTTTTTCTTCCTTTAAACTTTTTTGGGGCCCCCAAGAGAGTGGGGCCCTAAGCTATAGCTTGTTTAGCTTATACGTAAATCTGGCACCGTACACCTGCAGTAGGTTATGCCTCTCTGATGTCTCAGACAGGCCTGCAGAAAAAGAAGTATCAGGCACACAATTCACCCAGGGCAACTTTTAATCAATGGAAAGATTATTAGTTGATTCATTCTTTACAGTGAAAGCCTGTGCACTCAGAAGTAAGATCTGTTGCGATCAGTGGAACATACTCTCAAGTAAGTGCATTTAGGTTTGCAGACTCAATGAACTAAACATTCTAGCTGTAGTTACAAGGGGCCTGGGAAAGCATGCGTTTCCTTTCTGTTCTTTGCACCTTTTCCAGGTTGAAGTGACGCATCCTGGCTACATCCTGAACAAAGATAGCCTCATCAGGTCTTTGTATGCAGAGAGTACATTCCTCTCCTTACAAAATAAATACCTCTTAGGGGCATGATCCCAAGAATGGAATTTGCCCTCTTTGCTGTGATTTCACAGTGGTGGCTTACAGTTATCTTGTGATCAACCAGCGCCTTTTCTCTTTCCATCCCATTTGATTCCACCTCTAACAAGAACATTTCCTGTTTGCCCACAAAGATTTGACCTTGCACTTGGTGCTATTGAATTCCATTCCATTTCTATGACTCAGGCTCATGAGTTCACCAAATTCCCCCTGCATAGTTACATAATGGGCAGTGACTCTCATCTATTTATTTATTTCTTCACATCACTGCTTTCAATAGGTGGCATGGCTCCCTGCCTGAGTCATCTAAAACTCTTTTTTGCTGGGCTTCTGTGTGTTTGTAGCACAGTTTTGGCTGCATCACGAAGGCTGATCTGCGAGGGGATGGGCATTTGTGAGTGGGTGGTCCCACTATTAAGATGTTCCCTTGGGACAGAGGCTCTCATCTCACATCTCACTCTACATCTGCCTGGGCATCCTGGCCCCCTCCCTCACCTCCCAGAAGTACCATATTTTTTGCTCTATAAGACTCACTTTTCCCCTCCTAAAAAGTAAGGGGAAATGTGTGTGCGTCTTATGGAGCGAATGCAGGCTGCTCAGCTATCCCAGAAGCCAGAACAGCAAGAGGAATCGCTGCTTTCACTGCGTAGTGATCCCTCTTGCTGTTCTTGCTTCTGAGATTCAGAATATTTTTTTTTCTTGTTTTCCTCCTCCAAAAACATGGTGCGTCTTGTGGTCTGGTGCGACTTATACAGCGAAAAATACGGTACTTTGCCCTTTGGTAAAATAATAATAATAATAATAATAATACCTTTATTGTCAATGTACAACCTGTGTACAATGAAATTAAACGAGCCTCCCTCCTCCCTCCCCCCACCACCCAAACACTCAATCTCATTGCACTCTGTGTGCTTATCACACAACACACCACCTCACAAGTCAATTGCGCTATGTTATTTTCTGTTCAACAGCCTAACAGCCCACGGATAGAAGCTATTTTTTAGCCTGTTGGTACGGCTGATTATGGGACGTGGGTGGCGCTGTGGGTAAAACCTCAGCGGCTAGGACTTACCGATGGCATGGTCGGCAGTTCGAATCCCTGCAGCGGGGTGAGCTCCCGTCTTTCGGTCCCAGCTCCTGCCCACCTAGCAGTTCGAAAGCACCCCTAAGTGCAAGTAGATAAATAGGTACCGCTTTATAGCGGGAAGGTAAACGGCGTTTCCGTGTGCTGCGCTGGTGCAGGTTCGCCAGAGCAGCTTCGTCACGCTGGCCACATGACCCGAAAGTGTCTTCGGACAGCGCTGGCCCCCAGCCTCTTAAGCGAGATGGGCGCACAACCCCAGAGTCGGTCACGACTTTACCTTTTACGGCTGATTATACTTCTATATCTCCTGCCCGAGGGTAGAAGATTAAAGAGGTGGTGGCTGGGGTGTGAGTCATCCCTGAGAATTTTTCTTGCTCTCCTAAGGCAACGATCCCTTGCGATGTCATCTAGCGGATTCAAGGGACAGCCCATGATATCATGTGCTGTATTCACCAACCTCTGTAGAGACTTTCTGTCCGTGGCTGTCAAGCCAGCATACCACACTGTGATACAATATGAAAGGACACTTAGGCCCTTACCTCCCTAGGCTTCGGACAGGGCCACGCCCCCTGGAATCCTTTATTGGACTACCTTTCAATATGTGGGGCACGTGATGGCACTTCCTCCCCTCTTCCAACTACAGAACAATACCAATGGCTAACCGTCAATACTAAGAACAGCTGGCAGGCAGGGAAAGAGGGAGATCCCCGGCCACATCCTGCCTTAAGTAGGGCAGGCCACACCCCAAGAGCTAGCCAATTGGCTGGCCAGGGGGTGACGCAACCGGGAACCCCCCCAATTGTGTGGGGTTGGGCTCCAGCCGCCACGCGCGTGGTGGGGTCACGAAGCCCTCAACGCCACCTCCTTCAAGGACGGAAGTGGCTTTGCAGTATTCTTGTTATTATTTTTTTCATGTGTGTAATGGCTGTTCGCTAAACACAATAAACCAAAGTGACGGATGGACAGACACCATGCTGCCCCTACTGCAAGGCCATCCACTGCTATGCAAGATGATGGGGCCAGCCCTCCCATTAGGCAAGGCGAGGCAGCTGTCTCAAGAAGCAGATGCTCAAGGACAACAGAAACAGCAGTTCCTCCTGAGCCTTCCAGCAATTCTCATGTGTTGCCTCTTCTGGGCTTCCTAATGTGCCAGCTGCCCCAGATGTGATGCAGGACACCATCCCATCTCCAGAGCTGAAGCAAGGCTCAACTGCAAGTCCAATGGGCTTCTATACATTAAGATGGGGCACCATTTTGTCCTTCATCTCAGGCAACACAACAAGAACATATTCACAGTCCTGATGAAAGCCCAATTTGTCCTTCTAGAAGCCCAATTTGTCCAGCATCCTGTTCTCGCAGTGCCCAACCAGATGCCTATGAGAAGGACTTGAATGCTGAGCATGTGTTTGTTAAAAGATTAGAGTCTCCCTAATGCTAAAAGTGGAACATTTTCCATTCACCATCCCCCAAATAAAAATAGAAGCCTGGAGCAGCAAAATGGGCAAGAAACAGAAGTATGGTGTGTGTGTGTGTGTGTGTGTGTGTGTGTGTGTGTGTGTGTGTTACTGCTTCTGCCCCCCAATAAATGATAGCATTTATTTATAACCTGCTTGTTTGCTTCCACCTCTTCCATGCATGTCATCTCAAGGTCAGTAGCTTTTTGCTCCTCCATAGCAGTAACCCCTGAAATTAACACGAATGGGCTTTGGGTTCCTTTTAAATATCACAAAGGGAGGCACAGATCTCCTGAGCTATACAGGTAGCATCTGTCACAAAGGCAGGGAGCAGGTAGAAGTTAAAGCCAACAAGAAAACCTGGACCAAAGGAGTTGCAAGACTTGCCTAAAGCATGCAAACGGTACAGTTGTAGAAGGAGACGTCCCCTTGTCAGATGAGCCAGCTGATGTCACAAGGAAGCATAATCTTGGCTGGCGATTTGGGGTGGTGAGTAGGTAGCACAGATCTTTCCATACTGTAAAGGATATGCATATTTTTAAAAGGTAGCTCACTGACCAACATCATAAAGATAATAGTTTCTTAGGGGTCAGATGTAAACACAGCAAAAGGAGGTCACACATCCAATCGGATTAATTTCGTAACATGCCCAGCAGTGGATTATGTTAATTTGGACAGTAATTTTTTCATACTTGTCGTGCAAGCCTGTTGTTTGATGGCAGGAGGGCTGAGCTGTCTCACATCTTTTTCCTTTGAGAAAGCAAGTGTCAGCTAAATCAAGGTTCCTAGTTAGTTAAGTACTTGGAAACCAGCTAACAAAACTTCTAAATGTGTTGACGAGGAAGAAAGCGGTTCTGCAGGTGGGATGGAGTGGAGTATGGAAAATGGTCCATCATGCATTTGCAAAATCAAAGCCAGTGTTAGCCGATCTTTGGACGCAATTACTGCGGTTTTAAGGAGACAAACGCGGTCTCAAATTAAGGCAGAGAACATGCAGATATATGCAGAAATATGGTGGTTTTGCCAATTAACCTCCCTATCAGATACATTTGAGTATCTCAAGGGCAGGGGAAGCAAATGGTAAACAAAGTCTGCAGCCTTTCAAGCCTCTTTAAGCCACTGTTGGCAGTGAAATCTGCTACTGAAGCACAGATTACGGCAACCTTATGAGTTGGCAAAATACAAATAGAAATGGGAACCTCTTAATAATACAGCATTTTGCAAATATCGGGCAGGAACCTCTTTATAAGAAAATAGAGAGTATAAGAATATTAGAGAGCATAAGAGTATCTCTCTCTAAAGTATCGTGCCCATGATGGCGCTATAAAAATAATAAATTATTGGGGCTGAGCCTATGTTCACTCCACTCACCAATACCCCATCACACCCTTCTTCTTCTTCTTCTTCTTCTTCTTCTTCTTCTTCTTCTTCTTCTTCTTCTGTGATCACTTGTAGCCGAGTAAGATTGTCTTTCACGAACACGAACTTAACAGTGTGTCCGTAAGTGACTGAGGAGGCCAATTCTGGATCCAAACGTCCTTCCACAGTGGGGACATGGGTTTTTGGGTGGGAGTTGATCATGGTGAGGATTTGTCAAACTTGCCTTCCTCTTAGCTCCTTTCTCCCTTTCATCCTGAGTTCGTGCTTCTTTGAAGTCCATGATGCCTTTGGTAAGGCTGTTCTCCAATTGGAGCGCTCGCAGGCCAGTGTTTCCCAATTATCAGTGCTTATATTACATTTTTTAAGAGATGCCTTGAGAGTGTCTTTAAATCTCTTTTGTTGTCCACCTGTACATCGCTTTCCATGCTTAAGTTGGGAATAGAGTACAGTGGTACCTCAGGTAACATACACTTCAGGTTACATACACTTCAGGTTACAGACTCCGCTAACCCAGAAATAGTACCTCGGGTTAAGAACTTTGCTTCAGGATGAGAACAGAAATCACGTGGCGGTGCGGCAGCAGCAGGAGGCCCTATTAGCTAAAGTGGTCTTCAGGTTAAGAACAGTTTCAGGTTAAGAACGGACCTCTGGAACAAATTAAATACGTAACCAGAGGTACCACTGTAGTTGCTTTGGAAGATGATAATCAGGCATCTGAGCAACATGACCAATTCAACAAAGTTGATGTTGAAGAATCATTGCTTCGACACTGGTGATATTTGTTTCTTCCTGTACACTGACATTAGTTCACTTCTCTTATGAGGGATTACAAATCTTCCAATGGGGGCTGTGTGACAACAGCTTTGCATTTTTATTATATAGTAAGATAAGATGCACCATACTCAGAGACATGTTGCCCCTTGGTTGACCCTGAGATAACCTAGGTTGGCCATGTTGCTTTGAAGAAAGTTAAGGGGGCAGTATATATATATTTTTAAGCACCTTGGGGCCTCCAGCCTAACCTAAAGTGCCACCTATTTAACGGGTGTCTGAAAGTGCCATTAAAATCTATGAGCAGCAATAAAAGACCAGCGAACAAGTTCAAAGTAATTGCTTCCCCGGCCCATATGCCAGTCGTATCCAATGTCCCCACAAGGCTCCTAGCTAGCAAAAGACAGGCCCACATGCTGATGTGATTGCACAGCGGTAGCATGTTGAGGGGCAGATGTTAGAAGCAACTGTGGCCGGGGAAGAATCAAGAAAGGTGAGAACAGCTGTTGCTGCAATTAAAGGAGTAACCAGTTGCAATAATAAGATAGTGCAGAAGGAAAAGAAAGTCATTAACGCAAGAGAAGATGCTCTTGCAGCCTAAAGACAGAGAGCACGGTAAAGAATCGTCACAGAGTTTTTGCTGCAAAGGCAACTAAATATCTCAAGGGCTAGACTAGCAGTTCCCAAACTTTTTTCAGGCCATCACCCCTTTGTTCCATAAATTCATACTCCACCCTGCTCTGATTAATGTTCTACAGCTTTTTAAACGTGTTTGTGGGAGGGGTGGCTATTGTTTTGTTGTTTTCATTTTAACTATTTATTTGTTCTTTTACCTTGTATTTTAATCTTGTGAGCCCCCCAAGATCCAATAAACAAACAAACAAAGCCCTATAAAAAAGCATTATTCAAAATAGCGGTTGCGCAACTTACCAAGGAAGATAATACCATAAGTTCAAAATAGTAGCCATTAATTGCACTCCCCCCCAATCCAATTAAAACCTTTTAGTTTAATTGATTCAATGAAACAGATGAACTTGACCCAGTGATACCAGCTTTTCCGTTCAGTGGGAACCACTGAGCTAGACCATTGTCATTCTATTAATATTCTGATGATGGGATTAGACATATTTTGAAGGGCTTGCCTGAAACTTTGGTGTCACATAATCTGCAGGGTTCTATCACCAAAGATTTGGGCTTAAATTTGATTTAAGATTAGCACTGCCAAATATTCTCTAGGTTATTATTATTATTATTATTATTATTATTATTATTATTATTATTATTATTATATTACCGCAAAGAGGTGTTTTAATGTAGATCCTGAAACACACTTTTGATTGCACAAACATTCAGGTATGGCATGAGCCACTTGGCTAAGCCTAGCCAATCAGAGGTCACATAGTGAACATAACAATAGCACGATGTTCTGTAACCAACCTGATTTGTCAGCTGATGATGCCACTAAGGGTAAATAAATGCAGCGGAGAAGGAGGACCATCCCAGCCAATCAGCCAAGGGGTAATCTCAGCCAACCAGCAATCACATTGGATGGTGTCACCTAAGAATATGAGAAGAGCCTGATTAATCAGGCCAATGGCCCATCAAATCAAAAATCCTTGTTCTCATAGTGACCAACCATGGGGAAACTCTCAAGGAGGACCTATAGTCTGCTAGTGCTACAAGGACACTCAGATGACGCCACTGATTGAAGGAGTCAAGTCTGGGCAAACAAATGAATCAGTGAACATTTCTCAAGGAGCCTATTTTTTAAGAGTGCCATTTTATCAAAAAACATCAGAACAATCATTTAAAAAATAATCATGGGTAGCTTCAGAACATTCAAGAAAGATCCACCATTTGATCTGACAGTGGTCAGAGAAGTGTATCCGTTCTGATCCGTCTTAAGTTTGTATTCTGTGTCCTCTAAACTGATAAATCATTCCGTGGCTGGAGAAGGCAGACAGGATGGGTAACACACACCACGCTGATGAAGACAAGGACGTGTCACAGACTGTCTCTCCCACTCCTCTCTGCCCTTTTGTACTGAAAGATTCCTATGACCTTTGGTGGCATTTTCAAGGAGCCATTTTCTCTGGACGTTCCCCGGTTCTATTGATCTCCGCAAAGGATTAATCTTAGACAAACAGGCCATATAATTTATGTAAACTGTCCAGGTAATTAAATCCCCCTTCCACCAAAGGTCAGGAGCAGAATATTTAAGATTTCATTTTAGCCAAAGAGAGGGAGGACCAACGTGAGAAACTTTGGGCTGTCGTATCAATTAAAATGGTGCGGAGTTTGTCCTGCAGTAGATTAGAAAGTTGTAGGCACGTCTTGAGTAGATTGCTCAGGGTGGGGTGGTCAAGGTCACCATTCAAGATGGCCATCACCTGGGCAGATGAGATGCCAGAGGAGTTTTGGAAGTTTTGTTGTTAAATTAGCTGGTCACTGGTAGATTGGATAAACCACTTTTCCATTTAAAAACCAGCTCCCCTATTCTACCAAGTGATTGGCTGCAGTTACAACTTGCAAAACATTTTTATCCAGAGATGTGCTTCTCCTCTGCTCTGCTATGACGGACTATAATTGCAGCCCAAAGATCCAAAGGCAAATTTGCATGGAGCTCTGCCAGAGATTGGCTGCATTGTATTGTAAATGTAGCCCATCTTCGCAAGTCACCAGGGGCCCTGGGCTAGATATATGTGTGAAACTTGCAGAAGGAATTAGATCTGCAAACCCTTTTTCTTGGCCTCAAAGAGCAGATATCCGTGGAAAATCCATTTGCCTGCTAAAATTCAGGCGACTCGATTTGCAATGCAGTCCTCGGCTTCCTGGCTGAAGTGCTTCCAATGCAGTTTTGCTCGCAGTCATGCTGCGTAATGGGTTTTGTAGTCTTAAGATTTTATGTTAAACATACAGTCTACACAGAATTACGATATTTTTCGCTCTATTAGATGCACCGGACCATAAGACGCACCTAGTTTTTAGGGGAGGAAAACGAGAAATAAGAAAGCAACACAAAGCACCCTGAGCTAAGAGGGAGCGCTCCTCCCTCTTCGCTCAGGAGGCTTTGCGGGGCTATCCTTGAAGCCAAGAGACCAAGCTGGCTTCTGCCTTAGCCTCACAGCCTGCATTTGCTCCATAAGAGCGAAAAATACAGTACATGAATTATGAAGCACACTACATTACAAGCAGCAGCAGCATCCGGATTGAGTGCTTTGTATAAAGTGACATGATTCCAACAGGGAGAGGATCAAGCACATGCCAGAAGTGTGGTCAGCAACAGGGGACCTGTGGCCTGAGGACCGTGTGTGACCATCAGCTTAGTTTCATGCTGTTGAGTCCCATGGGGCAAGGGAGATCAGGAATTGCAGGACCATGGATAGCTCTAAGTGAGCAGAGTGCTCCGTCAGGAGTAGACAGCGAACTGAGATTTTATAAGCCTCTTCCTGCCCCTCCAAACTACCTTCCTCGGGCTCCACCCCTATATGTTGTACCTATATTCTTAAAGGGCCAAGACTCCTGAAGATGGACACTATCTTTGCATTCTATGGCCTCCTGTCTGGGGCACTCCTTGTGCCAGTGGACCAGCAAAGTACTATGGGAAGCACCGGGTTCCTCTGACTCAGGAGAAGACACCTGTGGAGGCCTGGCTCCGGTTGTACACACACTGGATCTATGGGAGATTGTTATGCAGACCCAGCGATCACCTGGAATCTGGACCAGCTCCTTAGCTGATGCCTCTGCAGCCTCTGACTTTGTGTCTGCATTGCTGCTGGATTCAGGGGTCATGCTACGTGCACCCCCAGGTCTAGTTTTAAATTCACAGGCTCCACATGCCCTTCCATTGGCTTCAGCTCCACAAACCATTGTCTCTGGTCCCACCCAGTTTTCTCTTTTGCCCTGCCCACATCTAGCCTGCAACCCACACCATTCCCCAGAAGATTAGGCCCTGGGAATGTGGTTCCCCCACCCCTTACTTAAGAGGGTCGTTACAGCTTCAAACACCTTTTGCAGCAGAACTTGGAACCACCCATTGAAACAGATCAGCCATAGATTCAGCACAGAAAGAGGAACATATCTTTTTTCATGCAATACTTAATTCATTCTGGGAATACTGTGCTACAAGGGGTAGCCATGGCTTCTGACTCAAGATATCTTGAGTTGATGGGAATCAAACAAGTTCATGGGGAAATAGACTGATCAGTGGCTACTAACAATAATATTGAAATGGAAACTCCAAGTTCTCTCTCTCTCTCTCTCTCTCTCTCTCTCTATATATATATATATATATATATTTACATATTAATTAACATTCATACAACAGAACTTCTCATCTTATACAATATTTTTTGGACTTCCGTCAACACCTCTGATGATTTTCCGTACTTATCACTTATTATGCATTTCTTAATTTCATATTACCTTTAAATATTTTTAATAATTCTCTTCATTGTCCTTTTTTTGCAATATTTCTAATAATTCACATTACAAAACTTCTTGCAAACCTACTAGCGTAATCTGTTCATCACAATTACTTTTCAAATAGTCGGTAAATTTACTCTAGTCTTCTGAGAATCTCTGGTCCTGAAGGTTTCGAATCCTTCCTGATAGTTTATCTAATTCTGCATAGTCCACCAGTTTCATCCTCCATTCTTCTTTCGTCGGTAATTCTTCTTGCTTCCAATTTTGTGCCAATAGTATTCTTGCTTCAGTCATTGCATATAAAAACAACTTACAATCCTTTCTATTTAAATCATCTCCTACAGTGCCAAGTAAAAATGCTTCTGGTTTCTTAATAAATGTATATTTCAACATTTTTTTTGCATCTCATTGTAAATCATTTCCCATAAGTTTTTCACTTTTTTACATCCCCACCACATGTGATAAAATGTCCCTTCTTTTTCTTTACATTTCCAACATTTATTACTAACTTTATACATTTTAGCTAGTTTCACAAGCGTAATATACCATCTATACATCATTTTCATCACATTTTCTTTCAAGGCATTGCATGCAGTAAGGAAACTCCAAGTTCAGAGGCAGTGGCTAGAGGGGCACTAAAGGGAAGGACCATAGCATTTATGTCCTTCTTGTGAGCTTCCTGAAGTTGGTTTCTTTGGGAACCATGGAATCATAGAATTGTAGGGTTGGAAGGGACCCAAGGGTCATCGAGTCCAACCCCCCTGCAATGCTGGAATCACAACCAAAGCATCCATGACAGATGGCCACCCAACCTCCGCTTAAATAGCTCCAAGGAAGGAGAGCCCACAACCTTCCAAGGGAGTCTGTTCCCCTGTGGAACCACTCTTACTGTCAACAAGTTCTTCCTGATGATGAGTCAGAATCTCCTTTCTTGCAACTTGAAGTCATTGGTTCGAGTCCTACCCTCCAGAGCAGAAGAAAACAAGCTTGTTCCCTCTTCCATGTGACAGCCCTTGAGATATTTGAAGCTGGCTATGATATCTCCTCTCAGTCTCCTCTTTTCCAGGCTGAACATATGCAACTCCTTCAACCTCATCAGGCTTGGTTTCCAGACCTTTGATCATCTTGGTTGCCTTCCTCTTCACACATTCCAGTTTGTCAATATCCTTCTACACAAAAAATTTTCTGGACTGCCTTCCAGGACACAATAGCCCTCGCAAGGAGTGATGGGTATGAATTCCAGAAGAAGAAAACATGACAACATAGAAGACCAGATTTCTTTTCATTTAAAAAGCCTTTAAAAGGAGCATTACAATTCAGTCCAACTAATGTCTTGCACTTCACCGTCTTTAGCAAGCGCTGGAACCGAGAACGCTGGCAATTTCATTAATCACATATCAGCCTGGGACTAATTTTGAGCATAAGCCCTGCTACTTTCCCATTCTTTTCGGATAGCATTACCGGAATTTCCATCCGAGCAGCTTGTCAGTGCTGCTGTTCTTTGAGTTCCCGCAAGTGACATTAACGGCTGGCGTTCACAAGTAGACAGTATGGACCATGAACTTTCTCAGTTTGGAATGACCCGTGTTTCCCAATCTTGGGTCTCCAGATGTTTTTGAACTGCACTTCCATTCAACTCTGACCACTGATCCTGCTAGCTGGAGTTGTAGTCCAAAAACAGCTGGAGACCCAAGTTTGGGAAACACTGGATTAGGCTGATTTGCAAGCTTACTTTGGCAAACAAACTTTAACAATAATAATAATATAATATTTTTTTATTTATAGCCCACCCTCCCCAGCCGAAGCTGGGCTCAGGGCGGCTAACAACAATAAAATAATACAACATTCTAAAATCATTTCATTATAAAATTAATTCAAATCAAATTGATGGCAACCATTGGGCTAGAGTTCTGTGAAGATTGCCAAAGGAGGGAGTCAGGCTGTGCCCTGGCCAAAAGCCTGGTGGAACAGCTCTGTCTTGCAGGCCCTGCAGAAAGATGTCAAGTCCCGCAGGGCCCTAGTCTCTTGTGACAGAGCGTTCCACCAGATCGGAGCCACAGCCGAAAAAGCCCTGGCTCTGGTTGAGGCCAGATTAAACTCTTTGTGGCCTGGGACCTCCAAGATGTTTTTGTTTGAAGACTGTAAATTCCTCTGTTTAGAAGCTGAACAGTTTAGAGAGGAGCCTGGAAAATCCCTGACTGGACTGACAATGTAGTTTGAACCAAGTCAGAAGCAAGTCATGTTGACTTCAATTGGGTTTATTCCCCAGTAGGTGAGATAAGGATCCCAGCCTTATATTCCACTGCCACATCCCCATGATAGCCATTGGGATGAAACAAAGCCATGCTCTGCGCCCTTTAGAGACCTGCCACGTCAATTTCTCATGAGCACAGGCTCTGTGGCATCGTTCCATCTGCTCCACACCATCCTGAAACACAACTCAAGCCTAGTTTTCATGCGGAAGAAAAAGAATCCAGATTTAAGGGGGTCAAGACTCTGCTCTCTAGCCCAGAATCTGCTTGTTGTGATGAATGAGCAAAGTGGGGCTCCTTTTTCTTTCAAATCACCGCTGAAAACCCCAACAGGGAAAACAGGAGGAAGAGGAGCCCGTTGTTCGGCAGAGTTTCAAAGGAGCATCTTCCCCACTATCAATTATTAAGCAAGGTCAATATTGATGGCGCAGGGAAGCATTTTAGCATGTATTATTTATGCGGTGATTCGCAATGATCGTTTCATGCTCGGGCGGAGAGTGCATGTCATGGTGTAATTTTTAATCAGGGTGCCGCCTGGCACAGGAAGCCAGCTCTGTCTTCCTGGGAAATGGCCTCTGTCTGTGTCTCCTTCCTTCCTTCCTTCCTTCCTTCCTTCCTTCCTTCCTTCCTTCCTTCCTGTCTTCAACTCTCTACTTAGTACAGTGTGCTGTACAGCAGGTTATGGCGAGCAGTATATGGTCAGAGACATAGGAAGCTGGCCTATACTGAGTCAGCCCATTGGTCCAACTAGCTCAGTAAGGCCTACACTGTCTGGCAGCAGCTCTCTGGGGCTGAAGGCAGGAAACATTTCTGGCTGTCAGGAGCGAGCCAGCAGTAAATCACACTGTGCAAGTTGGAGTTAGCTCTTTATTAGCAAAAACAGGATCTGCACAGGAGTGTCGGGCCTAATGAGCCCAGCAAGTCATCTCCAGTAGGTGGTGTCTCTCATGAAGGACTTGCTGATATTGAAGGTCCCAACCCTCCCCATAGCCACCTAATCCCCCTCCTCTCCAAGCAATCAGAGACAGTGCTGGCATGAAGCTAACTTCTCCTCTGCCCTTTCCATACCTCCTCTGATTCTGGGAGAAGAGGGAGGAGGGGAGCTTGTCACAGCAGCAGCAGGAGATACCTGTGACTCTTCACCATCCTGATTCATCTCTGCTTCTGGACCTCTGTCCTCCCACCCTCCCACTTCAGCTTTTTCCTCTGATTCTGGACTTCTGTCCGCCACAGACTCTCCCAGCTCACTAGCCCCTTACCTCTTTAGCTTCCGACGCCTCCTTCTCTCCTTCTTCTCCCTCTTAGAGAAGTCCCACCACCACTCCCTGGGCTCTGAGACTTCTTCCCTTGGGGGTTCCTCAGCTGGTTCCTCCCATCCTTCATCTGCATCCAACCAGTCCATGACACCAGCCCTACCTGGAGATGCTGTGAATGGAACCTGGGACCAGATTCACCACCACTGAGCTGCAGCCCTTCCCTGATGTTGACTCCCAGTTAAGTGGTATCTCTGAAAGTAAAGATGTGCCCAAAGCAGAGGCCTAAGGAATCCCAGGATATGGTCTGAAGGATCATGAGACCATCAAGTAGGCCTGGTTCTGATCAAATGGAGAGGTGGAATATAAATGCTTTGAGATGTCAATTCCACTAAGGTCATTTCCAAAGTTCTCTCTCTTTTCCTTCCTTCTTCATCCCTAGTTTTCTGCAGTCATTTATTAAAGTGCTTCTAACTCATGTGGGAACTTCCCCTTCCCCTTCCCCTTTGGGCCATCCATCCACATATATTACTATACTCTACACACATTCTTGCCAAGCTCCTACATTCATATACCGGTATATATTCAATTAGCTTTAAAGTAAACACAAAAGTAAAACAAGGATGTACCCTGTCCTTATTCCTGTTTATTCTGGCAACCAGTTGCAGGATGAGACAGTAAATTACAAAGCAAGAAAGGGGAAACTTTTTTTGTTGAAACTAGAGACACATTTAGAAGAATCAGAATATTCAGGTGATCTTAGCGATTCTTTCTAGCATTTCTCTCTATTAAACAAGAAAAAGACACACAACCGCTTCATTCTTCTTGATGTTGTTTTTCAAAGTGCATTCTTGCACTTTTTTTAAAAAAATATAGCACTTTTACAACTGCGCTACAACTTATATCACATTAACAGAGCAAACTTACATGAGCTTACTTTGAAGTAAGTCACAAAAAGTTGACTTGCCCCCAGGTAAGTAAATAGAGGGTTGTAGCCTTATTCTTACATTTTTTCAGCTAATGCTCCTACTTGCAGTGCGACAGCAGGTTCTCCTGGTGGGAAGAGGATTTTGCTTTGATTTTAAGCAGGATATATTCAGTGCTACATTTAGTCCAACCCCCTGCAATGCAGGAATCTTTTGCGTGTCGAGACCCCCGCAGCCACCCCCTCGTTGGAAAATAACTCACACAAGGACACAGATATTAGGTTTATGTTATTGGGCAAATTTGGCCACAACTTTATTGAATTACAGAATGTGAGCGGTATTGGTTTATGTTACTGGGCAAATTTGGCCACAACTTTATTGAATTACAGAATGTGAGTGGTATTGGTTTAGGCATTGATTGGACCCAACTATATCTGACTCCTGCCCGCTGCGCAGGATGTCCGGTAAGGGTAAACCACCGGTAGGGGGAGCCCTGTCGATGCATACCAACTCGAGCTCCCCCGGGTGTTCCCGTTGGAGTTGTGTCATGGCCCTAGCCCCTGACCGGGCTTCGGACAAGATGAACACCCCCGGATTCCTTTAACGGAATACCTTTAAGCATGGAGGGGCAGGTGATGGCCACACCTCCCCTTCCCCACACAAGGTCAAACAATGCCTAACCCCAACCCTAACAAAGTTGTGACAATTGCTATGAGGTAGGCGAAAACCAAATGGCCAGCGCCAATTTGCCAAGTGGAAAAATTCCTACTAGGCCCCTCGGACAACCAAGGCGACCAACCGAAGTCCATAGCAAGGCCAGTGCCTAACCTGTAAATAGGGAGGGAGGGCGGGTGATTGAGGAAGCGAGCCAAGAGGAAGTCCTCCAGCTCGCTCCTCGGTTTAAACTGCCCCAGCCATGCCCCCCCCCCGGCCAGAGGATTGGCTGGCTGGGCTCTGACGTGGCCGGGATCCCCCAGGCAATGGGGGACAAAGTCCCCTGCCCTGGTGGGGAGTGGGTGGCCACGCGGCCCACCGCAACTCCTCCCCACTGGGAAGTGGAGCGGATTTGCCCATTGTGGGCCTCAAACCCATCAACCTATGATTAAGAGTCTCATGCTCAATGGACTGAACTATCCACAAGGCTCTTCTCCAGGCTAAAGTTGCAGATCCCATTATGTGGATTTGGCTTACTAAATGGACCTTCATTCTAAAGAGTTGTAGATTAGGAAGCTTCATGGCTCAGCAGCATGTAAGACGTCCCAGGGGTAATTCCCCAGGCAGTGCTGGAAGAGACCCCTACCTGAAAACCTGGAGAGGTGGGCCAATGGTCCCACTAGACTTTTTTCTGTTTTGAAGCGGGGGTCAGTCACATAGTGGCAAATGCAGGTTGCAGAAATACAGTCATACCTTGGGTCCCGAATGCTGCAAACCTGGAAGTGGTTGTTCTAGTTTGTGAACATTCTTTTGGGACCTGAACGTCCGATGGGGCTTCTGCAATTTGGTTTTTTAATATTTTAATATTTTTAATATTTTGGAAGTCGAAAGGACTTCCGGAAAAGATTCCGTTTGACTTCCAAAGTGCGACTGTATATATATTCTTGATTCGGAGCTTGTGCACATCAAACCTGCTTCTCCAAGAGATCAGATAGGGACATAGAATCATAGAATCATAGAGTTGGAAGAGACCACAAGGGCCATCGAGTCCAACCCCCTGCCAAGCAGGAAACACATGCTAGAACATTTGCAAAGCTGAGCAGGGTCTAATATGGCTTTCTATGATTCTATAGCAGAACTTTTCAAACTGTGTGTTACACACATTACTGTACCGGCTGCAGTGTGTAGGTGTGTGTGGCAAACAATCCCAGTGTGGTGTAGTGGTTAAGAGCAATAGACTCGTAATCTGGGGAACCGGGTTCGCGTCTCCGCTCCTCCACATGCAGCTGCTGGGTGACCTTGGGCCAGTCACACTTCTCTGAAGTCTCTCAGCCCCACTCACCTCACAGAGTGTTTGTTGTGGGAGAGGAAGGGAAAGGAGATTGTTAGCCGCTTTGAGACTGCTTCGGGTAGTGATAAAGTGGGATATCAAATCCAAACTCTTCTTCTTCTTCTTCTTTGCTCCTTCTGGGGCTAAAAAGGGGCTAGTTTAACCTCTGGTTTGCTGGTAAAACTGAATTACTGTGTCGCAAAATAATGCACATCTAAAAAGTGTGTCACCAGCATGAAAAGTTTGGAAAGCTCTGTTTTATAGCTTTGGGCTTTCCTTACATATTTTTAGATACGAGGCAAAAATGTTTCTCTCTAACCAGGCCTTTGGCTGATTAACATTTTGTGGCCTTTTAAATGTATCGGTGGAAAGGAGGTGATGGGCTTGTTTCTGTTTCCCCTTTGTTGTGCAATTTGCGTTCTCCTTTTCTATTTGTATGCTGCGAACCACCCTGTGATCTTTGGACAGAGGGCGGGATAAAAATTTAATAAAAAAGGAATTTTAGGAAAAGGAATAAAAACGATGGGGAAATATACTGGGACTTGCTTTGATGTCGCCTCACCTCCCTGCAAGCAGAAAAGAAAGAATGCTCATTAAATAGGCAAAGGTTGCCTAACCTTCCTGTAAAGAAATTGGGAAGAACTCTTGATAAACAGGTCATCAGGAAGAACGTCCTCCGTATAAGGCAGCCTCCTCTGTTCCTAAAAAGAAAAGCAGTACCAGCCCAGACCGGCCGCCTGATGCCAGGTGACAACAGTTGCGTTGGCTTGCATCAGCCAGACTGGGTGTGATTGTATTACATAGCATTAATCTCCTTACGCCAGACCTTCTCAGCTTCCATTTTCTGATCTCTGAGCACTCTCTTCTTGGCTGATGTTCTCTCTCTCTTTCTCCTTCTCTCTGTCTCCCTCTCTCTCTGGCTCGGCTGGGGTGTGATCGTAAGCGCGTCCCTTCCCAAGCAGTTCCGCAGTGCAGTGCTGGGGATTACAAATCATCTCATTAAAGCCAGGCAGCCACTCAGCTGGATGCAAATTACTGACCTCCTCAATTGATGAATGTCAGCCTCTGGGGGGGGGGGAGTTGTGGGAGCGGGGGGGGCGGTGAGTGGGGTGGCTGCGGAAAATGTTCCATTAAATAGTATCCATCAACTTGATCACATTTATAAGATGATAAAAAAAGGAGAAGGAAGGAGGTTAAAATGAGGTTCACCGGCATTGGCTCCTTCCATCAGGGGGCCAGCTGGCTGCATGAAATATTAATAGGAACAAGGCATCTCTCTCTGCGTCAGGCTCCAGAGAGGGGGAGGAAGATGACACCATTATTGGTAACGTCTTGTCCTGCCCATTCTCCAATGTGGCATTTCCAGCTTCCCAGATGGCCGTCTCGTGTCAATTGCACTGCCCGTGACATGACAGGGCTCTCGTGCCCAGCCATTAAGGGCAAAAATCACCTGCGTTTAACTGCGGGTGTTTGAGCTATTATTATTAATTATTATTATTATTATTATTATTATTATTATTATTATTATTATTATTATTATTATTATTATTGTTGGCACCCGCTCTGTGGAACGCCCTCCCACCAGATGTCAAAGAGAAGAACAACTACCAGACGTTTTGAAGACATCTGAAGCCAGCCCTCTTTAGGGAAGTTTTTAATGTTTAACGGACTACTGTATTTTAATACTTTGTTGGAAGCCGCCCAGAGTGGCTGGGGAAACCCAACCAGATGGGCGGGGTATAAATAATAAAATTATTATTATTATTATTATTATTATTATTATTATTATTATTATTATTATTATTACCCTGCCCATCCGACTGGATTGCCCCACTCTGCACAGCTTCCAACATATGTAAAAACATAATAAAACATTACACATTAAAAGCTTCCCTACACAGTGGTACCTCAGGTTACGAACTTAATTCATTCCGGAGGTCCATTCTTAACCCAAAACCGTTCTTAAACGGAGGTGCACTTTTGCTAATGGGGCCTCCAGCTGCCACTGCGCAGCTGGCGCACGATTTCCATTCTCCTCCTGGGGCAAAGTTCTCAACCCGAGGTACTACTTCCAGTTTAGTTTGTAACCCAAAGTGTTTGTAACCTGAAGCATTTGTAACCCAAGGTACCACTGTACAGGACTGCCTTCAGATGTCTTCTAAGAGTTGTGTAGTTATTAATATCCTTGACATCTGATGGGAGGGCGTTCCACAGGGTGGGCGCCACTACCAAGAAGGCCCTCTGCCTGGTTCCCTGTAACCTCACTTCTCACAGTGAGGGAACCGCCAGAAGGCCCTTGGCGCTGGACCTCAGTGACCAGGCTGAATGATGGGGGTGGAGATGCTCCTTCAGGTATACAAGGCTTATTGACTTGCAACCCTGTATGTAATAAACCTCTTTACCCCATTGTTCTGGAGCAAATCAGAAGTTTTCCAGAAGCCCTGTGACTAAACTCAGAGTGCGTGTTATGAACGTGGCATCGATTCACCCAGAAAGGTCCTCTGCATAAAATCTATTGCCAGAAGTTGTTCAGGTCAAGCCCCAGGGCAGAGGCATACCTAGGCCCACTTGCCCCCTTGGCAAGGTGATTTATTGCAGTCTCTGAAGCCAGCAGAGACCATGGACCAGAAACTCTAAAAGCTTGTTTCTTGTCACCTTCATAGCCCCCAACGTTCCTCTGTTGGAAACAGGGGTGCTTGTCTTTTGGTGCCACGCTGCTACAGGAGTTAGCTAACTCACAAGTGCCAACTCATCCTGCTCCCTGAGTTCAGTGGCAAGGGCACTGGATGGAGAAAACAGGGCATTCTGGGATCAAATTGGAAGCCAGGATGGCTCTTGTAATTCTGGGATGTCCTGGGGAAATCGGGACACTTGAAGTTTGTGCACCATTAGTGCTCCACCAGTGACTCTGAGCAAGAGGGGAGAAGTGTGATTTTTGTGCCCCCTTCCTGGACCTGCGCCATTGGGCGGGGGTCAATTGACCACCCCTAGTTATGCCCCTCCCTCCTGCTAACTCACCAGTAGGCCTGGCTGCCATCGTCCAAGGTAGCTGCCTAGCCGAGCACCTCTGCCACCCTCCACCTTCGTGGGTGCCTGGTCTCAGAGAAAGGGCCACAGAGAACCTTGTTCTCAAGGTTGCCAGGATAATCCCTGTGTTCTTGCCAGGGGCACTAGCCCTATAGGGCTGATGGGTCTTTCCCCTGCCACCCCTGCCAAGTCTGTTGGGATGGGGCTGAGCCCCACCCCACCCCACCCCTCCCTCCTCCCTCTCTTACCAGTCCTTTGCCACTTTAGGAGATGCTATGCAGCCTAGAATGGCTTGACAGGAGGTCACCCTGGCCCGTGCCGGTGACAGTCATGTGGCACGCATGACATCACACACATGTGTCACACATCATTCACAATGTTGGGCCAGACTCAGTGCATCTGGTTCCTGCCATGGTTGCCTATGGTGGCTAGAAAGGCCCTCTAAATTTAGTATTTTAAAAATTCTTGAATACTAAGGTTATTATTGGCACTGTGGGTTAAACCACATGGCCTAGGGCTTGCTGATCAGAAGGTCGGCGGTTCGAATCCCATCGACGGGGTGAGCTCCCATTGCTCGGTCCCTGCTCCTGCCAACCTAGCAGTTCGAAAGCACATCAAAGTGCAAGTAGATAAATAGGTACCGCTCTGGTGGGAAGGTAAACGGCATTTCCGTGCGCTGCTCTGGTTCGCCAGAAGCGGCTTAGTCATGCTGGCCACATGATCCGGAAGCTGTCTGTGGACAAACGCCGGCTCCCTTGGCCTATAGAGCGAGGTGAGCATGCAACCCCAGAGTCGGCCACGACTGGACCTAATGGTCAGGGGTCCCTTTACCTTTACCGTTAGGGTTATTATTATTATTATTATTTCAAGATTTGGAAGAAGCTATGCCATGGCCAAAGATGGGTTCTGGTTCCCTGAGCAACTTGATGAAAGGAAATCCAGCCTCTGCAATTTCCTGCACGTCTCCCCTTTCCCTCCCCAGCTCAAAATCCTGCCCGTCTCTGGCTTCATGTATTTAAACGTTATGCCCACAGAAATGCCACTTAACATCCCAGGGCAATTGAAGGAAGTCTGTCGTTAAGTCAGCTCAGGCTTCTTTTGAATGTGGCACCGATTTTCTGAAAGCAATTATGCAAGATGACATTTGTGCCTGGGAGTCTGTGCCTTCAAAAGATGCATCTCTGCCAAGATTCCCTCTGGGTGAGGAGAAAGTATAAATGTGATTTATATAAACCATCCTCAAACCATTGATTGCTGTCTGGGAGCCACAGTTGTTAAACGCCAGCCCTTGAGGCAACAGAATCGCACACCTGTCTCTTTAGAGAGGAAACATATATTAGTTTCCTTTCACTTGGCATTTTCTGCGGTTACCACATCAAAAGCTGAACCTTTTCCAATAGGCCAGCCAGGCTTTTGAAACCAGAAATTGACCCCTTAAGACAGGATGTCCGGGAGAAATAAGAAACACAGTTTAATTTAGGGTGGCAATGAAGTGTTACTTCCCAACATGCTGTTCAATTTGATGCTGAGTTTATTTACATTATCTTTCAAAACGTATATAACCTTAAACTAGGGTTGCCATATTTCAAGAAGTAAAAATCCGGACACAAAAAGTTGTTGAGCTTATGGTGGTGAGAGTGCTGGACTGGGAATGGGGAGAGCCAGGTCCCGATCTCGACTCAGCCATGAAATAAACTGGATAAGAAAATATTACAAACTTGCTGGATCAGACCAATGGCCCATCTAGTCCAACAACCTCTTCTCACATGGTCAACCAGATAATTAATAATAATAATAATTTTTTATTTATACCCCACCCTTCCCGCATCAAACCAGGCTCAGGGCAGCTAACAACAAATTTAAAACACTTAATTGATGCTACAGAAAACAGTATAAAACGTGAATAGCAATAAATTCAGAATGCAAAAATCAATTTAGGGGGGAAATCCATCCAATAAATATTAGATGATCACCAAGACTATCTGGCTAAATTAGACCTATTTGGTCCAGTGAGGAGACCGGGGAGAATTAGCTATGGGATCCCAGAGTGGGTAATCTTCATAAAAAGGGGAGGGCGAGGGAACAAAGGGTAATAAAAGATCAGGCTAAATTCAAATTAAAGGCTAGGTGGAATAGCTCTGTCTTACAGGCCCTGCAGAAGGAAGTTAAATCCCGCAGGGCCCTGGTCTCATGGGACAGAGCATTCCACCAGGTCGGAGCCATCACTGAGAAGGCCCTGGCCCTGGTGGAGGATAATATGACTTCCTTAGGGCCCGGGACCTCTAAACTATGATTATTCATGAACCTTAAGGTCCTCTGAGGGGCATACCAGGAGAGGTGGTCCCGTAAATACGAGGGTCCTAAGCCACAAAGGACTTTAGAGGTCAAACCCAACACCAGATGCCTCTGTGTAAGCAAGACTCAAGCACAACAGCACCCTCCCACACTGTGGCTTCCAGCAATTGATAATTCAGAAACATTGCCACCTCTGACTTTGGAGGCCGCACATAGTTACCATGGCTAGCAACCATCAAGAGCTGTATCCTCCATGAATGATCTTGTGCTGGTCCCGGGGGGGGGGGAGGTACTATTACCGTAGCCCAAGTTCAGTCCAGAGTCTCTAGCAGGGTAGACGATCACTAGACAAGATGCGAGGTCTGAAACAGGGAGCCGGGCGGGGAAACAGGAACGCTGGTAGGGCAGAAGCAGGAAGCCAGGCGAGGAACAGGAACACTGGCAGGTCAGCAGCGGGCAGCCGGGCGAGGAACAGGAACACCGGAGAGTCAGAAACAGGAAGCCGGGCGAGGAACAGGCACACTGGGAGTGCAGATCTAGGTCTGGGTAAAGCAGGTACTCCACAACGACGTTGCTCCCGCAACCTGGGACCGGGCTGCCTGACCTTTATCTTCTTCTAAGGCCGGGGGCAGTCCCGGCCCCCAGGAGCCCCGCCTCTCTTGGCCTTAAGGCGAGCACTCCTCCTGGGAGACACCAGTTCCCTTCGCCTCTCTGCCCTAAGCCTCTGCAGTTCAGGAGAGGCCGAAGGGTTACTGGGCCCCGGAGGAGGCTCACCTGTAGACACTGAGTCCTCCAGCACCTCTGGGGCCAGAATGGTTTCACCTGGTGCCTGCTCCTGAGGATCTGGCACAGGTACAGGCTCCTCAGCATCTAGGCCTTGCCCCAGTTCAGCCGGCCCTGGAGGCGGGGACTCCTGTGCTGGCTGGGATTCCTCCGGTTCACTCTCAGACTCGGAATCCCAGGCCATCACAGATCTTTTGCCCCGGTCATTCTCTCTCAGATCGTTGTTGTTATTTTAGCATCAGTGCTGTCCTTTGTAGAGCTCAGTGGGGACAGAACGGGGTCAAACCCAGAGTGAATTGATTCTGCCACGCAGTACCCCCATCCACTGTTGGTCCTAACCTTCTGCCTTACCTGATGGGCACCAGCCACCACTAAGTTGAAGGTGGCCTCTTCACAACAACTCTGTGAGGTTGGTTAGGTTGTGTGCTGAGTCTGGGGGTAACCCATGAAACACTGTCCAGGAATCGTCCAGAATCCAAAGGTTCCACTAGGAGTCAGTCCGACAGGGCCAAGGCAGGACACAAGGCAGAAAACCAGGCAAGGCCAGGTACAGGAACTCAGGCAGGATCTGGCATACAGCAATGTTGCTCCCGCAACCTGGGGCGGGGTCCGACAGCCTTTTATCTTTGTCGGGGTAGCGGCCAGTCCTGATCCCCCTGCGACTAACCTCCCTGTTTCGCCCAAAGGTGAGCACTCTTCCTGCGAGTACTCAGGTCTCTCCTTCTCTCAGACCTTAGTCTCTGCAGCTCAGGAGATGTCGGTGGGTTACTAGACCCAGAGGCCGCCTCAGCCTCCCCTGACCCAACCGGTAGTGGAGCAGCTGTAAGTGATGGCCCAGCTGAAGGCAACGAGGTAATCCCTGCATCTGGAGCCAGGGCAGGCTCAGGCCCCTGACTCGGCCCAGCTGGTGTTTGTTGCAGGGGAACCTGTGCAGACTGGAACTCTTCAGGATCAGGCCGCAGACTTGGTACAGGTGATGCCTGAGGCAAAGGATCCAGTGCAGACTGAGACTCCTCTGGTTCTGAGTCTGAGCGTGAGCCCCAGGCCATCACAGGTTGAGAGGCACTCATCGACCCAAGGTCACCCAAGTAAGCTTCATGGATAAGTGGGGATTTGAAGTCTGGTCTCCCGGGTCTTAGTCAAACACTTTAACCATTAAACCAAACTGTCTCACAGGGTTGTGAGGGGAGAAATGGGGGTGGAGAACCAGGTCTACTCCCCTGAACTTCTTGGAGGTGTGGCAGGATACCAGCCACTCCATTTCACCACCACCAGGCGGGCATGAGAAAGGTGCGGGAGGGCTCTTGGACCCCGTCGGAGCATTGCACCTCCCTCCCTAAGCTGGGCAGAAGCTTCCCAGATTTGGGAAGGTTGTTCCAGGCTTTAATACTTTAATAGAGTTGTACCTAGGGATGCGGGTGGCGCTGTGGGTTAAACCACAGAGCCTAGGACTTACTGATCAGAAGGTTGGCGGTTCGAATCCCCACGACGGGGTGAGCTCCCGTTGCTTGGTCCCTGCTCCTGCCAACCTAGCAGTTTGAAAGCATGCCAGTGCAAGTAGATAAATAGGTACCGCTCCGGCAGGAAGATAAACAGCGTTTCCGTGTGCTGCTCTGGTTCGCCAGAAGCAGCTTAGTCATGCTGGCCACATGACCCAGAAGCTGTACGCCGGCTCCCTCAGCCAATTAAGCAAGATGAGCGCTGCAACCCCAGAGTCGGCCACGACTGGACCTAATGGTCAGGGGTCCCTTTACATTTACCTTTTTACATTTGCACCTTGGGTTACAGACGCTTCAGGTTACAGACTCCACTAACCCAGAAATAGTACCTCGGGTTAAGAACTTTGCTTCAGGATGAGAACAGAAATCGTACAGCGGCAGAAGGAGGCCTCATTTCATAAAGTGGTACCTCAGGTTAAGAACAGTTTCAGGTTAAGAACTGACCTCCGGAACGAATTAAGTTCTTAACCTGAGGAACCACTGTACTCTGATTTACTGGGAACATTTAGGGGAGCAGCCTAGACCCCCTAGTCCACTGACCACGCACCACTGCTGAAAACAACACAGTGGTAAAGATCTTCTTCCTTTCCACCCATCTCGAGCTATCTTGGGCATAAAGTATTGATCCGTTAAGGAGGGGCAGCGAATGGCTGTAACACACTCCTCACTTGCAAGTGGAAGCTGAACCTAATCAGGAACGGAGCTCAGCTCCGGGAACTTTGCCAAATGCATTTCATCTGCGAGCTGCCAGCTCTGGTGTTCACCTGGCTGGGGCAGTCTCGTTTTGTGCCTGTCATTGCTTAGCAGTACAGCAGGTGCTTGGCTGATGAAACATCCTGCAAACTGCATCCCAGATTAAAGGAGTCATTGTTTCCATGGAACAAGCACTTCTTTATTGCCTCGTTCCAGCCTCCTATACTTTCTTCTCCCCTCCCCGACTATCACCCCGCGGTCTCTTTGTTTCCACCCCAATAGCTCATCTCCTTCCCTTTCAGGGCTGGAGGCATCCTGGGGTGCCTCGGCGTGAATGCAGGCAGGCTGCTTCCTCGGAGGGGGACCGGCACGCGCCCCCCATCTCATCTGCTAAAAACAGTCGCGGAAGGCGCAAGCCTGTGCCAAGAAGTGACTCAGCAAACAGAAATCCCCTCTTGCCTGGTAGAAGTCAGAAATACATGGCCTGGATTGGGGGGGGGGGTTGCAGGGGTGGGGGGGGGAGATTGGTGAGGCTAATTTTATGTCATGCAGTAGTGCAGTTAGGTAATTTTAGATCCTGGACGGAATGGTCCAGTTGGGAGCGACAGTGCTCTTTAGATGGTAATAGCATTGGATCACTCATTTCAACGTGGAGTAAGCCAGCCCAAGTTGCAGGGGGCTGTTCTATTCATTCTAGAGCCAGTGTGGTGTAGTGGTTAAGTGGTAGACTCGTAATGTGGTGAACCAGGTTCGATTCCCCGCTCCTCCACATGCAGCTGCTGGGTGACCTTGGGCTAGTCACACTTCTCTGAAGTCTCTCAGCCTCACTCACCTCATAGATATTTGTTGTGGGAGAGGAAGGGAAAGGAGATTGTTAGCCGCTTTGAGACTCCTTCGGGTAGTGATAAAGCGGGATATCAAATCCAAACTCTTCTTCTACTACTGAGTGAAGCCATGGAGTTCTGCCAAGGCCAGGGTGTTGTTCATTGAGCTCCATAGGGCTCGAACCTCAGATCTTTCTCTTTCCTTCCCCTTCAAATTTCCATTCAGTGCTCGGAGTAAAGTGCTATCAGGACTTTTGCATTAGGAGATTGGAAATAAAGAGAGTAGGCACAGTTTATGGGGTAAACACTTGAGAAATAGTAGACTCGAGGGCTTAATAAAAATAAACCATGTGCAGGAAGTTTCCCCATTCTCCCTCAAGCTCCTAAACCTGCCTTGCATGGGCGAGCCTACCTTGCAGGGAGCCAAGCAGGTCTTAATCCCAGCTCTTCCCCCCCTGTTAACCCCTTAAGGTCAAGCTGGCACAGGTTCGGCTCAAAGGTGGGCCATACCCTCAGTAGTGTAGCAGGTGTTGCTGCTGTCCGGGGCAGGTGCATGCATGCCAGGGACCAGACATGTGCACGCTGGTGGAAAGAGCCTGCTGAGGCTGCTTCAAATCAGTTTGAAGGGGGTAATCATGCTGTTGGGGTCAGACCTCTGATTCCAGCCTTGCAAAGTGGTGGAGGGTGCACTCACATGCTGGATCCCAGCAGAAAAGAGTAAAGGTGCCACCACCTGTGAAATATACTCAGAGTCGCAAAGTGATTTCATGCTCTTTATTCAGCTCATAGTGGTGAGGAGGAATGAATGAATGTCCCCTCACAGTATCTGCTTTATATACATTATTTACACAATGGGCTGCACATGATTGGCTAATTCCGGAATTCTACTGTAAGCCAATCAGGTTGTGGATTCACTTCTATCTGGAGCAGGATTGGGTGGTTCCTGCCAACCAATCATACTGCTGCATTGTTCTAGGACCAATCAGACTGCTGCATTCTGAATCCTATTGTTCTAGGACCAATCAGACTGCTGCATTTTGGATCCTATTGTTCTAGGACCAAACAGACTGCTGCAGTTTGGATCCTATTCAACTCAGTACATAACAACCTGCTTCCGACATGGGTCAGGCTGGACCTGGGTGTGGAGCTGTGACCAGCTGCCAGCATTGGGCTATCATGCAAGGAAGCTGTCTCTGCTGTTCCCTCATGTGCCAGAGCCCAGCGGAGGAGAGGGGCATGTGCCCACCTGGCAAGAACACCCAAGGAGAGTATGAACCAGAGGAGAGGGGGAGGATGTGGAGGAGTATCAAGGTCCAACTAAAAGGGCCTATATGGGAATTGGACCTAAGGTTCCCTGCCTCTCAAGTATTGCAGTCAGCATCATGTCCCTTCGATGCCTCCCAAGGATTCATTCACAGGCAGAGCATCTCAGATCATTCATCCTCATGGGTGAGTCACTTTCAAAACATGCCAGTATGGGAACAACTGATTGGTTCGAAATTGGGAAAGGAATATGACAAGGCTGTACATTGTCTCCCTGCTTTTTTAACTTATAAGGCTTATAAGGCTGGGCTGGATGAATCCCAAGCTGGAAGAGAAGACTCCCTGGAAAAGACCCTGATGTTGGGAAAGATGGAGGGCACAAGGAGAAGGGGACAATGGAGGATGAGATGGTTGGACAGTGTTCTCAAAGCTACCAGGATGAGTTTGACCAAACTGCGGGAGGCAGTGGAAGACAGGAGTGCCTGGCGTGCTCTGGTCCATGAGGTCATGAAGAGTTGGGCACGACTAAACAACTAAACAACAACAACTTGGGAACAGAAATCCCTGCAGAGAAGTGCTGGTTTTGCCTATTAATACTCACATTCTAATGAGATGCTCTTTTCTCTAATTAATTGCATTTTTTTATAAAAACAAAAAAACAAAACCTTTGTGGGTGTGTAGCAGTGATATAGAAGTAGTCACAGGCAGAAATCAGTGTACCTGCAGAACTGACCTTTAGATTTTAAGCGAACATAGGGAAAACCTGCTGAATTAGGCCAAGGCCCATCTACTCCAATGCCTGTTGCCTGTTGGAAACTCACGAATAGGACCCAAGCATGAAAACGTTCTTCTCCACTCCTGTGGTTTCCAGCAACTGCCGTTCGAAAGCATTTCTGCCTCCAACTTTAGCAACTAAGACCCAGCACCCATATGAGGGAACAGGCAGTTTTAGCCCATTGTCACTATTATTCTGAAAACAGCAAGCAAGAACAAACGTTTACTTAATGCTTATTTTATTGGTTCCCATTAGCTGCCGCATTTCAGATCGCCTTCCAGCGTCGTCTCGAGAGCAATTGAATTCACAAGAACCAGGCTAGCTCTCGAAACAAAAATTAATAAATGCCAGCAATCAAGTTTTAAACATTTCCTTCCTCCGCCTCCGTTCACCGAAATGTCACACACCACCAGAGAAGGCTATTTTTTGCTGTTGCGTCCCTTGTCTTAACTAGCCACATGCAGGATTATTATTATTGTTATATTCATAAAAAGCATTATACTATTCCAGAGGAAAGATAGAGGACGCCCAGTCTTGCACAACATATCCTGCCTTGGCCCTCGACATTTCCATCCCTTGCCTGTCTCTTTTTCTCGTTTCTCTTTATTGCGTCCTGCTGGATTGTATTAATGAGGAAGATGATAGTTATTTAATATCCCCTTCTGAAAAAAGGCACTCGACCAAAGCACACGAGGCCTCGAAATAATTAGGAAGATATAATTGGGACCATTATGAAGGGCATGAAATTAACTGTAGCTAAATTAACTCCTTTCCCTCAAACAAGCATAAAGGAGAAGTCACAAAGAGCACATCTTTCTCATACTAATTGGAAACCGAGGCAGCCTCTTCAGTCTCCCAGGGTTGTGTTTTGAGACACAAGGACCTTTGCGTTTTCTCCTGCATGTCACATGCAAGGCTGAGGTGGCCCTAGTTCAGCTGCAGGGAGGATCGACGGGCTGTTTTGCTCTCACCACTTAATAAAGCATGAATGTGCAGGATATCAGTGTCCAACATTTGTATAGTGCTTGTGAACGTTCACATGCATTCCCAAACTCGCAACTGCCCTGCAAGTATTATAGGGATGGAGGGTAGAGAAAGATGAATTTTACTCAGCTCTCATTTCAAGGTGATCTTACTTCATTTGCAATCTCCGAAACAATGCACAATAACTTTCTGACAGAAAGAGCTGTTAGACAGTGGAACGGGCTCCCTTGGGAGATTGTGGACTCTCCTTCCTTGGAGGTTTCAAAGCAGAAATTAGATGGCCTTTGTCATGGGTGCAGGACTAGGTGACCCTCGGGGTCCCTTCCAACTCTACAATTCTATGCTTCTGTGAAACACAACCATCTTTTGACATTCACACTTTTCTGAACTTTGCAATGTAGCTCTCCAGTCGAGTAATGGGTTAAAAAATGCATATGCTAAAGTGAAGCATGCATAAAAACGAATAGTTTAATGATAATAGCATGCAAAAACACAATACATTAGGGGAAAGCGCTTTGCAAAATTGTGCATGTTAGGCAAAATTGCATGGGGGGAAATATTATGAGAAATTCACACTCTAATGCTGGCCTTTCATGAAGACTTTTTAAAGAGAAACCTGTTGAGGAGATGTACAGATTTGAATTTAGGACTAGGAAAAGGAGAAACTGAGGGAAACTGAAATTGACAGATTTGCTAGTTCCTGAAGCATTATTATCCTCCATAATGTACATGGGGCTACCAATGAAGAAAGAGGAAGGCATTTTCCTGGAAGCCACCTTCTGAGTGCATGGCAAAGATGAGATTATTTCCTTCAGTTCCATTGTTCCACCACTATTTCATTGGGATCTCGCTTTCCCTTCTCCCCTTATGTCTTTCTTCATTTAACCAACCTAATCTCAATTGGCCTTCTGAGCAGGATTCTGTCCCGCTTCCCATTGCACAAAGACCCTCCTCATCTTAACCACTGTGGAGTTTCCTCAGCGCCACCCCCATTCATTTATTTCTTCAGTTGCTATGAACATCAGCAGGCGGCCTGGGCCACTCTCTCATCCTGTTGTTGTTTAGTCATGCCCGACTCTTTGTGACCCCATGGACCAGAGCACACCAGGCACTCCTATCTTCAACTGCCTCCCACAGTTTGGTCAAATTCATGCTGGTAGCTTCGAGAACACTGTCCAACCATCTCGTCCTCTGCCGTCCCCTTCTCCTTGTGCCCTCCATCTTTCCCAACACCAGGGTCTTTTCCAGGGAGTCTTCTCTTCTCATGAGGTGGCCAAAGTACTGGAGCCTCAGCTTCACAATCTGTCCTTCCAGTGAGTCTCTCATCCTAGTCGACCTCATAGGGTTGTTGTGAGGATAAAATGAAGAGGAGGAGAACCACGCACACCAGCTTGAGCTCCTTGGAGCAAAGGGCGAGAGTATAAGCACATCCACCAGCTGTCCATCCACCAGAAGGTAACATCTAAATCAATAAGTGCAATAAAATCACAGAGACATTAATCAAAACATTAAAAAACAACAACCCGAATTGCGCAACTGCCAAAGAACAGCATTACTTCTGAGCTACACCAAACCTTCACAAAAGCTTGAGTGGAGAGGTGTGTCCATTTAAAACTCAGCACCAAGGAAGCTTTCTGAAGCTACTGGAGGAAGGCTAACAAATTCCATAGGTTATGTGCCACCACTGAGAAGGCCCTGCAACACCTGACAACAGGCTTTGCCTGTCAGCAAGACCCACCAACAGGACCTCTCTGGTGGATGTTAAGGCTTGGGATGCCCGTTACAGTGGAGGAGATCTTTCTTGACTCATTTCCCTACTACAATTTCTTCTCACCTTTCCCTTAAATTTCCTCCCTCCCTCCAGGCTCCTTTTTCTCAGCCCATTGTCTTCCCTGCACGCTTATTTCAGGCTCCTTCACACTAGGCTCCCTGTCTTGTATCAAGGCCCTGAACCAAGACTTGGAATCCTCCAGCAACTGGAGCTCCAAAGAGGGATAGAGCCATACTCTGGTCTCTTCCAGAGCCCAGCTCCCTTCCTCTGAGCTCCAGGGAGACATCTCTGTCACGAGACTCTGGGAGCTGGCCCACAGACTCCTTGCGGGATCAAGGGAAGCCTTACGATAGATCCCCACTGCAGCAAAGCACCTCAAAGGAGGTGATGACTGCAGAAGGAAGCACTGGCACTTTAACTGTCCTAGAGGCAGCACTCAAGTGTGTGGGCCCTCCTATAAAACTGACCTGGCTACTCCAGGATTTTGCCTAGAGAACTTGTGTGTTTGGCTTCAGTTAGGAGCAGTGCAGTCTGTGGTCCTGAACCCACACCTTGATTTCCTTCCATGGAGCTGAGAGCTTGGTCACGTTCACACTGTGATCTGTGCGGACACGTGTCACCAAGGTGATCGATTTAACAATCAGTCCCTCTGCCCAGGGGACTCTGGGAACTGTAGCTCTGGAGGGGAAATTGGGGCGTTTCCTAACAACTCTCAGCACTCTTAACAAGTTATAGCTCTCAGGAATCGCTGGGGGAAGCCATAAGTGTTTGCTTTGTCTTGCTTTGATGTCCTGCCTACCTGGGGAACAAGGAACTAATGGCCTTCTAGGTGCATTTTGCAACAGGGAATTTCATTAGCGTGAGCAGTTTCTGAGCTCTGGGCACAGCACTGCGCCTAAGATTTCAGATTAAAACTGCAGAGTGGAAGGAAAGTCAGACCTCACCTGGAGTACTGTGTCCAGTTCTGGGCACCACAATTCAAGAAGGACACTGACAAACTGGAACGTGTCCAGAGGAGGGCAACCAAAATGGTCAAAGGCCTGGAAACGATGCCTTATGAGGAACGGCTAAGGGAGCTGGGCATGTTTAGCCTGGAGAAGAGGAGGTTAAGGGGTGATATGATAGCCATGTTCAAATATATAAAAGGATGTCACATAGAGGAGGGAGAAAGGTTGTTTTCTGCTGCTCCAGAGAAGCGGACACAGAGCAATGGATCCAAACTACAAGAAAGAAGATTCCACCTAAACATTAGGAAGAACTTCCTGACAGTAAGAGCTGTTCGACAGTGGAATTTGCTGCCAAGGAGTGTGGTGGAGTCTCCTACTTTGGAGGTCTTTAAGCAGAGGCTTGACAACCATATGTCAGGAGTGCTCTGATGGTGTTTCCTGCTTGGCAGGGGGTTGGACTCGATGGCCCTTGTGGTCTCTTCCAACTCTATGATTCTATGATTCTATGATTCTATGATTCTATGATTCTATGATTCTATGATTCTATGATTCTATGATTCTATGAAAGGAGGACCTTTCTCGGCCTCCCCACTTCCAGCTCCTCTCTGAAGACTGGAGAAGAGACCCTCTTAAGAATATTAGGTGGGTGGGCAGGGGAAGGACTAGACCATGTGAATAACATAATATTTTAGCTGCAGTTCATTCATTTTCAGCTTTGCATTCTTGTTATTAAAAAAAAGTACCTAGACATTCCATTGTTGTGCCCATAACCTAGGTTTAAGGTGCCATTTAGCTCCTAGCTTTCATATCTCAGTTTCTAACACCACTTAGGACATCACCCTCCTTGGTGGTGGGTGTCCCTACAGATCATGACACCTACCACAACCCTTTCCCAACCTCCAGTCTGCCTGTGTGAGAAGTTTAGTCCCGACCAAACTGACAACTTCTCTTACACTCACAGAAACTGGAAGGCACATTCCTTGAGCAACTCCAGCTAATCATTGTGAGACGTCTCAATGCCACAAGTGCAATATGATACATAGATTATTGAAGGTAGTAGATAAGGGCTTGAAAGGGGAAGGGAAACCAGTAATCTCTCAACTGAGTAGCCTGGACAGATAGTGTTGGTGGATCTGAACTAGCATTTCAATGCCTGTCAACTCTTAGCTGTATTGCAATCACGGCAGCATGCCTGGCGGATGATAGGGCTGCCTGAGCAATTCTAGAGAGAGAAATAAAGTTCCCTGATGTATGGTCAGAGAGAACAGATTAAATGGCACCCAGGCCCAGTCCTTGTATTGATTTCCTAGTAGTTCCATTAACATGATACTTCAGATAAACACTCTATAATTCAGAACAGCTTGGGAATGTAAATAATTACGCTACTATTTTCCTCACTGACACATCTTACATCTCTGCTTCTGTGGCTGCAAGTCAGTGCTGATCAGTCAAACTTCCGATAGGGCTGCAGAGGGATGGTACTCAGAGCATCTCCCTGATATTTGGAGTCAGATTCGTCAGCCACAAAAAGATATTCTAGGGCACAGCACAGCTTGCAATCCACCAAGCTAAATGCAGCCCGCCAGCTGTGTATTGTGGCCTGATGAGTGCCTGACAACAACAACAACAACAACAACAACAACAACAACAACAACAACAATAATAATTTATTTATACCCCGCCCATCTGGCTGGGCCTCCCCAGCCACTCTGGGCGGCTTCCATAGAAACCAAAAATACACCAAAATATCACACGTTAAAAACTTCCCTGAACAGGGCTGCCTTAAGATGTCTTCTGAATGTCAGGTAGTTGTTTATCGCTTTGACATCTCGTGGGAGAGCGTTCCACAGGGCGGGCGCCACTACCGAGAAGGCCCTCTGCCTGGTTCCCTGTAGCTTTGCTTCTCGCAATGAGGGAACCACCAGAAGGCCCTCGGCGCTGGACCTCAGCGTCCGGGCAGAACGATGGGGGTGGAGACGCTCCTTCAGGTATACTGGACCGAGGCCGTTTAGGGCTTTAAAGGTCAGCACCAACACTTTGAATTGTGCTCGGAAACGTACTGGGAGCCAATGTAGGTCTTTCAAGACCGGTGTTATATGGTCTCGGCGGCCGCCCCCAGTCACCAGTCTAGCTGCCGCATTCTGGATTAGTTGTAGTTTCCAACTCACCTTCAAAGGTAGCCCCACGTAGAGCGCATTGCAGTAGTCCAAGCGGGAGATAACCAAAGCATGCACCACTCTGGCGAGATAGTCCGCAGGCAGTTAGGGTCTCAGCCTGCGTACCAGATGGAGCTGGTAGACAGCTGCCCTGGACACAGAATTAACCTGCGCCTCCATGGACAGCTGTGAGTCCAAAATGACTCCCAGGCTGCACACCTGGTCCTTCAGGGGCACAGTTACCCCATTCAGGACCGGGGAATCCTCCACACCTGCCCGCCTCCTGTCCCCCAAAAACAGTACTTCTGTCTTGTCAGGATTCAACCTCAATCTGTTAGCCGCCATGACAACATGTCGGGGCAACCGTGGATCGTCTGGGTCATTGGTGTGACGGTTTGCGCATGGTGCTAAATCAAACTATGGTTTGGTGCAAACTTGTGGGCTCCCGGAGTGGAGATCACAACCACTTTGTTCCTCCTACAGTTCTGCTGCTGCTGTGCACTGAGCCATGATTTAGCATGTTGTCTGAACCTGGGCTCATGGTTTGCCTCGCTCCAGGCAAACCATGAACTTCATATAACAGTATGAAACAGTATGACAGCAGTTGAGACATTCATGGGCAGGTACAACCTGTGGAATAGTTCTTCTTAAACATCTTACTTTCTTCCCTTTGGGCATCTAAGCAGGATGTTGTTTGTGCTTCTAGAACTCAGTGTGCATTGACGCAGCCCCTCTTCTATCCTTTAGTGTCCTCTGTCGCCTCCTGTACCTGTTGCACCACATTCCTGCGTTTAGCACTCTGGATGAGTCAGAGGAAAGTTTCTGGTGGCTGTGTGCAAAACTTACTAATTTGCACAATTTCCCCATTAACCGTTAAGTGCTGGAATTTCTAAATGTTGTAGATTTTGCATAGCTATTAAATGTTTTAAGATACTATTAAGGGCTTAATAGCTAGCTGAGAATTTAAAATGTTTAAAGTAAATCCTAGTGCTCAGTTTTGTTTTTTAATGGAAGATGGAGCCTTCTTTCCTCTTTGCAGTCAGTTGATGATTGACTTAGCCCAGGGGTTTCTCGATAAGAAGATCAGTCAAGCTTCTATGAAAGGCAGTTTGTCCATCATTACTGATCTCCCCTTGCAAAACACAATTACCGGGGAGCATGGGCTGTGTTCTACATGGGAATGGATGAATTTGTACATCTAAGTCTCTCATTCATCTGACTTTAAGTTCTCCTATTTCTGTAATAGTTTGTGATTTTGTTGTGTGTGGGTTTTTTTTGGGGGGGGCAACTGTACTGAGTAACAGAGGCAGCATGTTCTGCACGACATTGGGAGGGGGGCTTGTCACATGCGTGTGACGTCACACATTTGATGCACACACACCACACTCAATGCATATATACCGTATTTTTCGCCCTATAGGACGCACCGTCCCATAGGGTGCACCTAGTTTGGGGGGGGGAATAAAGGGGGGGGAATTATTTTTTCCCCAGGCGCGGGGCTGGGGCGGGGGAAGCCCGAGCTTCCCCCCGACCCCAGCCCCCAGAACAGGCAACTCTCCGCAAGCCATGGGAGCCCAGCACCGGGCTCCCTCGCCTTGCGGAGAGCTGCGCGAAGCCTGGGTGCGCTGAGCTCAGTGCGCCCAGCCTTTGGCATGCAGGCAACTCTCCGCAAGCCACGGGAGCCCAGCGCCTTGCAGAGAGCTGCGTGAAGCCTGGGCGCACTGAGCTCGGCGCGCCCAGCCTTCGGCATGCAGGCAACTCCTGAAGAAGCGTCTCCACCCCCATTGTCCAGCCCTAAACAGGGCCACCTTCAGTTGTCTTTTAAAACTAAAATAGTTATTTATTGCCTTGGCATCTGCTGGGAGGGCGTTCCACACAGCAGCCGCCACTACCAAGAAGGCCCCCTGTAACCTCACTTCTCACAGTGAGGGAACCACCAGAAGGCCCTCAGCGCTGGACCTCAGTGTCCGGGCTGGACGATGGGGGTGGAGACGCTTCTTCAGGTATACAGGACCGAGGCCGTTTAGGGCTTTAAAGGTCAGCACCAACACTTTGAATTGTGCTCAGAAACGTAATGATCAACTGACTTTCCGTGTTTGTTTTGAGTACAGGATTGTGAGTAAGATAGAAAACATGCTTTGTTTCAATTAATTTGCACAAGGGTGTGCACTGCATATTTCCTCACCGCAGTTACGTCATCTGAAACTGCAAACCCCACTGGCTCATTCATGAAGTGTCTATCATGAGTACAACAACCATGTGTAGTGGACACGATAAATAACCTTCATGAGTTGTTTTTTCTGAAAGCACTGTGATTGAGGTTTTTAAGTTATCCAATGGCAATAGCATCTGTTCTTTCCTTTGATGAATCTGCTACAGGACCACAAAGGTGCTATAAACCCCTGGCCTCTTATTATTTTGACTATAAGCCATCACTAAAACACCAGGTCCACTCAAAGAGCCTTTTGCTCTCGGATTCTTATTTTCTGTTGTCAGGAAATCTTTACATAAAATACAGTGGCATACACTTCAATCAATACCTGTTAGAGAAGCACCCCTATTAAAAAGGCAAAGGTAACTTGCAGGGATAAGTCAATGTGTGAAAAGAATAAAACTGCTGCAGGAATATGTTTCTGCACTTCAGATCAATAATAAATAAGAGCGATACAATCACCTCTGCCTGTCCTGAGCCGAGCTCAAAAACGAAAATTCAGATGGATTTTCTGTGTACAGAGGTCAAGAATTCGAGCAAATTTCTAATGTTACGTGCTGGCTGCAAATCGCTGTGGGATCATCTTTGGGATCATCTTGTGTTAAAGGATACATAGAGGCTGTTGTCTTGATCCAGCAACTGTGCTGTATGCAGTTCTGATTGCCTCACCGCTCTTGTAGAGCTGATAAAGGTTCAGAAAATGGTCACCAAAATGATCAAGGAGATGGAGTGTCTCCCCCATGAAGAAAGGTTGCAGCATTCAGGACTTTTTTTAGTTTAGAGATAAAGTGTATAAGAGGTGACATGAGAGAAGCTTATTCAATCGTTCATGGCATGGAGAAAGTTAGTAGAGAAAAGGTTTCTCCCTCTACGAACAGGAGAACTCATGGACCTCCAATGAAGTTGAATGTTGGAAGATTCAGGGTAGGTATAAGAAAGTACAGTGGTACCTCGGGTTACATACGCTTCAGGTTACATATGCTTCAGGTTACAGACTCCGCTAACCCAGAAATAATACCTCGGGTTAAGAACTTTGCTTCAGGATGAGAACAGAAATCGTGCTCCGGTGGCGCGGTGGCAGCAGGAGGCCCCATTAGCTAAAGTGGTGCTTCAGGTTAAGAACAGACCTCTGGAACGAATTAAGTACTTAACCCGAGGTACCACTGTACTGCATCACAGTTAAACCATGGAACTTGGCCCCACAGGAAGCACCAACCTAAATGGCTTTACAATAGGTTTAGACAAATTTATAGAGGAGAGGGCTATTGATGGCCGCTTGCCAAGATGGCTCTGTTCTATATCCACAGCTGGAAGGAGTTGGAGATGGTTGTTGTGCTTGGTCCTGCTTGCAGGTTTTCAACAGGCATCCATGTGGCCACTGTGAGAAGAGGATGCTGGACTAGTTAGGTCATTGGCCAGATCCAGCACGCTCTTCTGATGTTCTTAAGAGCCATGAGTGCAAGAGGTCCCAAACCCCAACATCCCCAGGTTAGGTTGGGAGAGACTGTCTGAAATCCTGGAGAGCTGCAGCCAGTCAGTGTAGACAATACTAGATGGACCAATGATCTGACACCTTCCTATGTTCCTATGCCATAGCCCAAATCCAGTTCTAGTTGTTCACCGTGACGTGTGACCAGTGGTCCATCAGGATGGCATGCTTGTAAAACCATGTTCAATGGAAACCCAACAAGCATTGCATTGTTCCCCCAGCCAGGCTACACCCATAGAAAACGTGCTTTGCCTTTCAGGGCGCCATCAGTATTGGCATTCTGACGACTCTCGGAGACACACCTGCATTCCCTTGACCTCCTGACCCTCTTAAATTGCTTTAACTCTTTTAATTGTTGAGCTGTTTGAATGGGCTTGTTTTATTGGCCGTTTTAATTGTGGATCTTTATTTTAATGATTTTATGAAATTGGTTTATTTTGTGTTTTAATTACATGTGTTTATATTATTTGCAACTGGCCTTATACTTGTAAATTTGTTCCTGCTCATTTTTAACATGCGTTTTGTGTTCTCACTTTGCATTTTTATGTTGTGAACCGCCCGGTGATGAAGGGCGGTAGACATATTAAATAAATAAATGAATCAATCAATCAATCAATCAATCAATCAATAAAAGTGTCTTAGACATCTCCTTGGCAATTGAGCAGTTGTTGTTGTTGTTGTTTAGTCGTTTAGTCGTGTCCGACTCTTTGTGACCCCATGGACCAGAGCATGCCAGGCACTCCTGTCTTCCACTGCCTCCTGCAGTTTGGTCAAACTCATGCTGGTTGCTTCGAGAACACTATCCAGCCATCTCGTCCTCTGTCGTCCTCTTCTCCTTGTGCCCTCCATCTTTCCCAAAATCAGGGTCTTTTCCAGGGAATCTTCTCTTCTCATGAGGTGGCCAAAGTATTGGAGCCTCAGCTTCACGATCTGTCCTTCCAGTGAGCACTCAGGGCTGATTTCCTTAAGAATGGAGAGGCTTGATCTTCTTGCAGTCCATGGGACTCTGAAGAGTCTCCTCCAGCACCATAATTCAAAAGCATCAATTCTTTGGCGATCAGCCTTCTTTATGGTCCAGCTCTCACTTCCATACATCACTACTGGGAAAACCATGGCTTTAACTATACGGACCTTTGTTGGCAAGGTGATGTCTCTGCTTTTTAAGATGCTGTCTAGGTTTGTCATTGCTTTTCTCCCAAGAGAAATTGAGCAGTACATCATTTATATTCTCTTCCTCTGTTCTTCCTCTTCCTCCTCTTCCTCTACTTCTTCATTCAGGTTCTGCCATGCTGGTTAGCCAAGGCTGGGAAGGAATTGTCTGTTTGAGTTTGCCGAGGCCAAGAGCTGGGAGGAAAGCAAACTGTTTGCATAGCACTAGCGAGGCAGAGCCGAAGGAAAGAAGTTGTTGCAGATAATCAGGATTGGTCCAGGTCACCCAGCAGTGATTAATGGGCAGGGGAATTACAAATATGATCATGCACCTGTTTGACACAGACCAAAAGATGGATTGCTAAATGGTCTGTGCAAAATTAAAGGATGATGAGAGAGGGAGGAGAAAGGGAAGGGATGTTGAGTGGGGCCGAAGCAAGTCCATCTATATTTCAATGTGACATTTCCATTGCTCGGAAGAGAGAGAAACCAATTCCTGAATTTCCACTGGTTTGGAAGAGGTGGTGCATTGGTGACAGTGGTAGGGAAATTATCGCTCTTTTTGTAGGAAAGAGAAGTGGCTGACTAGTAACTTAATAACTTTCATTTGCAGCTCTTATATGGAGCAGGGAGCTGTCTTTAGTCTCTTTTCCAAGGCTGCCTTCCGTGCCTCTTTTGTTTGCATGCCACGCCAGTGATGGAAAACCCTGGATTTCAAGCCTGAATTTAATAAGGAGAACGATGCGAAACTTGACTTGATGATGAAGTTAGAGGCTGCTTAGGCAGCTGGTAGGTTAGGAAAATAACATTTTTCAAGTGCTTTGCCGGCACAGAGACCTATGAATAGCTTTAGCCTTATCTGCGAGCTGACAAAACTTAGCCTAATAAGACCTGGACTTAATTAGAATGCCGCAGTGATGAGCCTGACATTTCAGATGGGATTGCTACTAAATGGAATAGAGTATTTGATTTTGATTTTTTTAAAAAAAATGGTTGAGAAGAGAGAAATGTCTATAAATAAAACTTCTGCTTGCTATTTTGGATTCCCAAAGAGAACTAGGGCAGGTACAAGCATACCGTATACCATAAAAATAGAAAGCTTAGGAATGCAGTTCAGAGCACACCTTAGTCCCTTTTCAAGCAGGCACAGTTAACCACTCCCTCAGGGTTTTTTGAGAGTGTCATTGACCATGTGGAGAGGGCAGTAGTGGCCAGCAGGGCATCATCGCTAACCTGACCTCCCGTCATCAGCAACACTAAGGAGAGGGAGCAATGAGGTCAGCGCAGAGCCAACCCAGAACTCCTGCTGGTATGTTTGCACTGCACTGACCTTCCCATTGCCTCGCCCCTGTCCCTCCCAGTAATCTGCAGCAACTCCAATGATAGCAGGTCAGGTAAGCACCGCAACCACAACCATGATGGGGATGGCAGGATCAAAAAGAAATTGTGCCAACAAAAAAGACAAATTGTTAGAGTATATTGAACTGGCTAGATTAACAGAGGCAGTTAGAGATCACACCAAACAAGAGTTTCAAAAAGCATGGGGGAAATGCAGAGAATACTTCACAAAACAGTGCCCTAAAATACATAGCTGGACTTGTTTCGATTAATGTCTGCAGGAGACTTTGTGGATATTTAAGTTATAATTAGAAAAATCTTAATAATTATCCATAAAGGAAACAGCTTATAAGAAGTAGATAAGGAGGCCAGATACAGGATAAAGGAAGTCTCTTATTTGGTTGTATGTTATGCTTATTGTATGTTATGTTCACGTTTAATGAGGGTGGATTTCTGTATTGGGGGAGTGGGGGTTTATGTTATGTTGTAAATAAAATTTCTAATAAAACACAAAGAGGGCCAAATGATGTCCAAACTGCTTAAAAGGAGGATTCCCCTATTTTTTATATATAAATTTTTTATTGCGTTTCTTTCCATAGGTTCACAAAATCAGTTACAAAACAGTGAACAAGAAACAAATTTTAGAAATAAACAAATATAAAGAGAAAAAAAAGAAAAATTAAAAATGTTTCAAATCATCTTTCCATAGGTTGCTCTCCAATGGACCTCCTCACGTCCTCCCAACATTGCATTCTTCAAACTAACATAATCAGCAATTTATTACCTTATTTCACCACTTACTGTACCTTTCAATTATTATGTTACCAATTTCAAGAAGATTGTAATTCAATTTTAGTACCTTTATAATAAACATAATATATTTGTTTCAAATTGTCTTATTTTCCTCTATTATAACTTACTTTGTCATTTACCTAATCAAATTGCAGGAGCGTAACGTTTCCTAATCGTGCACAATCTTAACATTCAAACAACTTATAGTACTTTTGCAAATAGTCCTTGAATTTTTTCCAGTCCTCCTCAACTGTTTCCTCGCTCAGATCTCGAATTCTGCCAGTCATTTCTGCTAACTCCATGTAGTCCATCATCTGCGTCTGCCAGTCCTCCAGTGTGGGTAAATCTTGTGTCTTCCAGTGCTTTGCGATAAGAATTCTTGCTGCTGTAGTTGTATACATAAACAAGGTTCTATCCTTTTTTAACACCTTCCGGTCCACCATGCCCAGAAGGAAGGCCTCCGGTTTCTTGGGAAAGGTATATTTAAATACCTTTTTCAATTCATTATATATCATTTCCCAGAAGGCCTTCACTTTCGGGCAGGTCCACCAGAGGTGAAAGAATGTCCCTTCTGCCTCTTTGCATTTCCAACATTTATTGTCAGACAGATGATATATCTTAGCTAGCTTGACTGGGGTCATGTACCACCGGTATACCATTTTCATAATGTTTTCTTTCAAGGCACTACATGCCGTAAACTTCATACCGGTGTTCCACAACCTTTCCCAGTCCTCAGACATGATGTTATGTCCAACATCCTGTGCCCATTTTATCATAGCAGATTTAACTGTCTCGTCCTGTGTATTCCATTTAAGCAGCAAGTTATACATTCTCGAAAGTACCTTAGTCTTTGGTTCTAACAATTCCGTCTCCAATTTCAATTTTTCCACCTGGAAACCAACTTTTTTGTCCATTTTAAAAACCTCTTGAATTTGAGCATAATGTAACCAGTCTCGTACCTTACTTTTTAGTTTATCCTGGCTCTGCAGCTTCCAATTATCTCCAGATCTTTCAATTAATTCCCAATATTTTGGCCAGTAGGCCTCCATATTGGGTCTTTTTTTTAGAGCCTTGGCCTCCATCGGTGATAGCCACCTCGGGGTCTTACCTTCTAGTAAGTCCTTATACTTCATCCAGACGGCAAAAATTGTTTTCCTGACAATATGGTTTTTAAACAATTTATGAACTTTCGCCTTGTCATACCACAAATATGCATGCCAACCAAAAGCATTGTCAAACCCTTCCAGATCTAGGACATCAGTGTTCTCCAACAGGAACCAATCCTTCAACCAACAGAAGGCTGCAGCTTCATAATACAACCTCAGGTCCGGCAGGGCAAACCCCCCTCTTTCTTTCGAGTCAGTTAGTATTTTAAATTTTATTCGGGGCTTTTTGCCCTGCCAGACAAACCTAGATATGTCCTTCTGCCATTTTCCAAAGCATTCCACTCTGTCCACGATCTGTAGGGTTTGAAACAAAAATAACATTTTCGGCAAAACACACATCTTTATAGCTGCAATTCGACCTGACAAGGTAAGTTTCAATCTTGACCAAATTTCCAAGTCCTTTTTAATTTCCAACCAACATTTTTCGTAATTATCTTTGAATAGATTCAGGTTTTTGGTGGACAAAAATACCCCCAGGTATTTCACTTTTTTAACCACACTTAGTTCTGTTTCTTTCTGGTACTCATCTGTTTCTGTAGAGGTCAAATTTTTAGCCAAAACCTTAGTTTTTTGCTTGTTTAACCTAAATCCCGCCACCCGACCAAACTCCGAGATAAGTTCAAGCACTCTTTTTGTACTAGATTCTGGCTCCTGTAAAAGGAGGATTCCCCTATCACACATAAACACACACCCCTTTGGTTCCTTCCAATGAATATTTTATTGAAACCTTATATTAATCACACCGTCACCAGGCTACCTTGCCCGCGGTTCTCATTATCCATCGCAGCCTTAAATATCTCTAATTAAAAAAAAACTTCTCTTCGGAGCTGAGCCGATACCTGTGTGATTGATGGGGTCTGGCTGGCATGGAAAATGCGTGGGGCGACTTTAAGACCCCGCCACCCTGCGAAAAGGCACAAAAAGGTGCCCTGTCAGTTTGAAAGGCGTTTATTAAAGCGGCCAGGCAGAGGTCTTGCGTGTTTGAAAGAGCTCTGCATCATTAATACCTAGATAAGATGTCCAGGGAGGAACCTACAGCAGACTATTTCATTATTTAAAATGAGACCGGGCTGTGTAAACAGGAAAGAGGAGTGTCTCCCTGTGAATACCAATTGACCATTTACCAAGCGATGATAACTCACTGTGGGGGTGAAGACGCTTGCAGCCCCCTGGAAGGCTGTGAGGGCAAAACCTGTTTGTAGTCAAAAGAAAAAAACAGGTAGGGTTTTGTAGGTAGTTTTTTCCTCTCAAACCAGAATCATTTGTGCTCATCTGCAACAGTCTTTCAGTCTAGATCAACACTGGATCCTGCAATCAAGGGTAGTTGTCAATATAGAGTTGTTATTTGAATCAGTGCTGCAACTTCAGTTTGGAATACAGTGGTACCTCGGGTTACATATGCTTCAGGTTACAGACTGCACTAACCCAGAAATAGTGCTTCAGGTTAAGAACTTTGCTTCAGGATAAGAACAGAAATAATGCTCCGGCGGCGCGGCGGCAGCAGGAGGCCCCATTAGCTAAAGTGGTGCTTCAGGTTAAGAACAGTTTCAGGTACTGTTCTGCTCTCCTCCCCTCAAAAAGGATGTTGTAGAGTTGGGAAGCATTCGGAAAAGGCTGGCCAAAATGATCCAAGCTGGCTATTATTTCATTCATTTGTCAGGAACATGAACGTGAAATTTATTACGGTCAGAGACCAGCTTGAGAAACACAAATGGAACTACAAACCCAATAGCAAAAAAAACATTTAAAACAATATACAACAATAGGTTTTAAGTTTAAAAGTGCGATAGCCATATTAACACATAAAAACTTTAAAATAGACTACCTTAGAGAAATGACCCAAAGTCACCCGTGGATCCGGGTTTGGGAATTTTCTTAACAAACTAGATTGAATTGGGGGATGGTCTGCTCCCACAGATCTGTGCGCAGAATCTGGCGACAATCCGGGTCGTCTTGTGGTCTTTGCCTAACAGGAGAAGATAGGATTTTTGCTTTACCGGGAGGAATTTGTAATGAAATAAATTGACGACTGCTGTTTTCGGAGGGGAATCAGCTCAGTGAATAACCTATCTGTGCAGAAACGAATCTGTTGTGCAAAGGTGATGTTTATACTCGCTGTTCCACCTACTGTGACTCTGGCCTTTCCCACCACTGGTACATGGCCTCCAAAGAGTTGCCCAGAAGGGACAATAGACCTGATAGCTCAGTTGGTTAGAGCATGGTGCTGATAACACCAAGATCACAGGTTTGAACCCCATAAGCGACAGCTGCATATTTCTGCATTTCAGGGGGTTGGGCTGGATAAACTTCAGGGTCTCTTCCAATTCCATGATTCTATGACAAGTACATGGACTAATGTTCGGACTCAGAATAAAACAGTTTCCTATATTTCTCCTTCATAATGCAGACCCAGTTTGCTGGATTGGGCAACCCATGCATTAATGTAGGCCAGGGGTCTGCAACCTTTAAGACAAAAAGAGCCACTTGGACCCGTTTCCGAAGAAAAAACAACTGGGAGCCGCAAAACTCGTCATTATAAAAATAACTTTTTTGTCACTTTTTAAATTATTTCTTTGTTTGACCCCTCAGAATTACTCCTCCTCATAGAAATAAACGTTAAATTAACAAGTTACCTTTTTGTGTGTATGTGTTCTTCACTCCCCTTCAAAACAGTGACCAGCGTACATGCCCCTTACAATGTAGCGGGCGGGCGGGAAGGTGACGTCGGGACGGTGCGTGACTTAACGCACGCACCGCCCCCATGCACCGCCCCATGCGACGTCACAGCCAGTACAGCGCCCGCCACAGTGGGGAGTGTTGGGGCGCACAATGCGCCTCCTCCCCTCGCTAGTATCCGCCCCGGAGCCGCGGCAAAGGTGTAAAAGAGCCACATGCGGCTCCGGAGCCGTGGGTTGCAGACCCCTGATGTAGGCTATTCTTTGAAGAAAAAAAAACCCACAGAAACCTTTATATTATTTAGCCAATATTTACTGGATTACTCACATCCAAGCAGGTTATTATTTCATTCATTTGTAATGAAACAAATTGACGCCTGCTGTTTCCAGAGAGGAATCGTCGCAGTGAATATTCTCTGTGTGATTACAAATGTAGACAAGATGATTAATGCATCTTTTTTCAGATGCTAAAAGCGGCTCATCAAGACCACTGCCCTCGATTCATTAAAGGGGTTGTTTTGCATAGACGGGCTAATCCTGATTTACAAAATCAGCCAAGGTTGCCATGGTCAGGTGGGAGGTCTAGGCTGGGTAGTAGAGAGCCAGCGTGGTGTAGTGGTTAAGAGCGGTAGTCTCGTAATCTGGGGAACCGGGTTCGCGTCTCCGCTCCTCCACACGCAGCTGCTGGCTGACCTTGGGCTAGTCACACTTCTCTGAAGTCTCTCAGCCCCACTCACCTCACAGAGTGAGAGCCTTCTGGAGGTTCCCTCCCTGTGGGAAGTGAGGTTACAGGGAAGCAGGCAGAGGGCCTTCTCAGTAGTGGCACCCGCCCTGCGGAACGTCCTCCCTTCAAGGGAATAAACAACTATCTGACTTTTAGAAGACATCTGAAGGCAGCCCTGTTTAGGGAAGTTTTTAATGTTTGATGTTTTATCGTGTTTTTAATATTCTGTTGGGAGCCGTCCAGAGTGGCTGGGGAAACCCAGCCAGATGGGCAGGGTATAAATAAATTACAATTACAGTGGTACCTCTGGTTGCAAACAGGATCCATTCCGGAGGCCTGTTCGCAACATGAAAAGAGCGCAACCAGCAGTGGCGCGCCTGCACATGCGCAGGTTGCGATTCACCGCTTCTGCGCATGTGCGTGACGTCATTTTGTGCTTCTGTGCAAGCAACAAAACCTGGATGTAAGCCTTTCCAGTGCTTCCGGGTCGCTGCAGGATGTAACCTGAAAGAAAGTAACATGAAGCGGACATAACATGAGGTATGACATGATGATGATGATTTGGCAGGGGTCTCCCTCTGCTCACATTCAAACTGCAAAACTGGTCACACCCATTCTCTGACCCCCTCTCTAGTTCTCAGAGGAATTGCCTTCAAAAACTCTGAGAGCTATTCTACAGTGGGAATAGACCACCTCAGAAGGTGATGTTGGGGGTTCTTTAGCTGTGATTCCCACATTCCAGGGGTTTGGACTTGGTGTCCCTTCCAACTTTACTATTCTACGAGGTGCTCAGTCAGTAGAGCATGAGACTTTTAAACTCAGGATTGTGGGTTCAAGCCCCAGGTTGGGCAAAAAATCCCTGCATTTCAGGGAGTTGGACTAGATGACCCTCATGGTCCCTTCCAACTTAGCAATTCTATTAAAGAGGCATTCGCAGGCTCGAAAGCGTTTCCCAGCAATCAATGCACCTTAGCATTCTTCCACTGAATTCCTGATTGTTGAAGGAACAACACCTTCGGCTAGAGAACTGGCAGACCCTTTCACAGCGATAAAGATGGCCGCCACATTGGTATTGCTCTTACACACAGCGGATGGGTGGATGATACGGCCTGGAATGGGTGCTGGTATTGACAAACGAGTTAACTGTTTGAAATTCACACCATGCAGGGCAGCTGGGTTTGTTACGTTTATCAGACACGTCTAATAATTAATTGCAGATGTAGCAGCACAAATTGCATATTCAGATGTAATCCTGACAACTCAAGTGACATGCATACCAAGACATTCTCCCTGAAGTAACTTGCAAATTGCCTTAAATAATGAATACGTCAGATTACTTGGCATGCTACACACAAGCATATTTTTTTTGTATTTTGTATTGGGGGTGTGTGTGAGTTGAACAGAGAAGGAAATCGGTGAGATTTTCTCAGATAAAAGGATTCTGGAGAATGTTTATTCCTTCATTTATTGCTGTGCCCAGTTGGAAAATATCTTCATATCCACCAAGTTATACATCCGGCATCCCATTAATAGATTAGCAGGGCCAGCTCAAATCATTTTGCTGCTTGAGGCAGAGGACAAGATGACACACACTCAAACCAGGTCAACATAAAATATCTGAACAGGATAGGATCTTACTTCAACAGCATACTTTCCAACTTTTTCTGATTCAAAACTGGGGTGCGCATTTTCTGGACAGCATACCTGGGCAAGTCACGTGACCTGTGCATCACTCTCACCCCCCAAAAAAGCACTTGGGGGAGGGTGAGAACTCGCATAGTGCCCCCAAAACGCATGCTTTTGGTCGCTGCGCAAGATCGTAGCCCCATAAAAAGTGCTTTCAGGCAAGGGGGCACAGCACAAGAGTATGAGAGATTGCAGCACCCAAAACGGTCACCAAGCTATCACAAGGGGGGGGGGGAATGGGATGTCCTCTTTTTCTCCTAGGCACTTGGAAGGTATGCAACAGTGATGTTGGGACAACCTTCTGCACTGTAGCTAAAAGAACCCTGAGGAAAGGGTGATGGTTGCTGCATGACTCATTTTGCATTTCGCCGGCCCTGTAGATTAGGAAGCCCTAGATTTTAATAGTAAAAGGAAAGGAGGAAGGATTCTACATACTTTAGTACAGTGGTACCTCTGGATGTGAACGGGATCCGTTCCGGAGCCCCGTTTGCATCCTGAAGCGAACGCAACCCACGTCTGCGCATGCACGGGTCACGATTTGCCGCTTCTGTGCGTGCGCATGATGTCATTTTGAGCATCTGCACATGCGCAAGTGGCAAAATCTGGAAGTTACACGCTCCGTTACTTCTGGGTCGCTGCGGAGCTCAAACCGGAAACGCTCAACCTGAAGCTACTGCAACCCAAGGTATGACTGTATCACCTAGGTACACAGAATCTTTAAAAGTGTGCAAATTAAAGAAGTATTTAAAAAAACAAAAAACCTCACACAAACATGGACCTGTGAGCTTCCAGGTGGTTTAGAAAGAGGTAGAGGAGTGAAAGCAACTGGAAGTCAGTCAGTGTGAGCTAGAAGAAGAAGAAGAAGAAGAAGAAGAAGAAGAAGAAGAAGAAGAAGAAGAAGAAGAAGAAGAAGAGTAGTAGTAGTAGTAGTAGTAGTAGTAGTAGTTTGGATTTGATATCCCGCTTTATCACTACCCTAAGGAGTCTCAAAGTGGCTAACAATCTCCTTTCCCTTCCTCCCCCACAACAAACACTCTGTGAGGTGAGTGAGGCTGAGAGACGTCAGAGAAGTGTGACTAGCCCAAGGTCACCCAGCAGCTGCATGTGGAGGAGCAGGGAATCGAACCCAGTTCACCAGATTACGAGTCCGCTGCTCTTAACCACTACACCACACTGGCTCTCTAAATAAATATTCACTAGCAACAGCCTCCTGAATTCTTCTTAATGTTAAGAACAGGGCTAATGTTAAGAACCCAGCTATGACTTTCATATGACTGGCTACATCTTCTCGTTATTTTTATGGACTTGCATTGCGCTGTTATGTGGCACCATTCGTTTTAGAAATGAAGAAGCACATTCAGGAATTACCCTTCCTAGAATGTTAAGGGATAAAATGCATCCCTGAAGAATCTGCATCCGCCTTCCTTCAAACATTTGCTTGACTGGTAATTTATTTTACAGGCTTGGCTCTCATGAGGTGGGTAAATTTGCAGAGCTCAAAAGCTGTCAGTAAAATTAGGGTTGCTCTCCTTGGTCTGTCTGTCTCTCCCTCACTCAACCCCACCCAAAAAAACCACCCTACATCTCTGCCTTGTCTCTTTCACGTTTCACTAAAAGCCCAATAAAGATTTTACTTTTGTAAACAGTTCCATTTGGGGCAAGCCACTCAGGAGAGATAAGCCGCTGCTTCCTCAAAAGGTCACAGCCTCCCACTCTCCTCATCCAACGTCCTCAAAACATAAGTTTTATTTTGCTATTATTTAGAAAACTGCTTAACGAAACAAAGATCTCTGAGCATTTATGTAAGATAGCGTAAAATAATTATCAACAATAGGCAGATAAAATCGGGGAGGGGGGTTGAAATGGAAACATTCCCAATTTACAGGAAACCAAACTATTCCACAGGAGGCCTGAACAAACTGTGTCCGGGGCCTCTGGAAGTGTATGTAAGGTAAGGGATCAAAGCAGTCCGATATTGAATTTTAAATTGCATTCACAAGGGATCAAAAAACAGTTCATTAATATTACAGAATAGCAGGGCCGCCCTACCATTAGGCAAAGTGAAGCACTTGCCTCAGGCTGCAGGAGCCTCAGGCCACAGGTGATGCACAGTGACAACAGCCCTTTGGCTGTTCCTCATAAGCTCCAGGACCATTCCTCTCCATTGGAGGACAGTGCGGTACTGTATATAGGATACAGAGCCTGCTCTGAACCCCCAAGGTAGCCTGCTGTCCTCAGGTGCTCTGGAGGCCCCTCTTCCAACACCAGGGTTGAAAAAAGAGTCAGCTGCCAGTCTAGTCAGCTTTGGTACACGGAACAGGGAGCAAACACCGTCTTTGGGCTGGGCCTGGGGGTAACCCATGAAACACGGTCCAGGACCGGTCCAGACTCCAAAGGTTCCGCTGGGAGTCAGTCCAACAGGGCCAAGGCAGGACACGAGGCAGGAAACCAGGCAAGGACAGGTACAGGATCTAGCGTACAGCAATGTTGCTCCTGCAACCTGGGGCAGGAGCCGACAGCCTTTTATCTTTGTCTGGATAGCGGCCGGTCCTGATCCCCCAGCGACTCACCTCCCTGTTTCGCCCGAAGGCAAGCACTCCTCCTGCAAGTACTCAGGTCTCTCCTTCTCTCAGACTCTCAGTCTCTGCAGCTCGGGAGATGTCAGTGGGTTACTAGACCCAGGGGCCACCTCAGCCTCTCCTGACCCAACCGGTACTGGAGCAGCTGTAAGTGATAGCCCAGCTGAAGGGAATGGGGTAATCCTCACATCTGGAGCCAGGGCAGGCTCAGGCCCCTGACTCGGCCCAGCTGGTGTTTGTTGCAGGGGAACCTGTGCAGACTGGGACTCTTCAGGATCAGGCCCCAGACTTGGTTCAGATGGTGTCTGAGGCAAAGGATCTGGTGCAGACTGAGACTCCTCTGGTTCTGAGTCCGAGCCCGAGTCCCAGGCCATCGCAGTCTTGTCCCCCTGCCTCAGCCGGTAAAATGCCTTGGGATGGCCCTGAAAAATGGGAGAAGTCCACGTTTCACAGTTCAGCCTTTTCAATCTCAACCTCGACTTTGTCTCCCTCTCTTTCCCACCCCACTCACTTGTGCCACCCTTGCAACTCTCATCTGGCATTCTTGCAATGGTCAACAGGAAGTCCTGGCCATTCCCCTGGGATCACTCCAGGCGGTTTTAGCCAATAGTCAGTAGGTGGCGTGATCCCAGGGCCTTTAAAAACGGCAGTGTGACGCAAGCAAGGGCACTTGCTTCGCACTGCTGAACACCCGCCCACCCTCCCTAGTTTAGGTAGAGTTGCTTGGTCTTGCTTTGGTTTGGGTCACCTGTTTTAGAACAGGGGCTGGGTAGGAATTTTTTCCATTTGGCAGATTGGCTTTAGCCATTTGGTTTTCACCTACCCCTTAGCAAATCATCACAACTTGTAAGGTGGCAGTTAGGCATTGGCTCAGTTGGATTGTGGGGAGGGGAGGTGCGGCCATCACCTGCCCCTCCAGGAACTGGGTATTCCGTTAAAGGAATCTGGGGGTCCTGGATCTCATCCGCTTGAGGGGCTAGGGCCATGCCACAACCACAGGAACCCCGGGGTGAGCTTAGGTTGGTCCTCATCGACCTTGCTCCCTCGTTTGGTTACCCCATTGGACGATCACCCTGAGAGGTGGAGCCAGTTATAGTGGGGAGTCAATGCCTAAGCTAATACTGCTCAAGTGATTGTATTTCAATAAAGTTGTGGCCAAAATTTGCCCAAAAAGTAAAACTAATATAAGTATCCATATTTATTTATTTTGGGGGTGGGTCTTGGGGCCTCAAGACGCAAACAGGTATCAGGGTTTGAAATCCAGAACCAAGTTGTGAACCTCACAAATAGTACACTAAATGTGTTAAATATAACCTCTCAAGTTCTGAATATCAAATAGGAATGCTCTGCTATAAACAGCAGCAGCAGCAGCAGCAACCACCGCTCCACATCAAAGCTGTGTATTGAGTGTCAACCAGCAAACACTGAATTTCTGGTACTTGTTGTATATTGCTGCAGTGGATTGTTCTGGAGCAATGAGCTGGATGGTGATAGGGTCATTTCTATCACTTAGGCATGGTTTTAAAAAAACAAAAGCCTAGCTGCATTGTGTTCTGTACTCCAATCCCTCATGGCATGTTTGAATGGAAGAGAGACTTGGCATCTAGCTTTACAAGTCGAGGACTAATAAAATAGCACTCTGTGATCTGCCAAAAAAAAAATTAAAAATAAAAGAAAGTTGCTGAAATATTTATTGCCAGGCAGCACATAGGGGTGCGTTGCTGGATGATGGGGGGACAGCCAAGAACGCAGAGTCTGTTCTGATCCGAACCTCTCCATCTGTGAATAAAGCAGCTCTGTCAAACTCCTCAAAAACCCAAAACGCCCAAGTCGCTATCTCACATTCCACTTCTGCTTTAATGGAGGGGGCTGGATTCCTGTCTTCCAACTGTATAGCACAGGCTGCCCTCAGCTGGGAACTGAGCTGATGAGCTCGCGTTACGGAGTGTTCTCACAGTGGGTTCCTATTCTCGCTTTCAGATTGCGGCTCGATTGTTCAAAGGCAAGAAATGAAATTAACAAAATGGCACTCTGAGCTGCATGCCCTCCCTTCGGGTGTCACGGAGTGCAAATCGGTAAACTGCCAATTTATGTCTTTGGAGGGGGAGAGCGAGCCTCTCCCATAAAGCTGGAATTGGTCAGTTACTGGGCGGTTATGTAAGGGAGAGTTCTTGCCTGATATAAATTTGGTGGAGTTAGCTCATGTTTTAAGCTGTCTCTGGTAGAGGAGAAAAGCAAACAACTGCTGCCGGTATTCGGCTATTCTGCTGTGCTCTTCTTAACCCAAATCTATGGCTATTTTTGATTCCAGTGTGTGGTAACAGAGCCCTATTGATTGGGGGGTTTTTTCCCCATTTGTGAAACAGCCTATGAAACATCTCAAAGTAATTTAACCATAAAAATGCCAAAGACAACACCATCTATAATGCAACGCTGTCAGTGGCGTAGCGTGGGTTGTCAGCACCTGGGGCAAGGCAAGTAATTTGCGCCCCCTAACCCATGGATTTGCGCCCCCTAACCCGTGGATTTGCACACCCTAACCCTAACCCCCAGATGTTGCGCCCGGTGCGGCAGGCCCCCCCTGCACCCCCCACGCTACGCCACTGAATGCTGTATGTAAAAACAAAAGAAAACGAGTTCATCTATTAAACCATTTCCCATATAAAAAGGATTTCATATCCAACGTGGGGATAAACATGCCTACTTAAAACTCTTGTCGAAACCAAGGTCTTCAGTAGGAGCCCATAGGGCTTCTCTGATATATAACAGGAGGTAGTTCCGAAGAGTAGCTGCCACCACAGTTATGGAGCAATCCTAAGTACAAGAAGCTGGCGCAGAAAGAGGCACTGTAAATTAAGCTGACGTAAAGTTGCACCTAGGGACGCGGGTGGCACTGTGGGTTAAACCACAGAGCCTAGGACTTGCCGATCAGAAGGTCGGCGGTTCGAATCCCCATGACGGGGTGAGCTCCCGTTGCTCGGTCCCTGCTCCTGCCAACCTAGCAGTTCAAAAGCATGTCAAAGTGCAAGTAGATAAATAGGTACCGCTCCGGCGGGAAGGTAAACAGCATTTCCGTGCACTGCTCTTGTTCGCCAGAAATGGCTTAGTCATGCTGGCCACATGACCTGGAAGCTGTACGCCGGCTCCCTCGGCCAGTAAAGCGAGATGAGTGCTGCAACCCCAGAATCAGTCACGACTGGACCTAATGGTCAGGGGTCCCTTTACCTTTAAAGTTGCACCAGATCCAAACCCTGTTCAGTAGCAGGGCTGCTGCTCTGCCTAAGCCTAGCAGGGGGAAAGCAAACCTTTAAAACAGTGTACAGTGGTACCTTGGTACTCAAACGGCTTGGCTCCTGAACAAATCAGCTTCTGAACGCCACAAACCCGGAAGTAAGTGTTCCGGTTTGCGAAAGTTTTCTGGAAGCTGGATGTCTAACACAGCTTGAGTGTTGAGTGCAGGAAGCTCTTGCAGCCAATCGGAAACCGCACCTTGGTTTTCGAACGATTTTGGGAATCGAACGTGTTGGGATGTGTCCAAGGAAGCGGGGGCAATTGGCAGGCCCCCAGCTGGCTCCAGCCCACCGGCCGGTTGCCAATTGAACTCCAGTCCTTGGTTCTGCATCAAAACTGCGACTCAGAGCTTCAGAAGCCTTTCAGAAGCTGAGCACACAAGCCAGCAGATTAAACAGACTCTTCGCAATGGAAGGGCAGATAGAGGCATATGTAAAGCATATTTACAAGCAGGACAAAGGAAAAAACATGTCTTCCCCCCTTTCGTGTCCAAGCAAGAAGCAAAAGCTATACACAATGGAAGTTCCCAGCAGGCTCTGCTGGAGTGTAAACAGACATGTGACATACAACAACTCCACATATCTGTTCCTCTTAAGATGGAACGGAACATCAATATCCTAACAGAACGGACTCCCGGAACAGATGAAGTTCAAGAACAAGGGATGACTGAACTATGTTGGGTTGCTGGGTTAGGTAACCAAGATGAACAGGCTTAGGATCCAACCTAATTCCCCCCTCTCTGGTCCCTTGCCATATCCCTTTTGGGGGACTTAGAATCATAGAAAAGTAGAATTGTAGAGTTGGGAAGGGACCACGAGGGTCATCTAGTCCAACCCCCTGCAATGCAGGAATTTCAACTAAAGCATCCATGGTAGATGGCCTTCCAACCTTGGCTTAAAAAGCCTTCAAGGAAGGAGAGTCCACCATCTCTCGTGGGCAGTGGTGTAGCATGGGTGGGGGCCCAGGGGTGGTTGCCCTGGGTGCAAAATTCTTGGCGGCACTCGCCATTCCAGAAGAAGACGAATCCTGGCCTTGTTGCTAATGCTTTTGGAGCAGTACAATGCTACTATAATAGGTTTTAACGGTTTTTATGTTATTTTATTTTGCATTGATTTCTGTTTTGTACATCGCTTTGCGGTTCTTCTGAATATAAAGCAATTCAGATTTCTTTTGGAATAAAACAAACATACAGGACGTAATCTAATTTTTTACCTTTTCATTGCAGGCCACAATCTTCCCCCGCAACTCTCTCTCTCGCTCTCTCGCTCCCTCTCTCTAAAACAAAAAGTAAGAGAACCAGAATGCTCTTTGATTCCGCATTGGATATCTGATTCCATATGTCTATGGTGCTCCATTGCTGTGTACAATAACGGTCCACATCTTTCCGATGCTGAAGACCAAACTTAGACCACAATCCTAAACCCACTTTGGAGGGGGGTTATGTTCTGAGTTGATATGTCTAGGATTGGTGGCTGGTTCCAGCTGGGCAGCCTAAACTACCCCCCCCCCCAGTAACTAAACCAATCCCTCTCCTATCCATATAGCCACATTGTGGGTTCTGTTTTCTTGATTATGCTGAAGTGTGAAGGAATGTTGGAGGAATGGCGAAGAATTCCGGGAGAGGCTTTTTCATGTGTATGGCTCACTTTCCTAGCATGACATCATACTTTCCTAAAACTTCTCATTTCTGGATATTAACGGTATTAATCTTTCCCCCTTCATACCTCCTTGCAGGGCTGCGTGAGTCACTCCTTCCAAAGGGTGGACACTTTCTAATAGCTTGAGTTATCTTTCATTACTCAGCTGTGGTCAAGAAAGTTCGCCTTCTGTTGCTTCATAGAAGCCCATTCTCCTCCCGGGCTTCTCTCACCACAGAAGCCAGAGACGCAATTTGAAGAGAACTTCCAACAAAGTTTTGCAACTAAACATAGAGACATCGCCTGAGCTTTGGAAATCACACCTTCCTTTCCCACAAAATATGAACGGATATTCATTCTGGCCATCTGCAGGTAGCATTGCTAACTGGTTATCACAGGAAATGGAAGAGGGTTTGCTCTCGTTTAAGTCACTGGCTTGATTGCAGAAATAATACAGTGGAACTGACAGATAATCCTATTTATGACAAGGCAACTTGAGTAGAGTTAGCATTTAAGAAAATAATCATCACAATTGCCATGGTTTAGGAAATGCCTGGTGGTCATGGAGGGAAGGGGAAATAAGGGACAACACTGTTCTGTTGTAATAATATGGAAACTCTAATAAACTACAGATTTAAAAAATGAAAACTGACATCACCCATTCAAATATCTTAATTAGACTAGCCACCTGGAGCAGTTAAAAAAAAGATCAGGATCAGGCTAAAAGTCCATCTACAGTAGGGTTTCCAGGCTGCTTTTGGACTACAATTCCCACCACCCCTGATCACTGGTCCTGCTAGCTAGGGATGATGGGAGTTGTAGTCCAAAAACAGCTGAAGACCCAAGTTTGGGAAGCCCTGATCTACATGAATATCAAGGGTGGTAACCAAGTAAAGTGTCCTATCAACCCATCATTTTGGCTTGTGAAATGGGATTTCCCCGCTTTCCTCCCCAATTCTGCACTGGGGGGTTGGGGGAAAACCATTCAATGCATTTAGGGGATGCATAGGGGGGAAGACGGGGGAAGTCCCATTGTACAAGCAGAAACCTTGCAGTAATGGGACTGTAACTTAGGCTGCATTCACATAGCTTATTCCATTTCTATGATGTTTCCCTAACGGTTAATTTCCATATTTTGTTTGAGGTTTCACACAATGTAAAAGCCATTTCTGGAACCGTAGTGGAATATTCCATATTATCTGCAATTCTTCTCTGGAAGCAAATAACTTGGACATAAGCGCTGAACTTGCCCTATGTTCCACACAAGTTCCAGGAGCAACTTCTATGTTGTGTGAAAGCTCAAATACTCTGTTGTTGGCATCCGTCTGTCTCAAAAGACAACGGAGTGTGCCTCTGGAGATGACCCTGGTGGTCTCTTCCAACTCTACAATTCTCTGATTATTCCCCAGAAGGAGCATGACATGTCCCACACCAGAGGTACTACCCTCCGATTGCAATATTTCTAATCTTGGGGAGGTGTGCTGGTGCGATTTTCTGACTCAGTGCTGAAACAATGCGGTCAGCCTTGTGCCCAAGCATGCATGTTGACTTGGGGTGGTGGCGCCATTACATGTTCCGTTTCAGGTAGCAACATGTCTTGGGGCGGCCCAGCCTCCGCTGCGGGTCAGGTACGGGGAATAATCTGGGGACAGCTTTTATTCCATTTCATGCTATGCAACACTGGACGACTTCAAAATATCACCTTTCTGCCAGCCAGGAGCGAAAGAGGGATGTGTCTCAGTAACTCTGCAAAGCTCCCTTGGAGATGTAAAGTTTACTTAGCTGTTTGGAAGATGGATTAGCATGCGGAGAATGTAATGAGAGGGCTGGGGAGTGTGCTCCGAAGCTGGAGACTGTCTTTTTAAGCTTCCACTGTACCAGCCTGCGACTTAATTATATATGAGGCTTCTGCATGCCTGTCTATTTCTTGCTGTGGATTTTTATGGCAGGAGGAGTGGGTTGGCTCAGGGACGCAGGTCTGAAAATAGCAACAGCAGTGCTCCAACTGCCTTCTAGGAACTGAATGAAGGGTTGGTTTAAAATCAGAAGCTGCCTTCTACTCAGTCAGGCCTTTGGTCCGTCTGGCTCTATGTTCCCTGGCAGCAGCACTCTGAAATTTTGAGGTGTGACGGGCACTGTGGCGTTTGCCCTCCTAGGTGTGTGACATCATACTGGGTTCATAAGGAAAGGGTTAAGTAAAGGTAAAGGGACCCCTGACCATTAGGTCCAGTCGTGACCGACTCTGGGGTTGCGGCGCTCATCTCGCTTTATTGGCCGAGGAAGCCGGCGTACAGCTTCCACGTCATGTGGCCAGCATGACTAAGCCGCTTCTGGCGAACCAGAGCAGCGCACGGAAACACCGTTTACCTTCCTGCCAGAGCAGTACCTATTTATCTACTTGCACTTTGATGTGCTTTCAAACTGCTAGGTTGGCAGGAGCAGGGACCGAGCAACGGGAGCTCACCCCGTCGCGGGGATTCGAACTGCTGACCTTCTGATCAGCAAGTCCTAGGCTCTGTGGTTTAACCCACAGCGCCACCCGCGTCCCAAGGAAAGGGTTAACTGACTAACCAATGGGAACCCAAGGGTGGAGTTAACTGTGTATAAGGTTTACGCACAGAGTTGGAAGAGTTGGAAGAGTTAGGAGTTAGGGTGGTTGAGAAGGCAGTCGGGCGTTAGAAGAGATAGAGAAGATAGGTCTGTGGGTTGGGCTAGGCTGGTGTGAGAGAGTGAGAGAATTTGTTAAGAGGAGTCAGTCAAACAGTTGAGATAATCAGTCAGAAGGTATTAAGAAGGTACAGTGGTACCTCGGGTTACATATGCTACAGGTAACAGACTCTGCTAACCCAGAAATAGTACCTCGGGTCAAGAACTTTGCTTCAGGATGAGAACAGAAAGCGTGCTCTGGCGGGGCGGTGGCAGCGGGAGGTCCCATTAGCTAAAGTGGTGCTTCAGGTTAAGAACAGTTTCAGGTTAAGAACGGACCTCCGGAACAAATTAAGTACTTAACCCGAGGTACCACTGAATAGGCCAGTAAAGAAACTAAAGTTAAGATACTGACAGGAATATTATCTGAGAAAGCATAAACTTGTTAATGTTTGTAAAATAAGCTTGTTGGGGGGGGGGGTTTGGTTCAGTTTTAACAACTGTCTGGACTCGGTGTTTTACCAGAGAGTAACGGGTTGGTGGCAGTGGGGAAGTGAGCACAGTGGCGGCACAGGGATCAATAGACCATTAAACATCCGGGGACCCTGTGTGATCGCCACAGGCACTAACTTGAATGCCTTTAAAACGGGATGAGCTATATCAGGGGTCTGCAACCCGCGGCTCCGGAGCCGCATGTGGCTCTTTTACACCTTTGCCGCGGCTCCGGGGTGGATACTAGCGAGGGGAGAAGGCGCATTGTGCGCCCGGACACTCCCCACTGTGGCGGGCACTGTACTGGCTGTGACGTCGCATGGGGCGGTGCGTGCGTTAGTCACGCACCGTCCCGACGTCACCTTCCCACCCGCTGTCAGATCGGAGGGCAGCGGCGCGCATGCTTTAAATGTCGCAATGGTTTTGCGGCTCCCAGGTTTTTTTTTCTTCGGAAACGGGTCCAAGTGGCTCTTTTTGTCTTAAAGGTTGCAGACCCCTGAGCTATATCCATACAGGCTGCCTCCACTGTCCGAGGCAGCGATGCTTCTGAATATCAGTTACTGGGAATAGGAAGCAAGAAGGGTGCTGTTGCACGGAGATCTTGCACTCAGACTTCCTATCTCACTTGGCCATCATGAGAACAGGAGGATGTACTTTAAGTAGACTGCATCTGCATGGCAGCTCTTTCTGCATTTATATTTGAAGGGCAGGTGGGGCTCATCCACCCAGGAAGGTAGCCCATTTAGGAGAAGAAAACTCTGATCCTAAATCTCTGCAGCCTTGTGTGGCGAGTCCCCCCTCCCCCAGTGGAATTAAAGATACATGACACAGTTATTAAGGTTAATGGACTAAATAGGGCCACAACTTTATTGGTTACAGGTGATGAGCGGTATTGGTTTAGGCATTGGTCCTAACCAACTATATCCAGCTTCAGCCCGTCCGCTTGAAGTCCGGGAAGGGTTAACCACCAGTAGGGGGAGTCCTGCTGATGAACATCAACTAGGAACTCCCCCGCGGTCACCACTCGGGGGCATGCCTTAGGCCCTCACCTCCATAGGCTTCGGACAGGGCCACGCCCCCCATAATCCTTTACCAGACTACCCTTCAATATGTGGGGCAGGTGATGGCGCTTCTTCCCCTCTTCCATCTACAAAACAATACCAGTGCCTAAAATACCAAGAAAGTTGTGACGATTTGCTATGAGGTAGGCAAAAACCAAGTGGCTGGTGCCAATTTGCCAAGTGGAAAAATTCCTACCAGGCTCCTCAATGGCGACCAACCAAGGTCCATAGCAAGGTCAAGGAATGAAAACCTTAAAGGGCGGGAGGGTGGGAAACAGAAACAGCTGGTAGGCAGGAAAAGAGGGAGATCCCCAGCTGCGCCTGCGTTAAATAGGGCAGGCCACGCCCCCAGAGCCAGCCGATTGGCTGACCCGGGGGTGACATGGCTGGGGATTCCCCCAATTGTGCAGGGACTGGGCTCCAGCCGCCATGCGCATGGTGGGGGCGTGAAGCCCGCAACCCCACCTCCTCTGCAGGGCGGAAGTGGCTTTGCGGGACATCTTCAGGAAAAGAAAAGGCTCAGGAGAAAACCCTACACAAAACTGGAGTGGAGTCCCTAAGATGGTTGGATGGCATCCCTAAGACGGAAGGATGACACCTCCTTCCGGCAATTCCTGCAGCCAAGCTGTTGCCAAACCTATTGCTCTGCTTTCCTTTGGACCACATCAGCGAGGCCGAGAGGGGGGTCTTGTCATCTGGGCAGCCGAGGACCTTCACACATACTGTCCAGTCTTGTGCCCCAATGAGATCACTTCAGTGCTGCTAACGCAGCAAAAATAACCTGGTACACAGCAGTTATGAGTCATTGGTCTCTGCAGCCACAGCAGGCGCTGTGATTCTCCAGTGGTTTGACTTCACCCCCGGAGGCGCACTCCATTGTCTCTCGAGGCAGATGGAAGCCAACAGCCACAATGTGTAGGAAGCAGCCTGTCGCCTGAAGGTCACAATTAGATTTGCTGCTCTGCTCATTTTTGCCACTGGTCTTGTTCACTGTTGACATCCCCCTCCCTGCTTCTGTATCAGTCGAGGCACATACTCAAATACCACTGATGGAATGGACCCGGCTTTGTGGAGTTTGACCCCTGGAGGTGCACTCCATTGTCTTTCAAGACAGACAGACGCCAACAGCAACGTTTCGGAAGTAACAACGTGCTGCCCTTTCACGATGCCCAAATCCAACTGCCCAGGCTGCAGAGGTGGTTCGGATTGCACAATAAGGACTAGAACATTGGCCGTACCAAATGGCTTTGTGCCTCATCGTTCTCTCAGCTTGTGCCAGGCTGCCCAGCAGGCAAAAGCATGGTGCCAGCTGCAGAAAGCCAACTTGTCAAGATGGGACAACGTTAACACTCTTAAAAGCAGTAACATAGCTCATGGGCTGCTTCATCCTGTATAGGCGATCCCCTTTGATCCCATGTAGGGATACCGGCAGAGAAAGGCGAGAGACCCAAAACATGATGTGGAGCTTTCCTTTGCACGCTCTTTCCACAGCAAATCTCCGCAGGGGATGTGACCCTCGCTAATTGGAAATGGCATCCCGCGGTGTATTTATTTCTTTGCTGTTATTCAAGCATTTTGTTAATTATTGATAAATGGCACCGATAATGGCACAGCAGGAAGAGCTGGGAGGGTGGAAGATGTGCTGGGTGTCGTTTGGAAGCTCATGCTTGCTCAGAAGTCGTGCCCAGGGGGCTTGGGGGCATTCACCAGGGACGGGCAATCTGTTTCATGAGAGCTCCATATGGCCCTTAGCTTAGCTCCATGTAACTCTAAGCCAAATTTCATGTGGGTGACAAGGAGGGGGGAAAGCCAGGGAGAGGTGGTGGCAGAGATCACAGAGCTGGAAGGGATCCGAGGGTCATCTAGTCCAACCCCCTGCAATGCTGGAATCTTTTGCCCAATGTGGGGCTCGCACGAGACAAGGGAGGTGGCAGAAAGTGAGAGAGACACCCAAATATATCACAGAATTGTAGAGTTGGAAGGGGACTACAAGGGTCGTCTCTATGGCATAGCATGGGTTGCCAGTGCCCAGGGCCACACGGAGGGGGGTGAGGGACATGGACGGAGTACGCATGCACATTCAACTGCCTAATAGCGTCTGCATCACCCAGGAGATTGCAGTCACAGTCTCTAGTTCGTTAAAGGGTGCCGAGAGGAGACTCACCCCCACAGAGCTACAATTCCCAAATAAACTAAATAAATAAATGTGGTTAATGTTGCTGTTTCTTAGAGCTATAGAACTAATCTCGCTTTCAGGCCGAGGGAGCCAGTGTTTGTCCACAGACAGCTTTCCTCATCATGTGGCCAGCATGACTAAACCGCTTCTGGTGCAATGGGACACCGTGACGGAAGCCAGAGCACACGGAAACGCCATTTACCTTCCCGCCACAGTGGTACCTATTTATCTACTTGCACTGGCTTGCTTTTGAACTGCTAGGTTGGCAGAAGCTGGGGCAGAGCAACAGAAGCTCACCCTGTCATGTGGATTCGAACCGCCGACCTTCTGATCGGCAAGCCCAAGAGGCTCAGTGGTTTAGACCACAGCGCTACCCATTCCCATCCCAAAGAGATTACAGAGTAAGCAGCAGCAGAGGAAGAAAGCCAGATCACAGTGGAGAGGGATGAGCGAATACAGGTACACACATTTTGGTTCAGTTTAGGAGTTATGTCGGGTTTAATTAATGCATGTTTTGCAAAATCTTCAGGACTCTCCCCCCCCCCTCCCCGCAGATGTGCCCAAGCCTATGCACAGCCTAAGCCATTAGTCAAACAAGGGTCCCTGTTGTCTGCAGCCAATGTTCTTGTATGTAAAACTGGGCCAGTTTTTACAAGGCTTTGTGATAAATTACTTATGAAAGGCACCGGTAGCTAATTTGTCAGGATTGGAATTGGCTTAGCCGAGCTTAGGTGGCTGGCATGAATAATGAATTGAAATAACACTGAACCGCCTCGCAAGACACCTTGGCACAAAGTCTTGCTGGCGGTTCTTGCATTCTGGCAGGGCGGGTGTGGGGGGTGTCTGTGGGTGTTCAGGGACCATACTGAACCAGCCCTAGACTGTTCAAAAAGATGAGGATGAGGTCATAGAAGCCCCATATAATTTAATCACCCTCCCAGTGTCCCTATTTTTCAGCAACAATCCCGTAATTACAAAAGCCACCCCTCCAGATACTGGGGGAGAGTGGGTGGTACCTACCCCTGGGGGGATTACTTAGTGGGGTACTAAGAGGCGGGGGCAGTGGAAGGGGGCTTGGAGTTGCAAATAACTATCAGACTTTGGAAAGCCGGCATTGCTGAATCAAGTGTATCAGTTTTGTTGAATTAAACTGAATAGTTTTAATGGGATTTTTTTTGGGGGGGGGTGGCATTGCTTGCTATTGTTTAACATGTTATTGTGCTATTATCTTCCTCTGTGGTTCATGCAAACCGCTATTCAGAATAGGACTTTTTACAGTGGTACCTCTGGTTGTGAATGGATCTGTTCCGGAGACCCGTTTGCAACATGAAAAGAACGCAACCCGCAGCAGCGCATCTGCGCACAGGCAGGTTGTGATTTGCCGCTTCTGCGCATGCGTGTGGCGTCATTTTGCACGTCTGCACGAGCGGTGCAACCCAGAAGTAACCCTTTCTGGTACTTCCAGGTCGCTGCGGGACGTAACCTGAAAGAACGTAACATGAAACAAACAAAACATGAGGTATGACTGTATAGGGTAAGGGCAGTGGGGATGAGTTAATGGAACCAAGGAGGTGGTGTTCCAAAAGAGTATGGGAACCACTGGTCAAAGTGATCTTACAGGTCTACACATAGGCAGGCACTCTTATCTTTAAGTCAGATTTGGACCAGACAGCACTTCAAACTGAGGACCGTCCTCTGACAACAATTCCACATGCTTGCTCCCCAAGCTTCACAAAATAACCAAAGGACAGACACCCAGGCCTGCATTTCTGGAAAAGGTTGATTTTTCTGTTACAGCGATGACAGAACGGGGAAATCGCCCTGGTCATACAATGCAAATGCCAAAGCCTGCAGTCTAGACTGCGCTGAGAATAACTGAACTTTTCAACTCCTCCTTGAGTGGCTTGTCTCATTATGCTTATTCAACCCCACCTAATTCCGCTCTCCACCCCCTGCAAATCCCTGAAGATATCATAACATCTTTCTGAAGAGCCTTTAAGGAGGACGGAGTTAGCTGCCTTCACAATGCTGAATCAACAGGAAAGTTGAGAAGAGACCAGCTGGCTGAGGAAAGCACAAAACCTGGACTTGTGATGGTCGTTGTCAAGCTCTAAGGCAGCGGTTCTCAACCTGAGGGTCCCCAGATGTTGTTGGACTACAACTCCCATCATCCCTAGCTAGCAAGGCCAGAGCTCAGGGATGATGGGAGTTGTAGTCCAACAACATCTGGGGACCCACAGGTTGAGAACTGCTACTCTAAGGCAGGCATCCCCAAACGCGGCCCTCCAGATGTTTTGGGACTACAATTCCCATCATCCCTGACCACTGGTCCTGTTAGCTAGGGACGATGGGAGTTGTAGTCCCAAAACATCTAGAGGGCTGAGTTTGGGGATGCCACACACATCCACACATCCATTGAAAGACCACTTTAATAATCATGTTTTCCCCAAAGAACCCTGGGAAATGGAGTCTACCTCCTCATACAGCTGCAATTCCTAGAACCCTTACAAACTACAACCCCCAAAATTCTTTGGGGAAAACCATGTAAACGTACGGTGTATGTGTGACATTTTGCACGTTCACAGTTTTCCGGAAGTGTTGAGTAGTTTCTTGGGTGGCGATACCCAAGTCTGGTTTCCTTAGGCTGGTTTTCTTTAGCATTTGCTTGACTTGCATCTATGGAACCAGAGTACCTCACAGATGGGAAACTTGCAGCATTCTAAATATTCTTGGACTCCAGGTCCCATTGGCCAGCATGACCAATAGCCAAGGATAATGGGAGCTGTAGTCCAACACTGCCCAAGCATAAACAAATAGGATGTGTGCTCCGTCAAGGGAGCAGATCCACCAAAACAGAGTAGATTCTCCAAGAGAGGCCCTATTTATCTACTCATGCTGGTATGATTCCAAACTTCTAGGTAGGCAGGAGCTGGGACAGAGCAACAGGAGCTCACCCTGTCATACAGATTCAAACTGCCAACCTTACGATTGATAAGCCAAATAGGCTCGGTGGTTTAGACCACAGCACCACACAATTTGAGGCCGCATTAATGCCATGCATATAAATCTCTTTGATACCACTTCTTGCCAATAATAATGGGAGCTGTAGTGCATTAAAGGTGTTGAAAATTGTTAGGAAGCCCCTATTCCCTGCCTAAGGGATGCGGGCGGGTGGCGCTGTGGGTTAAACAACAGAGCCCAGGACTTGCCGATGAGAAGGTCGGCGGTTCAAATCCCCGTGATGGGGTGAGCTCCCGTTGCTCGGTCCCTGCTTCTGCCAGCCTAGCAGTTTGAAAGCATGTCAAAGTGCAAGTAGATAAATAGGTACCACTCCGGCAGAAAGGTAAACAGTGTTTCCGTGCACTGCTCTGGTTCGCCAGAAGCAGCTTAGTCATGCTGGCCACATGACCCGGAAGCTCCCTCGGCCAGTAAAGCGAGATGAGTGCTGCAACCCCAGAGTCAGCCATGAATGGACCTAATGGTCAGGGGTCCCTTTACCTTTTTTATTCCCTGCCTAGAGCTACAGTTCCCAGAGTGGTTTAACATCCATCTCTCTTCCCAAGGAACTCTGGGAACTGCAGCTGTGTGACATCTCTAGCTAAAGGTCCCAATGTGGTACAGAGTCTGGGGATTGACATATGCTAACCTGGCAATTACATACTGTCCAACCATCCATTTCGTCAGCCGAGCAGGATGAGTTGGACCTGCAGGGGTATATTGTCCTTCCTTCCTTCCTTCCTTCCTTCCTTCCTTCCTTCCTTCCTTCCTTCCTTCCTTCCTTCCTTCCTTCCTTCCTTCCTTCCAAGATTTATGGGAAAGGTAGCTTGACATTACAATGCAAAGGTTGTCCCTCCCCCATTCCCTTTACCCTCCCCGCCCTCACATCTCCTAGCACCAAGGGAAAGTTCCCTGTCTGGGATCAGAGCGACGTAGGGCCAATGGCCACCCTATGCCAAGGGAAGACAAATAACTCGATTCGCTCTCTGTCACAGTGGCAAATATATAATTTACCAATCATGTGAAATTCACTGTGGCCCAGTGGGATTTTATGAGAAAACATGGAAATTGTGCTATGGCTTCTGAGGTATGGACAATCCGTAACAATTTGGAACAGGTAGAAACTCTCTTGATGCAAATGAGGAAAGGGTAGAATTGTGGTTTTGCTTCATTCTATTTTCCGGCAACATGAATGCGCACACACTTTCCCAGCCACCAGCAGACAATGAGCTTCATAAGGAAGGTGGTCCATGTGGCATGCCTGTGGCTTTGTGGTTGAAGACAGGAGACGGCGCTTCCATTGCCTTAAATGTCCATATTGATTTTTAATTGCATTCTTATTGCTCCTTTTATTCCTTATGTACTGCATCTGATTGTATTGCGGTTTGAGTGCTATGGAATTCCAATCGCAATGCAATAAAATGCAATGCATGAGAAATAAAAGAAGCAATAAAAATGCAGTTAAAAATCAAACAGCGTCTTGCACGGCGTGTCTACAGCAGGCAGGAAAAGACCGTAAGTCATCCATGAAGACTCTCAAGTGGATTGCTTGGGAGCTTGAGAACCCCTGTTCTGGACTTCCTAGACTCTGAAATAAGGTCCAGCTCCATCCTTTCGCACTCCTTGTTCTACACACCATCTCCTAATTAGCTGAGTCTTTGAAACGCCAGCTGCCTACGTATGCATTGCGGCCTGAGGTGTTCCTTGGTCAGGGGTTCTGGTTCTGGCTTGTGTTCCGAGGCTGCTGGCTGTGATGGGGCTGCTTGGTCTGGCACAACCGGCCCGCTCGGTCACGACTCTGGTTCCGGTATCCTTTCAGCCTCGGGGGTCCCCTCTGTACTTACTAATTCTGCCTCCCCTGCCCACCCCTCCTGCTCTATGGGCCTCACCACCCAGCTGTCCCCTTGGGACCCCTCTGTCCCACCCTCCTCCCGGTTTTCTCCTGGGAATCGTTGCCATATCTGGTCGCAGTGGCGGCGCCAGCATCCCCCCCCCCCCCCGTTAGCACCTCGTACGACACGGGGCCAGTCAATCATTGTGCTGGGGGTGCTGTGCTGTGCTAGAAGGAATGCGATGAGGCAGTACTCCCAGTCCCCTTGAGTCATGCAGCGGAGGGTGTCCTTTGTGGTCCGCATCATGCACTCTGCTTGGCCATTGGTGGCAGGGTGGAATGGAGCCGAGCGGATGTGGCGGATGGCGTTCTGCACTGTGAAGGTCTGGAATTCTTCTGATGTAAATGCGGTTCCGTTGTCCGAGACGAGGGTGTCAGGGAGACCATGGGTTGCAAACAGCCTACATAGTACCTGGATGGCTGAGGCCATAGAAGTGGATGGTACATTTGGTTTAGGACTCCACCACTATGAAGAATGTTTTTCCCTGGAAGGGGCCAGCGAAGTCCACGTGCAGGCATGACCATGGTGCTCAGGCAGACTCCCAGGACTGGACTGGGGCCCTTGGGGGATCCGGGCAGGATTCTTGGCAGGTCTGGCAGTGTTTGACCCAGACCTCTATCTCTCCGTCGATCCCCGGCCACCACACATAACTCCTGGCAAGGGCCTTCATTCTCACTACCCCTGGGTGTTTATCGTGTAGGGTTGTGAGGACCCTTTTGCGGAGGGGCTGGGGAATGACAACCCTACTTCCCCATAACAGGCACCCCTTGTGGGCCGACAGTTCATGTTTGCGGGTTGTGTAGCCAATGAATTCTGGCCCGGGGCTGCTGCTGGGCCATCCCCTCCACACCCAGTCCAGGACCCGGAAGATGACCCTATCTTTCATGTGCCTGAATGGGGTGGTTGGGAAGCAACTCCAGGCTCATAACCTCTTGTGCAGGCTCTGGATCGGGGCCTGTTTCTGGTAGTGGTAGCCTGCTGAGGGCGTCCGCGTGGCCCATCACCTTCCCAGGGTGGAGGATCAGTGCATACTGGTAGCCAGTTACAAAAGTTGGGGGCCTGCAGCAATCTCTGCCAAGCTGTGGCAAGAGCCCATGGGGTCCCTGGCACTCACAGAGCATCTGTGTTCCTTTCGAAAATTGAACTCCCCCGGGAAAGTCCGTAGGGAAAAGGGTAGTCCCTCAGATATTTGGGGGGAAAGTTGTTCTGTTGGCTCGAGTTCTCCTCCCCTCCCCCCCCCCGCCAACTTCTGGGTCTTCCACCTAAGGCTTTGCTCTTTGTATCCCCAGCGAGCCCCTCTGAATCTGGGCAAGGAAAGCGAGACAATGCCTCTCTGTGTGGCATTCCTCTCTCTTGCCTTTTCTTAAAGTGGGGGACATGCGGCGATGTCGCAGGGGTCTTTCGCATGGGAGGGGGGAGCGGGTTGGTTGGTGGGGAGAAGACTTAGGCCTCTTGAAAGAGAACATGGGAGTGACACTTGGGAAAGCACGGCTTAATTAAGGATATCTAATATGGTTGCAGGGAAAGGAAAGGCACGGCTCATTAGCTCGCTGGAATCCTTTGAGGATGTAGCTGCCAGGAGAGACAAAGGGGGTGCGTAGTGGGCGGCACTCGGGGTGGATTCTGCAAGCCAGAAGTCAAAGCCCGGGAAGGGGGGACGCTGGAGAATTCAACGAGAAACACAAGCTGTGGCAAAGGGCAGCAGGGATATTTCACACAGCAGTGGTTATTTCAAGCTTTCTGCTTCCAGGACACTTTTGTTAGTGGTGGAAGAGGGAAACATCGGGGCTTCTGGGTTTGCATTAAAAGGAACCCACCTGATAAAATGACTTAATAGATGTCGCACACATCCATTGTTTGCTAAGGAGCCCATTGGGCTGTCCTATCCCCAGGACCACTGTGCATTGTGCATCCCAGAGCATTTTCCAGGGTGCATAGGCAGTTCACATGGAGCGATGGGGAGAATTATTATTATTATTATTATTATTATTATTATTATTTAATACTACTGCTATTAATTTTGTATACCACCTTTCATACACCCCCCAACATTTCTCCAAAGAAAATAGGGACGTCCAATTCCATAATGATAATTTTAATATTTAGACCAGGGGTCTGCAACCCGCAGCTCCGGAGCCGCATGTGGCTCTTTTACACCTTTGCCGCGGCTCCGGGGTGGATACTAGCGAGGGGAGGAGGCGCATTGTGCGCCCCAACACTCCCCACTGTGGCGGGCGCTGTACTGGCTGTGACGTCGCATGGGGGCGGTGCGTGCGTTAGTCACGCACCGTCCCGACGTCACCTTCCCGCCCGCCCGCCCGCTACATTGTAAGGGGCATGTACGCTGGTCACTGCATTGAAAGGGGGCATGTACGCTGGTCACTGTTTTGAAGGGGAGTGAAGAACACACACACAAAAAAAGGTAACTTGTAAATTTAACGTTTATTTCTATGAGGAGGAGTAATTCTGAGGGGTCAAACAAAGAAATAATAAAAAAGTGACAAAAAAGTTATTTTTATAATGACGAGTTTTGCGGCTCCCAGTTTTTTTCTTCAGAAATGGGTCCAAGTGGCTCTTTTTGTCTTAAAGGTTGCAGACCCCTGATTTAGACCCTACTCATCTTTCCCCAGCCACTTTGGGCAGCTTCCAACATATATAAAAACGTAATACGAACATTAAACATTTTTAAAAACCTTCCCTATACAGGATTGCCTTCAGACTCGGAAACTACAACTAATCCAGAATGCGGCAGCTAGACTGGTGACTGGGGGCGGCCGCCGGGACCATATAACAACAGTCTTGAAAGACCTACATTGGCTCCCAGTATGTTTCCGAGCACAATTCAAAGTGTTGGTGTTGAACCTTAAAGCCCTAAACGGCCTCGGTCCAGTATACCTGAAGAAGCGTCTCCACCCCCATCATTCTACCCGGACGCTGAGGTCCAGCACTGAGGGCCTTCTGGCGGTTCCCTCATTGCGAGAAGCAAAGCTACAGGGAACCAGGCAGAGGGCCTTCTCGGTAGTGGCATCCTCCCTGTGGAACGCCCTTCCAGCAGATGTCAAAGCGATAAACAACTACCTGACATTCAGAAGACATCTTAAGGCAGCCCTGTTCAGGGAAGTTTTTAACGTGTGATATTTTACTGTATTTTCGGTTTTTATGGAAGCCGCCCAGAGTGGCTGGGGAGGCCCAGCCAGATGGGCGGGGTATAAATAATAAATTATTATTATTATTATTATTATTATTATTATTATTATTATTATTATTATTATTATTGTTATTCAGATGGCTTGGAAGGTCAGATAACTCCATACCCTCCAACATTTCCCCGATGAAAATAGGGACGTCGTAAGGAAAAGTGGGACATTCCAGGGTCAAATCAGAAACCAGGATGGCTTCTCTAAGTCTGGGACTGCCCCTGGAAAATAGGGACACTTGGAGGATCTGCTTTTATCATCTCAGGGTGGTTTCACAGCATAAAAAACACAAAATAAAAAAACACAAAATGCATAATAAAACAGGAACGAAATGCTGGATAGCTCAGTTGTTTAGTGCGTGGTCCTGATAATGCCAAGGATACAAGTTTGATCCCCGTATGGAACAGTGGCATATTGCTGTATTGCAGGGGTTGGACTAGGTCACGGGTTAAAGCTATGGTTTTCCCAGTAATGATGTATGGAAGTGAGAGCTGGACCATAAAAAAATTGTGCGCCCGGGGATGCAACCACTCGGGGGCCCCCACACTATGTCCCTGGGCTTAGAAGAGGAGGTACAATAACAAAAGAGGGAGGGTGAGCCTGATTTAATTTGCGGTGAAATAAAGGCCTGGCTATATATTCCGAGGGACGCGGGTGGCACTGTGGACTAAACTACAGAGCCTAGGACTTGCCGATCAGAAGGTCGGCAGTTCGAATCCCCATGACGGGGTGAGCTCCCGTTGCTCGGTCCCTGCTCCTGCCAGCCTAGCAGTTCAAAAGCACGTCAAAGTGCAAGTAGATAAATAGGTACCGCTCCGGCGGGAAGGTAAACGATGTTTCCGTGCGCTGCTCTGGTTCGCCAGAAGCGGCTTAGTCATCTGGCCACATGACCCGGAAGCTGTACACCGGCTCCCTCGGCCAATAAAGCGAGATGAGTGCCGCAACCCCAGAGTTGTCCGTGACTGGACCTAATGGTCAGGGGTCCCTTTACCTTTATATATTCTGATTGTAGTGTCATTCTCTTTTGAATGCGAGCAGAGAAGCTTTTCTTCCATCGAAGGCTGTGTGCATTTAGGGGTAACCTCTCAGAGGATACTTCCTAGCAGTGAGCAGGGTCAGACCCCCCCAAATAATGGGGCTATCTCTTTCTCTCTCTTTCTGCACACACCCCTCTCTGCAAAGCAGTCCTGGAGACCCCTGGGAACTGCAGTTTGTTAAAGGTGACAGGAACTCTAGGTCTGTGAGGTCAGCACCCTTGGCAAACTACAGTTCCCATGATTCTTTGGGGGGGGAGCCGTGACTGTTAAAGGAGCACAACAGTGCTTTATATGTACGGCATGGATGTGGCCATCCCCTTCCCCCACCCTCACCCGGAGGCGGCAATCTGAGAGACACTTAGTCGGGAGGAAGCATAATTGAACACAGTGGGGCTTGCTTCTAAATATGCATAGGATTCTATTAATGATGGTAACATTAACATTTTCTATTAAATTGGACTCACGGTTCCATGCTGGGGTTTTCCCCTGGAAAAAACAACTTTTGCGGGATCATTCGTACTAATAGCATTTTATTACAGTTACACATACATGCCTGCATGCACTTCCACACCCTTAAAATATTGAATTGTCGTTTGCAGATCTCAACTGTTTTTCTTTCCTTTTCTTTTTTAAGCGGTTGACTCTAGCACTCAGCCACCAATTTGAGCTCCACGAGCCAAGGAGATATTATTTATTAATTTACCGCCCGTTCCGTATGCGATTCCAGAAAATTGCTGTCCGGGGGAGAATGGCCTTCCTGTTTAATTATTAATCCTAAAAGTAATTAGGAAAACGGAGCAATTGTCCAAACCACTTATGCAAAGCTCTGCTTCCAACCAATATTATTTGGATGGAAGGCTGCTTTGCATTGGCAGGCCTGGAGGTAAATTGGCTAATGCCCCCCCCCAACTAACCTACCCGTCCCCTTTGTGCTGTATTAGAAAGCAAAAACAATAAAGGCCAAAAGAAATAACATAACGACAAAAAGAGAGAGAGGAAGGAGGAGTTGGTTGGTGTGTGAACGAGGAATCATTTAGGCAACAGATGCCAATGTCATCAAGGAATCAAGAGAATGTTTGTATATATTAGAGCTATGCAATACTCCTACTGCTGCTATTGCAGGAACCAACAAGTGGTGCAATGAAATAATTCATGGATGATAATAAGGCTTTCCATGGCCTTGTTGGTGGCTATGCTCTTCCTCTGCTGTTTGGGGGTCACATATTTCTCGGGAGTCACAAGTAGGGAGAGTGCTCTCCTCCTTGCATGCTTCCCATAGGCATCTGGTTGGCCACTGTGAGAACAGCATGCCATGGGCCTGATCCACCAAGCAGCCTTTCCTTATGGCCGTGTCCAGAAAGTGGTGGTGGGGGATGAGTGTTCAGACCCCAGGGCTCTCACTTGTGGGGTGCCTCAGGGTTCTGCCCTCTCCCCCATGCTTTTCAACATCTACATGCAGCCGCTAGGAGAGATCATCAGGGGGTTTGGGTTGGGTGTCCATCAATATGCGGATGATACCCAGCTCTACCTCTCTTTCAAATCAGAACTAGTGAAAGTCCTGTGTGAGTGTCTGGAGGTGGTTGGAGGATGGATGGCGGCTAACAGATTGAGCTTGAATCCTGACAAGACAGAAGTCCTGTTTTTGAGGGGATAGGAGGCGGGCGGGTGTGGGGGACTCCCTTGTCCTGAATGGGGTAACTGTGCCTCTGAAGGACCAGGTGTGCAGCTTGGGAGTCATTTTGGGCTCGCAGCTGTCCATGGAGGCGCAGGTCAATTCTGGGTCCAGGACAGCTGTTTACCAGCTCCATCTGGTACACAGGCTGAGACCCTACCTGCCTGCAGACTGTCTCACCAGAGTGGTGCATGCTCTAGTTATCTCTCGCTTGGACTACTGCAATGCGCTCTACGTGGGGCTACCTTTGAAGGTGACCCGGAAACTACAACTAATCCAGAATGCGGCAGCTAGATTGGTGACTGGGAGCGGTCGCCGAGACCATATAACACTGGTCTTGAAAGACTTACACTTATTCCCAGTATGTTTCCAAGCACAATTCAAAGTGTTGGTGCTGACCTTTAAAAACCTAAACGGCCTCGGTCCAGTATATCTGAAGGAGATGACCCTTGGGGTCCCTTCCAACTCTACAATTCTATGATGGGCATCACCTTCATGCCCTGCTGGACATCTGGCTGACCCTCATTGGAAACAGAACACAGTACAGCGTCAGCTGGATTTCAGCCGGATCTAGCATGGCTGTGCTTCACGTCCCGGAGCCCTGATTATAAACAGTGTTATTATTTACTGGCTGTGATTCTCATAAAGTTATATAAAAATAATCTCTCTCTCTCTTTTTTAAGCAACAACAACCCTCACTTGATTTAATCTTTCTCTCATCCAAGTATTCAGGGTTCATCAAATTACTGGAACACATTTTGATTTTCTTTTTCTCCCCACATTTGTGGGTTTTTATTTATTCATAATTTCCCTTAAAGCCTGGCAATTCGCGACAAAAGTAGGAAATCAAAGCAGCATTACAATAAAGGAAAGCAATTTATCGCATTTATAATACTTCAATTCCGATCTTTTCAGAACTTAACAGAAGGATGTGTTTTTCTCGTTGGTTTTTTTTAAAAAAAAACAATTCTTTGTCTACTTTCCTTAACCCTTTCCTAGTTCACTCCTTCATGAATGAATGAATGAATTTTGCTTTGTCTCCATTGTTTTGCATAAAGAATTGTAGCTGCAAACATCACAAAGAGGAATTAAACTCTGTGCTGAGAAGATCCTGCTCATTCCAGTCCATTTCCAAACACTGCAACTTCCACAGACAGCAAACTTGTCAGGTTTCGGAAAGGGAGGGAAGGAAGGAAGGAAGGAAGGAAGGAAGGAAGGAAGGAAGGAAGGAAGGAAGGAGGAAAGAAAGAAAGAAAGAAAGAAAGAAAGAAAGAAAGAAAGAAAGAAAGAAAGAAAGAAAGAAAGAAAGAAAGAAAGAAAGAAAGAAAGAAAGAAAGAAAGAACTCTAAGGAAGAAAGTTCTCTTCCCCAAGGAATTAATCCTCAATTAACTTAGAATCCATTGCCCACTCTCCACTTAATCAACACTCATTGTTCACTCCCCACTTAATCAACACTCCCAGGGACTCCGTCTGATGAGACTCTAACCCTTTGTAAATTCTTGCTCTTGGGAATTTAAGCAACGCCTCATTGGCTGCAAGGAACTATCTAAGTCAGCTACCCTCTCTGCTGAGGACACTTCTCCAGTGGGTGGGGAGATCCTGATGATGGGTGATTAGGCCATTAAGGAACATAGAAAGCTGGGTCTGTGGTGGGCAACTTCTGCAGCCTTTGTGCCAGGCAGGCAATTCGCCCATCATCTAGATCAAGGTTTCCCAAACTTGGACTACAACTACCATCATCCCAGCTAGCAGGCCCAGCAGTCAGGGATGGCAAGAACTGTAGTCTGAAAACAGCTGGAAACTCAAGATCTACATAGTCTGGTAGATAGCGCTGGGGACAAGTCTGTGGTTCTGGTGCACATTGGCACCAATGAAACGGAGAAATGTAGCCGTGCGTTCCTGGAAGCAAACTTTAAGCTAATAGGTAACGTGTTGAAAGGGACGCGGGTGGCGCTGTGGGTTAAACCACAGGGCCTAGGACTTGCCGAGCAGAAGGTTGGCGGTTCGAATCCCCGCGACACGGTGAGCTCCCGTTGCTCGGTCCCTGCTCCTGCCAACCTAGCAGTTCGAAAGCACGTCAAAAGTGCAAGTAGATAAATAGGTACCGCTCCAGCGGGAAGGTGAACGGCGTTTCTGTGTGCTGCTCTGGTTCGCCAGAAGCGGCTTAGTCATGCTGACCACATGACCCAGAAGTTGTATGCCGGCTCCCTCGGCCAATAAAGCGAGATGAGCGCCGCAACCCCAGAGTCGTCCGCGACTGGACCTAACGGTCAGGGATCCCTTTACCTTTACCAAAGGTGTTGAAAGCCAAGACTTTTAAGGTAGCTTTCTCTGAAAAGACAGGCACAGCTTTGCGGTCTTAATGTGTGGATGACATAATGGTATTGCAGGGGGGCGGTGTTGGGTTCACTAGGCACCAGAGAACCTTTTGGGACATGCCCTCAAAGGGATGCGCTCCACTTGAGCCAGGATGGAACCAGGCTGTCAGTGTTTGGAATCAAGAAGGTGGCAAAGCGGCTTTAAAACTGATTGTGGGAGGAAAGCCGGCAGAAGCGGAGGAGGGTTTGGTTCAGAACAAACCTCCCATCTGGGGTGAAGAGGATAAAATTGGTAAAAACAAAATTAAACAGGAAAGAACTAGAACTTGCTGGGAATTGCAAATGGGGAGAGCCCTGTTGCTCTCAGGTCCTACTTACCAAGTTCCCATGGGCCTCTGGTGGGGCACTGCAAAGAACCGGAAGCTGAACTAGATGGGCCAGCAGGGATGCGGGTGGCGCTGTGGTCTAAACCACTGAGCTTCTTGGGCTTGCCGACCAGAAGGTCGGCAGTTTAAATCCGTGACGGGGTGAGCTCCCGTTGCTCGGTCCCAGCTCCTGCCAACCTAGCAGTTTGAAAGCACGCCAGTGCAAGTAGATAAATAGGTACCACTGTGGCGGGAAGGTAAATGGCTTTTCTGGTTTCCGTCATGGTGTTCCATTGCACCAGAAGCGGTTTAGTCCTGCTGGCTGCATGACCCAGAAAACTGTCTGTGGACAAATGCCAGCTCCCTTGGCCTGAAAGTGAGATGAGCGCCACAACCCCATAGTTGCCTTTGACTGGACTTAACGGTCCAGAGATCCTTTATAATAATAATATATTTTTATTTATACCCCGCTCATCTGGATGGGTTTCCCCAGCCACTCTGGGCGGCTCCCAACAGAATATTAAAAACAGATAAAACTTCAAATATTAAAAACTTCCCTAAACAGGGCTGCCTTCAGATGTCTTCTAAAAGTCAGATGGTTGTTAATTTCCTTGACATCTGGTGGGAGGGCGTTCCACAGGGCAAGTGCCACTACCGAGAAGGCCCTCTGCCCGGTTTCCTGCAACCTCACTTCTCACAGGTAGATAAGGTTACCAGATGTCCCCATTTCCCGGGGACAGTCCCCGGATTTACAAATCAGTCCCCACACAAAATCCATTGAAGTTGAAAAGTGTTCCCAGATTCATTGGAAAAAATCTGGTAACCTTACGCCAGAAGGACCTCAGAGCTGGACCTCAGTGTCCGGGCTGAACGATGGGGGTGGAGATGCTCCTTCAGGTATACTTGGCTGAGGCCGTTACCTTTACCTTTCTAATGTTCTTACGTCATATTCTTAAAAAGGAAGATATTTGTGAAAATAACATACAAAAATGCATTGCACTAGGGGAAATTGCTTGCCAAAAATGTGCGTATTAGGGGAAAATGTGCACTAAAGTGCCGATGAATTTTCATGAGAACTTTTTTACATATTTTAAAAAAAACATTGCAAACTGATGCAGGAATATGGTGAACTGAACTTAAGATGAGAAAAAATGAGGAACTTAAATTGACAGGTTCCACCATACCTAGTTCCTGAGACCACAATTAAGTTGCAAAATGCTTTCTGGCGTATTTTCCCCCAAAGTCAGCGGGGACTCTGATGGGCAAACTCAAGCCAAGAGGGTAGCTGCAATTAGCATTTAGCAAACTTTTCTGCACCTTCCCACAAAGTGAGCCACAAAAAGCTAAATCGATCAGAACGAGTAATGGTTTAGCTCACAGGCAGGGCTATAATGAAGTCTAGGAACATTATCCCTTTCCCCTCCTCTGCATGTGTGCTCAAAGGATGGATCCTATCACTAGGGGACAAGGTTGTGCAAGGGGGGTGGGTATCTCTTTTTCACTCCAAATGGGTGACAAGCTTATCACCTCCAAGGGAAATGCTGGCCTAGGCTCTGGTGTGTGTCTTGTGGGGTGAGGATTCTATCTCAACCTTCCAGATGTTGCTTCCCTTTGCCTTGAAGTAAATGGAATATAAATAAAGCAGCCAACATGTGGATATCACATTATGTAAATGGCAGAGAGGAGGCCCCGAAAAATACATCACCAAGTGAGCTTTCAGCTGAGACCTGAATTAATCAGCTCAGCATCACCACCGCATCAGAGCCCTTGCTGCTTTCTGCTTACAGGGGCTTAGTTATGATAGACGTTTATATATCTATGAAACTGCCTTATACCAAGCGAGATGATCGGTCCGTCTAGCTGAGAACTGTCAAACACGTTTGGCATCCGTCTGTCTTGGGAGACGACGGAGGAGGGCGCCTTTGGGGATGATGTCAAACTGTTGGGAGGTTGCAGCGCCTGCTGTGGCTGTAGAAACCGATACAGGAGAGACATGTTTCGTTGCAGCTGGGGCAGATGAAGGTGTCCAGTTGTGGTCTGCAGATGTGCTACCGCGTTTCTTCTCTCTGTGCTCCTCCCAGAGGTCATTCCTCCTCTGGTCACTGCTGTGGACGCATGACCTGTCTGTCTGTCTCCAGGCAGTGCAGGGTTGATGTCACCAGCCTTCATGTCATGTCTGCAGAGTTGCTGGTTGAGGCTGATGGGAGTTGGAGTCTGAGAACATCTAGGGGACCACAACTTCCCCACCCCTGCCTTACACGCTAAGCATTGAGCAAAGAGCTCGACATCCCCCCAGCCACTTCCTTTCTTGCCCAGAGGAACCACATTTTTTGAACCGGCTACAGTTAAAGACAATTTCCTTTCATGTCAATTGTAAGAATGAAAAATTAGTGGTTAGACTGACTGCTTCCTCTGCAAAAAAAAAAGGAGTGCTTTATTCAACAGTATTCCACCACCCCTTTAATGATTATACTTACTTCCCCCCAGCTCAGAGAAGAACTTTCGTTGTTAATGAAAGACCTCAAATGGTCTTAAAGTTATCATAACACATCTTAAAAGCTAGAGGGGATTTTAAGGTGCAAAAACACCTGCTTTTCTTCTGAGGGGGAAATGGACAGAACAATATGAGCAATACCCCTTGCATTTTCCAATCACACCATATATATATATATATTTAAGTATGTATCTATCTACTGTTTTTATTAATGTGACGCAAAGAAGCCTGCCGTGAGTTGCTAAATTAGTATTTTGTCAAACCGAACGAACTTTCGAGTTTTATCACAGCTCTGCGGAACTTGGCCGACAGACCTTCAGCGCCTATAACAACCTGCAATGGTTGCATCGTCTATGGCATGGCTGAGAATGTCATCCATGCCATTGAGAAAATGTATAAGCAACAAGCAGACCAGTATACTAGATAGCATTGCAATTCTTATTGCATAATATACATGATTTGGTACAACAAAAACAAAATGTGTCCACTTGTAAATTCTCTAAAAAAATTGAAATCAATTGAACACACGTCTGTCAATCTTTGAAAGTCCATAGAAGTATAATAAGTCTATGGTTGAAACAAATACAAAATATGGTTCAACACAAATAAAAAAGAATTCAAATCTGAAACAATGACCTGTGTACATGAAAACTATATACAGTGGTACCTCGGGTTAAGTACTTAATTCGTTCCGGAGGTCCGTTCTTAACCTGAAACTGTTCTTAACCTGAAGCACCAGGTTAGCTAATGGGGCCTCCTGCTGCTGCCGCGCCGCTGGAGCACGATTTCTGTTCTCATCCTGAAGCAAAGTTCTTAACCCGAGGTATTATTTCTGGGTTAGCGGAGTCTGTAACCTGAAGCGTAAACTTTATACATTACAATCCATATGCTACAACTACAAGAAGAAGAACAAAGGTACATACCCCATAGGTTAGAAAAATGCACAAGGAGCAGTGGTCATGAGGATATGTGTAAAGTTTATATAGTTTTCATGTACACAGGTCATTGTTTCATATGATCCGGGATCCCTATCTAGTATACTGGTCTGCGTGTTGCTTGTATTGTTTGTTGTGTTAAGTTTGCAACACAGGGGTTTGTTGTTCTGTATTGAGAAGATGTATAGCAAAGAGCCGCAGGAACCTTCAGGGAGGGCTATAGCTCAATGCTAGGACACATGCTCTCCATGCAGAAGGTCCCAGATTTTGTCCCCAAGTTGTTGGCATCCGTCTGTCTCAAAAGGCAAGGGAGCGCACCTCTGGAGGTGAAGGCAAACCATTGGAGAATCTCAGAGCCTGCTGTGGCTACAGAGACCCGTCACTCGTAACTGCTTGTTCCGTGTTGTTTTTGCTGTGTTAGCAGCACTGAAGTGACCTCCCCCGGGGCTCCTAGGAGCCAGCTCCTAGGGGGCGAGGTCCCTTCGGCCTCCCAACTAAAATATTTGAGGGGGCCAGCCCCCTCCAAAACTAATGGGCATTCCATTAAAATGGTGTGTGTGTGTGTGCTTTGTCATAAGATGGATTGTATGGGGTGGGCTTTCCTATATAATAATAAGAATAATAATTTATTATTTATACCCCGCCCATCTGGCTGGGTTTCCCCAGCCACTCTGGGTGGCTTCCAACAAAACACTAAAATACAATAACCTATTAAACATTAAAAGCTTCCCTAAACAGGGCAGCCTTCAGATGTCTTCTAAAAGTTTGGTAGTTATTTTTCTCTTGGTGGGAGGGCGTTCCACAGGGCAGGTGCCACTACTGAGAAGGCCCTCTGCCTGGTTCCCTGTAACTTGGTTTCTCACAGGGAGGGAACTGCCAGAAGGCCCTCGGCGCTGGACCTCAGTGTCCGGGCTGAATGATGGGGGTGGAGACGCTCCTTCAGGTATACTGGATCGAGGCCGTTTAGGGCTTTAAAGGTCAGCACCAACACTTTGAATTGTGCTTGGAAACGTACTGGGAATAAGTGTAAGTCTTTCAAGATCAGTGTTATATGGTCTCGGCGGCCGCTCCCAGTCACCAATCTAGCTGCCGCATTCTGGATTAGTTGTAGTTTCCAGGTCACCTGCAAAGGTAGCCCCACACAGAGCGCATTGTAGTAGTCCAAGCAGGAGATAACTAGAGGATGCACCACTCTTGCGAGACAGTCTGCGGGCAGACAGGGTCTCAGTCTGCGTACCAGATGGAGCTGATAAACAGCTGCCCTGGACACAGATGGAGCTGATAAACAGCTGCCCTGGACACAGAATTGACCTGCTCCTCCATGGACAGCTGTGAGTCCAAAATGACTCGCAAGCTGCACACCTGGTTCTTCAGGGGCACAGTTACCCCATTCAGGACCAGGGAGTTATTCAAGTTGGCACCACTGCTGGTGAGCAAGCCTGGGCAGTGTGTATGGAGGTCCTGAGCTGCCCAGAGGAAGATACCACACACACACACACACACACACACTGGCCTCACTGATGTGGTCCAAAGGAAAACAGAGCAATGCGTTTGGCACCAGCTTGGCTGCAGGACTTGCCGAAAGGAAGGCACCATCCAACTGTCTTAGGGACTCCACACCAGATTTGTGGAGGGTTTACTCCTAAGCATTTTCTTCTCCCAAAGATATCCCACAAGGCAGCAGAGGATTAGCACCAAAGTTTTCCTTCTCCTCGATGGCCTTTCCCAGGTGGACGAGCCCCATCTGCCCTCTGCAGCACATGCAGAAATCGCTTTCTTGACCGTTGGACCAATATGGTCTCATCCACTCAATCCACCACAGTCTGTCTTCACATGGAGGGGAGGCCCCTAGCTGACTGAGGGGTTGAGACCATTGGCTACCCATACCTGGTTTAGAGGACAAATTGAAGATGTGCCTGGAGTGTGACCACTGTCACATGCTCACACCTTCCAAGAGCCACAAGCTTCTAGACTCTGATAATCTGATCAGAGATCAGCTCTGATCATCCATGGCAATGGTGGCCATGATAGCTAGCAATTTGTTTGTTTTTTTTTATAAGATATTTATTAAGATTTTCAAAATATTACCCCCCAAAAAAGGAAAAAAATACAAGATAAAAAAAATGGTTAAAATCAACTCCATCTTTCCATTACTTATTTTTCATTAGCTTGTTTCCCGGACCTCCTCACGCCTCCCTTTTTTGTATTCCAATTCAGTTTGTTGGTTCAGCAAATCCCTACCCTCTTTGTTTATCCTAATCTTTAATTTTAAAATATTATGACATTAAGTTTTTACCTAAATAATCCATTTTTCATATTCCCTTATAATATTACAGCTGAAAACCGCTTAGTTTCTATCCAACATCATTCTAACATTCATCAATTTTACAATATTTCTGTAGATAGTCTTTAAATTAAAGGCATTTGAAGCCCCACCCAATATCTGGAGGGCACCACATTGACTTCCCTTGATCTAAACTATCAGTGGATCTCCAGGATTTCAGGCAGAGGATGCCAGGAATCAAACTAGGGACCTTCTGCTTGCTGCAGTAGAGCTGCAATCCTAGGAGCGTCTCCACCCCCATTGTTCTGCCCGGACGCTGAGGTCCAGTGCTGAGGGCCTTCTGGTGGTTCCCTCATTGCGAGAAGCAAAGCTACAGGGAACCAGGCAGAGGGCCTTCTCAGTAGTGGCGCCCGCCCTGTGGAACGCCCTCCCATCAGATGTCAAAACGATAAACAACTACCTGACATCCAGAAGACATCTTAAGGCAGCCCTGTTCAGGGAAGTTTTTAATGTATGATATTTTAGTGTTTTTTGGTTTCTATGGAAGCCGCCCAGAGTGGCTGGGGAAACCCAGCCAGATGGGCGGGGTACAAATAATAAATTATTATTATTATTATTATTATTATTATTATTATTATTATTATTAGTCATGTGTCTTAATTCCTTATGTATCCACAGACTTGCTTTCTTTCAGCCCCTTCTCCTTGGTAGGCTGATTCTCCTCTTTAAGGCCTTTGGCTGACCTCAACTTTATTCTTTTATCCACTAACCTAATCTTTTTCCTGCAAGCTACCGGGTCCCGTGTGTGCTTCCCCTCCTTTCCTCACTTCAAACAGAGGTTCTTTATTACATGTGCATTCCCTTCCTCCTCACTTCCCTTGAACCAGGTCAGCAAGGAGGTTCCCCGTGATGTCATCTTGCCTACATCTAGTTCCTTGCATTTTTCATCCGTTGACAGGGAAACACAGTTCCGCAACTTCCTTTTGTCAGGGGAGATAAGGACCGGAGGGCTAGGCAGACGATGCTCTCTGCAAATATTTGACTGCCCTCTCTTTTGGGAAGGGGTGCTGGCTGCATGCCCAGGTCAGTTTCGTAAGCCACACAAAACAAAACAATAAGCATGCACTTGCGGAGCTCACAAACAAAGGTGGAAGCTGCTGGTTTTAGGAGCGGGCTTACCATTCTCGCCACCAATTCGCAGGTTAGTCACATTCATTCGTTCGTTTTGAGGCCCACTGTGGTTTGGCAAAGATCCAAGCCTTTGGATGAGGGCCAAGCTGGAAGTTAGATAGATAGCTGAGAGATGTCTACAGCCATACTACCCTGAACACGCCCAATCTCGTCTGATCTCGGAAGCTAAGCAAGGTCAGGCCTGGTTCGTACTTTGATGGGAGATAGTCAAGAGATAGTATTTATTTATTTCCTCTCTGAATTGCTTCCTGTGGAACATCCCAAAGCAATTTTGCAATACAGTCGTACCTTGGAAGTTGAACAGAATCTGTTCCAGAAGTCCATTCGACTTCCAAAACATTCGGTAACCAAAGCATGGCTTCTGGATTGGCTGCAGGAAGCTCCTGCAGCCAATCGGAAGCCGCGGAAGCCACGCCAAACGTTCAGCTTCCAAAAATTGTTCGGAAACCGTAATACTCACTTCCGGCTTTCGATTGTTCAGGAGCGAATTTGTTCGGGAGCCGAGGCGTTTGAGATCCAAGGTACGACTGTACAATAAAGATTGTACCTAAAACAATTGCCTATATTGTATAAAGACAGTGAGAACGACTGCATGTAGAATGTAGCAGCCCATCAAAACCACGTAACATCTCTGCAAAATCACCCACACTGATTGCTGATATGTTACTTACGATATGTTACTTTCTGGGTGCAGCTTTTAGCACTTAACACTCCAGGTAGGTCTGGGAGAAATTCATGTCTGAATCCCCAAAGACCCACTGCTAGCCAGTGTAGACAGTTACTAAACTAGATGGACCAATAAGGCAAGTGACCTTTTTCTGTGTATTTTTCTACCATGCATACATAGCTCACATTGGGCGAAAGATTCCTGCATTGCAGGGGGTTGGACTAGATGACCCTTGTGGTCCCTTCCAACCCGGCAATTCTGCTTTTCAATTCTTTTTAGACAGTGCTCCCCCCCCCCCGCAAGAAAATTAGGCACCCAAAGAACCCCCCCATGAAGTTGTTATAGAAAGTTGCTGGGCAACTTGGAGAAGCCCCGAACAGATGCTGGTTTGACAACAGATGCGTTCACCACCCATGGAGGGTGAAGCTGTCTCCCTAGCTGGTTTGGGGGGGTCACCCCTGGTTCTGGTGCAGGTCAAATAAATGGGGCCCCAGCTTCCTTGTACTCTGAGATTCAGGCAGATGGCTAGGGCAACTCAGAAGGGCCCTGGCACAAATGCACAAGTCCAATGGTAGATGTCTGGCTGGAAAGCTTAAAGACTGCTGCTGCTACACGGGAGATAGATGGAAGAAAAGGAAATACTCATTGGTCCTGCCCCAAAGCTTGACCTATCATGGCTAGGAGTGGCTAGGATCTAGGTGGAGTCACAGATCTTAAAAAATAGTATAGACTTGCACATGCTGGCCAGCTTCCGTTTTGATTTGAAATAATAATAATAATAATAATAATAATAATAATAATAATGGACGTGGGTGGCGCTGTGGGTTAAACCACAGAGCCTAGGGCTTGCCGATCAGAAGGTCGGCAGTTCGAATCCCCGCGATGGGGTGAGCTCCCGTTGCTCGGTCCCTGCTCCTCCCAACCTAGCAGTTTGAAAGCACGTCAAAGTGCAAGTAGATAAATAGGTACCGCTCTGGTGGGAAGGTAAACGGCATTTCCGTGCGCCGCTCTGGTTCGCCAGAAGCGGCTTAGTCATGCTGGCCACATGACCTGGAAGCTGTACGCCGGCTCCTTCGGCCAATAAAGCGAGATGAGCGCCACAACCCCAGAGTCGGCCACGACTGGACCTAATGGTCAGGGGTCCCTTTACCTTTACTAATAGTAATAATAATAAAAATAATTTATTATTTATACCCCGCCCATCTGACTGGGCTTCCCCAGTCATTCTGGGCGGCTTCCAACAAAATATTAAAATACAGTAATGCATCAAACATTAAAAGCTTCCCTAAACAGGGCTGCCTTCAGATGTTTTTAAAAGTCTGGTAGTTGTTGTTCTATTTGACATCCGTTTGTTTTAGGTGTCTCAGAAGTACACAAAGCCAAGAAGTGGGCAGGGGGAGAGCCTGACCAATGGCGCCCACATGAGAGGCGTCGGAACTACGCTGTGTCTGAAAAACAGCAATGTATTTAGACCTCAAAAAGCAGGGGTGAAACACAGGTTACGCCATTTTAGTCACTATCCCATCTCTGTGTTCCAGCAGTGCCTCTGATACATAACTGAAAGCTCATTCTGGTTTTAAATGACCTTTTGAGGGGGATTTCCTTGTTCCACCTCTACAGTACAAAGAGCCTGTGCAGCACCCACTGCAGAAACACAGTCATTAAAAGCCCCTCCTATGCCAGGGACGCGGGTGGCGCTGTGGTCTAAACCACTGAGGCTCTAGGGCTTGCCGATCAGAAGGTCGGCGGTTCGAATCCCCGCGATGGGGTAAGCTCCCGTTGTTCGGTCCCAGTTCCTGCCAACCTAGCAGTTCGAAAGCACGTCAAAGTGCAAGTAGATAAATAGGCCGGAAGGTAAACAGTATTTCCATGTGCTACTCTGGTTTCACCATAAACGGCTTAGTCATGCTGGCCACATGACCTGGAAAAACTGTCTGTGGGCAAACGTCGGCTCCCTCGGCCAGTAAAGCGAGATGAGTGCTGCAACCCCAGAGTCGTTCGCGACTGGACTTAACTCTCAGGGGTCCTTTACCTTTACCTTTTATGCCAGCACTGAGCAAGTGCATTGGAGTTCATTGGAGAACATAAAGGTGTATTGCGTTGCGCTTATCTTGTAATAACAACTGCATTGCTTAATTCTGCCACAAAGAATGCTCCAGTTAAAGGAATGCACACTGGGGAAAAAGAATGCAGCTTAGAATTTGTGGAACAAGCTGGTATGGCAAACACCCGGTTGTGTCCTCAGGAAATGAAAACAGATAGACTTGGCCAGAGGGCTCAGTAAGTTTTAGGAATTCTGGGTTCAGAGGTACCAAGAGAACAAAGGAAATTATTTTTGTATGCTACCATGGCTGCTGGAATGATATATGTCCAGAGATGGAAAGAAGAAGGAGTTCCAGCTAAAGAAGATTGGCAACTAAAATTAATGGAATACACAGAAATGGCTCCAGTTACAGATAGGTAGCCGTTTTGGTCTGCCATAGTCAAAATAAAAAAATTCCTTCCAGTAGCACCTTAAAGACCAACTAAGTAAGTTCTTGGTATGAGCTTTTCGTATCTGAAGAAGTGTGCATGCACACGAAAGCTCATACCAAGAACTTACTTAGTTGGTCTTTAAGGTGCTACTGGAAGGAATTTTTTTATTTTGACAGAAATGGCTGGAAGAATAAGAAATCAAGAAGAAGGACTTTCGAATATAGAATGAGGGGATTTTGTGAACTTTTTTTTTAATTAAAAAAACACTGTAAGAATCTTACAGCATTAGCAGGACTGACAAAAAATTGAGTAGTGAGGGAAATATCGAGGAAACGTAGATGGAAATAAAATAAATATGTTCGAAGTAGGTGTACTTAACAGGGGATGCGGGTGGCGCTATGGATGAAACCATAGGGTCTAGGACAGGGGTCTGCAACCTTTAAGACAAAAAGAGCCACTTGGCCCCGTTTCCGAAGAAAAACAACAACTGGGAGCTGCAAAACCATTGCGACATTTTAAAAAAATATAACATGCCTTTATCAGTGGCTGGCCTACCGGGGGTCCAAAACAGGGACGTCATCTTCCTCCTCGCAGTCGTAGACCTGCATGCGCGCCGCTGCCCTCCGATCTGACAGCGGGCGGGAAGGTGACGTCGGGACGGTGCGTGACTGATGCACGCACCGCCCACATGCGATGTCACAGCCAGTACAGCACCCACCACAGTGGGGAGTGTCGGGGCGCACAAATCACCTCCTCCCCTCGCTAGTATCTGCCCCGGAGCCGCGGCAAAGGTGTAAAAGAGCCACATGCGGTTCCGGAGCCGCGGGTTGCAGACCCCTGGTCTAGGACTTGTTGATCAGAAGGTCAGCGGTTTGAATCCCCGCAACAGGGTGAGCTCCCGTTGCCCGGTCCCTGCTCCTGCCAACCTAGCAGTTTGAAAGCACATCAAAGTGCAAGTAGATCAATAGGTACCGCTCCGGCGGGAAGGTAAACGGCGTTTCCGTGCTCTGCTCTAGTTCGCCAGAAGCAGCTTAGTCATGCTGGCCACATGACCCAGAAGCTGTACGCCGGCTCCCTCGGCAAGTAAAGTGAGATGAGCGCCGCAACTCCAGAGTTGGTCACAACTGGACATAATGGTTAGGGGTCCCTTTACTTTTATGTGTACTTAACATAAAGGGAATGTTATAAATAACTGCAGAAAGGTTGATTTGAATTTTGATGGAATGTAAAATTTTACTCGTTTTTGTTATTTTTTTGGGAAATGGAAGAAGAAGAAGAAGAGGAAGAAGAAGAAGAAGAAGAAGAAGAAGAAGAAGAAGAAGAAGAAGAAGAAGAAGAAGAAGAAGAAGAAGAAGAAGAAGAAGAAGAAGAAGAACTGCCTCTGCTACCACCACATACACGCAATAACTGCCACCTGAGGTAGCTGCCTCAGCCAACCCAATGGTAGGGACGGACCTTTTATCCATGATTGTCAAATGAGTCCTGGACAAGGGGGAAAGCTCCACACCTTGCTTTCTTCCAGAGGAAGAGTATAGAAAATGAGAGTGGTGCTGTGGACAGATGTCTGGTGTGGCTGGGACTTGAATCTCTTTGAAGAGAGCTGCCCTTCAAGATGGGGTTTCTTTTCTGATCCCCTTCCAGCCAGGGCTTTCCGGTCTTCTTCAACCACGCCTCCTCCGAGTTTGCTCGGCATGCAAGCTGTCCTCTTCTCCTCCATCCGCTCAGTTTCTCATTAACCCTGAAGGGAGTTTCATGAATGGGGAGGGGATCACAGCGGAGACTTAGGGCGGTGCTGCGGAGTGGAGTCAATTGTTAACAGAAGATAAACCGAAAGCCTAAGCCCACTTGCGATGAGATTTGAGTCACTCCAGCAGCATCACCTTTGAACAAGGGTTAACCGCTGGGAAACATGTGGTTTTGGTTATTAGCTTCACACTCTGCACTCTGATTCTATGAATGAATGAATGAAACCTTCCACAGTCATTCTGCCAGCATGACTTATTCAGCCCCAATTGATTAGAACAGGCCTTAATCCTCCCCCCCTTTTTTAACCTGTCATCAGGTGTGTGGCCAGGTGAGGAGCTGAGATGTGGCCATGTTGCACTGAGCCCCAGATCTCTTGCCCCCTCCTCCCCATTTTAATTCGTTTTGTTTATTAGATCTTCAGTAGTGCAATGAAGAGGAAAGCAATCTATCTAGCAGATAAAGGAAATATTGCAAATATAACCCCCCCTTTCAAAGGTACTTCCATGTTTGCATCCTGCAAAGCACAGTGAGCCAATCGCTCTCTGCATTTGTCCAGAGTTCTAGCTTTGTGCCTGCATATACGGTAAATACATTTACATGTGCAAATGTTATGCAAATGTGTGACACAGACACAAGTTGTGAGTCTTTGATGTAAACTTAGTAATCTCCCTGCCTCCTGCTCACCTAGAACCTAGACATAGCCGGGATTTGTCCACTGGAAACAGCATCATGGCAGAATGTGGGAATGTGCAGGGATGCAGGAGATGATATATTGTTTGATTATATCCTTTCCAACTTGTGTTAACAAGTTCTACAGTTTAGCAGAGTAACATTCCCCTTTTTAAATTTGCACAGCAGATGCGTTTGCTCAGGCTCGCTAAAGCCTCAAGAATAAGTGTCAGGGAACTGCCATCGGAGCCAGAGGGAGAGAGAGGGTTCCAGAGGGGTTTCGGAGAGCGTCCCGGGAGGGAGAGAAGCAGCACATCTTCTGGGGAAGGAAATCAGCGTAGCACCAGTGGAGAAGGGGGGCAGATGGGGGAATCGGCGAGGAGGCTCCATGACTCTTCGCCAGGGACCAGCGGGGAGAGCACGGGTCCTCCGCTGCCCACACCCTCCCTGCGCAGAAGGCTTCTGCGCAGGGAGACTAGGTGGAGACTGGGCGTCAAAGAACTTCTTTGCTGGAAGACGTTCAAGAAACGCCCACTGACGGATTCTGCCAGCGATTGAGGCAGCCACGGGCAAGTGGCTGCCCAGACAGAAAAGGTTCACTCAGACAACCCAGCCAGATGTGGCGACGATTTACGCACGAGCAACCCCTAGAACCATTACAATAAGTTTCCTTGGTAATTTTCCCTTTAGCCCCTCATAAAAAGATAGACACAACACAGTCTTCTATAAAAGTATAAAAAGAGTTTACTCACACATTCTGTTTACGAATGGATTCCAGAAGGCAGACTTAAGTTACAAAAGTAATATACACCTGGAAACTATCCCATAAGGAGATAGTCCCTTGGCTGGAAGCCAAGAGAGCATCTTAGGCTAAGCAGATGTTGCTTCTTCAACGAATATTGTTCTAACCACAGACCCAAAATGAGGAAGTAAAGGCTTCCTGGGAAATGATATACAATGAATTAAATAAAATGTTTAAAAACACTTTTGTTTAAAAAAAAAAACAGAAGCATTTTTTACTGGGTATAGTAGGTGAAGAGATACAAAAAAATAAAAATAAAAGACTGTTTATGCAACAGCAATAGCAAAAACTCTTTTAGCCCAAAAATGGAAACAACAAGAATTACCAACGAAAGAAGAGAGGCAGATGAAAATGATGGACTTTGCGGAACTGGCGAAGCTGACAGGAAAAATCCGAAACCAGCATGATCAAGTATTCCAAAAAGACTGGAGTAAATTTATACCATACTTGAAAGAGCATTGTAAGCAATTAACAACATTAGTAGGGTTATCTGAAGACTTGTAATGATAATTTTTTTACCTTTCTATATTTATTTAAACTGTGAGGTATTTTGTAATGAGTTATATTAGAACTGGAAAATATATGAAATGCAGTGATATAAAGGTTAGTTTTGAAAGCCAAGAGGCAGGAGGGAAGGAAGTTGACGGGCTCTAAGGAGCCAAAGAAGTGGATAATAATGATGGGATTGTATATGCTTAAATGGAAAATTAATAAAAATTATTTTTAAAAACTAAAACAAAATGAGGGGTGGATCGGGCAGTGGTAGAGCCATGGGTCTAGCCGATGGATGGCATTCAAATTAAGTTTCACTGGGAATTGCCCCACTGAAATGAATGAATCATAGAATCATAGAGTTGGAAGAGACCACAAGGGCCATCGAGTCCAACCCCCTGCCAAGCAGGAAACAAATGAACATGGAAAAGTTTGGTCCCTTGATTTCGGCAAGCCTTCCCTGTGTGTTTGGGGTGTTAAGGGTGGGTAACATAGTTTGGAATACTTGAAGTATACATTTTAACCTTTCAAATTGCTGTAAGGTAAAGGTAAAGGGACCCCTGACCATTAGGTCCAGTCGTGGCTGACTCTGGGGTTGCGGCGCTCATCTCGCTTTATTGGCCGAGGGAGCCAGCATACAGCTTCCGGGTCATGTGGCCAGCATAACTAAGCCGCTTCTGGCGAACCAGAGCAGCGCACAGAAATGCCGTTTACCTTCCCGCCGGAGCAGTACCTATTTATCTACTTGCACTTTGACGTGCTTTCGAACTGCTAGGTTGGCAGGAGTAGGGACCGAGCAACAGGAGCTCCCCCGTTGCGGGGATTCATAGAATCATAGAGTTGGAAAAGACCACAAGGGCCATCGAGTCCAACCCCCTGCCAAGCAGGAAACACCATCAGAGCACTCCTGACATATGGTTGTCAAGCCTCTGCTTAAAGACCTCCAAAGAAGGAGACTCCACCACACTCCTTGGCAGCAAATTCCACTGCCGAACAGCTCTTACTGTCAGGAAGTTCTTCCTAATGTTTAGGTGGAATCTTCTTTCTTGTACCGCTGACCTTCTGACCGGCAAGTCCTAGGCTCTGTGGTTAAACCACAGCGCCACCCACGTCCCTTCAAATTGCTGTAGATGCAATGTACTCCTTTTAATGAGGTTGGAGCACATTATGTGTTATTTTACCATTTTTAAGATTATGAGACTGTTTGAAATATATGCTGTGGCAAATAAACAATTTTTAAATACAAAAGAAGAGAAAAGTCTTCCCTGTGTGAAACTTAGCTGAATACCACCCAGATGCCTTCTTATCTCAAAACAAACGAATTTGTCCCGGGTTCCTGCAGTTTCCATTTCCATTTCCCATGGGAGGCGAGGTGCCTTTTTAATGCCATTATGGGCGAGCCGATCATCTCTGTCAATCTCATTAAATATGCTTGTCATGATCCATAATTAAAAGGAAGTCCATTTCCCTCCCCGACCCCCCAGCCCCGCTTCCCGGCTCAGCTCCTTAAGGGCCCCTTTGCAGCGCTAGCTGGAAATTAGAGAGCAAAGCTTTTCCTCCGGGTAACGGCAAGCCACCGAGATTGATGGCTTCCCATTTGCTCTTCCTCTGGGTTCTGCTATTACAAGAGCCTGAAAGTGAAAGGACTTGCTTTCTGTCCCTGGAACCAGATGCGCCCTTGGTGGGTGTGGCTGTTTACAAGTCCATGGAGCAGATGGGATGTCAGATGCCTCTAGGTCTTCTCTCTCTCTCTCTCTCTCTCTCTCTCTCTCTCTCTCTCTCTCTCTTTACATTTGCTTTCCCGCCCTGCTCTGCAGTTCCTACTCTTTCTTCCTCGCTCCCATTCCTACGATCAGATGCTGATTGACCTAAATGTTTGCAGAATTCAAAACTCTCCCTCGAACAGCCCTGGAGGGAGCGCAGAAGGAAAAATCCCGATAGGCTGGTTCAAAAACTGGTTAGGTCGCAAGCAGAGGGCCTCTGCATGCTGTAAAAATTCCCTGTGCAGGAAAAAAAGAAAAGAAATATGAATGTGCAAGCGGTGTGTGAACCGTCGCACATAGCAAGGGCACACGGCAGGTTTTGAACTCTTCCTACACTTTCTTGAGAGCTGTCACTAGCAAGAAGAAAAATCTCCCCAGGTGTTTAGTAGGTGAGTGAGCCACTGGGGTACCTTCTAGATGCTGTTGGACTACATCTCCCATCTTTCTTGACTGTTTATCTTGCTGGATTGGGTTGATGGCAGTAGGAGTCTGACAGCATAATAATAATAATAATAATAATAATAATAATAATAATAATAATAATAATTTATTTATAAACCCACCCTGGGCTCAGGGCAGCTAACACCAGGTATAAAAGCAATTGATTAAAAAACAACAAGATTAAAATACAGCATTAAAATGCAGCCTCATTTTAGTAGAAACTCAAATCAAAAACTTTTGGGGGATGAAAATGTCAAATCTTCACCAAGGCCAACTATGCAGACTGGTCCTACATGGGCCAGGAAAAAAAGCCAGGGAAGTCCCCAAATAGGAGTTCCAGAAAGAGAAAGGAAAAAGGAAAGGAAAGTTGATTCCAAGCCAAAGGCCAGGCGGAACAACTCTGTGTTACAGGCCCTGCGGAAAGAAATCACATCCTACAGGGCCCTGGTCTCATGAGACAGAGCGTTCCACCAGGCCGGAGCCAGTGTTGAAAAGGCCCTGGCTCTGGTTGAGGCTAATCTGACTTCCTTAGGGCAGGGGGCCCTTGCTATTTATGGACCATAAGGTCCTCTGTGGGGCATATTGGAAGAGGCGGTGCCGTAGGTAAGAGGGTCCTAGGTCGTGAAGGGCTTTAAAGGTCAAACCCAGCACCTTAAATTTGACCCTGTACTCCACCGGGAGCCAGTGCAGCTGGAAAAGCACTGGGTGAATATGCTCCCATGGCAGAGACCCCGTGAGGAGCCTCGCTGCAGCATTCTGCACCCGCTGGAATTTCTGGGACAGCTCCAAGGGCAGCCCTGCATAGAGCGAATTACAGTAGTCAAGCCTGGAGGTGAGCATTGCATGGATCACTGTGGCCAGGTCGGGGCGGGAAAGGTAAGGGACCAACTGCTTGATGTGGCGAAGGTGGAAAAATGTCGCCTTGGCTGTTGCTGTAACTTGCGCCTCCCTGGAAAGGGAGGCATCAAGGATTACACCCAAACTCTTAACGGAAGGCAATGGCACTAATCTGGCTACCCCTGGGGTACAACATGATCCCAAACTCAGTGGAAATCGCAGGCACCATCTTGTCTTTGCCAGACCTACAGGAGATATGTGGTTTTGAACCTGAGACCTTCTGCATGCGAAGCACTGAGCTATGGCAGTTCACCATTATCGTTCCCATGCTATCTGTGTCATCTGTTTGAAAACACAGCTTTCAGGGAGTGATATTGGGGGCAACCCCAAGGGGAAAGGTTGGGCAGCTTCCTCTCTCCATCTCTGTGCTCTTCCTACACTCAGGCTCACAGCCTGTAGATCTTTGCCTTCTTCTCCCTGTGAGTGAAACAGCATCTTGGGGAGGGTGGTTTTGAATTCGAAAACAACCAGAGGAGAAAGAGTGATGTGGCTAGTCAGCCTCCCCATGGAATCACAGTTGTATTATCCTACAATGATTTGGTATACAGTGGTACCTCGGGTTAAGTACTGTATTTTTCGCTCTATAAGACGCACCAGACCACAAGACGCACCTAGTTTTTGGAGGAGGAAATCAAGAAAAAAAATATTCTGAATCTCAGAAGCCAGAACAGCAAGAGGGATCGCTGCGCAGTGAAAGCAGGGATCCCTCTTGCTGTTCTGGCTTCTGGGATAGCTGCGCAGCCTGCATTCGCTCCATAAGACTCACACACATTTCCCCTTACTTTTTAGGAGGGAAAAAGTGAGTCTTATAGAGCAAAAAATACGGTACTTAATTTGTTCTGGAGGTCTGTTCTTAACCTGAAACTGTTCTTAACCTGAAGCACCATTTTAGCTAATGGGGCCTCATCCTGAAGCAAAATTCTTAACCCGAGGTAATATTTCTGCGTTAGCGGAGTCTGTAACCTGAAGCGTCTGTAACCTGAAGCGTATGTAACCCAAGGTACCACTGTATAGGCAAATCTGCCCATTTCACTCCGAAAATTTGAGGTTTCTCTACCAGTTCTCCACAGAACTGCATCAGTTTGCAATTTTTTAAAATTAAAAAAAGTCCTCGTGAAAATGCACCAGTGTTTTAGTGATCATTGATGTATACACGTTTCTGTGCAACCATGCCTGCTGCAGACAATTTTGCAAAGTATTCCCCGCCCCCCAAATTAATGGATTTTTATATGATATGCATCTCTGGACATAATTTACCCCACTATGTACATCATTGTACGCATTATTGGGCTGGAGAACTGTGCTGAAAATGCAGAAAAGTGCCAGTTTCGAAGTATGGCTCTCCCATCCATACCCACAAGTGAAAAGGGTTGCAGCTCAGTGGTGGGCCATCTGCTTTGCATACAGAAGGTTCCAGGTTCAAATCCTGTCATCTCCAGGTCAGGCTGGGAGAGACTCATATCTCAAACCCTGTAGAGCCATTCCTGGTCAATGTAGACGATACTGAGCTCGATGGACCAACCAACTCACTCAGCAAAAGATGACATCTTATGTTCTTCTGCTCCGACTCTCAACCTGACCAGGCTGCTTTGGGTCATAGAACTCCATATAATGTTCAGCTTGAGCCTCAAACACAGTTAGGGGCAGGAGGAAGAAAAATGAAGCAATGAGCTCTCAACTCAACTGGCAATCACTCAAGGTTTCATCAGCACTTGACACTCTAAGTCAAGCCAAGAATAAGAAACTGGAAGTGGAGCAGCCTTGAGCCGGCGATTCCTGTAAAATGTTCATTTTGTGTCACAAAAATAAAAGCCCTAAAATGCACTGAACTGACTCCCCTTTTCTTCTTCTGAAAAAATACTTGTGTCCTTTTTACCAGGAATCTACCCGTCTCTCTTGTTTCAAAAGCAACAAAAGATGAAATGAGTTATCTGTACATTTTCAGTATGAATTTCACCTGACTTGCATGCGTCGCTCAAGCTGGGTGAGATTTGCAGTGGGTACTGTCCCCTCTTATAGGCTTCCCTGTTATCAGCCGATCTGCCATGCTTTTCATGCAAACAGCCCTGCACATGCAAGCACCAGAGAACAGGGCTTTATTGCTCATGCCCTTTCTCAACAAGGAGAGGGGAGAGGTTGTGGAGGAGGAGAGAGGCAAAGAAACTTTGGTCAGAACCTTCCCTGTGAAATTAAGCTATGGAGCTCTCTTAATGGGGCCAGAGAGACAAAGTACCAACCAATCTCCCCCTTTCTTTGTAACATGGGGCGGCAACGCTTAGCATCCCCCAGCCTCCTGGTGATATGATAGCCATGTTCAAATATATAAAAGGATGTCACATAGAGGAGGGAGAAAGGTTGTTTTCTGCTGCTCCAGAGAAGCGGACACGGAGCAATGGATCCAAACTACAAGAAAGAAGATTCCACCTAAACATTAGGAAGAACTTCCTGACAGTAAGAGCTGTTCGACAGTGGAATTTGCTGCCAAGGAGTGTGGTGGAGTCTCCTACTTTGGAGGTCTTTAAGCAGAGGCTTGACAGCCATATGTCAGGAGAGCTCTGATGGTGTTTCCTGCTTGGCAGGGGGTTGGACTCGATGGCCCTTGTGGTCTCTTCCAACTCTATGATTCTATGATTCCAAGCTAAACCCCTAGCACAGCTACTATAGGGGGCTCAGATTTGGACTGGTAACCACATTAGCACTTTGGAAGCTGTTCAATCAAAGTTTCTAAGGCAGATTTTTTCTGTACCGCCCTGCGTCCCAAACGCATCATTGAGACTGGAGGCAACTCTCCCTTCAGTAGAAGTACAGACTTGGCAAAGAACTCTTAACTTCTGGCTCCGCCTAAACTCAAATCCCCCCGGTTTATTATCCCTTATTATCCCATAAAAGTGCCTGGCTTAAAACCGTCTATCAAAAAGTTCAGTCTTGTGGCCTATCCCCACAACAACTACTCACTATGCGCTCTACTAAAGCAAACAGTCTAATTGGTCAACGTCTAAAAGACATCGAGCATCAGAACAACCTGGCCACTATAAGGAAATTCTGCCCTTGGTATGTTCAGTTTCCACCTCTCCATTTTGATTCTCTGGCCCCATATATGCACACACTTATTATCCCAAAATACAGACGTGCTTTTACACTTGCAAGACTGGGTGTTTTGCCATCTGCGGTACTTGAGGGTCGTTTCCAAAAGATCCCGCCTGAGAAACGCCTTTGCCCCTGTGGAGATGGTAGCACCGAAACAGCGGCACATGTCCTCCTGTCTTGTACTCTCTACAAAGACCTGAGGGACAAGATCATCACCCCACTCGTACTAACCATCCCACTGCCACAATGTCCTTCCTTCTATCAGATCAAAATGAGCAGATAACAGCAAAGGTTGCTAGGTTCATAGCAGGGGCAATCAGAATAAGGGCCACTAACTGACTGCTGATTCAGGACTTTAAATTGTGCTCTTATATCAAATTTCCTTTTCTGCGTATACTGTAATGTTTTACTGTTGCTATGGCCATTGGCTAATGTGAATAAAGTTTTATCTATCTATGTCCGAATATTCTGCTTTCCTCCCAAGAGTATTAATACCCCTGGTTGTGTGTCCACAGGGCAGGAGGCAGTTCCCCCTCCCAATGAACCATAATCTCCAGATTCCCAGCGTTCATGTTTTTAGAAAAGTTCTTAGAAAAGTTTTTAGAAAAGTTCCCAGCATTTGCAGAACCTGAGAAATGAGGCTAAATATACAGTCAGGTATTATTCTCATTTTGGGTTGAGAGACAAATTAACCAGCTCCCCCGTTCAGTGTTTTATTCCCACCCTGGAAAAAAATACTGTGGACATCCATGCGTATTTTATTTATTTCATAAAAATTATACATTGCTTGATTGTAACCGGGGGGGGGGGGAGCCAACTTCAAAACACTGTACAAAAAAGATATAACAGTAACATTTCCAACAGGAACAATTAACAATAATTTTTAAGTCTTTCAAAAAGTTTGTAAAGAATGAACTGAAGACAGGTTAAAACTTGCATCAACTTTCCAAACATCTACCTTCACTTGCCTAAACAGAAACGTTTTTAGCAGGCAGCAAAGAAGAGTACGGTGAAAGCGCCTGGCTGACATCCACCGGCAGTGAGTTCCAACGTGCAAGTTTTTGCAAATTCAGAACAGGTATTATGTGGGAGCTGCAACAGTGTCCGTTCTGATCAAAGCTGTCACGTGGGCATAAATGGGGTTAGGCGATCCTGGGTTTTACACTGTTGGAAAGTCAACACAGTGCCAAGAGGTTTGTTCGATCAGCGCAAGAATATCTGCTTGCCTGGCAAAATTATCTTTCCTCTCTTACACCTACATGATGTCGCAGGGGTACTCCTGAACCTCTAGACCAGCTTTGAGGGAGGCACAAGAAGGCATAGGGCAAAGTAAGTAGGGGAAAAGTCCCCACTGTGAGAGTCTTTCCAGCAGCTTCTGCTTCCCGCTTAGTTGAATCTGGTGCAAGATATTTTTAGTAGGGCTAAGTGGGCTGCTGCTTCTTCTTTTACCCGAAAGGGCCTCAAAGTTGCTTAGAGGAATGTACAGCACTGAACCAGGGCCTCATGTGCTGTTCCACACACTCATCTGGGGCTCTGTAGACTTTTGTTTCTCCAAAACACAACCTCTTCACTGCATATGATAAAGAGCTTTTGAAACTCAGAGGAAATGAAAAAGCAGGTTGTCAAAGAAATAATAGTTTTCAGCTGAGACTATCATGTTTCCAGAGCCCTGTTTAAGGGGGAAACCCCGCCTTCCAATAAGTCTCTCTTACTTTAATCTCCTGTGACAGATAAAGCTAAAACCCCATGTAGCTTTATTTGTTTATCTATATACTATAGGTGTGCTGTTTCATAGCCAGTCTGTGCCATTCTGATTCAATCCGTTATTTGAATCTCATTTTTCACTTCCTTTGACGATAATGGAGAATCTCAAAATGGCTGTAAGGGTGTGTGTGGTTTTTCCCCTTCCCCTTTTCACATAAATGGATGAAATTTGCAGGCGAAGTTGCTCCTCCTGTGCAGATCAAGCCAGGTCCATCCATTGGTTTTCATGCAGGGAACACTCAACTTTTATAGAATGAAAGAGTGGTTCTGCTCAAAGGAAACCCACTGGAATGAATGAACACGACAAAGTTTCGGTCTACTCTGAACACCATGTTGCCAGGATTGGGGGCAAACCACAGACACCTAGTCCCTTCTAAGGCGACGGAGCCAGCCACATTTCAAAAATGTAAATGCAGCAGTTCTTTGCAAAGGTTGAGGTTTACCATTTTGAGATGGGAAAATAGAAACCGCTTCGCCCCCCTTATTTGTTTTGAACTACAGTGGTACCTTGGGTTATATACGCTTCAGGTTGCATACGCTTCAGGTTACAGACTCCGCTAACCCAGAAATAGTGCTTCAGGTTAAGAACTTTGCTTCAGGGTGAGAACAGAAATCATGCAGCGGTGGCGCAGTGGCAGTAGGAGGCCCCATTAGCTAAATGGGGTGCTTCAGGTTTCAGGTTAAGAACAGACCTCCAGAACGAATTAAGTTCTTAACCCGAGGTACCACTGTATCAGTTTGAAGACTGGGACAGTCTGGACAAATAGGTCATTTGTTTTATATGTAAAAACAGCAACAGTTGGTGCTTACCAAACTTCTCTCTCTCCCTCTCTCTCTCTCTCTCTCTCTCTCTATATATATATATATATATATATTAAAAGCCTGTGAGATTCTGCTGCTGGCCATCACCACATCGGGGAGGGTTCTACAAAGAAGACCTGGAGGTGTAGCACATGGGTATGCAAACTAAGGCCCACAATTGCCTTCTGGATCCGGCCCATGGACAGTCTGGGAATTGCCACGTGGATTGCCAGCATGTGCGTTCTTTCCCTCTCCCTCCTCCTCACACGGTGGCGGCGTCCCTCCCTCCCTCCTCCTGGCTTCTCCCCGCCCTGCCTAGAGGAGGAAGGGGGCTGGGCTTTGTTGGTGCCAGCAGCAGCAGTGCTCGAGCGGCCGCCATTTTAAGCTGCCCCTTTCCAGAGCCCTTTCACGCGCTGCTCATTGTCCCTCCACCGCCAGCCCCTGTCACTCGCAAGACACAGGTGAGCAGCCACTGGGGCTCTTGCACCTTTTCTTTTCTTCTTTTTTTCAAAATATAGTCCAGTCCCCCACAAGGTCTGAGGGACAGTGGACTGCCCCCCTGCTGAAAAAGTTTGCTGCCACTTGGTGTAGCACAATAGTGACAGAGAGTTTTTGAATGTGACAGCAGTGAATTCCAGGACAACGAATCATGCACATCCAAAGGGTTGCCGTATTTCAAAAAGTGGAAATAAGTTGTTGAGCTTCAAATGGAAAAATTTAATTTTTTCATTATTGTTTTTAAAGATTTTGTCAAAAACGACAGCGGGTTGCCATACATCCAGATTTTCCTGGATGTTTCAGTGATTTCCACCCGGACACAACTTCCGAGGGCCGTTTGCCAGCTACGTCCGGGAAATTCCAGATGTATGGCAACCCTAAACGACAAAAAAACGACAGTGGGTTGTCAAAAACGACAGCGGGTTGCCATACATCCAGATTTTCCTGGATGTTTCAGTGATTTCCACCCAGACACAACTTCCGAGGGCCGTTTGTCAGCTACGTCCGGGAAATTCCAGATGTACGGCAACCCTACACATACGTAACTTAAACCCTCTGCTCTTCCAGTCCCAGAGAGGTAACACCAAAGAAGAATATTTTTTCAGTGGTTATCTGGGGTCCATGAAGGAAGAGAAGGACAGGGGTCAAGGACTCCGACATGTACAATCAGAATGCTCCCACACCCCCAGCGATCTGTCTCGGGAAGACTGATGTCTTTGTCAAATGTACTTCATTCCCCAGATAATTGGGGGAATGTTTGTTTGGGGAGTAGGTGTGCTGGATTCATGACCTGTTTGCTGAAGCAACAAAGGCTTTTGGGGAAAAAAAAACCCAAATGGAAAGCTTAAGTTAACATTTCTGATGGGCCCAGGCTTTCAGCAAACACCAGTGTTGGAAATTGGCAAATAAAGCAGGTCCCTGGCTTTGAACAGTTTATAGTGTTTGCCTGCAGCTGCCACATTTTAATCGCCCTAGTTTTTATTTCCTAGAGCTCCTTCCTTGGCCAGAGTTAATTTGAAAGGCATGGATTGAAGGGCAATTTAGGTAGGCATCCTATGGCACACACACACTAGGAAGGCATTTGGGTAGATGCTGAAAAGCAAAAAACTTTCTTCTGAGTAGGACAATCACTTGCCGTGCATCACCAGAAAAGAGGAAATGTGTCTGTTATGTACTGAGTTGAATAGGATCCAAAATGCAGCAGTCTGATTGGTCCTAGAACAATAGGATTCAGAATGCAGCAGTCTGATTGGTCCAAGAACAATAGGAGTCAGAATGCAGCAGTCTGATTGGTCCTAGAACAATAGGAGTCAGAATGCAGCAGTCTGATTGGTCCTAGAACAATAGGACCCAGAATGCAGCAGTCTGATTGGTCCACAGGAACCACCCAATCCAGCTCCAGGTGGAAGTGAATCCGCAACCTGATTGGCCTACAGGAGAATCCTGGAATTAGCCGATCATGTGGGGCCCATTGTGTAAATAATGTATACAAAGCAGACATTCTGGGGGAACTTCCATTCCTCCTCACCACTATGAGCTGAATAAAGAGCATGAAATCCGCTCTCGACTCCAAGTATATTTCAGTGTCACTGAAAGGAAAGAGGGGGATGCAAATTAGCATGGAATGTGCATGTGCTAACTTGTATGTATAGAGTCAAATGTAGAATTAATTGTTACGTGTTGAGACCCCGAAACCACCCCCTCATTGATGAATAAGACACAAGGGCATAGATATTAGGTTAATGTTATTGGGCAAATTTTGGCCACAACTTTATTGGTTACAGAATGTGAGCGGTATTGGCTTAGGCATTGGAATTGACCCTACTATATCTGACTCCTGCCCATCACACAGGAAGTCCAGTAAGGGTCAACCACTGGTAGGGAGAGCCCTGTTGATGCAAACCAACTCAAGCCCCCCCAGGGTTACTGACATGGTTGTGACATGGCCCTAGCCCCGCCCCGGGCTTCGGACAAGAGCCACACACCCGGATTCCTTTAATGCAACCTTTCTCAACCTGTGGGTCCCCAGATGTTGTTGGACTACAATTCCCATCACCCCTAGCTAACAAGGCCGGAGCCCAGGGATGATGGGAGTTGTAGTCCAACAACATCTGGGGACCCACAAGTTGAGAACCGCTGCTTTAATGGAATACCCTTAAGCTTGGAGGGACAGGTGATGGCCACACCTCCCCTCCCCCATCACATGATCAACCAACGCCTAACCGCCAAACCTTACAAAGTTGTGACGATTGATACTAGGTAGGTGAAAGCCAAATGGCCCTTGCCAATTTGCCAAGTGGAAAAATTCCTACCAGGCCCCTCAATGGTGACCAACCGAGGTCCATAGCAAGGCCAATATCGAAAGCTGTGAATCAGGGAGGGTGGGCGGGAGATTGAGGAAGAGAGCTGAGAGGAAGCTCTCCTGCTCACGCCTCAGTTTAAATGGGGCCGGGCCACGCCTCCCCAGCCAGCGGATTGGCTGGCTGGATGACGTGGCCGGAAAACTCTGGATGATGTGGGACTCCATCCCCTGCTCCCAGAGGGGAGTGGGTGGCCACGCGGTCCACCGCAACTCCTCCCCGCTGTGAAGCGGAGCCGATCTATCATTTAACTTGGGGGGGGGGGCTGTAGCCAGGTATTCTAAGAACTGCTGAGAAGCAACCAAGCTGTCTTCTATTGAGTCAGAAAGAATATTGGTCCATACAGCTCAGAATTGTCTACAGTGGCTCACCTGGAGAAGCTGGGGATTGCACCTGTGGCCTTTTGTGTGCAAGGCAGATTCTATCTATACCAATGAGCTGTGGCCTTTCTCTCTTTGTTGTTAACTGGATTTGGACAGGGTAGCCCTTCAAATAGAGGACTGCCCTCTGTAAAGTGTGTGACTACCCTACATCTGAGTGGTCATTATGCGATTGCGCAGGACTGAAACTGTAATAAAAAAATTAAGGTCTTATATATATAATAAATGTTCATAAATGTACCAACCAAGCACAAACATAGATATGTGGACCACATGTCTGGAGCAGCACAGGAAGACTGTCCTGAAACCATTTTGACTCCCAAACTGACCAAACGTTTTCTCTGCAAGGAGGGAGGGCAGGAATTGGGTAATCACCATTTCAAAGGAATGGGCAGACTACCAGGAAAGGCAATCAGATAAGGCATTATCAGATAACCTGGCAGAAAGGGAAAACATTCAAATTTCTGTTGTAGACCACCTTTTCTGTGATGTAGGTATGATGTTTGTGGGGGGTGGTCTTGGGTTACACCCCTTCTGTGATGTATGCATGATGTATGGAGGGGTGGTCTTGAGCTCCAGGGCAGGGAATTTAAAATGTCTATATAAGCGATGGCACACCTTTGTTCAGGGTCCTCCTCCGTCCTCCTGCATGTGAGGGGAGCACCCTGTTGCAACAGTTTTAATAAAGATCAGGCTTACTAGCTGCTTTGCTTCTCAATATTCTCTGGTTGGCCTCTGTTATTTTCTCCTACCGATAGGAAACCCATGTAAGGACTCTATACAGGCTCTTGGATACCCCATAAGGGGAAAAGGTCAGATTTTGTTTACAACAAAACCCATTCAACATGGTCGGTGGTCAGGGAGGATGTGAGTTGCAGTCCAAAATCTAGTTTGTAATTACATTGTTGGAGAGAGACAGATGTCTTTTGTTCTGCAATGTTCACATCCAGGAAGTCTACCTGTCTTCTTACTGGCCTCCAAGCTGAAGAAGTTAAAGATCCTCTGAAGTTAAAGAGGGTGTTTGGTACTATGGAAATGTAATTAATTGCCTAACTTTCATGGTTGGTATTCATTTAATGCTACCTTTTATATATTTAAAAAGTCGTTCTGCTGTTATGTTGCAGGGTGGGGGTTATTTCAGATTTATAGTGTGGGTGGGTGAACTACTTTCAACCTTTTATGTAGAAAACTGGGATGAAAACACTTTTAAGAAAGAGATCAGATTAATAAATAAACAAACAAGTGAGGATATTCTAGAGGATTAGTCATCAACTGATTAAGTACTCAAATGAAAATGAATAGGCTTGACATAAAAACCTCAGCTATTAGAGAAATTGAAGCGAGAGCAAGGCAGTATAATAAGCAAAAGCTACCACTCATCATTGGAAGGAAAGCTTACATATTTACTAATCAAGACGCGTATAATAATTACTATTATTTCATTTATGAATCACTTCCATTGAGGCATCTCAAAGCAAGCTGCCGTATAATATATAAAAACAGTTAAAGATATGAGAACAATTAAAAACAATTCCATATAAATATATATATGTATTTTGAGGGGGAACTATAGATATAAAAACAGTGTAAGACAACAAACATGCATAAAATCTGCTGAGATCCAGGACATATTCCAACTGGGTTAAAGATTTTTGAAGAGCAGAACATGTTTAAGCAGGTGATGAAAAGCAGTTAGAGAAGGGGAATGCCTGATATGTAACTGCAGAGAGTTTGAAAGGGTTTGCTGCCACCTCAGTAAAAATGTGATTTTCAGTGTGATTTCAACATTGTGTGGAATGGATTTCCTGATGGGATCATATCTACTGATTTCCTAATGGGATTGTATCTACTTCTCCTGAAGAATGCAGTGGGCTGTTGGGTATGTAGGGAACTAGACAATCTTTGAGGTATGCTGGCCCCTACCACTCTGTGGTTTTTATATTGTAATTTTATGTTATGAACCGCCATGAGATCTATGGGTGAAGGGTGGTATACAAATTAATAATAATAATAATAATAATAATAATAATAATAATAATAATAATAATAATAATAGCACTTTGTACACCAATACTAGCACCTTAGCCCAATAAGGGAAACCAAGTAAATTGTTTCCCCGGCCACTCTGGGCAGCTTCCAACAAAAGATTAAAAATACATTAAAACATCGGTCATTAAAAGCTTCCCTAAACAGGGCTGCCTTCAGATTTCTTCTAAATGTCAGGTAGCTGTTTATTTCTTTGACATCTGGCAGGAGGGCGTTCCACAGGGCGGGCACCACTACCGAGAAGGCCCTCTGCCTGGTTCCCTGTAACTTCGATTCAGCACTGGAATAACTTTACCTTCAGCACTGGAATAATGTAACAGTAAAATTCTGCCACAGGACACAGAGCCTAGGTCTTGCCAATCAGAAGGTCAGCGGTTCAAATCCCCATGACGGGGTGAGCTCCCGTTGCTCGATCCCAGCTCCTGCCAACCTAGCAGTTCGAAAGCACATCAAAGTGCAACTAGATAAATAGGTACCGCTCCAGCGGGAAGGTAAACAGTGTTTCTGTGTGCTGTTCTGGTTCGCCAGAAGCGGCTTAGTCATGCTGGCCACATGACCCGGAAGCTGTACACTGGCTCCCTCGGCCAATAAAGTGAGATGAGCGCCACAACCCCAGAGTCATCCGCGACTGGACCTAATGGTCAGGGGTCCCTTTACCTAAGAGAGGAGTGCCTGGCGTGCTCTGGTCCATGGGGTCACGAAGAGCCAGACACGACTAAATGACTAAACAATAACAATATTCTGCCACAGTGCACAGTCGTGCTTCGACATCTTGCACTAGTTCCCAAGTCAGGCTTCACGCAGGGTAATCCATACCCAACGTTTCTCTGATGAAAATAGGGATGTCCAATTCCATCATCATCTTCATTTTATTATTTATACCACCCGCATCTGACTGGGGTGCCTATTCATCTGCTCCCCAGGCCATTCCTCTGCCAAACTCTGAGCCGCCAGGCAAGGGACAGTGGAGCCTAGGTATACCTTTGGTTCCAACAGCTTCATGTAGATGTTAAATAGCATCAGGGGCAGGATGGTCCCCACGGCACAACTGCCAGGGGGCTGAGAGATAATTGCCCAATGCCCTTCTCGGAAATCAGCTCTGCAGATAAGGCCGGAAGCCCTGCAAAATCAGCACGTGCGCACACACACACACACACCCATCTCACAGTATATCTTGCTGTTCATTTCGAAAGCATGGGGAGTCTTTGGTTCCGGTGCTGATTAGATCAGGGCTTCTTTGCTTCCCTGAAGCTATATTGGATTAGGGATTCCCAGTCCCAAGCCTGTCATTGGGCCCACTGAAAACTAGGCGATGGGCTCAGAGCACAGAGCTGAGCCACTGAAGCTGGCGCAGAACCGTTTGCCTCCAGATTTCCGGTGTCACTTTCTGTCTCCCAAAATAATTTCAGGAAAGGAGCGACAGAGCAATGGGAATGAAAGTGACACTTGGGGCGGGGAGCCTGGCAGAGAAACTCTTGTCCGATTTTGGATCCGAGCCCAAATAAACAACCCAGTAGTTTTTACGCCTGGGGATTGTTTGAAGTGATTTCTCCTTCCCTGCACAGTTGATTCTGACTTAATTAGTAAACATCTTCAAAGGCCACTGTCTGCTCAGACATGCTGTGCAAACAGCCCTGCACTTCAGCCAGCGAGCAAATAAGGGATGTGCTGCGCATTCAAAGACTATCGGAAACCCCACACTTTCAGGGAGTTTTGAAGTTTCCAGCAATTGAGGAGGACTGGAGAGCATTGCCTCGAACCTGGGATGAAACTGATCTTTTTCACCTTGAATGCAGCGTATCTCTCGCAAGGCGCAATCCCATCAAATAGAAACACTTTGGCCCCATTGATTGCATTCCCAAGAGGTCCTTCAAGGGCTTGTAGGAACCGCAAAAAGATCCAGTGTGGGTGCTTCTGTTTACAAGGTTCAGAAAAGGAAAAGGGGAATGAGCAACGGGACGGAGCCGCTCCCTTATGGAAGAAAGGTTGCAGTGTTTGGGACGTCTTAATTTAGAGAAAAAGCGAGAGAGAAGAAGGCATGTTAGAAGCTTATGAAATTATGTTTGGCATGGAGAAAGCAGAGAAAGAAATGTGTTGTTTACTTCTCCCTCTCTCATAGAACTTAGGCTTCCAGTGATGTGGAATGTTTGGGACAGATAAAAGAAGGTGTTTCATGCAGTTAAACTACGGAACTCACTTCTGCAGGAGGCAGCGATGGCCAACAACTTGAACGGCTTTTAAAGAGAATTAGACAAATTCGGGAGGAGGAGACCATCAATGGTGACTAACACTGGTGGCTATGTCAAAATAAAAAAATTCCTTCCAGTAGCACCTTAAAGACCAACTAAGTTAGTTCTTGGTATGAGCTTTCGTGTGCATGCACACTTCTTCAGATACACTGAAACAGAAGTTGCCAGATCCTTCTATATAGTGAGAAGGTGGGGAGGGGTATTACTCAGAAGGGTGGTGGGAATGGGAGATTGGCAGATAGCTGAGATGAGCCTGTTGACGACTCTTAAATGGCTTAGTCATGTATAATGAGATAAGAATCCAATGTCTTTGTTCAGACCAGGTCTCTCCATGGTTTTAAGCTACTTTGAGCTGTTTTACTACAAAGGAATTTCAGAAATAGACTGGAAAGAGAAGCTGCTGAATTACAACTCATTACCAAACTTAAAACCATGGAGAGACCAGGTCTGAACAAAGACATTGGATTCTTATCTCAGTATACATGACTAAGCCATTTTTCACCATCTCACCCCTTGCCTTTTCCTGTAAGACCTATTGCAGTCGTTAAGAGTCGTCAACAGGCTCATCTCAGCTATCTGCCAATCTCACATTCCCACCACCCTTCTGAGTAATACCCCTCCCCACCTTCTCACTATATAGAAGGATCTGGCAACTTCTGTTTCAGTGTATCTGAAGAAGTGTGCATGCACACGAAAGCTCATACCAAGAACTAACTTAGTTGGTCTTTAAGGTGCTACTGGAAGGAATTTTTTTATTTTGACTATGGCAGACCAACAGGCTACCTATCTGTAACTGGTGGCTATGGTCTACTTACCTCCATGGTTGGAGGCAGCAATGCTCCTGAACGCCAGTTGCTGGAAAGCGCAAGAGAGCTGCTGTTTTTGCTCAGGTCCTGCTTGTAGATTTTCCAAAGACATCTGGTTGGCCACTGTGGATTGTATGTTAATGTAGAAGGGGTTTGTGCATGCAGAGAAGAAGAACAAAGCAAAGGTTAAGTCAGCCCTCCCTGTGGAATACCCTCTTATCAGATGTCAGGTAGAAAAATAACGACTCAACTTTCTGAAGGCAGCCCTGTATCGGGAAGGTTTTAATGTTTGATGCTATATTATGTTTTCATATGTGCTGGAAGCCGCCCAGAGTGGCTGGGGCAACCCAGCCAGATGCGCAAGGTAATAATAATAATAATAATAGATGATGTTGATGTGTGGTTATTTTGGGGTATGTATGTCTTGTAACTGCAGCTGGTTAAGCATGTGAGAGTGACTCAGCACAATCTGAAGTATAAATACACTTGGGTTTGAAGCAAGTTTGCTGTTGGCTCCTTCCCTTGCCCAGAGCCTAGTCTGTGTTGGAACACTGCTAGGAGACTATACGTTGCTGGAATGACAGTATGCTAGAACCACATGTAACCACTAAGCCGTAGAACTAAGTATTATGCTGTCAGTAAAGGAACTGACCAGTGCCGGATCTACGTATAAGCTAAACAAGCTATCGGGACGCAGGTGGTGCTGTGGTCTAAGCCACTTAGCGGTCTAAACCACTGAGGCCCGTTCTCATCTTGCCACCCTCCGGACCTCTCGTGGAGAAGCCACAGGAAGAAGGGCCTCGGAAGATGGTTTTGGGGTCCTATGCAGAGAGGCGGTTCTTGAGGAATTGCAGTCCTGAGCCGCACTCAGCCAACACTTGGGAAAGTAGAATGGAGTGCATCGTTCACCCCCATCATTCTGCTCAGACACTGAGGTCCAGCTCTGAGGACTTTCTGGAGGTTCCCTCCCTGCGAGAAGTGAGGTTGCAGGGAACCAGGCAGAGGGCCTTCTTGGTGGTGGCGCCCGCCCTGTGGAACGCCCTCCCATCAGATGTCAAGGAAATCAACAACTACCTGACTTGTAGAAGACATCTGAAGGCAGCCCTGTTTAGGGAAGTTTTTAATGTTTGATGTTTTATTGTGCTTTTAATTCTGTTGGGAGCCACCCAGGGTGGCTGGGGAAACCTAGCCAGCTAGGCAGGGTATAAAAAACAAATTATTATTAGAGGGAATCTTTGGAGCTACACCTTGCTCGCGTCAAGAGCTGGCCTGTGTCTCCCCACCTCTCTCTCCGGCCTTTTCTCACAGTTTACAGGCTTCATTTGCCATGGAGGCAGGCAGGTAGAGCGAAGGAGTTTCCTGATGAAACTTTCCCTGGCCTTTGAAAGCCAGCAGTGAGGTTTTATCAGCTCACCGGCCCGTGAAAAGGAGGAGGGAAGGGCAGAGGATGGGATTTATTCAAAGCTTTTCCCGGAGAGTTAACCCAGGCCACTGGCGCTAATAAACAAACATTGCCAGACTTCAAACGGGAGGCAGTCAATCTAGCAACAGTTCCTCCAAACAATGGATGGGCAAACCAAACTGTGTAGGAAGGGGGGGCATGGGGGTAGCAGTAGCTGCCCTGCCAGTCACTCACTCTGAGAGGTTAACCCTTTGCAGTGCAAGGAAAGTTTGTGCTTGGGGTTGCAGGCAACGTCCACACAGTTTTGGCAAATCTTTTCATTTTTTCAAAAAATCAATCACTAATCGAAACAAATTAAGTTAAAACAAATTTAACATGACATCCATACAGTTCTGATTTGATTTGATTTAACATTTGTACCCAGTAGTGATATATGGAAGTGAGAGCTGGACCATAAAGAAGGCTGATCGCCGAAGAATTGATGCTTTTGAATTATGGTGCTGGAGGAGACTCTTGAGAGTGCCATGGACTGCAAGAAAATCAAACCTCTCCATTCTGAAGGAAATCAGCCCTGAGTGCTCACTGGAAGGACAGATCCTGAAGCATCAATTCTTCGGTGATCAGCCTTCTTTATGGTCCAGCTCTCACTTCCATACATCACTACTGGGAAAACCATAGCTTTAACTGTACGGACCTTTGTTGGCAAGGTGATGTCTCTGCTTTGTAAATACCTTTAAAGCCCTATACGGCCTAGGACCCTCGTACCTACGGGACCGCCTCTCCTGGTATGTCCCAAAGAGGACCTTACGGTCTTCAAACAAAAACATCTTGGAGGTCCCAGGCCACAGGGAGGTTAGGCTGGCCTCAACCAGAGCCAGGGCTTTTTCGGCTGTGGCCCCAATCTGGTGGAACACTCTGTCACAAGAGGCTAGGGCCCTGTGGGACTTGACATCTTGCAAGACAGAGCTGTTCCACCAGGCCTTTGGCCAGGGCACAGCCTGACCCCCTCCTTCTGTAATCCTCATAGAACTCTAGCCCAATGGTTGCCATTAATCTGATCCTGAATTGATTTTAGAATGAATTGATTTTAGAATGTATTTCAATTAATTGATTGTGATTTTATGTAAATTGTGTTATTTTTACTGTTGTTAACCTCTCTGAGCCCGGCTTCAGCTGGGAAGGGCAGGATATAAATAATAAATTATTATTATTATTATTATTATTATTATTATCACATTCAGTTATGACTAAATGCCCACTTGAACCACCAAAGCATAAAAAGAGCTCGCTGCTGTAAGAACCATGAACCATGGTTCATCGGCATCCTCTCAGCTGCACAGACGTCACGTTCAGAAATAAACTGACAGCTGTATATGACCCAGATATTTGTTGTTTTGATCCTTCTTCGTTCTTGGAAGTGAAGAAAAGTCCCCCTCCTTTGCTTCATTCGCGTCTCTCCACATCCCATACACTCTGTTGTCAAGCAAAGGTAGCAAGTTGACAGGATGAGGTGGAGTGCCTTTCATCCAAGCTTTGTACCTGCCTGTCACGTCCGATAAAGACTATCCGCCTTGAGTGGCTCTCCGGGAAGCTGAGACAAAAACCTCCACCTCAGACAAGAAGCAACTCATGCAAAAGGAGGAAGACATCTCCAAGTGGCTTTCATCTGTGCGTGTGCGTGTGTGTGAATTTTTTTATTGGTTTTACATAATTTTATACATATATTTTCCCAGTAGTGATGTATGGAAGTGAGAGCTGGACCATAAAGAAGGCTGATCACCGAAGAATTGATGCTTTTGAATTATGGTGCTGGAGGAGACTCTTGAAGAGTCCCATGGACTGCAAGAAGATCAAACCTCTCCATTCTGAAGGAAATCAGCCCTGAGTGCTCACTGGAAGGACAGATGCTGAAGCTGAGGCTCCAATACTTTGGCCACCTCAGGAGAAGAGAAGACTCCCTGGAAAAGACCCTGATGTTGGGAAAGATGGAGGGCACAAGGAGAAGGGGATGACAGAGGACGAGATGGTTGGACAGTGTTCTCAAAGCTACCAGCATGAGTTTGACCAAACTGCAGGAGGCAGTGGAAGACAGGAGTGCCTGGCGTGCTCTGGTCCATGGGGTCACGAAGAGTCGGACACAACTAAATGACTAAACAACAACAATTTAATACATTTTAACTTTAACCATTTCAAACATTAAAATAAAAGGTTCCTTTGAACTCTTGGACCTCCTTCCCTCCCTCCATGGTTTCCATATTTAAAATAAAGTTTTCTTCATCTTTTACCATTATCCATCTGTCTCCACCCCCATCATTCTGCCTGGACACTGAGGTCCAGCACCGAGGGTCTTCTGGCGGTTCCCTCACTGCAAGAAGTGAGGTTACAGGGAACCAGGCAGAGGGCCTTCTCAGTAGTGGCGCCTCCCCTGTGGAACGCCCTCCCAGCAGATGTCAAGGAAATCAACAACTATTTCACTTTTAAAAGACAACTGAAGGCGGCCCTGTTTAGGGAAGTTTTTAATGTCTGACGGTGTATTGTTTTTAATATTTGGTTGGAAGCCACCCAGAGTGGCTGGGGAAACCCAGCCAGATGGGCGGGGTATAAATATATTATTATTATTATTATTATTATTATTATTATTATTATTATTATTAATCCAGAGTTACCATAGTTAGTTCCACATTACAAGTGGCATTGCATCCCTGCCAATGATTTTAACTGTTTACAGTGGTCTTTTGAGTATCTCTTCACCTATTATACCTAACAGAAAAGCTTCTGCTTTTTTAACAAATGTATTTTTAAACATTTTATTTAATTCATTATATATCATTTCCCAGAAAGCTTTTGCTATTTTTCTTAAAATACCATCCAATATTCATTGCTCCTTACCTGGTTTGAAGTGCTGGTGGACACGGCAAAGCCACAACAGTTTTGGAAAGGGAGGCTCCCCACGAGACATGGCAGCAGGGTCAGCTGCTGGGATGAGTTTCCAAGATTTGGGGAATGTCAAGGAGGAAGCCTGTCTTCTTATTGGCCACATTCTGCAATGCATGCTGGGAGTGGAAGCATAAAAAGGAAGGGATCAGGGCCTAACAGGATGCTGAAGAGGGGGGCTGGAGTCTGAAGCGGGAGAGAGGGGCAGTGATTTGTGGGGAACTGTTCCAGCCAGGAGGCAAGAGTAAGAGGCAGGGGAAGCTTCAGACCTGGAGGAAGAGGCAGGCAAGGCAAGTGAAGGACTGGATGCTTCCCCACCCTCTCCTGCACCACTGGCTCCCAGAACCAGGAGAGGGCTGAAAAGGGATGAGCAGAGGCAGCTTTCGCTCAGGCGCAGTCTCCAGCTGTTTGTGTCTGTGCAGCCCATCTGGGGAAGGTTCATAAACTGGTGGAGAGGTCCCCTCTTGTTGCAACTGTTCCATAGAGCACAGTCCTGGGAACAGCTGCCTAGACTGGTGTGTATAGATCTCCAGAGCCGTAGAATTCCTTTGGCTGGGAATCGCCCCTAAAAGAAGGTAGAGAGAAGGAAAGAGCAGTCTTCCCTGTGAAAAAAGTTTGCAACATTTGAGTTTTGTACTGGGGGGGGGGGCGAGTAATGGGAAGAGGGTGGTAGAGTGAAGAAAGTAGGTAGATTTAATTTTTTTCTCCCTCTGTCATAACGCTGGAACTCATGGACTTCCAAGGAAACTGAATGTTGGAAGATCCAGAGTAGCTATCAGAAAGTATTTATTTGCAGAGCACATGGCTAAACCATGGAACTCATTGCCACAAGAGGCTGTGACGGCCACCAATTTGGATAGCTTTAAAAGAGGGTGGGACAAATTCCTGGAGGATAAAAGCTATCAGTGGCCATTCACCATGATGGTTATGTGCTACCTTGACTGTTGGAGGCCAAATGGCTTGCCGAAATATCGGGAGAAAGGCGCATTAAGATACTGAGCAAATTTTTGCGAGGACTTAAAAATAAATAAATCCACAAACTGATCCAGGAAGGCAGCAAATTGGTCATAAGATGGAAAAAACCACAAAATGAAATGGACGAATATGTCCATCCTTAGTGGCAGCTGTGCTTTTTGGGACATGCGGCAAGACATGTGAACCCCTCTCTGGGGCAGTTGAATTCACAGCCACTAGGTGCACATCTGCCCCTTTCAAAACCCCACAAGGAAACCCCAGAATATCCATCTTCTAATGTTAAGTACGACCCCCATGTTTGATGTATCGGTTTCTCTGCTTGTGGGGCACTGCAAAACGCAGGGTTTTGGCTGCAAAATGCTGCAGAAAAACCTGCAAAGCCTTGCCACAGTTTTGCAGAGAATCCCAAATTTTGGGGTCTGTCATTAATGGGCCCCATCGTCTAGTTCCTTGTCCCAACAATTGCTGAGGACAGCAGAAACGTATGGCTCATTCCGACAAAGTGGTATTTCTGTATTTGTTACACAGCATGCACAATCTCAACACTGACTCATATACGACTGGTCACTCACTAAAAACCCCTTCCTCAGAGTCTTCATATTATCCTATATCCGCCCAACCCTTTCCCATTTCCTCTTCCTCCTCCTCTTCTTCTTCTTCTCCTTCTTCTTTTTTTAAAAATAAATTAAGACAGACTGGCGAGCCTATTTAAAGGCTCTGGAAAATAACCGTTGGCTTCGTAACCAACAAACTTTCATAGAATGTCACAATGATAAAGATGGAAGGAACCGCAATAGCCACATGGGCCATGGATTTTCTGTAAGTTAAGGTGTTCATCTTCCTTTAAAACCCTTCGGGATTTGGAGTTTCTATAATTACCCTTGAGCAGCTTCTTATGTTGTCCAATTGTTTTTGCAGTCAATGAGACCTAGGCACTTCCTGGGAAACGTGGTCCTGTAAAGGCCTTTTCTTGAATAGAGGCTGCCTGCTTCCATAACCTCCCAGCTCATTTTAAAACTCTGGAAATCAGAGTAAGGCTGGGAAATGAGAGGCCTACAATGTGTGGGAACACTATGTTTAATTACTTATTCCATTTCCTGATATATAATGAGATGAAAAAGACGTTGAAATATACATTTTTGAAAAAACCAGAAGCATTTTTACTTGGTATTAGAGGTCAGGACATTAATAGGCAAGATGTTAAATTGTTTTTATATGCAACATTTGCGGCAAGAGTATTGTTAGCCCAGAAATGGAAACAAGAAGAAATTCCGACAAAAGAAGAATGGCAGACGAAATTAATGGACTATGTAGAAGTGGACAAAATGACAGGAAGGATTCGAAACCTGCGGGACCAGAGATTTACAGAAGATTGGAAGAAGTATATGAATTATTTGAAGAGCAACTGTAATCAACAAATTACGCTAGTAGGACTACAATAAGTTTTGTAAGGAGAAATATATGGTGTTACAAAGCAGAAAAAGATAGAGATATTGAGTTTGAAATGTAATAGGGAAGATAAGAAATGGGGTCACGAAGAGTCGGACATGGCTAAACGACTAAACAACAACAACAACTATACCCTCCAACATTTCTTAAATAGGGACATCCTAAGGAAAAGCGGAACATTCCAGGATCAAACCAGAAACCTTGATGGCGTCTGTAAACCCAGGAGTGTCCCTGGAAAAGAGGAACGCTTGGAGGGTCTGCGAAAGTCTTTGAGGTCTTGCTCCTGGAGACTCCCTCTTGCTGAAGGATCTTGTGGCTTCTGCGATAAAAAGCCACCTTCCTGGACCATCAGGAACGTTGCATGTCCAGCAGGCTGACCCATTTCTGCTGGGCCTCTGAGACAGGTCCCCTTCTGTTTGTTTGTTTTTTAAATGATATTTATTAAAGTTTCAGAAAAGGTTACAAAAATAAGAAAAAGAAAAAAAGAAAAGAGAAAATACAAAATACAGAAAAATAAAAACAATTAAAAACAAATCAATCTTTCCATGTCTCGTCTTTCATTTACTTGTTTCCCTGACCACCTCACACCTCCCTTTTTTGTTTTCCAGTACAGTTAGTTAATTCAGCAAATCCTTTCCCTCTTTGTTTTTATCTTAATCCTTTATCTTAATATATTATAACTTTAGATTCTCACCTGTTAACAATCCATTTTTACATACTCCTTTGTAACATTGCTGCTAAAACCACTTAACTTCATTCCGACATCATTCTAACATTCATTAATTTTGCAGTATTTCTGTAAATAGTCTTTAAATTTCTTCCAGTCTTCTTCCACCGACTCTTCTCCCTGGTCTCGGATTCTGCCAGTCATTTCTGACAGTTCCATATAGTCCATCACCTTCATCTGCCATTCTTCCCGGGTGGGTAGATCTTGTGTCTTCCAATACTTTGCAATAAGTATTCTTGCTGCTGTTGTAGCGTACATAAAGAAAGTTCTATCCTTCTTTGGCACCAATTGGCCAACCATGCCCAGGAGAAAGGCCTCTGGTTTCTTCAGAAAGGTATATTTAAATACCTTTTTCATTTCATTATAGATCATCTCCCAGAAAGCCTTAATCCTTGGGCACGTCCACCAGAGGTGAAAGAATGTACCTTCAGTTTCTTTACATTTCCAACATTTATTATCGGGCAAATGATAGATTTTTGCAAGCTTGACTGGTGTCATGTACATGAGACAGGTCCCCTTCTGAGCCCTCGCTCCACCTTTGCCCTGCGCAGCGTATTTTTCATCACTCCAGTGGAAGCTTGATGGAGACATTTCCCCGAGAGAGAGAGAGGCGCCAATTAAGGGCTGGCTCAGCCTGCCATTTATCATCTGGGGAAGTGTTTACGAATTAGCTTCCACACACAACCGGCTTATTTAGAGATATAAATCCGAGCCGCGCTAAGCGTGAACAGGCCCTTTCATTTCGAGCCATTTGCCCTGCCAGATGGAGCGAAGGCTTGCGAGGAAAGTGGTGATAAAATGTCTCGCACAGACAGCGCACCAAACACTCAGAGGTATGCAGAAGCGGCAGGCAGCGCCGTCGGGAGCTGGGGGTGGGCAGAATGTGTCACTGGACAGCAGCCACTTTTTGCCTAGCCAAATGAGGGATTATAAGACTCTTCCCCCCCCACACACACACACACTCAATAAACCCACACCTGAACATGAAAATATGTCACAGCACAGAGGAATGAAATAAAAGTCATATTTCGGCAGCAGGGAGCAGTGCGTTTCTTTCCATGAGCATTTTCCAGCTGGGACGTGAGCAAGAGATAAGGCCCGCTCAAGTCTTAGCTTTATGGGTTTGTCGGAATAATAATAATAATAATAATAATAATAATAATAATAATAATAATAATTTATACCCCACCCAACTGGCTGGGCTTCCCCAGCTTCCCCAGCCACTCTGGGCAGCAACAAAATATTAAAATACAGTAATGCATCAAACATTAAAAGCGTCCCTAAACAGGGCTGCCTTCAAATGTCTTCTAAAAGTCTGGTAGTTGTTTATCTCTTTGACATCTGGTGGGAGGGCGTTCCACAGGGCGGGCGCCACTACCGAGAAGGCCCTCTGTCTGGTTCCCTGTAGCTTTGCTTCTCACAGTGAGGGAACCGCCAGAAGGCCTCAGCACTGGACCTCAGTGTCCGGGTAGAACGATGGGGGTGGAGACGCTCCTTCAGGTATACTGGGTGGAGGCCGTTTAGGGCTTTAAAGGTCAGCACCAACACTTTGAATTGTGCTCGGAAACATACTGGGAGCCAGTGTAGGTCTTTCAAGACTGGTATTATGTGGTCTCAGTGGCCACTCCCAGTCACCAGTCTAACTGCTGCATTCTGGATTTGTTGTAGTTTCTGGGTCACCTTCAAAGGTAGCCCCACGTAGAGCGCGTTGCAGTAGTCCAAGCGAGAGATAAGCAAAGCATGCACCACTCTGGCGAGGCAGTCCACAAGCAGATAGGGTCTGCAAAGAATATATGCCATGGTGGCGATTAGGTTTTGGGGGTCTACCTTCACAACTTAGGGCCAGTTTACCTGCAAGATTGCCTTACCGCACATAGTCCCACTCAACCTGCAAAACTGGCATTGTTACAAGGGCCACATAGCACCCATTCCCCATTCGTAAGAACTCGGTAATTTAGCATGGAGGTGCCTAACCTTCGGAACTCCCTGCCTGTTGATGTCAGGCAGCTGCCTTCACTGTACTCTTTTTGGCACCTGCTAAAAACGTTTTTCGTTTAGACAAGTCTACCCGGATGTTCAAGGGAATTTATGCAAGTTTTAATCTGTTTTTAGACTTCTGTGATTTAAACTTTTCGGACGTTTTAAATTGTTATTAATTCTTGCTTTTGATCATTTTATTGTTTTATCTTTTTCGTCCATTGCAGTGTGTGTGTGTGTGTGTGTGTGTGTGTGTGTGTGTGTTTGCGTGTGTTGTGTCTACATCTACTGACATTCATGCATTGAGTGGGAAAGTCTGATGAGTGAGAATCTTCATGCATTCAGCTGAATTTGGTTAGAAGCCTTGACATGCATAAGAATCATATTCTCTATTGGCTCTCCTGCTAAAGACATTCCTCTTTCAACAAGCCTTCTGAAATCTTTACCCCAGTTGGCATCTGTCTTGGATCTGAACTAATTTTATGTATGTGTGGCCATTTTAAACCATTTTTAAAAATGTATTTCTAGTTGTTGCTTTTAAAATTGCTTCGGTTTCTCTATATATAACTGTTTTATATGTGTCATTATGCTGCAATTCACTTTGAGGTGCTACATGGGAAGCAATTCATAAATTAGATTAAATACTACTGCTGCTAATGATAATAATAATAATAATAATAATAATAATAATAATAATAATAATAATAATAATAATAAATAGCACGTGCCATTTTTATTCAGATCTGTGTCCTCTCTTGCCCTGCTTTTTGGTGGCTTGCTTCCTTTTGGGGGCCAATATATTGGTGGTCACCCCAGTCCCTGTCCACCTCTTGCATTTTGGTACTGTTTGCTCCCTGGCTCAGCGGACTACAAAGAAAGCAACTTTATGGGATGGAGGCAGCAGGCTGCACATTTGCTGAACTGCAAACTGGAAAGGCACTGTCTCTTGTTTTAAACTCATTGCACCATTGCCAAAAGGGCTGGCCGCCGCCGATCTATGGAGAGATGGTCCCATCCTGTTTATCCTCGGCTGTCAGCAGCCAGAGATTTTGGGGTTGTGGTGTTTTTGCATTTGCATTTCTGGTTTGCTTGTTTTTAATGTTGGTTGCACATAGAAATTAAAACGTATACCTGGAACGGAGCAGGGATCTAGGAAACTTTCTTATGCCAGGTGAAACTAATTGCTGCTCCAGCCTGCATCCTTCCAGAGGACTATTCTCTCACCTGGTCATTTTAACCAGAGAAGAGGGGTCTTCAGGACCACCAACCTCTCTGATAAACTCCTATCTTGGACCTTTCCCTCAAGCCTCAATCTCTACCAGTGCTTCATGTTTCAGTCTCCACTTCCCATTGTGAGAGGCGAGGTCTAGATTTTGATCAGAGAGTTTTGCCTGTTGTGGCTTTTCCCATCTGTATCTGCCTTGTGATTATACCAGCGGTGGTATGTATGGCTGATTTTCACAAGCTGGTTTGGACTTTGCAGCCTGGCTGCAGGTTTGTAGCTTTAAGGGCTGTGGAATGGGAAGGGTTGGCTGAGGAGCAGTTCCTCCAGTGTGAAGGGAGGAAAAGCAAGGCGCTTAAAAGTCTCCATTTGTAAGGTTCAGGTCATTCCCATCCTCCCAGAAATGAACGTCTCAAAAGTCTGGGTGAACATGCTGCTGAATCGGAAGACAAGAAGGAATGGAGCGCAATGGAAAGCACCAGAGTCTCCAGTTATAAGCAGTGTTATGCAACATGCCACACAATAAAGCAAACCTATGAATCACAGCTGCAAAGAGTCATTCTCCATGTCTGGACATTTGTGAATCAGTTCATCCACAACAATGATGAATGAAGGGATCACTAGATCATATCCCCTTGGAAATACTGTTAGCAAGAACTTTGGTTGCTCAACTGTGGATTAATCTCCACTTGTTCAGTGTCTCAAAGTCGTTTCCCAAATCTTTTCTTACTGACCAAGCTGCACACTTCACAGTGAATGCCATGGGTTGGTATGCAGTGTTTTCGATATATTTTAATTATTACTTATTATTTCATAAGGACTCACTGATGCTCTGGGGGGAAGGCCTGACTTTTGAAGTGCAATTTAGCAATTCTGAAGAATGGGTGGAGCTCTATTTATTAGTGGTGACTTTTCATGAGAAGTAGTCAAATTCTGGGCGTCCTAAGAGCATAAGAACAGAGTATGAGATCAGTCCAATGGCAGCATCCTGTACCCACAGAAGTCAACCGGATGCCTGTGAGAAACCTCCAGACAGGACCCAAACACAAGAGGACTCTCCCCACCTGAGGGCAGGCTTACGTTGGTGGGCCAATGCTTCATTAGCCTAATGGACTAACCTCCTCATCAAACTTAGTAGAGGCCAGAGGCTTCCTTGTCTCACCCCCAAAGAGAATGTTTTTGCAGGGGTGGCAGTTCACACATTCTCAAGATTGCTACCCACCCAAAACCAACTCAATGGCAGAGCAATGGAGCATTTGCACGTCAATATTTGTGGGGAGTGCTTTCTGGGGTTAAAATTAAGTTTCCAGTACTCATATCTTTACAAAAGTGCCAGGGACATGAGCAGAAAACTGGTGCCTTGGGCAGCAAAAGAATCAAGTAAAGGTAAAGGGACCCCTGACCTTTAGGTCCAGTCGTGGCCGACTCTGGGGTTGCGGCGCTCATCTCGCTTTATTGGCCAAGGGAGTCAGCGTACAGCTTCCGGGTCATGTGGCCAGCATGACTAAGCTGCTTCTGGCAAACCAGAGCAGCGCACGGAAACGCTGTTTACCTTCCCGCTGGAGTGGTACCTATTTATCTACTTGCACTTTGACATGCTTTTGAACTGCTAGGTTGGCAGGAGCAGGGACCGAACAACGGGAGCTCACCCATCTTTGCTGCCAAGGAGTGTTGTGGAGTCTCCTTCTTTGGAGGTCTTTAAGCAGAGGCTTGACAACCATATGTCAGGAGTGCTCTGATGGTGTTTCCTGCTTGGCAGGGGCTTGGACTCGATGGCCCTTGTGGTCTCTTCCAACTCTATGATTCTATGATTCTATGATCTCGGGGATTCGAACTGTTGACCTTCTGATTGGCAAGTCCTAGGCTCTGTGATCTGCAAATATTTAAATGCTACCTTACTAGGGAAACTGCTTGAAAGCGTGACCAGAATGCCACCAGCCTGTTTGGATCAGCATTTGCCCATGGCAGAACTACAACCGCCAACCCAAATTCCTCCATCACAACCCCCTGCAAAGTTCAGCAGCTGGTTCAGTGCTTAGTGGCAGTGGCTCTCTGGGCTTTTAAACAGGGATACTCCAAGCTAGAGAAAGATGCTCTGCCATGGCACTACAGGCTTTTCTCCCTGCATTTGCCAGCATAGCCAAAGGTCAGGGCTAAAGGGGTCTGTCACCCAGCAACATCTGGTACCATGCTTGAAACATCTGGACAGGAAAGCAATCAGAACCTAAATTGGATATATTTTGCACCTTAAAATATGTTCATGGAGATGATCCAAAAATTCACCTAGTCTGGTCCCCAGCAGGCTCTACTGGGCTTGAAGACACTTGAAAGGCATCACCCACGTAACCCAAATTAAGTGCCACATGCAGAAATGATAATTGAGCAAAGCAATCGCTCAGTGGTAGAGCATTTTCCCGGCATGTCAGAAGGGTAAAAAGGCAGAAGAAGGGAAGAGTTTGGATTTGATATCCCGCTTTATCACTACCCTAAGGAGTCTCAAAGCGGCTAACAATCTCCTTTCCCTTCCTCGCCCACAACAAACACTCTGTGAGGTGAGTGGGGCTGAGGGAATTCAAAGAAGTGTGACTAGTCCAAGGTCACCCAGCAGCTGCATGTGGAGGAGCAGGGAAACCAACCCGGTTCACCAGATTATGAGTCTACCACTCTTAACCACTACACCACACTGGTAATGGACCCCTGGACAGTTAAGTCCAGTCAAAGGCGACTATGGGGTTGCGGCACTCATCTCGCTTTCAGGCCGAGGGAGCCGACGTTTGTCCACAGACAGCTTTCCGGGTCATGTGGCCAGCATGACTAAACCGCTTCTGGTGCAATGGAACACCATGACGAAAACCAGAAAAGCCATTTACCTTCCTGGCACAGTGGTACCTATTTATCTACTTGCACTGGCATGCTTTCGAACTGCTAGGTTGGCAGGAGCTGGGACAGAGCAACGGGAGCTCACCCCGTCACGGGGATTCGAACTGCTGACCTTCGGATCGGAAAGCCCAAGAGGCTCAGTGGTTTAGACCACAGCACCACCTGCATGCAGAAGTTCAATCCCAGTGGCATCTCTAGGTAGGACTGGGAGAAACACCTATTGAAAACACTGTCTGCAAGTCAGTGTAAATAATATAGACCTAGATGGGCCCATAGTCTTATTCAGTATCAGGCTGGTTCCTAAGTTCTTCCCTTCCCCTAATACTTCGTCAAATAGAAAACTGCTTTAACCCTGCTGCCTGAAGGGAAGGAGGATGGTAGTTTTGGGTGAACAGGTGAATGGGTTCTTATCCATCGTTTGGCACCTGGCCTTTCAAACTTTCAAACTAAAATGGTCTGCAGGCAAAGTCTGTTGTTCAGCTGATTTCCCTCTCTGCATTGCATGCAATGCAAGCTACGACCAAGAAATCATCGACCCCTCGAATACGACGATAGGAGAAACCAGCAGCCGCGGTGCAAAAATATGCCACCGCATGCCATTCGCCATCCCAGCCAAGGTTTGCAGTTGGATCTTATTGATGGTTGGCGGGGGAGCGGGGAGCCTGTCAGGTGAAATGGCAGCGTCTCTGCTTTCTTTTCTTTTTCAATACACCGCGAGCAATTTTCTGCACTTCAAAGCCGGGGCAACGTGCCCAGGAACACACCGACCTTTGGCACAGTTATTTCTCTTTTCCCTGAAGTTAAAAGCACTTGACTGAAAATGGAGAGAGAGAGAGGGAGGGAGAGAAAGCTGACATTTACTTGCCATTGCCTTTCGGCGGGTTTTCTAAGGAGGGTTGTTGCTTTACCGCCTGGCACAAAGGGCCGCGTCTCAGGGGTGACTGAATTCCTGTACAAAGTGGCACGGGAAGCCGCCTCGTTCCAGGTCAGAGCACCGAGCCTGGGGCGGCCTGCCCCAACTTGCTGTGGCCTCTCTGGGATCTCAGACTGGGTTCTTTCCCAGCTCTGTTTCCTGCAGTCCTTCGGTGCAGGGTTGGGAAACCTGTTGCCTTCTCGATGTCTCAACCAGCATGGCCAACGGACATTGAAAATCTGAGCTGCGGTCCAAGAGCTTCTGATATCTACAGGCTTCCCAGCCCTGGTCTGAATGTTGAGGAGGAACAAGCACATCATATATATCTCCCAAGCCAGAATGTCCACCTATGGACATAAACTCCTGGTTGTTATCTGTGGCTTCTCCTGAAATTCTCCTGTAGGACTGTCTTCCCTCATACGAACCTGTGATCTTCTGTGGAGACCCTAGTCCTACCAGTCTAGAGTTTCCATATGTTGAAGAGCAAAAAAGAGGATGCTATGAGGGACTCTCATTTTAAATACCCCTACTATATGTAGGCAATAGAAGCCGTGATATATTGCTGAGGGGGCAGGAAAAGAAAAAAGCAAGTCTTCAACCACCAGTTATGTCTAGGTCTCATCGAGAAAGTATAGCCAGAGACATTTTGGCAATTTTTTAAAAAAATTCCACCCAGACAGAAATTTTACCCCTGAAAAAGAGGACGTGTCCTGGAAAAAGAGGACACATGGCAACCCTGCCTACCACCCTCACAGGCACAGTTGTGATGATAGTGTACCACTCTAAAATTTGTCACCTTAGCAATCATAGAGATATGATAAATTTGAACTACCAGCGGGGGCTGAAACTCACATTTTTATTATTATTATTACTACTAATACTATTATTATTTCATAAAATTTATAAACTACTTGATTAGAAAGGGGGGAAACCCATAAAGCAAATTGCAAATGATGACAGCATTTATGTTTGCAAATTAATCCCCCCCCAAAATACCCTGAAATTAAGCTCCACAACAGAACAGAAGAGTTTAACATTTAAATATTCTCAAGTTAAGATTCTCAGCATGCACATTTAAATATTCTCAAATTGAGATTCGTGGGGTTTTAAAATGCTCTATATGCAATGGTTAATGCAAATTTCTGCAGGCAAATTTGAACGAAATTCCCCTCCCCCTCAAAAAAAACTGAAACCCCTTTTTTTTTTTAGTTCTAGGATGATTGGCAGATGCTGGGGATGGACCAGAAAGTGGAAATTCCCATCATGCCCTGCTTTTGAACCCCTTCTCCCCTTCCAGAAACAAGTGGGTGAGCATCGCTGGTAGGCAGCTCAGAAGGACTCTCGTTCTGTTGCAGAAAAGGACAATGGTCATTCCAGCCATGCTGGAATAGCCCCTATTGGCCAAAAAATTTGGAGGGCACCAGGTTTGGGACATTCATTCCTTCATTCATTCATTCAAATAATCATTTGTATGGCTCAGAGAAATGAGCCAAGTCACCAGCACACACGTCTCAGAAGCGCACGGCAGCCAAACAAAACAAGTAAACAAAACGAGCTCCGCGACCTTTCTGTTTGAACAAAGCAGGCGTTCGCATGACCTTGCCATCTTTTGCAAAGCCCATTCATGAAAATCGGCCTTCCTTCTCGGCGTACGGAACAGGAACTCCCAAGTGACTAATTTGAGCTGGCTGTTGGCTGAAAATATGTGTGAGGAGGCGTTTCAAAAATAGCCTAGTTCCCCCTTAAAAGAGGGGGGTAAACGGGGGAGAAGAAACTATTGCTATTCTCCGTCCAGATTCTGCAGATGTTTCACTGAAACTCAGCGGGGCAATCAACACCCCCAGGACGCGTTATCTATGGCGCATGAGTGTGCCAAGTCGGGTGGCAGGGGCATTGTGTTGCAGCCTTGCTTCTCTGCCCATGCCAATCTTAGCTATTGTAAATTTTACCGGTTAACCGATCCTTTGAACTGCTTTCGTCCCTCCACCCCGCTCCAAACCGAGTGCTCAGCGCTGCTTAGGTACAAAGGGAGGCAGGATCACCAATACAGCTAACCGTTGGAGAGTGCATATTATGAACTCCAGCTGGCTGTTCTAGCAAAAGGGCCTTGAGATAGTCCTTCTCGGGAACATTTTGTGCTCCTCACCCACTTAGCCTTATACAAAGTCAGCCCACCATGGAAAGGCCAAAGCTCAGCATCTGTGTTCCATGCAGGAAAACCCCAGATTTGATATCCAGCATCTTCAGGTAAGACTGGAAAAAACTCCCTGTCTGAAATACCTGGACAGCCAGTCAGTTTAGATTAAGAGTGGGCAAAGTTTCTCCTTCCAGGTGTTCGTTGGGAGTGCAACTTCCATATAATAATAATAATAATTTACTATTTATACCCTGCCCACCTGGCTGGGTTTCCAACAGAATACTAAAATACAATAGTCTATTAAACATTAAAAACTTCCCTAAACAGGGCTGCCTTCAGATGTCTTCTAAAAGTCTGGTAGTTGTTTTTCTCTTTGACATCTGGTTGGAGGGTGTTCCACAGGGTGGGTGCCACTACTGAGAAGGCCCTCTGCCTGGTTCCCTGTAACTTGGCTTCTCGCAGGGAGGGAACTGCCAGAAGGTCCTCAGCACTGGACCTCAGTGTCTGGGCAGAATGATGGGGGTGGAGATGCTCCTTCAGGTATACTGGACCGAGGCCGTTTAGGGCTTTACAGGTCAGCACCAACACGTTGAATTGTGCTTGGAAATGTACTGGGAGCCAGTGTAGGTCTTTCAAGACTGGTGTTATGTGGTCTCGGCAGCCGCTCCCAGTCACCAGTCTAGCTGCCGCATTCTGGATTAGTTGTAGTTTCCAGGTCACCCTCAAAGGTAGCCCCACATAGAGAACATTGCAGTAGTCCAAGCGAGAGATAACTTAGAGCATGCACCACTCTGGCGAGACAGTCTGCGGGCAGATAGGGTCTCAGCCTGCATACCAGATTGAGCTGATAAACAGCTGCCCTGGACACAGAATTGACCTGCACCTCCATGGACAGCTGTGAGTCCAAAATGACTCCCAGGCTGCGCACCTGGTCCTTCAGGGGCACAGGTACCCCATTCAGGTCCAGGGAGTCCTCCACACCTGCCCACCCTCTGTCCCCCAAAAACAGTACTTCTGTCTTGTCAGGATTCAACCTCAATCTGTTAGCCGCCATCCATCCTTGACATATGTCTTGCTGGCCAGTGACTACAATTTATGTTTTGTTTTAATATTTGTTCTGTGCCTTATCTTTATTCTGATTGGCAACACAATTTAAGAAGGATGTGGACAAGCTGGAACGTGTGCAGAAGAGGGCGGCAAAGATGAACAAGGGTCTGGAAACCAAGCCTGATGAGGAACGGTTGAAGGAGTTGGGCCTGTTTAGACTGGAGAAGTGGAGACTGAGAGGAGATGGGATAGCCATCTTCAAATATCTCAAGGGTTGTCACATGGAAGGTGGAGGAACCTTTTTTTCTCCTGCTCTGGAGGGTGAGACTCAAACCAATGGCTTCAAGTTACAAGAAAGGAGATTCTGACTAACTACCAGGAAGAACTTTCTGAGAGTAAGAGAGCTGTTCGAGGGTAGAACGGACTCCCTTGGAAGACGATAGACTTGCATTAACTGTTGTGACATGCCAACGGCGGAGGGGTGGGGAGTGCAGCTTTAGTTACAAACTGTGCAGTTTTAGCCGTGAATCTGGAACAGGAAATGCTCCTCATTATACACGAGAAATTTAATCCAGTTCTCAAACTAATTGAATTGTACTGGCTACAAGCCAAGAAACCCTAGGCACTTGTTTTGTGGAACCAAATGACAAACTTTGCTGTAGTGCCTTTCCTTGAGAAGTTGGGATGTTTATGTAGATTCCATGCCGCCACATGAGCTCAGTCACTCGGTTAGGGAGACTTCACTACTTCAAGGGAAGTACGGTATAACATTGATGCCTATCACAGTGTCCAACCCTTACTTGCATTCCAGGCTCAACTTATTTTGCAGATTTCCTGTATTTATCTCCTCCTTTCGTTTCCATTCGGGGACATCTGCAGCCCACACAAATGCTGTGTTGTTTCTGCCTCTCGTTCCCAGTAACACGCAGGAGGGAAATGGAGGTCTTTTTGAAGCAACAAAACAAGACAAGGCCGTGTCAGGCAGGCGGATGAGAGCGTCATTTTGTTCTATTCCTGTCATCGAAATCCAGCATTAAAATGCAATCCAAGGTCTCCGCTTCTTGTGCCACGTTAGATAAAAATGCGCGAAATATCATCTCGGTTAGAAGCAGCCAGATTCTCCCTGAAGGAGAACATTTTTGTGTTGCTACCAGCAGACCTCAAAAGTGCAACATGCTTTAACAATGATAAACACTCCCGGCCTAGACACTGCAAGGTCAGAACTGTGGCTGGCTTCAAATACTTTTGACACGCCTCATCCTTACAGGAAAGAGGGGCTTGATTTACACAAGGCAGCTGCAGGGGTGATCCTTGTAGCATTTACCTGTACATGCACCCCAGGTGTGTCCGCTCCAGCTCACCTTGGGCACTACTGTACTGATGTGCGACCCTAGCACACCCAAAGACACAGCAGGTTAACTAACCAAAATACAACGGTGTTATAGATTTGGGGTGAGGGACCCCCCCCCTAAACCCTAGAAATTAATAAATGGTAGAGTTTTGGTTATCTGGAGTACTGAAGGGGAGGCTGGGAAAATACAGGCTAAGCTTCTTTTCCAAGCCAGGGCCTCATCTGGGATAGAAGTGTTAACATGACTAAAGGCTTGGCTGCAGGAATCGCCAGGAGGTGCACAAGGCACCTTCCAATCAAATAATAATAATAATAATAATAATAATAAAATTTATACCCCGCCCATCTGGCTGGGTTTCCCCAGCCACTCTGGGCAGCTTTCAGCAAAGTATTAATATACAGTGGTCTGTTAAACATTAAAAGTTTCCCTAAACATCTTCCCTAAACATCGGGACGTGGGTGGCGCTGTGGGTTAAACCACAGAGCCTAGGACTTACTGATCAGAAGGTTGGTGGTTCGAATCTCCCCAACGGGGTGAGCTCCCGTTGCTCAGTCCCTGCTCCTGCCAACCTAGCAGTTCGAAAGCACGTCAAAGTGCAAGTAGATAAATAGGTACTGCTCCGGTGGGAAGGTAAACAGCATTTCCGTGCGCTGCTCTGGTTCGCCAAAAGCGGCTTAGTCATGCTGGCCACATGAACTGGAAGCTGTACGCCGGCTCCCTCGGCCAATAAAGCGAGATGAGCACCGCAACCCCAGAGTTGGTCACGACTGGACCTAATGGTCAGGGGTCCCTTTACCTTTACCTTTACCTTTTAAACATCTTAGGGGCTCCTTCAGATTTGTGCAGGGTTTATTCATTAGCCTTTTCTTTGCCTGAATATATCCGACAATGCAGCCAAGTTTTCCTTCTCCTAGATAGGCTACCTTCCCAGGTTGATCAGCCCCATCTGGCCCTCATTTCCCTCTACAACACATGCAGAAACCACCTTCTTGACCACTGGTCAACTGGATCGCCTCCATGGGCCTGTTGACACTCTGGAATAACTCACATAGGTTAGTAAGAAAGATTTACCCTTGCAGAAGCCATGCTGCTTCTGCTTCAGCGAGACTTGTTCTTCGATGCTTGGAAGTTCTATCTTGAGCAATGTTTTGCACCAGTTTTCACGGGGCAGCTGTTATACTACGTTGGCACCCGTCTGTCTCGAGAGACAATGGAAGAGTGCGCCATCAGGGCTAAAGTCAAACGGAACCCTTTAAAAAAATTAGAGACAAAGAGTTTATTTATTTTTAAAAACCAGAAATCTCACATTTAAGTTCCTTGACAATTCTTGGCAAAGTGCCACCCCGACAAAAGTATTGCCGATTCACTTCATCCAGGAGCCTGATTGGCTGCTCCTGCAGGCAAATCAGGTCACTGATTCACTTCCACCTGGAGCTGGATTGCGTGGCTCCTGAGGACCAATCAGACTGCTGCATTCTGGATCCTATTGTATTGATCTAGTACTTCATTTCTGACCACAACTGTCTGCCTCAGTTCCTCGGACTTTCTTCCTGATGCTCTGCATCGTCTGCTGTGAAGACAGATGTCAATAATTCATTCAGCAGGGCTCTTTTGCTGTCCCTATTCACTTATTACTGTAATTGCTTTAAAAAACAACAAGGAAGTTGAATTACCAGCTTTTGGCAGCAGAAACATAATTTTGTTCCATCGCATCTCTAGCCCCGAGCTTGATGGATGCTGCAAATCTGCAGGAGCACAGAAAAAGCTACAGGGTACATGTGGTGCTTGGTGCGAGTCCAGCTGCTTAAGAACCTCAGCTTTAAAAGCTAAGTTTCTAGCCCCTGTGGCTGAAAGCTGCAAAATCTCAGAAGCCAAACCAAATTTTCCATTTTCCAGGGGGTGCAGTGCCAATGCCCTGATTTGCTGTTTCTCTATTTTGATGTCTCAGCTATGGAGAATAATTTATGCAGAGTAAGAAATCATGCACTGAGATGCCCTTAGCGGTTCTGCAAAAACGGAGCGTTGCATTTCCGTCACAATTATGTGATTAGCTGGACCAGAGAAGAACAGCAAGCGATCAACAGCCGGCTAAGAGGGTGGAACAAGTTTGTCTCATTTTTCAAAACTGTGGCAGCATTCTGTGGCTGAAAAAGAATCTATACAAACAACATCACATGCAGAAGGCAAAGGCAAATAGTCCAACTAGAAGAGGGCAATTGTTCATGGACAAGAGAGCTATCAATGGCTAGTAGAGCCATGATGGCTATCCTCTGCTTCTACATTTGAAGGCAACAAACCTTCCATATAGCAGTTCCTGTCAATCCCAAGAAGGGAGAGTGCTCTTGCATCAGATCTGCCACTGTGAGAACAGGATGTGGGAACATTTGGGCTGTGGGTCTAGGGAAACCTGCTCCTGGCCTTGCACGCTTTCCCCCACCTGACCTGTGAAGCTGCAGCCCCAACTCCCTCCAGCTGCAGAAGCTGCTACACAAACTCTTGGGCTGGAGGGTTTGTTGTGGGATGAGGGTGCTGTTGATTTTCTGTATCTTTAGATCTTGCTGTGATTTGTGTGGCAATACTTGTGCACTTTTTAATTTTCTTTGTTGTTGCTTGTGGCGTTGTGGGTTAAACCACAGAGCCTAGGACTTGCCGATCGGAAGGTCTGCGGTTCGAATCCCCATGACGGGGTGAGCTCCCGTTGCTCAGTCCCAGCTCCTGCCCACCTAGCAGTTCGAAAGCACACCAGTGCAAGTAGATAAATAGATACTGCTCTGGCGGGAAGGTGAACGGCATTTCCGTGTGCTGCTCTGGTTCGCCAGAAGCGGCTTAGTCATGCTGGCCACATGACCCGGAAGCTGTACGCCGGCTCCCTTGGCCAATAAAGCGAGATGAGCATTGCAACCCCAGAATCGGCCACGACTGGACCTAATGGTCAGGGGTCCCTTTACCTTTACCTTTAGTTAATGCACTTTTTTCATGTTGTAAGCTTCCTTGGGCATGGTTTGAACTGTGCATGAGTGGCGTGCAAATAAAATTAGGTATGTATATAACAAGTGGGCCTTGGGCCTGATCCAGCAGGCTCTCTTTATGTTTTCAGTACGGAATTTATACCTACCTTAACACAGGTACACAAGAAAACTAGACGCTTGCAGGCGAGGGAGAAAGGGCATGCAAGCTAAACCTTGCTTCTTTACCTGCACTGTCCTCTTCAAAAACCCATCGGCAAATACATGAAAAGTAAAACTTAGAAGCTGGAGATGTCCTCTGATCCACTTTCAAAGGATGAAGGATCAAGCATAATTTTCTTCCCTGTGGTGAGCAAAATCACCCTGGCTAGGGACAGAGGTAGTAACAGCTCCCAGCTGTAATGAATGTTATCTTAATGTTCTGAACCTCCCAGCACCGATGTTCTGCCATTCCTCCACCGCTAATCCGATTTCCCCAACCGTGGTCCGGCTTCCTAGACGAGGCGCAGACAGCCCTGCCTTTGTGACTGGAAGGCCTCCACCCCACATGTTCCCCTGAGCTGAGAGCTAGCCGGCGATACTTTATAGCGCGGTCTGAAAGAAGGTGAAGGATGCTTTGTGTCTGGGCAAGCAGCTGACCCAAGTGTGCAATTACCTGAGCGGCACCGAGTTACAATATGTTAATTCATGCAGCCCATCTGAAACGACGCATCATGCAGCCCCGTGGGAAGCAAAAGGGGAAAGGGAAAGCTGTGTAAGGAGCATCAGAGAAGCTCTTGTGCAAGGCTGGTCCTCGGAGCCAAAATAAGGACAAGCCATTTGCAAAGACATTGTGGGTTTTAGAACATAATTAACACCCAGTTCCCTCTAGTTTCCTTCCTTTGGGTGTATACTGGGCAACACAAGTGTTTAGACCAGGGGTAGGCAACCTAAGGCCCGCGGGCTGGATGCGGCCCAATCGCCTTCTAAATCCGGCCCGCGGATGGTCCAGGAATCAGCGTGTTTTTACATGAGTAGAACGTGTCCTTTTATTTAAAATGCACCTCTGGGTTATTTGTGGGGCCTGCCTGGTGTTTTTGCATGAGTAGAATGTGTGCTTTTATTTAAAATGCATCTCTGAGTTATTTGTGGGGCATAGGAATTCGTTCATCCCCCCCCCCAAAAAAAATAGTCCGGCCCACCACATGGTCTGAGGGACGGTGGACCGGCCCACGGCTGAAAAAGGTTGCTGACCCCTGGTTTAGATGCAAGGGAGGCTATTCAAGGAGCTCAGATATGAAGGTTTTCATTGAGCCTCAGTTACAGTAGTGCATATACCCAGCTGCTGGAATAGATGTTATAACTCACACAGTACAAAAGGCCCAACAAAACATGCAAAGGGAACCTAACTTTGTATTTATTTGGGTTTAAAAATAAAATAAAATTGTCTTTTGCACACAATGCAAGGATATGACGTTGCCTGTATTCCGACAAAGGGATATAGTTGCTCTCTCTAACAGCAAATTCAGGTGGCAAGTGCTGGCAGGATCGTAACCAAACCGGGTCTACTAACAAAAAAGTGTGAGGTCTTAGTATGCTTGGGTGAATCTTGACGTTTGCGGGTTTTGTATGTTTACTTATTACCTAGCTGCTGCCAAACGTATTACTCTGCTTTCCTTTGGGTAAGGACTATATTAAATTATATTACATATTAATATGATTGTTATTATTCACTATTATTTAGGAAACTCACCCTGTCCCTTCCATTGCTACACCCATTGCTCTCCATGAGTCAGTAGTGTTTCTACTATTTCTATCCCATCTGATTGTTATAAGAACTGGTACCTGAGCTTGCTTTTTTCCTCCTCCCTCCCCATTCCCTTTTCCTTTTGTGTCATGTTGCTTAGATCGTGAGCCTGAGGGCAGCGACTGCCTTGTTTCCTTTTGACCTGCAAGCTGCTAAGAGAGCTTTTTCCTTTGTGGAGAAGGATAGGAATACACCTTAAATAATAATAAAAAATACCTAGCACTATGAGAAACGGTGTGTGCAGTTTGCACTGAGGCAAAGGCACAGATAGGTAAAGGCTGGGTGTATGCCATGATTTCACATCGTCACAGAAAATGTGAGGAATGTGGTATCAGACCCACAAACCACCTTCCGGAGAATCTGTTCCCGAGTTCCCAGCTTTATGAGCTATATGAAGTTATGCTTGGAATGTGTGTGGGATGAAGTTTCAAGAAGACAGAGCGGTGGCTCATGATTCTGAGTGGCTTCATAGCTCCTTGGCCCTCCCCATTAAAAAAAAGAAATCAGGGTCAACCAGGGAAGGCCTGTAACTCAGTGGTTGCGCAATGCTCTGCGCATAACACCCTCAAAATTCAATCCTTAGCATCTCCAGCTATGGTGAGGCTGAGAAAGAGACATTGTCAGTCAGTGTAGACCAGCAGTTCTCAACCTGTGGGTCCTCAGATGTTGTTGGACTACAACTCCCATCATCCCTGAGCTCTGGCCTTGCTAGCTAGCGATGATGGGAGTTGTAGTTCAACAACATCTGGGGACCCACAGGTTGAGAACTGCTGGTGTAGACTATGGGTAGGCAAACTAAGGCCCGGGGGGGCTGGATCTAGCCCAATTGCCTTCTAAAACCGGCCCACGGACGGTCCAGGAATCAGCATGTTTTAACATGAGTAGAATGTGTGCTTTTATTTATTCTGGGTTATTTGTGGGGCATGGGAATTCATTCTTCTTCTTTTTTTCCAAAATGTAGTGCGGCCCTGCACAAGGTTTGAGGGACAGTGGGCCGGCGCCCTGCTGAAAAAGTTTGCGGACCCCTGGTGTAGACCGACAGTCTTCTTCTGATCCAAGACGCACCTTTAACCCCGACACACACTGGGGGACCCATTTCTTAACCCTTTACTATATATTTGTATGAGGGTGCAGCTGCTGTTGCAAGCCCTAACTCAGTGGAGAGTCCCAGCCCAACAGCTGAAGTCCCACAACCCAGACAATCCTGAGGTAGATGGAGAGCAATGGTCTGACTCTACATAGGCAGCTTCCGACGCTCCAATGCAAAATTTGCTTGATTTATAGAGTTTTCAGCCTTTTTAGAATATGGATCACTTGGGCACCTTGTTTTATCTTATTTTCAAGTTTTTATTAATTTTCTGTTACGTGAACAAACGTATAGACCAAGCCCTCCAACATTTCTCCAATAAAAATAGGGACATCTTATTCAATAATCCTAATACCCCACCAATCTGCCCACCAATAATCCTAATACCCCACCAATCTGCCCCAACTACTCTGGGCAGCTTCCAACATATAATAATAACAATAACAATAAAACAATAAGAATAACTATTATTATTAGTATTAATACTCCACCCATCTGGGAAGCATTCACCACCACACGGAGCCCATCACCCAGCCCTTTCCAGTTCGCTTTTATGAACCAGGATGGGCAAGGATCAAGGAGACAGGTGGTCGGTTTTACTCGTCTAAGCAGCCTTGTCCACATATATAAAAGCATAAGAAAACATTAAACATTAAAAGAAACCTTCCCTGTACAGTGGTACCTTAATTCGTTCTGGAGGTCCGTTCTTAACTTGAAACTGTTCTTAACCTGAACTACCACTTTAGCTAATGGGGCCTCCCGCTGCCACCATGCCGCCGGAGCACGATTTCTGTTCTCATCCTGAGGTAAAGTTCTTAACCCGAGGTACTATTTCGGGGTTAGCGGAGTCTGTAACCTGGTAACTCGAGGTACCACTGTACAGGGCTGCCTTCAGATGTCATCTAAAGGTTGTATAGTTACTTATCTCCTTGGCTTGGGGATCGCATAACTCTGTACCCTCCAACATTTCTCCGATGAAAATAGGGGTGTCCTAAGGAAAAGTGGGACGTTCTGGGATCAAATCAGAAACCGGGACAGCTTCTGTGAGTCAGGAACTGTCCCTGGAAAAGAGGGAGACTTGAAGGGTCTGACAGACACTGAATAAAGCAGGCAGGTAGCAAAGCAAAAGAAAGAAAAAGGAATGTGAATTTGCAGCAAACCAGTATGACACTTCACTGAATATCAAGTGGTATCTAAATACCCCAGTCATAACGAAGAATGAAAAGCCAGAGGCGTATGGGAATACCTCTCCTGGTCGACATGTTCAAAGAAGGTAAACCAATTGGCACCGAAATTTTCAGAATTTGCTTCCACCCTCCTATGTGTAGTTAAGCACTCCCTCTGCAGAGGCCCATATGGAAACAGAGCATTCTCATGGAAACTGCCCTCTCACGCCTCAGGGCTTTTGGAGAGTCCTGGGCATGCGTACAACCTCTCTTCTTTTGCTCTGGGGGTCTTGTAGGCCAGTGGTGTCCGGTCTTTTTAACTTCCAATGAATCCTTTTGATAAAGACTTGCCTATCACAGAACTCCTGCATATTCTGGGAATCGTTCCAGGACACACACAGAGTTCCATGGATGAGCCGGGAGTGCGACCTCAGAGCACACTCGCGGCCGCTAACTGCGCACAAGCTGTCTTTTGGAGAGAGAAAGCTTGCCTGCGATTACTCATCTTCTCCGTGAGGAATCCCTGATAAGCTTCCCAGGCTTCTCTGAAACACAAAAAAGTGAATAGAGTGGTACCACGGGTTACATACGCTTCAGGTTACATACGTTTCAGGTTACGGGCTCCGCTAACTCAGAAATAGTACCTTGGTACTTTGCTTCAGGATGAGAACAGAAATTGTGGTCCGGTGGCGCAGCGGCAGCGGGAGGCCCCATTAGCTGAAGTGGTGCTTCAGGTTAAGAACAGTTTCAGGTTAAGAACAGACCTCTGGAACGAATTAAGTTCTTAACCCGAGGTACCACTGTATGTCAGGGTCATATTAGGCATACAGTGGTACCTCGGATTAAGAATTTAATTCGTTCTGGAGGTCGTTCTTAACCTAAAACTGTTCTTAACCTGAGGTACCACTTTAGCTAATGGGGCCTCCCGCAGCTGCTGTGCCGCTGCCATGCGATTTTTGTTCTCATCCTGAAGCAAAGTTGTTAACCCGAGGTAATATTTCTGGGTTAGTGGAGTCTGTAACCTGGAGCGTCTGTAGCCTGAAGCGTATGTAACCCGGGGTACCACTGTATACAGTGGGGCTCTCTCTCTGTCTGTCTCTCTCTCCCCACATATCTCATGAAATTAAAACTTCGGTGAAACTGGGTGGCAGTCGATTTCGGACAGGTGGCACATCCTTAATCTGCGGAACTCACTGACACAGACTGTTTACTCCTTAAGTCTTTTCTTCTCCCGAAGATATCCTACAAGGCAGCAGAGTTTTCCTTCTCCTAGAGAGGGGCTACTTTCGCAGGCTGACGGGTCCCATCTGCCCCTCACCTCTGAGGCATGTGCATAAACTGCCTTCTTGACCGTTGGACCTACTACAGTGGTACCTTGGATTTGAAAATAAGGGATCAGCAGCCTTACCTGTCCCGGGGACAGTCTACGGGATATCTAACAATCGGGATAGCAGTGGGAAGCAGCGGGAAATGGCGCTGAAATAAGGGAATTTCCCGCAAAAAAGGAAAGGTTGACAGCTATGCAGAAATAGTACCTCGGGTTAAGAACTTTGCTTCAGGATGAGAACAGAAATCGTGCTCTGGTGGCACGGCGGCAGCGGGAGGCCCCATTAGCTAAAGTGGTACTTCAGGTTAAGAACAGTTTCAGGTTAAGAACAGACCTCCAGAACGAATTAAGTTCTTAACCGGAGGTACCACTGTATTGGCCTTTTCCGCTCAATGTGTTGAAGTGGGTCTTCACATGCAGGGGAAATCCCTAACTCACCAAGGGTCTGAGACCTATCGGCTACCCTCACCTGGTTTAGCTGGCCAGTTCCCAGGGTTTGGCTGCTGTCACATGCTGACATCTTCTAGAAGCTACAGGTGAGCGCTGAGTGCAGGGTGGGGACCAAAGATGGACAAACTACCCCAGAAGGAGCATGATGTGTCCCCCAACACAGGTAATACCCCCTCCCCTAATACCCCATATACCTGATTATCATCTTCTAAAGCAGCGGTTCTCAACCTGTGGGTCCCCATATGTTGTTGGACTAAAACTCCCATCTTTCCTGAGCTCTGGCCTTGCTAGTTAGGGATGATGGGAGTTGTAGTCCAACAACATCTGGGGACCCACAGGTTGAGAACCGCTGTTCTAAAGCAACTACTCTATTCTGAACTTTAAAATGGAATGCGTAATGCTGGTGGTCAACAAAAGAGGTTTAAAGACTGTCTCAAGGCAAATCTTTAAAAATGTAGCATAAACACTGACAACTGGGAAACACTGGCCTGTGAGCGCTCCAACTGGAGAACAGCCTTTACCAAAGATGTCATGGGCTTTGAAGATGCTCAAACTCAGGATAAAAGGGAGCAATGCGCTAAGAGGAAGGCACGCTTGGCAAACCCTCACTGTGATCTACTCCCACCTGGAAACCTATGTCCCCACTGTGGAAGGATGTGTGGATCCAGAACTGGCCTCCACAGTCACTTACGGACTTACTGTTAAGACCGTTTTCATGGAAGACAACCTTACTCGGCTACGAGTGATTGCCTGTGGGTCCCCATCTGTTGTTGGACTACAACTCCCATCATCCCTGAGCTCTGGCCTTGCTAGCTAGGGGTGATGGGAGTTGTAGTTCAACAACATCTGGGGACCCACAGGTTGAGAAAGGCTGGCCAAAGAAGAATGAGATACTCCAGGGCTCTATGTATACCTGTAATGCTACCACAAGGTACAACTCGGGTCGGCCCTGGTTTAGGCATTTGCAACTATGCAATTTCTGTGTCCCTTTGCGGCCAGAGAAATCCCGCTCAGAATCAACTCGGCTACCCTGCACGCAAAGAGCGCCTGAGCTCTCAATGCAACCCGCTGACTCGCCAAGGTGCTCTGTGCGCCCGCGCATGCGGGCAGCTCCACATGGGGGAACCTCGCTTGCATTTGATGATCAGAGGTGCGGATTTTCTGGTTTAGCCTCAGGCAGCGGGGGAGATTAAAAGCAGAGAAAGCTGCGTGTGCATGAGAGAGAGAGCCAGACAGACAGAGAAAAGAGGAGGAAGAGGGAGAGTCGGAGCTTAGTGTCTATCCAAGAAGAGCTTTAAAAGGCGATCCCTTCAGATTTGATGAAAGTAGGTCAATTTTTCTGCTTTGCTGGGTCTTTTGGCAGGTCAGCGCCCGCGCTCCACCGATGCTTGCAACTCCTAATTTGTGCTTCACGGCCGACGCGTCATTTGCAGAGGGGAGGTGGGGAGTTAATGAATTCAATGCAGCTAATTAAATCAGCCTTGGCAACCATTCAAAAGATGTCTCGCGCCTCACCCCACCCTGCCTTCGCTCTCCTCCCAACTGCCACCTCTGCTGCACGAGCAAGAACTGGGAGGGGGTTTCGAAAAGAGACAGACAGCAAAGACAGAAAAAGAAAAAAAAAACCTGCCTAGAGTTCCCCTCAACAACACCCCCCCCCCTGCACCAACCCCTAGCTTTCATCTTTCTTTCTTTCTGTCAGATTTTCGCCCCGGCAGACACTCTCTCCTTTCATGAAGGAATGTGACAGGCCTGTGCGGTCACACTGTTTATGAGCCTGCCTTGCCCCCCCACAACCGGCGGCCTTCAGGAAAACGACCTTTTGTGCCCTCCAAGGACTTGGTAAACAGAGTTAAATGCCAGTCAACAGGCCTTTGAATTCTTGCCTTGACGCTTTTCACGAGAAGAGGGATTGCAGAGAAGCCTCTGGGGGGGGAAAGCAGATATGCCATGCACAAGCGCCGCTAACAGCACCCTCGCTTCCTTTTGCGCCGCGCATTCACACAACTGGTCCTTGGCTGGTGTTGCCGTCCCATGTGGCAGCATGGATGGGGGGGCGGGGTTGCAGGCAGCCAGAGGGGCATATGTCATGCCTTGCTGCCCTGGTAGCATGTCAGACTCTGGAATGAGTCGGCTTGCTGGTCTCCAGAGCTGTGCTCCGCGCCCAGGGCAGAGAGCTTGTGCAGCAGGGGTCAGCAATCTTTTTCAGCCGTGTGCCAGTCCACCATCCCTCAGACAATGTGGGAGGCCAGACTATAAGACACGCCCCTCCTAAAAACGGGAAATGTGTGTGTGTCTTATAGAGCGAATACAGGCTGCGCAGCTATTGCTGAAGCCAGGAGAGCAAGAGGGATCGGTGCGCACCGATCCCTCTTGCTCTTCTGGCTTCAGGGATAGCCGCGCGAAGCCTCTTGAGCGCAGCCGGAGCGCTCCTGCCTCTTCGCTCAAGAGGCTTTGCGTTGCTTTCTTGTTTCCCTCCTCTAAAAACTAGGTGCGTCTTATGGAGCGAAAAAATATGGTAGTAAACTACTACTACTACTGTTGTTGGGACACGGGTGGCGCTGTGGGTTAAATCACAGAGCCTAGGACTTGCCGATCAGAAGGTTGGTGGTTCAAATCCCCGCGACGGGGTGAGCTCCCGTTGCTCGGTCCCTGCTCCTGCCAACCTAGCAGTTCGAAAGCACCTCAAAGTGCAAGTAGATAAATAGGTACCGCTCCGGCGGGAAGGTAAACGGCGTTTCCGTGTGCTGCTCTGGTTCGCCAGAAGCGGCTTAGTCATGCTGGCCATGCTGGCTGTACGCCGGCTCCCTTGGCCAATAAAGCAAGATGAGCGCTGCAACCCCAGAGTCGGCCACGACTGGACCTAAAGCTCAGGGGTCCCTTTACCTTTACTACTGTTGTGGTTGTTGTTGACTGGGGTTGTTGCAAGCTAAGTTTCCTCAGGTAATGCATGTGAACAGTATAAAACACTTCATAGAGTTGGAAGGGAACCACAAGGAACATCTAGTCTAATCTCCTGCAAGGCAGGAATAGGCAGCTGTCTTGTAGAGGGACTGAACCCGCAACTTTGGCATTATCAGCACCACGCAATAACCAACTGAGCTATCCAATGCTAAATAATATTAATTGTCAGGGTAGGATTTCGTTACATCCTTCCCATGGGCCCAGAAATTAAGTTATCCAATGCCCTGGGCCCTTCAGGTCATGCAGACTCCCATTGTCATAACTTTATATTTACAAGACCATCAATATTTCCCCTACAGAGCAATGCCACAAAGCCCTGATGGCTTGGTTGTGTGGGGAATAAATTTAGCACAGCCTCCCCTCTCGCTTTGATCCACAGGCCAAGATTTGCTTGGGGTTTTTCTTTAACTTATATAAAAACGTTTCGCTGTCTTCGCCCGCCAGCTCATGCTGGGTTTTGCATCTCGCAAGGCCACCATTTTACCACAAGGACTTCCAGCCTGGCAGACCCAACTTGGCTTCCTGGCAAGCGTTCCAGAATCCAGTGGCTTTTTTCTTCATAAAGAGCCAACGGCGAAATATGCGATGGAAATGGAGAGGCGTTTTACGCCGCTTTTAATCGAACAAACTTGCAGTGCACAACCGCAACCCAGGCGTATTGAAATTCTAGGGTACACCCCCTCCACTGCGTTCAGGCGAATGAAGCCAGAATACTGAGCTTCAAATACTTGGGATTAACTGAGGCATGGAGCTGGCTTTTAATAAGTGGACATTATGGACCTCACTGTGGACTGGGCTTCTGTTGTAGGCCACTAGGTAGGTGGAAGAAACTACTCATTTCTCCCTTTCCTGCAATTCCATGACATTACTCTGTTAACAGAAGCAGCCAATGTGGTTTCCTCCAGCTACAGCTGTCCGCCTACAAATCCCATCAGCCCCAGCAAACATGGACAATGGCCAGGGGTGGTGGGAATTGTAGTGGACGTCTGGAGGGTGCCATATTGGTTTCTGCTCCTCTATGATACAGCTCCCCAAATGACATGAAAAATGGCGGCAAATTTGAATACACGCCCAATGGACATTGATCGACCTCAGAATTCTCTGGAGGAGCCTATGTTTCAAAATAAATAAAATAAAATAATAATTATTGTTATTACTACGTTGTTGTTATTTCTTACCTGCCTTTCATCATAATAGTAGTAGTAGTAGCAGTAGTAGTAATATATTGTAATTTTTTATACCCCGCCCATCAGGGTGGCTCCCAACAAAATATTAAAAACATGATAAAATCATCATATATACTCCTGGTATTGAACACTATTATATATCTTATAGAGAAGAAATTTAAAACTGACTTCCAATTAATGAATATGATGATAATTATATTAATCTTCTTATATCTTATAGTGTAAAAAGGAACGTAGGTGGCACTGTGGGTTAAACCACAGAGCCTAGGACTTGCTGATCAGAAGGTCTGCGGTTCAAATCCCCGTGATACTGTGAGCTCCCGTTGCTCGGTCCCTGCTCCTGCCAACCTAGCAGTTCGAAAGCATGTCAAAGTGCAAGTAGATACATAGGTACCACTCCGGCGGGAAGATAAACGGCGTTTCCGTGCACTGTTCTGGTTCGCCAGAAGCGGCTTAATCATGCTGGCCACATGACCCAGAAGCTGTACGCCGGCTCCCTCGGCATATAGAGCGAGATGAGCGCCACAACCCCAGAGTCAGTCATGACTGGACCTAATGGTCAGGGGTCCCTTTACCTTTCTCTTATAGTGTGGTGGTTTGTTTGATTCTTCTGTTATTTGTTCGTTTGATTGTATGTTTGCTTACTTGTATGTACATCTGTTTTTTCATAAATGTATTTATTTTAAATTAATAAAGATATATTAAAAAATAAAACAGGAGGGCAAAAAGAAAGGAGAAATGGCAAAACATGGTGTTGGGCTCATAAAGGAAAGAGGAGGCAGTCAAAAACGCCTCAGAAAACAACACGCCTCGTTGGGAGGAAGGCAAATTCCAAAGCAGAGCGGCTAACTGGTAAAAGCTGTGCTTTTTGCATGTTATTTTTACATTCCCCACGGTGGTCTGTCAGAATTGCACCAAGCCAGGAATATCAATCAGGGAGGAGGAAAGCAGCCTGGTCAGCTGGTGGCTGTGTCTGAGGATTCCCTCAAAAATTCAGGAAGCCTGAGCTGTCGAAATGGTGGCAGAGGGGGAAACAGCAGCTGGGGGGTTTGTTTAGGCCAGGGGTCTGCAACCTTTAAGACAAAAAGAGGCACTTGGACCCGTTTCCGAAGAAAAAAAAACCTGGGAGCCGCAAAACCATTGCAACATTTAAAGCATGCGCGCCGCTGCCCTCCGATCTGACAGCGGGCGGGAAGGTGACGTCGGGACGGTGCGTGACTAACGCACGCACCGCCCCCATGCGACGTCACAGCCAGTACAGCGCCCGCCACAGTGGGGAGTGTCCGGGCGCACAATGCGCCTCCTCCCCTCGCTAATATCCACCCCGGAGCCGCGGCAAAGGTGTAAAAGAGCCACATGCGGCTCTGGAGCCGCAGGTTGCAGACCCCTGGTTTAGGCCCTAAACTTTAGGAAGGAGTTTCTCTCTCTCTTTTTTTGGAAAAGTTTTTATTGTTAAAATAATTCAGCATTAATACAAACATATTGCAAATATACAAATATACAAACATACAATTTCATACAATCCTTTAAAATGTTCAAACATACCTACACTCAATCCCACAGATAATTCCTTTTCCCATCACCATCCACCACCCCTCACCCCACCTTTGTGCTAGACTTCCAATCTACTCAATTGCAATTTCTTTCCACTTCTATTGCTTTCTTTCACACACCTTTAACCTAATTTCATGCTTCTTTTTCTATCACACATTGTTATCCATCTTATTTAGTATCCCAGTATTTAAAACGGAACTTGTTTATTCTAATAGGAGTTCTGATTTTTCAATATGGCTTTGCAAGTATAGAGAAGAGTTTCTCAAAGTGTGTGACGGGAGCCTTGGAGCATTTTCGGGTGTGGCTCAGCGCCCAGCACATCCCCAAAGCATGCTGCCATCTTTGGGATCAGAGCAATGCTAGAAGCAGCTCCCCACAGGTCTAGGGCCCGTTTCTGGGTGGAAAGAGGCGGTGTTCAAAGGGTAAGGGAGGCTGGAAGGAAGAGAGAGGGTGGGGGGAAGTGAGGAAATGGAGCACTTGGGCAGCTGGCGTGTGAGGGAAGGAAGATGCAGCAGTAAAAAAACATGCCGTTTCCAGAATTCGCCCTTGCACCCAGCTGCTAAAAAGGCATGCAAGGCCTTTTGCACAACAGCGCCAGTCGTTAGAAGTGTGTGCGTCTCAGCTGCTTTTCATAGAATCATAAAATAGAATCATAGAATCCTAGAGTTGGAAGAGACCACAAGGGCCATCGAGTGCCACCCCCTGCCAAGCAGGAAACACCATCAGAGCACTCCTGACATATGGTTGTCAAGCCTCTGCTTAAAGACCTCCAAAGTAGGAGACTCCACCACACTCCTTGGCAGCAAATTCCACTGTCGAACACCTCTTACTGTCAGGAAGTTCTTCCTAATGTTTAGGTGGACTCTTCTTTCTTGTAGTTTGGATCCATTGCTCCGTGTCCGCTTCTCTGGAGCAGCAGAAAACAACCTTTCTCCCTCCTCTATGTGACATCCTTTTATATATTTGAACATGGCTATCATATCACCCCTTAACCTCTTCTTCTCCAGGCTAAACATGCCCAGCTCCCTTAGCCGTTCCTCATAAGGCATCATTTCCAGGCCTTTGACCATTTTGGTTGCCCTCCTCTGGACACGTTCCAGTTTGTCAGTGTCCTTCTTGAACTGTGGTGCCCAGAACTGGACACAGTACTCCAGGTGAGGTCTGACCAGAGCAGAATACAGTGGCACTATTACTTCCCTTGATCTAGATGCTATACTCCTATTGATGCAGCCCAGAATTGCATTGGCTTTTTTAGTGCCGCGTCACACTGTTGGCTCATGTCAAGTTTGTGGTCAACGAAGACTCCTTTTTCTCGAGGGATCCTGCACTCTGCAATCGAAAAAGTGCAGGAATTGGAACGGAGCTCAAAAATTGAAAGGATTTCGCATTCGTTTTTCTCCCCTAAACGGGGGACGGCAAGCTTCTAGTACAAAGATGGGTGGGAAGGCCGAATGAACTATCAGAAGTGTGTCAAAGGAGGATTACAAGGGGCAAACCTTCAACGCAAAGCAATTCGCCCCTCACCTTTTTGCAATTTGCAATAATAATAAAAAGGGGCACGTATAAATGTGCTTTGATTGCATAATATATGCAGGTTTCAGAATTTGCACTTTGTGCAGAATTTAGGGGGAAGCAACTGCGGTTCAGCCCGTGCGCTGCATGCAAAACCTGCCAAATTCGATTTGCGGTGTTTCCATGTGGGGCTCGGAAATACCTCTGCCTGAACCCCTAGAGCGCTGCTGCCTGCCTGTGTAGACAATACTGTGCTGGATGGACCAATGATTTGACTTGTCTCAGGCAGCTCCCTGTGTCCCTTGCATATTTTATTTATTTTTAGGTCGTATATTGCCTTATGGTTATTTTATGCGGAAATGCGGTTTACAAGTATTCCAAATAAATAAATAAATAAATACTCTCTTTCTTTCTTTCTTTCTTTCTTTCTTTCTTTCTTTCTTTCTTTCTTTCCTTTCTTTCCAAAAAAACCTTAAGCCCACTTACTAGGGAATAAGCCTCAACTGTGAAAACTGAGTGATTAGTCCTGAGCAAGCACGCACCAGACAGCGCTGCCAGCGAACGGTTTGCTTGAGTCCACCACTCCAGCCGAACTGCCGCAAACCGCAGACCGCGAAGTGCTTTGAGGATTGAGAAGATGCACCGCAACCCCCAAACTCTCCTTTAAACCCCTTTAAAGAGCATTGTGGAAAAGGGGCGAGGGCGTGAGGCTTTGTTTCTTTGCTCTCTAAGAGGTCCAAGCCGAAGAACATTTGATCACCTGAGCGATTTTTCATTTTTTTTTTAAAAAAAATGTCTTTTGTTTTCAATCACGCTTGGGGAAGTTTGCTACGCTTCTCAGAAACCAACCTGTCAAGGATGCCTCTCTATTCTGCCCCCCCCCCCGCCCTTTTCTTACAACCAAGGCTGCTAAGCCACGAGGTATCTATTTAAATGCTGGCTTACTAAGATCAGCCCACGGGGCTGGAAACTCCCTTTAAAGGGAGCCCGCAAATTTGCAACAGGGTGAGAAAACCTGTTGGCAGATTTGAATATCTGAACCTCCTGAGAGTGCAGAGGGGGAAGTACCTATCGATGGGCTTTGCAATGCCCCTGAAAGGATGGAAAAGGACAGAAGCGGACTTTCCTTTCCACTGTTCAGACCGAAGACCAAATGACTAAGAGGCTCCCACACATCATATCTGCATCATTACTACGACTATGACAACTGATAACACTCTCATGTCAACTGTGTTAACTGGGGACGGGGAGCGGGAGGCCACAGGTCTCTCGTGGTAGAGCACCTCTTTTGCATGCAAAAAAGCACTGGTTTCAATTCTGAGCATCGTCAGGTTAGGAGCTGAGAAGCTGCCCTCTGTGAAACCCTGGAGGAACGTTGCCAGCCAGTGCAAAGTGCTGGCTGGCTCAATATTCTGACTCACCACTTTTCTCTCTAAACGAAAAAGACCCAAATGCTGCGAGTTTTCTTCGTAAGGGAGCTACCCTTCATCATCTTGGTGATCTGAACCTTTTCCAACTCTGCATTATCCTTTTGGAGCAAACTGCAAACATCATCATCATCACTTTGAATTTGTATACCGACTTTCTATCTTGCAATATCCAAGGCGGTTTACAAACTGAAGAAACAAAGAATGAGAAGAGGCAGGAAAGATATTGGAGATACACTTCAGAGGTCCAAACTATGGGGAACTCCCCCCCCCCAATATAATTAATAATTTGGACTGTAATTTGGTCGTTGTTTTTTCTTTTAGTTTATTGTTTTTAACTGGATTATGATATGGATATGTTAATTGGCTGTTTATATTGGAAAATCAATAAAAATGATTTAAAAAAGAAAAGAAACAAAGAACGTACACCTTATAACAATCTAATGCAATACAAAAATGTGATGATAAAACGTAACTTTGAAATAAGCAACCTACATCAAATAAAGTAACATTCAACAATCATTAGAACAGTATAGAATAATATTATCAGCAGATGGAAATTAAACAGAAATCCACACTTAACAATTACAATAAATAATTTCTAAACTACAATCAACAAAACAACGGCAAGGAAATAAACAACTATCTGACAAGGAAATAAGCAACTGTGGCAGCTCCCAATCAAGTGTTAAAAACAATACAGCATTAAATATTAAAAACTTCCTTAAACAGGGCTGCCTTCAGATGTCTTTTAAAGATAAGATAGCTGCTTATTTCCTTCACATCAGATGGGAGGGCGTTCCACAGGGCGGGCGCCACTACTGAGAAGGCCCTCTGTCTGGTTCCCTGTAACTTAGCTTCTCGCAATGAGGGAATCGCCAGAAGGCCCTCGGCGCTGGATCTCAGTGTCCGGGCTGAACGATTGGGGTGGAGACGCTCTTTCAGGTATAGAGGACCGAGGCCGTTTATATACCTTCTGCATATCCAAATTCATTTAATTTGCTCATTTAATTATCTACTTTAAACATGTACTCTTATGAAACTGCAGGTTGTTACAATAATCCTGACAATGTTTTTATCTGTTTGCAGTTTATCTGTAAATATTCAATAAACCATTTCCATTCTTTTATAAAAAGTTTGTTATCTTGATTTCTTATTCTTACATTTCACCATATTCCATAAATGGTTTTTTTTAAATCTATTCTTCCTTTGCTGGGACTTCTGCTTCTTCCCACTTTGGGGCAAATAGCATTCTTGCTGCTGTAGTAGCATACATGAATAAATTTCTATGCAATTTAGGTAGTTCTGTCCCTATAATTCCCCAAAGAAAAGCTTTTGTTTTGTTTTTTACAAAAGTGATTTTGAAACATCCTTTTCAATTCATTGTATATCATTTCCCAGTAAGCCTAATAGGGCTGGGAAACATCTGGTTTTCAACATTGTGATATATCACCAGTTAAACATCACAATATACCGATATATCACAATGTCCAAAATATGGATGGAGCTACGAATACAGAGGCATTGGCTAGCTTCACGGCTTTCCCTGCATTGTGATTTTTGCATAACACACAATTCACAAAATTATGAAGCTGATATCACAATATGGACTTCAAACTGGTTTGCGATCATATATTGATAGATCACCCAGCCCTAAGGTCTAACACACTTTGAAGGGTCGTTGTGAGGATTAAACTAACAATTGAGGCTCTTTTACAGTAATGGTAAAGGTAAAGGGACCCCTGACCATTAGGTCCAGTCGTGACCGACTCTGGGGTTGCGGCGCTCATCTCGCTTTATTGGCTGAGGGAGCCGGCGTACAGCTTCCGGGTCATGTGGCCAGCATGACTGGCGAACCAGAGCAGTGCACGGAAACGCCGTTTACCTTCCCGCCGGAGCGGTACCTATTTATCTACTTGCACTTTGACGTTCTTTCGAACTGCTAGGTTGGCAGGAGCAGGGATCGAGCAACAGGAGCTCACCCCATCGCGGGGATTCGAACCACCGACCTTCTGATCGGCAAGTCCTAGGCTCTGTGGTTTAACCCACAGCGCCACCTGCGTCCCCCTCTTTTACAGTAGTCAACTGGAAAAGTTTTGGCATGGGGTTATTGCTGCCCTCTGCATCAAAGGCTGGGCAGGTGTGTGCTGGAAAGACAGCTGCTCTGTTGCTTCGCTCAAGAATCGAAAGATCATAAGCATTTTTTCCAAACAGTTTGAAAACCTTAAGCGTTAAGCTAATTGCAGCATTTGTTTTTCTTGGGTCTTGGTTACTTTTTCTGCGCTTGCTGCTTCAAGAAGACGGATCGAGGTTCTGTAAGAGCTGGGAAACGCTTTCAAGCAGGCGTGACATGGAAACATTTGAAGCGCCTTCTTCTCTGACCATGGGGACCTGCCATCTGAGATGCGAATCCACTGTGGGAAAATGCTGAAAGCAAAAAAAAAAAAATCCTCTACTATCAGCAGAAGGCCGCCATGAGATCTGTGAATGGCACTAGGAATTGCACCAGCTGCCAACTGAGCTGAGTTGAAAGTGCCGATACTGGTGTCCAAAGCTCTATAAAGCTAGGGGTTGTTTTTAACATATGAAAACAGTGCAAAAAGAAATTATCAGGGAATCGCTTTGGGAAATTTAACGGGTAGCGATTAGTAGAAAGAGAAAGGGGCGATGTTTGGATGGAAGAGGGACGTGTCTGGGTGGGAAGGTGCGCATTTCGGCGTTGTGCCTCGCTTGTGGCCTGCTGTTCCACAGGCCCAAGGATTTTTAGGAACCGCTTTTCAGACTGCTATCAAGCTCAGCTCAGAAACCTCAGCTGATTAATCATGCTGCATTTTCGTTAGACGGTTCCATTACATTTGCATACATCTGGATATGAGTCAAACAACGGTTCTGAAGCCAAAGAAGCAGAAGCCTACTTTGTGTGGCTGTGTGCGCATGTACACACACAGACACATATTGCACTGCATTTAAACCTCACCTGTTTCTCCAAGTGGTGAATGGGATTCTCCTTTCCCCCGTTTTATCCTCTTAACAACCCTGTGAGGTAGGTTAGGCAAAGAGGCAGTGACTGACTCCAAGGTCACTCAGCATGCTTCGATGTCCGAGTGGGTCTCCAATGTCCCAGTCCGACGCTCTAACCACTAAGCCACACTGCCTCTCATACATGTGTGGGTTGAAGCAGCCATTGCTGTAGGACAGGGTGGGGAACTTGTGGCTCCTCCAGGTGTTGTGGGACACAGGCTCCCATCAGCCCCAGACAGTGTGGCCAATGGTTAGCGACTCTGGGAGTGGTTGCCCAGCAACATAAAGAGGGGTCACAGGGCCCTCATCCCTCTTGTGTGAGAACTACGAGGCAACAACAACAACAATACTACAGTGGTACCTCGGGTTAAGAACTTAATTCGTTCCGGAGGTCCGTTCTTAACCTGAAACTGTACTTAAACCGAAGCACCAGTTTAGCTAATTGGGCCTCCTGCTGCTGCCGCGCCGCCGGAGCACGATTTCTGTTCTCATCCTGAAGCAAAGTTCTTAACCCGAGGTACTATTTCTGGGTTAGCGGAGTCTGTAACCTGAAGCGTCTGTAACCTGAAGCGTCTGTAACCTAAAGCGTATGTAACCCGAGGTACCACTGTAATAATAAATAATAATACCCAGTCCATCTGGCTGGGTTGCCCATGCCACTCTGGGCGGCTTCCAACACATAATGAAACATTTAAAAAAACCAAACACCTTCCTAAAATGATGATGATGATGATGATGATGATGATGATGATGGTTCAGTAATTCAATAACACTGCAGAGGGTGCCCACAATCCAGGTTTTACTGATTTATTTACCACATTTGTAACCTGCAATGCCTTAAAAAAGCTCGGTGAGATGTAGATGATTCCTCCCTGGTCTATTTTATCCTCACAACAATCTATGAGATAAGCCTAGTCTTCAAGATTGTGACTGGACTGAAGTCACCCAGACAACTTAGTGGGTGAGTAAGAATTTGAACTTAGGTTTTCCTAGTCTTAAGTCTGCCACTTCAACCAGTATACCGCACTGGGTTTAAGAATATATCATCTATCTATCATCTATCTATCTATCTATCTATCTATCTATCTATCTATCTATCATCTATCTTCTGCCTGGTTAACCAGGGCACATTCGCAGTAGGTCATCTTTATTTCTTTATTGATGACTCTGACCCAGAAGTAGCCAACATCTGGTGGCCTCTAGTAGTTGTTGAGCTACAATTCTAGCCAAGCTGGCATGGACTTCTGGGAGTTGGAGTGACACCTGGATGGCACTAGGTCGACTCACCTTGATTTAACCGATTAATTGGCTAAAACATTGTATTTCTGCTGCCAACCACCTCGAATCTCCTCAAATCGAACTTCAGCAGAAGAAGTTGGTAGCCCGCTACTGGAAAACAAAGAAAAATAGAGGAAAGCCACTAACTGCATAGATAAGAAGCACTCACAGCATTCTTTGCTGAAACCCAGAAGTTGGAAATAAAACGGAAATAAAACCATTTTATACCCGCCGGAATCACCCCAGAGTAAGCTGCTTGTAATACTTATCTAATAGATGCCGTTCCGTCACCCAGTTCTGTTCCTCTCAAAGATCTGTTAAAAGCAAAAAAAGGGGGATTTTATTGTAAAAGCATCAACAGCTCAAGGCTGTTGCTTAGCAGTTATTCCTTTCTCTTCAAATCAGCACTCCCAACCTTTCCCCACTAAACTCCTCTTTAAGGTCACAGCCTCCTTTTTCTTTTCTCTTGGGCCGAAGGCAGGTGAGAGAACTGAACCTGTAACTGCTTGGAAAAGGTGAGTCCCACGAAAACCAGGGCACAAACAGACACAGATAAAAGGGAACCTTCCACCACTGACATTCCCTCAGTATCTCTGAATAATCTTTGTGGCCATCAATGTTTCTTGGGTTTCCTCTCTCTTTAATGCAAGGCTGCAAGTCCAAACGATAGAATATCTACAGATGGCCATGATGACAGGGAGAATTAGAGGGTATCCAAAACAGAAAGTACAGAAAGAATGGAAAATCTTTAATGAGTATTTGGCAAAGTATTGCAATAACAAATATCTCCTGGCAGAAATAGAATGATCCTTGTAAAGCAACAAATATAATGTTTTTTGATATCTGACGAGAACAAAGAATACAATACAATACAAAGAATACAAAATACAATAACTTGGAACTGTGTGTGAAAAAAATTGTAGAAATAATAATACAATGAGTCTAATCGGTTATGTTAAGAAAAAGATAAAGAGATAAAAGTGTAATATGAAAACCTCAGTAAGTTAAAAGTGATGTTGTGTAATTTCTTTATTAGTATTTATATATTGTTTAAATTGGTTAATTGTAATGATTTGATGTAGCAACTACTGTGGGTTTTTTCCTTTGTTATTGTTGAACTCTAAATAAAGTTTTATTCTGTTGTTTAAAAAAAAAAGAATTAATTGAAAGCATGCCATTAAAAGTTAGCCGTTAAATACCGTGAGCACTGCATAATGTAAACATACTCTATATTGACTGTGTGCTCAAATTAAAGTGTCTACTTTGCGGCAATAAAGAACGGTTATGTGCCCTTAAAAAAAAAAAAGGCAAGACTGGAGAACTTCAGACCTGGCAGTCGAATGATGCCCTCCAAGCCCCTCTATCTGGCCCTCAAGACTCCCCCAAGCCACACCCCATTCCCCTAGGCCACACCCTTCACTATCTCTGCCATGCACACTCCTTCCATATTTTTGCTTGTCTGGGATGTGCCCTAAAACTTTGGTTCCACTTCCTGCATGGAAAAGGCTTTGCAAGCGTGCAAAAAGATTGGCCGCCTTGTTTTTCGATGGCATCCACCTGTCTCGAAAAACAGCGGAGTGCGCCTCCGGGGGTGAAGTCAAACTGCTGGGTTAGCAGTGCCCAAGTGAGCTCTCTGGGGTGCAAGCCTGGGCAGTGTGTACGGAGGTCCTGGGCTGCCCAGACAACAAGACCTCTCCTCTCGGCCTGGCTGATGGGGTCCAAAGGAAAGCAGAGCAATATGATTGGCAGCAGCTTGGCTGCAGAAGTTGCCGGACGGAGGCACACAAGATGCCACCCAACCGTCATAGGGACTCCACTTCGTATTTGTGTGGGGTTTTCTCCTTAACTTTTCTTCTCCTGTAGTTATCCCACAAGTCAGAGGAGGTTTAGGATGGGAGATTTCCTTCTTGTGGATGGGCTCCAATCCCAGGTTGATGGGCTCCATCTGCCCCTCACTTCCCTCTATGTGGCATGTGTTGAAACCACATTCTTGACCTTTGGACACAGACATCACCTTGCCAACAAAGATCCGTATAGTTAAAGCCATGGCTTTCCCAGTAGTGATGTATGGAAGTGAGAGCTGGACCATAAAGAAGGCTGATCGCCGAAGAATTGATGCTTTTGAAGTATGGTGCTGGAGGAGACTCTTGAGAGTCCCATGGACTGCAAGAAGATCAAACGTATCCATTCTTAAGGAAATCAGCCCTGAGTGCTCACTGGAAGGACAGATCCTGAAGCTGAGGCTCCAAGACTTTGGCCACCTCATGAGAAGAGAAGACTCCCTGGAAAAGACCCTGATGTTGGGAAAGATGGAGGGCACAATGAGAAGGGGACGACAGAGGACGAGATGGCTGGACAGTGTTCTCGAAGCTACCAGCATGAGTTTGACCAAACTGCGGGAGGCAGTGGAAGACAGGAGTGCCTGGCGTGCTCTGGTCCATGGGGTCATGAAAAGTCAGACACAACTAAAGGACTAAACAACAACAACAACAACATGGTTCTCGTATGGTCCAACTGCCAAAGCCCTTCTTTGCATGCAGGTGGAGGTTGTGAGACCCCTATGTCACTGAGCGCCAATCATATTAAGAGAGGCTCTGGGCCTCTCCTAGCAAACATACGTTGCCCACAAACACAGCATTGTGCCGACGGCCAGAGGGTCTGTTGCTTAGCTAGCTGAAGCGGCACCTGTAACAAAAGAACAGGCCTGGCTTCTCCTTTCCTGGCAGGGAAAGTGCTTGGCCCAGTTCCTTTGATTAACGAGCTATTGTTCTTTGGGAAACCGGGCGTAAATGGCCGCTCAGGTAGCTCTCGGCACTGTGTGAGTGTCTGGAGGCGGTTGGAGGATGGATGGCGGCTAACAGATTGAGGTTGAATCCTGACAAGACAGAAGTACTATTTTGGGGGGACAGGTGGCAGGCAGGTGTGGGGGACTCCCTGGTCCTGAATGGGTAACTGTGCCCCTGAAGGACCAGGTGCGCAGCCTGAGAGTCATTTTGGACTCACAGCTTTCCATGGAGGCACAGGTCAAATCTGTCTCCAGGGCAGCTGTTTACCAGCTCCATCTGGTACGCAGGCTGAGACCCTACCTGCCTGCAGATTGTCTCGCCAGAGTGGTACATGCTCTAGTTATCTCCTGCTTGGACTACTGCAATGTGCTCTACGTGGGGCTACCTTTGAAGGTGACCCGGAAACTACAACTAATCCAGAATGCGGCAGCTAGATTGGTGACTGGGGGCGGCCGCCGAGACCACATAACACCAGTCTTGAAAGATCTACATTGGCTCCCAGTACGTTTCCGAGCACAATTCAAAGTGTTGGTGCTGACCTTTAAAGCCCAAAACGGCCTCGGTCCAGTATATCTGAAGGAGCGTCTCCACCCCCATCACTCAGCCCAGACACTGAGGTCCAGCTGCGAGGGCCTTCTGGTGGTTCCCTCCCTGCAAGAAGCGAGGTTACAGGGAACCAGGCAGAGGGCCTTCTCGGTAGTGGCGCCTGCCCTGTGGAACGCCCTCCCATCAGACGTCAAGGAAATCAACAACTATCTGACTTCTAGAAGACATCTGAAGGCAGCCTTCTTTAGGGAAGATTTTAATGTTTGGAGTTTTATCGTATTTTTAATATTCTGTTGGGAACCGCGCAGAGGGGCTGGGGAAACCCAACCAGATGGGCAGGGTATAAATAATAAATTATCATAATATTATTATTATAAAGGCAGCAAACGGCCATGCGGTGTTTTGGCGCACCATGGCGCACTGCTCGATTGCTACAGAGAGAGGTGCCAGAGCGCAAGTGCGCACTTCGGCGACATTTACACTATGCATCTAAAGCACTCTGGGTGCTACTTTAGGAATTGGCTCCTTGGGAACTGTAGTTTGCTAATGGTGCTGCTTTAAATAATAATAATAATAATTTATTATTTATACCCCATCCATCTGGCTGAGTTTCCCCAGCCACTCTGGGCGGCTAATAATAATAATAATAATAATAATAATAATAATAATAATAATTAAATGTATAGTGCATCTGGGCCTTCCAAGCCATCTTAAAATATGCAGGGTACTTTTAGCTGATTTTTTTTTTTAAGGAGGGGGTGAATCCCCTTATTAATATAATATTTTTTCAAGCTCACACCCCCAGGAAGGTGACACTTTTCAGTTCACTGGTCTTCTGCAACTTCCAATAAACCGTGGGTGGGTTTGGGCACGTGTGGGTTTTTAAAAGCATGACCTCTGGGGGGGAAAAAACCTCGCCTCAGGTGTTATCTGTGAGATGAGGGCATGCCCAAGGAGTTCCCCAGAGGAGCGAGTTCACACAATGCTTGCCTCCCCCTCTTAAATTCTCACAGAAGAGCATTGCTCACATTTCCACCTCAATCTTCACCTCTACCCCAGGAACAGCAAGATCAAAAGGTAACCCACTACACTTCTGAAAGTCCGGGGGCGGGGGGGAATGCTTTTTTTAAAAATAAATAAAAAACCCCACCAAAAACTACATAGCAATCGCATCAGCTGGATTTTCCTGTACTACTACTCTGTTTGCCCTTAATATTTTTTTTTTTTAAAGCTTTCACTGAGAGTTTACTGAACCATTTCTTGAAAGCTAAATCAAAAGCGCAGAACCACCCCCACAATAACCTTAACTGGCTGAAGGCATACGAGGTAGATTTCTATGCAGTCGTTGCGTTTTCCTCCCCTGAAAGACTGCTGCATCCATTATTTCTCTCCCCAGAGGAAGCCGTGCATGTTGAGGAATCGATGTGTCTAAAACTACCACACAGACACACACAGAGAGAGACACACACACATTGAGGGTGGTGAAGTAATATTTTTTGTGTCGGCGCTGTTTGCCACAGTGATACAATTACAGAAATCTGTGTCAGGTTCAGAAATTTGACACCCAGGGAAAGACGATTTTTTATTTTATTTTAAAAAGAACAGGTTTCTGGTCCTCAAGGGACTGGGAATAAATTACCGTATTTTTTGCTCTATAACACGCACCAGACCATAACACACACGTAGTTTTTAGAGGAGGAAAACAAGAAAAAAATATTCTAAACGAAATAGTGGATATATGATTTTTGTGGTTCATGCTGTGGCCACAGACATGTGATCTGACAGTGAGTTTGGAGTAGCCCAATTAAAAATCCTGAGGATCCATGTGGATCCATGCTTTGTAACCACGGGGGAGGGAAGGAAGGGGAACCATGGATCCTCTGCTCACGACTGCAGCAGATCCCCCCTGCCACCCGCAGGCATTCGCTCCATAACACGCACAGACATTTCCCCTTACTTTCTAGGAGGAAAAAAGTGAGTGTTATGGTGCAAAAAATACGGTAAATGCCCGGTGAACAGCTGGGGGGGGGGGAAGCGGAAGGAGGTACAAGCAAAATTTCAGGGAGTGGGGCTCCAGCATAACTTTGTTGCTCTACCCATAACCAGCATAATTTACCATAACTCATATATATAAACGTTACCATATATAAACGTACACTGAACATGTGTTTTTGGGGGAGCGGGGGACAGCAGGACACATGGCCACAAACTCTGCCCCAACCTACCCACGAACCTTACTTAAATTGCAAGCATAACGTCTGTATAAGGCTGACATTTGATTAAATTGAATGAATATTCTTTGAAATGTTGTGAGCTGCTTTGGGTAGAAAAGCAGCACGTAAATAAATAGATGATGAGTCGCTATGGCTTTTACATTCCCTGTGCTTATTTCCACAATCTCTGTGCATTGTACACCTTTTGTATGATTCCCCAAGACCATGCGTGCAAATAATTTTAAGCTGCTTTTAATATGGCGCCTCTAAATTTCAATTACTTCCCTAGGTTCGTATTGTAAAGGGCAGGCCAAAATAATAATAATCAATTAAGTAAACAAATGATGGTGTTGGTGATAAAACCACATGGATTTATCAGATATGCAGATGACACAACATTGATGGCAGAAAGTGAGGAGGAATTAAAGAACCTTTTAATGAGGGTGAAAGGGGAGAGTGCAAAATATGGTTTGAAGCTCAACATCAAAAAAACGAAGATCATGGCCACTGGTCCATCACCTCCTGGCAAATAGAAGGGGAAGAAATGGAGGCAGTGAGAGATTTTACTTTCTTGGGCTCCATGATCATTGCAGATGGTGACAGCAGCCACGAAATTAAAAGACGCCTGCTTCTTGGGAGAACAGCAATGACAAACCTAGACAAAGGTCCGTATAGTTAAAGCTATGGTTTTCCCAGTAGTGATGTATGGAAGTGAGAGCTGGACCATAAAGAAGGCTGATCACCGAAGAAGTGATGCTTTTGAATTATGGTGCTGGAGGAGACTCTTGAGAGTCCCATGGACTGCAAGAAGATCAAACGTGTCCATTTTTAAGGAAATCAGCCCTGAGTGCTCACTGGAAGGGTAGATCCTGAAGCTGAGGCTCCAATACTTTGGCCACCTCATGAGAAGAGAAGACTCCCTGGAAAAGACCCTGATGTTGGGAAAGTTGGAGGGCACAAGGAGAAGGGGACGACAGAGGATGAGATGGTTGGACAATGTTCTGGAAGCTACCAGCATGAGTTTGACCAAACTGCGGGAGGCAGTGGAAGACAGGAGTGCCTGGCGTGCTCTGGTCCATGGAGTCACGAAGAATCGGACACGACTAAACGACTAAACAACAACAACAATCCTGCCTACCATTACAATGAGGACCATTTGAAAAGTGCTATGTTCTCTATAGCTGGGATGAGGAACTCCAGGTTTTGTTGGACTTCAGTTCCCATTAGCCTGGCCACTGGCCAGGATCATGGAGGTTGCAGTCCAAAACATGGAGGCCACCATGTTTGAGATGCCAAATTTATGGTCTGCCATACTTTGGTTTACACTTTATCCACTGTAAACAACGGGATTTCCTTTGCTGGTAATTAGGATGGTTCTTTATGACTCTGAAAAGTCAAGTTCCGTATCTGAAACCGTATCGACCACCATTCGTTTATGCACGTTTAAAATATCTGTGAAACCATAGTCTCTCAAATTTGGGTCTCCAGCTGTTTTTGTACTACAACTCCCATCATCCCTAGCTAGCAAGAACAGCGGTCAGAGATGATGGGAATTTTGGTCCAAAAACAGCTGGAGATTCAATTTTGGGAAACCCTATGTTAAACAGTGCAACAGGCTCCAACGAGAAGTGGTGAACTCTCCTTCCTTGGCGGTTTTTAAGCAGAGACTGGATGGCCATCTGTTATTTATGATCTAGTTGAGATTCTTGCATTGCAAGGGGTTGGACTTAGAAGATGCTTGAGATCCCTTCCAACTTACAATTTGTTGTTGTTGTTGTTTAGTCGTGTCCGACTCTTCGTGACCCCATGGACCAGAGCACGCCAGGCACTCCTGTCTTCCACTGTCTCCCACAGTTTGGTCAAACTCATGCTGGTAGCTTCGAGAACACTGTCCAACCATCTCGTCCTCTGTCGTCCCCTTCTCCTTGTGCCCTCAATCTTTCCCAACATCAGGGTGTCTTCCAGGGAGTCTTCTCTTCTCATGAGGTGGCCAAAACAGCAAAATTAACTGGGAAGCTCAGAAATCAAGAAGACAAGAGCTTTAAAAAAAGGGGGGGGGAAGTCTGTAATTTATATACAAGATCACTGTAAGCAGGTTAAAACATTGGCAGGATTTTAACCACACTTGTAATGTAACAGAATGTATGAATAATTTAGAAAGAGAAAAATTGGAGAAGTATTGATATGCAGTTGAAAATATTATCAATAGGACCCATGGAATGGATGGGGGGGGAGTCAGGGGATTCAGAGTAATCTCGATGTTTGGATTCTGAATTGGTTTTTGTTGTATGTTTATATTTTTGAAAATCAAATAAAAATTTACAAAAAAGAGAATAAAACTGATGTTGGAAATGTAAAAAGCTAACTAACTTGTTAACCTGTTAACAGTCATCAACAGGTTTATGATACCCATTGTGTCAATCACCCATCTCCTACTACCCTTATGAGAAAAACCCCACCTCACCCTCCCACTATATATATAAGGGTCTGGTGACTTCTGTTTCAGTGTATCTGAAGAAGTGTGCATGCACACGAAAGCTTATACCCAAAATAAACTTAGTTGGTCTCTAAGGTGCTACTGGACAATTTTTAAATTTTTTAAAGTTTATCTCAACTGCGTCAGACCAACACGGCTACCTACTTGAAGCTAAATAACCGTTAAGCATACACAGAAATAGATGCACTGTATGAGTCAGCGCACCAAAATTCAGCAGAACTCCAATTCTTGTACCCTGAGCTGCTTATGCAACTCGAGAATGTTCAGGCACCCATGCTTAAACGGACATAAAAACCCCAGCCACAGAATTTGAGTCTTCAGGGCTACAGTTTGTGCCTGCACTCTGTCGGTCTCTGGTTGCTTTTCCCCTTGCACACATCAGAGTTGTGAAGTAGTTTCTAAACCTGCTGCGCTGACAGTGTAAATATAGCTCTCACCCAGAAGTTTGCAGCCATTTATTAATTTCCGCCTTTGGTTAATGAGAGATGCTTATCTCCCAGTCAGCAGCCTTGATTCAGCAAAGACGCAACGTGCCTGTCGCTCAATTTCTTCGAAGGTCGACAAGGGAGCGTCCCGGAAAACCTTCCATGTTTGGAGAGTCTAGCGTGGGTAACCGAAGCGCTGAAGCACTGAGCAGCTTGTTCACAAGAGAGAGAGTTTTGCGAGGACAAATATCCCTGCCGGAACATGAAGGCAGGAGCCGAAATGTACAGAAATTCAGACAGATGAGATATTTGCCAGACAGCTCCTGAAACCTGGGCTACAGGTGCCACAACAGAATATCTAGTCTCAAGATGTCCCCCATTCCCCACCCCCACCCCAAATAAATTCAGTCGCATTTTCTATTTGTTTTTTCAAAACATATGAACTAACGCAAAATTCACATCAGTGACACATGGCTAAAGTCACGTTTTAAGTAGCAGTTCTTAACTGGAAACCACAGACATAAACGGGGCTCGGCCCCTGCAATAGTGGCCAAATCCATACGTCATTTGAATAATTATTATTTACAAATGCAGCGGACCCGCAGCATTCGTAACCCGCGTCTGCGCACATGCAGGTTGTGATTCGGCGCTTCTGCGCATGTGCAAAGTGCGATTTAGTGCTTCTGCGCGACTCCCGAAACCCAGAAGTAACCCGTTCCAGTACTTCCGGGTTTCGGCTGACAGCAACCTGAAGCGGACGCAACATGAAGTATGACTGTACCAGCATGTATGTAGAGAGATCAAGATCGAGACAGATAAGCACATGGAAGGTCAGCAGCCAGCAATCTCATTTTGGGGGCGCTTGGCATGGCAGTCCTCCTCCTGAGGGGAAGCAACACTTGGCAACAGACATCTCACTTTGGGGTCAGGGGGGAGAGGCGTTTTCATCTCGAGTCTCCGTCGCCATACGCAGAGACAGGACCTCTCGAATCGCTTGCAATGGTAACGCCCCTGTTGCAAAATGCAACTGACAACTGGCAGGTTTTGAATGCTAGTAAGTCACTAGCTGGAATCGGGGCGAACCACCTGTGGTCCTCTAGATACTGTTGCACTCCAACACCCATCAGCCCCAGTCTGAATGGATGACGGTCAGGAGTGATGGGAGTTGTAGTCCATCTGGAGGTCAATTGGCACCGGGTTGGGGAATTCTGGGCTAGAAGGATCAAGGCTCTCTGCGTAAGGCAGCGTCGCATGACTGGAGGAAATTCTAAACTCAGCTTCCATCCGTATTAAGTCCCCCCCCCCCACACACACTTGTACGCAGCATGCCGCCCACAGTCAGAATCAGCAAATAGAAACGGCAGGAGCTCGCGGTTTGAAAGGTGCAGAGTGTTTTTGTCCTGCGCTTCTTGCGGAAATGATAAAAAAATGTACTTGTGCAACCGCCAGCCCAGCCCGGTTAAGTTAGATGAATTATGCAAAGGTGTGAGGGCAGAATAATACTTTCATTTTATGCAGGGTGGTGTAACGCCCAACCCGAGTACCGAACTGAGTCATGTTTTTGTCAGATGAATTGCCGTGCAACTTTCACGGCTGCTGGGGAAGGTCCCGGCTAAAATCCGAAAAAGCATAAAGAAGAGCAGCCTAAGAGCCAATAGCCTAAGTCAGTGGCTTTCAACCAGTGTGCCGTGGCGCCCTGGGGTGCCTTGAAGGATGGTCGGGGTGCCGCTGGCAACACTTTCCTTCCCGCCCTCCTCTGATGCCCTCTCACATCTCTGCCTCCCAAAGGCTTGCACAGCTGTTTGTTGCAGCAGCCCCAACTACAAGCTCCCCAGGCAAATGGTGCCTCTGGAAGCCACCCCTTTTAGGGACAGAGGGGGGCAGCTCAGAGACCAGAGACGGCGGCAGCAGCTGCCTGGAGGACTCCCAAGGGGAGAGGAGAGGAGAGGAGGAAGAGGGGACACTTCCCAAGAGAGGGTGTTCAAAAGAGGGTGAGGCTGGATTCTCTGCAGGCAACGGGTGACACAACTTGGCTCCTGAGCCCCACAGGGGTGCCACAGAAAGAAAAGCTGTGGACTTTAACAGGTTGAAAACCTCTGGCCTAAGAAGCAAAGAAGCAGTCCTGTTCTTCCGTCCTGGCCTCTTCTGTCTTCTCATTACTTAACCTTGACTCTGGAATACAGGGATAGCAATTCTAGACGATGACACTGTAAGTGAAAGCAATGCAAGTGAATTAAGCGAACAATTTTGCAAGGAGTTTGCGTTGAGGAGAGATCCACTCCCAAACAGCAGCTGTTCAGCACTGCCAGAAAAGTTTGCAAAAGGCAGGGGGTTGGATGGACTGGACTCAGCTGGATAACTCAGTTGGTTAGTGCACGGTGCTGATAACACTACAGTTGCAGGTTTGATCCCTGTTTGGGACAGCTGCATATTCCTACATTGCAAGGGGTTGGACCAGATGATCCACAGGATCTCCCTTCCAACTCTAGAATTCTATACTCTCTACAAACGAACTGCCTACCTTCTGGCACAGAGCCAATGCTCAAGAGTGTCTTTCGTAAGGTGCCCAGTTATAACTCTCAAACGGAGCAAGGGATAATCACAGGATCATAGAACTGTACAGCTGGAAGGGACCACAGGGGTCATCGAGTCTCAAGCCCCTGCAATGCAGGAATCTTTTGCCCAAGGCAGGACTCAAATCCACGACCCTGAGATTAAGAGTCTCATGCTCTACCGAATGAGCTTGCAAAGTCTCAAAGTGAGCAGTCGGTGCAGAAATCCCATCAAGTACTTAGTGAACACATAAGGGAGACAGACAGACAGACAGACAGACAGACTGCACACTCTGGTCATGTCTCCCTACAACATAGGGATGGACTGCTGCTGGCCACACCCCCACAGTCACATATGCATTCCGCGTAAATGGGTAAGGAGCAAGCTGTTGTTAGGATACTGATGTTCCGTTCCACCAAAACAGATGTGTGGAGCTGTTATATGTCACATGTCTGTTTACATTCCAACACAGCTTGCTGGGAACTTCTGTTTGTGAATTGCTTTTGCTTTGTGCTTCCTGCTGCTTGGACACGAAGGGGAGCAGACATGTTTTTCCTTTGACCTGATGCTGAATAAAATGCTTGTAAATACGCTTTACATATGCCTCTGTCCGCCGCTTCTGTTGCGTGAGATTCACTGCTTAAGGCGTGCTCAAGTTTCTGAAGGCTTCTGAAGCTGTGTGCCGCTGTTTTGATGCTCTTCCAAGGGAGACCAGAGTTTGCCCAGCTGTTGGCCGGTGGGCTGGAGCCAGCTGGGGGCCTCCCTGATGCTCCCATTCCCTTGGACACATCCCAACAGCTGTACATGCTGAGCTTAGCTGGCCAGTGGGGTGAGGGCACAGACAGTGGGCACAGAGGCAGTGGAGTGCGTGAGCAGTGGGTATGACCTCGTTCTCCACTTGTGTGCATGAGGGGCTTCATCTGTGAAAGACCCCGTGGGCTCCATCATCGGAATCCTCCATCCCTCCCAAAGGGTGGCCGGTGAGCAAAACGACGTCCTCCCTAATTAATACTCCACAACCTTTTAAATATGTTTATGGGGGTGTTTACTGTTTTGTTGGTTTTTGGTTAAACTATGTGTGTTTTTATCTTGGGAACCGCCCAGAGATCTTTTGATGAAGGGCGGTATATAAAACAAACAAACAATTTAAAAACATTTTCCAGGAGTGCCGTCAAACAAGGAACAGCAAACCCCTTCCAGCCGGCAAAATAAAAGGTGCAATTGCAATTCGCTGTGCTTGTTTATTGTGCTATAGGGGGAGCCGGCCTCCTTTGGGCTCCCCGATTCTCGCCTCTGACGCTCATTTGTTTCCACCTTTCCATACAAGGTCAACAGGAAGTCCAGAAAGTTAAGGTTTCGCCCCCCAACCCGATCTGCTTGCCCTTTTGCCTGGGCCCACGCTTGCTGGATCCTTCATTCGGAAGCAGAGAGCACTCCCCGTCTTGGAAAACCCTGACCCCAACTTCTCAACACCTCAGTCGCTTGCTACAGATCGCACAAGGGGAAGAACGCACTCAGAGAAAGGAAGCGTGACTCACTCGCTCCTCTGAGACTTTATCATTTCTATAAAATAAGAAAGAAAGCACAAAGCCTTGTGGTTTCTATCTTCTCGATCCAGTTCAGAAATGCCTGTTTGTTTCAAATGCTTCTACGCAAGACTTTTACAGATGCTCAAAGATCTCTGCGCGTCTCTGGAGAAGAGACCTGTGAGTTGCACAGGTCCTGAGAATGAGCAATGCAGTCAGTGTGTGCGCCGGCACTTTTCCCGACCCGTCATGTGGGGTAAGCTGCCAGGGCCCCTTCACACACACCTGCAATGTTGTGGTTTGTGGATGAATGCCACTAGCAGCTGAGCAGGGCTGACCTGTGGCCTTGCAGAAGCACCTCAGACAATCCCTGCAGAATCAGGCCAGTGGCCCATTGAGTCCAGCATCCTGCTACACACAGTGGCCAACAAATGCCACTCGGAAGCCCGAAAGCAAGACCTGAGCTTGACAGAACTCTACAGGGAACCAGGCAGAGGGCCTTCTCGGTAGTGGCACCCGCCCCGTGGAACGCCCACCCATCAGATGTCAAAGAGATAAACAATTACAGTGGTACCTCGGGTTACATATGCTTCAGGTTACATACACTTCAAGTTACAGACTCTGCTAACCCAGAAATAGTACCTTGGGTTAAGAACTTTGCTTCAGGATGAGAACAGAAATCGTGCTCCAGCGGCGCAGCGGCAGCAGGAGGCCCCATTTGCTAAAGTGGTGCTTCAGGTTAAGAACAGTTTCAGATTAAGAATGGACCTCAGGAACAAATTAAGTACTTAACCTGAGGTACCACTGTACCTGACATTCAGAGGACATCTGAAAGTTTTTAATGTGTGACATTTTAGTGTATTTTTGGTCTTTGTTGGAAGCTGCCCAGAGTGGCTGGGGAAACCCAGTCAGATGGACGGGGTACAAACTCAGGAATTAGTGGCTCAGCGGTGGAGCCCTTGTAGAAGGTCCCAGATTCAAATCCCCAGCATCTCCAGGAAAGGCTGGGGGCGTCACCTGCCGGCAGCCCTGTAAAGCCACTACCAGCCAGAGCAGGCACTATTGAGTGAGATGCAGCAACAGCCTGACTCAGCTTAAGGCAGCTTTCCAATGTTTGCCCGCCCAGTTTTAATTGATGCCTATGGTTTTAACATTGTAGGTAAACGGCTTTATTGGCCCTTTATGGATGGGAAAGGGCTCTGCTGCAGATGGTCATAAATGCAAGGATTCACATCCATGCATCCCTTAAAAATTTAAGAGGAAAGGCCCATGTGCGGCTCAGTGGCAGAGAATCTGCTTTGCATGATTTCTGAAACCCTGGAGAGTCATTGCCACTCAGTGTAAATAGCAATATTGAGCTGGATGGTCGGATTCTGCATAAGGCAGTTTCCCAAGTTACCAGCAAAACGACTCTTCTCTTTGAGGATCTCTCGTAGCCGAGTAAGATTGTCTCTCATGAACAAGGTCTAAACAGTGTGCCATTCTCCCACAAAAGAGTCCACATTGGGATCTCAAATTTTTGCTGTTAGCTTTGCCAATTCCGTAATTCTTCTTTGGTGGGAACTTCTTCCTTCCTTCTTTGTTTGTGCACAGAATCCTAGCTGTCGGAACGTATCCTCTTGTTTGTATTTTGTGGCTACAACCAGGCACGTTTTCCCAACGAGCTCTTGGATCCGAAGCTATGAAAGGGCAAGGTCCTTTTGGCAGCCCAACTTCCTGGAAATGGGCACCAGTTTCCAACACACACACACACACACACAGCGCTACACCACTTCTGTCTGATTCAGCAAAGCCTTGATAAGAAATGTCATCCTTCACTGGGTAATTTTAGCCCTGGAAGACAAGCATCTCTATCAAGCTCAAACATATGGCAGGCTGCAGGAGAACTCGCAGCAAATGAGCAAGGTAATTCATTTACTGAAGCTAAGCGTACCTGGGGAACAGGGCAGGGAGGAGGGTGATGGGGAGGGAAAGGTGTGTGTGTGTGTGTGTGTGTGCGCACACACACACACACACACACATATACACACCCCAATTTGATGCAATAGCGAGTGCCACACTATCCGTCATGGGGAGGAGAGGCACAAACTGCAAACTCAAATTGGGTTCGAGCCAAACTGTTTCACCAAGGTTTTGACACCACCCAAACAAGATTCCACAGCCTTGAAATCCTAGCTAGTCCAACCCCATGCAATGCTGGAATCTTTGGCCCGATGTGGGGTTTGAACCCGCGACTCTAGGATTAAAGAGTCCCATGCTCTACTGACTGAGCTATCCAGCCTCACATAAATAGGTAAAGGTAAAGGGACCCCTGACCATTAGGTCCAGTCGTGACCGACTCTGGGGTTGCGGCGCTCATCTCACTTTATTGGCCGAGGGAGCTGGCATACAGCTTCTGGGTCATGTGGCCAGCATGACTAAGCCGCTTCTGGCGAACCAGAGCAGCGCACGGAAACGCCATTTACCTTCCCGCCGGAGTGGTACCTATTTATCTACTTGCCCTTTGACGTGCTTTCGAACTGCTAGGTTGGCAGGAGCTGGGACCGAGCAATGGGAGCTCACCCCGTCACAGGGATTCGAACCGCCAACCTTCTGATTGGCAAGTCCTAGGCTCTGTGGTTTAACCCACAGCACCTCCTGCGTCCCTATCTCACATAAATAAGCAGGGTTTAAAAGTGAATTCATCATTACTGCATGCAGGCGGTGAAAATTCCGGGCCTTGTGGGCAAAAAAGGTTCAACTTAACTTTTTGCATCTACCTTTGCTTTGAATGATTTATTCCAGTTTTTGCTCGTGACGACGAACTGAATCTTAAGTCAAAGAGCACACAGAGAGTAATAGAGCAATGGATTTAATAAAGAAGCTGTGCTTCCCACCTGACATTGCTTTGTTCGGGTCACTGAAATATACTGGGACAGAGAGAATGCTATACTGGTAGGAATGCTGCATTGGCTCTGCCGGTGCGTTTGCATGGCACCGACAGCACTGCTTCCCCTCCCCATCTTGGTTTGCTGCAGTGACCCAGCCAGAAGGAGGTTCGGTGACTCTCAAAGCGCCACCCAGCCAGCCGCTCCTGGAATAATAGCTGCAAAGAGAGTAGGTGATTGAAGCTGAGCGTGTCACTAAGCTCTCTGTCCTCTGGCCATTGAGAAGCCTCCCCTTCCTGCCCTTGGCTGCTCTCAGAGCTATACCAAGCACTGCCTGTGGGTTCCCAAGTTTTCCTCTGCAAAAATAAGAGCAATAACCAGAGGGCTAGAAACTTGGGCTTCAATTCTATTACCCGTTCACCTGAGAGCAGGCCGAATTGAATTCACTGGGATTTACTTCTAGTAGTCAAGTATAGGACTGCACTGTTGCTTTAAAATCATGCAGAGAAAGATGTCACCAAGTTCAAATTCTAGGACATGGTGCCAGGTTCTGTGCAGGAGGTGAAACCCCCCAGACACTGAAAGTTTGCACACAACCGCGGTGATGTTCCCCAGTTGTATCTTGTTAGAAGTTTCCCTGTATTTGATTATTACAAGCCCTCTTGAGGGCTATTTGTCACACTCCAAATTACTTTTTTTTTTTAACTGCATATTACATTTAAAACGCAGGTGGCGCTGTGGTCTAAACCACAGAGCCTAGGGCTTGCCAATCAGAAGGTCGGCGGTTCAAATCCCCATGATAGGGTGAGCCCCCGTTGCTCGGTCCCAACTCCTGCCAACCTAGCAGTTTGAAAGCATGTCAAAATGCAAGTAGATAAAGAGATACCACTCCAGCGGGAAAGCTAAATGGCATTTCCATGTGCTGCTCTGGGTTCGCCAGAAGTGGCTCAGTCATGCTGGCCACACGACCCGGAAAAACTGTCTCCGGACAAATGTCGGCTCCTTCGGCCAGTAAAGCGAGATGAGCGCAGCAACCCCAGAGTCATTTGCGACTGGACTTAACTGTCAGGGGTCCTTTACCTTTACCTTTCACATTTAAAACACTCTGCTTTTTAAGGGTTCAACCTTGTAGCATTAAAAAGCAAACAAGAGACTCAACAAATGCATTTGATTTAAGACGATCAATAATGGTCTACTCCATTGTTAAAACGGTTTTATTTTCATTATATTCACATAGAGCAGACAGAGTCTAATCTTTCCTTCAAAAGCAGGCTATGGCGTCCAGGGTCAATGGAAGGCTTGCATTCCATCAGTGATTCCCCATCCAAACCCAACAACAGCCTTTGTTCTGTATCCTAATTAGAATCACTGGAGGCGGCAGGATGTGTGTGAGAATTTTGGGAGCCTCACCTCAATTAACTTGAAGAGCCCATTTGTTTCCTCCTGAAACTCTATTAGCTGAAGGTGTTTATAACTTCCCGCCTCCCAGAATTTGCACAAGCAACCCATTCTCACGTCATTAAGTCAGTTTTATGTAAGGAAAACATAGGCCACCACCAATGCCCGATTACGGATAAGCTAAACAAGCTATAGCTTAGGGCCCCACTCTCTTGGGGGCCCCCAAAAATATACTTCTTCTTAATTGCATTTCACTATTAATATACAGTGGTACCTCGGGTTAAGAACTTAACTCGTTCTTAACCTGAAACCGTTCTTAATCTGAGGTACCACTTTAGCGAATGGGGCCTCCCGCTGCCACCACACGATTTCTGTTCTCATCCTGAAGCAAAGTTCTTAACCCGAGGTACTATTTCTGGGTTAGCGGAGTCTGTAACCTGAAGCGTCTGTAACCCGAGGCACCACTGTACTTCTTCTTAATTGTATTTCAGTTCAACAATTACTTTGATAAAATACATATTTTGTTATGTGCAAATGGCTTTAGATACCCATTAGGTCCATAAATTAGCATATAGCATCTATTGAACACAAAACAACAGCGACATTTTGTTGTTGACAGAGGACAGCTGGACATATAAAGGGCCCCATTACCTTCAGTAGCTTAGGGCCTCATCAAACCTAAATCTGGCCCTGGCCACCACACACACACACACACACACACACACAAACCCCACCTACCCATAATTTCCCAACAGGTCAAAAACAAAGCAATGCAGGGGATATATACAAAAATACAGAGTCACATCACTGGGTCCATCTAAGCTTGTCCACAATGACTTGCAGCAGGTCGCCAGGGTTTCAGGCAAGCAGTTTTCATGCTCACAACAACCTTCTGAGGTAGGTTAGGCTGAGAAGTGGTGACTGGCCCAAGATTTCCCCCAATGAAATTTATGGCTGCGTGAGGATTCGAACCCTTGTCTCCCAGGTCCTAAGACCAACACTCTAACCATTACGCCACACAGGCCCGAGACTGGACCCGGGACCTTCTGCCTTCAAAGCACGTCCTCTACAACTGAGCTACGGCCCTTGGCAGATACTGCGGAGGAACGGTCAAAAGCCAGAAGTGATTAGGATGCAGTTTCAAAGCAATTCTGCCTCAGGATGGATATTAATGATGCCAGCGTAATTAAACTTTCAGTTATTTCTGCCATTCTCTAAGTTGTTTTAAACTGCTTTTAATATTGTGTTTCAATTGTTGTAACACGCCCTGGGACCTTAGGGGGAAGGGAGGAAATAATAATAATAATAATAATAATAATAATAATAATAATAATAATAATAATAATAATGTCTGCAGTTGAGAGTGCAGAGAGCAAGTGTAGGGTCCTTAATGAAGAAATATTCCACAACTTGCATTTTCATTCTGCATCCAACCTGTGGGGAAAGGCAATGTACACCATAGCTGTCAACTTACAGATTTGAAAATAAGGGACCAGCAGCCTCGAAAATAAGGGATCAGCAGTCAAAATAAGGGATTTTCCGGGCACAGGTATGTTCAGCTTCTGAGCCAAAGGCAGAAAGCCCAGCCAGCAGCCAAACAAAGCCTCAAGCCGTGGTTCCCACAGCACAGCAACCTGGCAAAGGGGATGCAGCAAGGAAAACCACCGTCACCTCTCTGCTGGGAAGCGCTGAGCAAAGGTGAGTCCCCAGGCAGCACATCCGATTTAATTGGCACAAGGCATGCAAGCTCCACCCCCCAGTCGTTCTTTGACTCCTTATTGGGTGAGCAACACAACCAAGCAACACAGTTGGAGCCTCCCTGGCCGGCAGGGAGGGAGGGAGAGGAGCTGCTTCCTTTGAAACCCGGGAAATTTATGGGACATCAACAATAAGGGACAGCAGCGGGACACGGCGCGGGGATAAGGGAATTTCCCCACCAAATAAGGGATGGTTGACAGCTATGATGTACACACAGCCTTAAATTGATAAATCTGTTGGGTGCAGGGGAGGGGCTCTGCCCTCTTCCTACCAAATTGGTACTTTCCCCCTGCCTGCTTCCTTTGGACTGTCTGACCCAGTAAACCTTGCTCACGTCTCCAGCACATGCTTTCTGCATTCGCCGAAAGCTGCTAAGTTGCTCGCTGGCTTCATTGCAGAACAATCTGCTGCGATCAGCTGTGAAGGGTCGTTTGCTGGGCAGCAAGTGAACCGGTTAACCTCTGAGCTGTATAAACTATCCATTAAACATCTGAGCTATATAAACTACCCTTGAAACGTCGCGGGGTTCCCCCCCAAAAAACTTTCTTGCAAAATGCTTCTGGAAGACACGGAAGCCTTAAAATTGTGAGCGGCGGCTGTGCAGCTACACTGGTCAGCCCATGCTAAAGACAAACAGGAGACAAAGGGTGTGTTATCTATCAATGCTACTTTTTCGAAAGACCCCAGGCCCGTTCCAAATTTGCCTTACCAAGGGAGCGTTTTTGCAAGCTCCAGGCGTCTCTAGTGGCCTTATTTGTTTGTTTGGTTGTAATAATATTTCCAAACAAGAATGGGAGAATGATTACAGCTGTGTACATTAAGGCGAGGTGTTGATGGGGGCTGGGGGCTATTTATTTGAAAAACACAGAGAGGATAAAATGAGGGTCAAGGATATGTCCGATGCCTTAAGCATCTGGGCGAAAAGGGCAAACAAAAAATGTTAACAGAGGCGGCACTACAATCTGACAAAAGGTATGCGGCGCTATGCAGCCTAGGACCCACGTACCTACGGGACCACCTCTCCCGGTATACCCCATGGAGGACCTTAAGGTCCACAAATGACAACACTTTGGAGGTCCCGGGTCGCAAGGTGGTTAGATTGGTCTCAACTAGGGCCAGGGCCTTTTCAGCACTGGCCCCGACTTGGTGGAATGCTCTGTCACAAGAGACTAGGGCCCTGTGGGACTTGACATTTTTCCGCAGGGCCTGCAAGACAGAGCTGTTCCGCCTGGCCTTTGGTTTGGACTCAGTCTGACCCTTATGTTTCCCTCCCCTTATGGTCTTGATCTATAAGCTACTTTTAAAATGAGGCTGCATTTTAAATTGCATTTTAACCTGTATTTTAAATTGGTCCCCCCGCCCATTATGTTTTTTACTGTGATTTTATTGGTGAGCTCTGGCCGGGGAGAGCAGGGTATAAATAATTTTTATTATCATCATCATCTAGCCCCAGGTGTGGGGCTAGAGATGCGCTGTATAAATTTGGGAGGAACAAGGAGTGGGGCTCAGATTCTGTTACCTGCAAGGATAATCTTCGCTCGCTGGTTTGGCGAGGGCCTCCAAATTCACACAGGTGCTTCGGAGTCCTCTGTCATTTCTGTCACACACACTTTTCCGCTTTCCCGTTCACTGCCCTTGATAAGTTTTTCCGATTTCTCCTTTGGATGGGATTTCAAGAGTTCCCTTCTTTGCCTTCTTGACACCTCCAACCAGCAGCTCACTGCGATGCCTTTGAGGGCCCACTTCGTTTACCAAATAATGACAATTAATAATATATTTTCTTGAAGAAAACAACCACAACCACCAAACCCTGAAGATGCCACCCATGCAAAATTCTTCTCGTCTCCAGGAACAATCAATGAATATCCCCAGGGCTCCAGAAATACTTTCCTCAATGGAAGGTGCTGCTAGGTTCGTCTTGGCCACCACACCTGTGAAGAAGGGAGAGGACACACTTACTGAAGGGGAAACGAAACCAAAGGCTTGTACACTGGATTAAGTAGCTTCACACAACCAGCCCTATTCAGCCATTATAGCAATCTGGAAGCAGGACAGAGGAGTGGGGCTGAGAACGCAGGATCCAACCAACATCCTGCCCCAGTCGAAGACAGCTCTCTGAAGAAGATAGCTGGCTTCTACTTGCGTAAGCTTTCCACATGACGTAGACCACATCCACACCATAAACTTAAAGCGCTATCGTACCACTTTAAATAGGCCTGGCTTCAGCCCAAAGAATTCTGGGAATTGTAGTCTGTTAAGGGTTCTTAGGAGACATTCATTCCCTGCCCTGAGCTACAATTCATGGAGGGAACCATCAATCCTTCTTCAAAAGGAATTCTGGAGTTGTAGTTCTGCGAGGGTAATGGGTATCTCCTAAGAAATCTTGTGTGCCCTCTACAAACTACAGCTCCCAGAATTCTTTGGGGGAAGCCATGGCTGATTAGGTTCCACTTTATTAAGTTCCCTCAAGGTGGAACTTAAATGCAATTAATAATAATTATAATAATAACAATAATTGTGCTAAGGGGCCTCCGCAGATATAGTCTCACAGGGGCACTAACTGGCGAAATCTCAGAAGCCAGACGGCAGCTGAACATGAGCTTCCCCATAGCCGCTATGAGGCTTCAGCGACATGCGTTATTTTTGCTCTGCTCCTCCCTGCAAGGCGCATGGTAATTGATGCAAAATGCGGCGGGGCGTGCCAATTAATCTGCATAATTTATGCACGCCGATGCACGTGCTGGATCTGCTGCTTGCAACGGGCATGTCTGCAGTTATGTGCAGGTACAAGCCCACAGCATGTGATAGCAAGGTTTGGAACCGCCACTCGCAGAAGCTACAGGCAAGGGTTACTGTTTGCAAGCTGCTTGGCCAGAGCTCCTAATCCCAGAGTGCGGAACGTGCTCAGCATGTAGCACGCTGCCACAGTTCGGGTTACCGCTGCCCGCCCGCCCTCTACACCCCCATCCGCGATCGCTCAATGGCAAATGAGGAGCCCAAGGTCTCACGCTGGGTCTCCATATTTTTCTCATGTAAGGAAATCGCCACTGTGGGGCCCACCCAGCTCTTTCGATCGGAATAGGGAATCTTATCACCTGGATCAAATTTAAGAGCCTTAACCCTCACGCAATACCCCTGGGAATGGTGACGGTGACGTTTCGGAGGAAGCGGGGGGGGGGGAGCAATTTATCCAGGCCATGTTATACGGGGAGCAGGAAAAAAACCATTGGATCTTACACAGAGAGACGTAAGAAGACATAACAGGAGGAGCTGCTTGAGAAATCCTTGAAATGACGACATTATTTGGGGCATAGCTTGGGTTGGGGCACCCATTCTGCAAGCAGAAGGGCCTTGGCTCCATCCCCAGCACCTTCAGGTTAAGGCTGGGAAAGAATCCCTGTTTGGAAAGCGCAGAGAGATGCTCCCGGACTGCTACGGACGATGCTGAACCAGGTGGGCCAATGGTCTGATTCAGCATAAGCCTCTGTTTCTGCCCAAGTTAAGCATCTCTGAAACTTGACTCACGGGTTGGAGCCAGTCAGGCAAAAACTATCAAGTGGATTGAGAAGCAGAGACAGGAGGGGGTGGGGTTTGGGCAGGGGGTGGGGCCTGGGGAGATACTCAAGGGCCAGATGGAGAGGTTTGGAGGGTGACTTCTGGGCCACCAAGTCTGAGATCCCCCACCCAACTAATAATAATAATTTATTATTTATACCCCGCCCATCTGGCTGGGTTTCCCCAGTCACTCTGGGCGGCTTCCAACAGAACACTAAAATACAATAACCTCTTAAACGTTAACAGCTTCCCTAAACAGGGCTGCCTTCAGATGTCTTCTAAAAGTCTGGTAGTTGTTTTTCTCTTTGACATCTGGTGGGAGGGCGTTCCACAGGGCAGGTGCCACTACCGAGAAGGCCCTCTGCCTGGTTCCCTGTAACTTGGCTTCTTGCAGCGAGGGAACCGCCAGAAGGCCCTCGGCACTGGACCTCAGTGTTCCGGGCAGAACGATGGAGGTGGAGATGCTCCTTCAGGTATACTGGGCTGAGGCCCCAACAGTTGTTAAACTATGAATTGTGTCAGAATATGAAGCTACGGTTTGGTTCGTTTACAGAGCCATCGTTTCCTGGTTTGGATGTAACAGGAAACGAAGGTTAACTACGGCTTCCTGGTGTGGTCGGTCACCTGTTGGCTTACAGAGGCTGGTTTGTTTGGAAAGTATACACTGTGGTTTCCTGGTTTGGATGTAGCAGGAAATGGTGGTTGGGGCAGCTTCATGGCTGATCACTTGTACGAAGGGGGAATTCGACCGTGCGAAGGCAAGCGGTAAAAGTGCTCCAGAGACACCCTTCTACACCTCTTGCACGAAGCCTCACCTTTCTCCATTTTGCAGATACAAAACTACGATGTACTTTTGTCAAGATTCACTCTCTCCCCCCCCCACTTCGCCCCTTCTCTCTGAATCACAGAACGGACGTAAACCCATTTAGAAGCTACCTGCATTCAGACACGACGACGTCAGGATTAAAAGCTTTGGTGACGAAAATAGAACCAGGGTTGTAAGCACAGAAAGGTATAAATAGGGGGAGGGGGAATATATATCAAGGAAATGACTCAGGGATCGAAGGTTCAAATGAATAATGTATTTGTTTTTCCTGCCGCGGTGTTTTCCTCAGAGCTATCTCTGTGCAAATAGAAGCCTGTGGACACTCAAATTATTCCCGTGCTGGTTTTCTGAGAACTGCGACGTTATGAGGAGCGCAAGCCGAGTGAAGCATACTGCGGAGCGCAGGAAAACACTGGAACTGTGATTCCCTACGAGCAGCAGAGTCTGTCAAGCGCATGAGTGTTCAAAACACCTTGCACATTTGCGTCACACGCTGGACAAATGCTGCCCTCCCCAAGTCCCAAGCTCTTTGGAAGTGAGAAAGTCAGATATATAAGCTAATCACCAATTGACACCTTAAACCTAGGCTGCAGTCGTCTATACACTGTAGTCTAGCCAAGGTTGGGGAAGATCCATAGCTCAGAGTCATAGTTGTAAGGGGTTGAAGGGGTTGGGCTAGATGGCCTTTGGGGTCCCCCTTCTAACGCTACAATTCTGTGGTTCTGTGACTCTAATGGGGATGAGCCCATACGCATCCGAGACAAAGCCCCAGGGCAAAGGATGAGGCTGCTGGGCAGCTTTTATCCAAGAAACCAGAATGCCTGGGAAGAAGAGGAACTCAGAGCTGATATGACACATCCGCAGAGGCAGTCAGGCCTAAGAGTTGCTTTTCGGTGAAATGACAGTTCCCTGATCAGAACTGCCTATCAAATCAAGACACATCCTTGCCACACGACGCCATCCACTGTAACAAGTTGTCTCTGGGGTACTGCAATACAGTGGTACCTCCGTTTACGAACTTAATCCGTTCTGGAATTCCGTTCTTAAACCGAAACCGTTCTGAAACCGGTGCCTGCTTTCCTTAATGAGGCCTCCCGCTGCCGGTGCCCTTCCACCGTTCAGATTCCGTTCTTAGACTGAAGTAAAGTTCACAAACTGGGACACTACTTCCGGTTTTGCGGAGTTCGTAAACCGAATCGTTGGTAAACAGGACTGTTCTTAACCGAAGAAAAGGTAAAGGGACCCCTGACCATCAGGTCTAGTTGTGGCCGACTCTGGGGTTGCGGCGCTCATCTTGCTTTATTGCCGAGGGAGCCGGCGTACAGCTTTCAGGTCATGTGGCCAGTATGACTAAGCCGCTTCTGGTGAACCATAGCAGTGCATGGAAACGCCATTTACCTTCCCGCCAGAGTGGTACCTATTTATCTACTTGCACTTGGATGTGCTTTCAAACTGCTAGGTTGGCAGGAGCAGGGACTGAGCAACGGGAGCTCACCCCGTCATGGGGATTCAAACTGCTGACTTTCTGATTGGCAAGTCCTAGGCTCTGTGGTTTAACCCACAGCGCCACCCGCGTCCCTATAACCGAGGTACCACTGTAATAATAATAAAAACCACACAAAATGATTAATTCTGGAAATGATCTGCATAAAACCAAGGGCGACAGTAGCCATGTCAAGAAGGTATGTGCACATGCATTCAAACACACACACACACACACCCCTGTAATTCCTGGTGGTGAAGCTCAGTTGTGCTGGGCGCAGCTTTGCAAAGAGGCAATTTCTCGCAGACAACTCAACTCACAGAAACTTGCTTTAATTAGAGTTCTGGGTCTGCAGGGCACCGGCCTCCGGGAAAATTCAAGGAGAAGGCGATGGTGCTTATAAAACTCCAGGCGGATCGGCGCACATATAAACCACATTACAGGCCGTAATCAAAAGAGGATCAGGTGGGTGGGGGAACCATCACAGAAAACTCTCCTCCGCTCTGCTACGGAGGATCAAAGAGCAGAAACAAGTTTTTGGGTCCTCCCAAAGACTCTGCCTTGGGTTAGGTGACGGGGTTGGGAAGGCTGCAGTTCAATTGCTTCCATTCCCCACTTTTCAAGCCAAAGGCCACTCCCAGCCCTCCTGTCTCCTCCTCCTCTGCTTGCAAAAGCACTTCCCCAGCAGAGAGAATTAGCAAGGCATGCGAATGACTTCATAGCTGCTCCTGCAATAGGAACCAGGGTGTGTGCCCCTGCGAAAGGCCTGGAACAGCTGTCGAGGGAGCAGCCACGTTTGGGGCAGGGCGTACGGGCAGTCAGGACTATTTCCCAAACCCGCGGCGTTTCTGACGCTGCTCATCTCCAGCCGACGCCAGTCACCCAAGGACAGAAAACGGACAGAGGGATTACTGAGAATTACAACTCGGCTAATCGCACACACAAGTCCCGGGCAAGGAAGGTCACGGGAATCTAGGTCATGCACGCCAGAGTGTGACACTTCCAAGTCGGTGCTTGATGCTACCTAACCCATTTACTCGGGGTGTGTAGGAACACAAAGCTATGGTTTCCCCAGTAGTGATGTATGGAAATGAGAGCTGGACCATAAAGAAGGCTGGTCGCCGAAGAATTGATGCTTTTGAATTATGGTGCTGGAGGAGACTCTTGAGAGTCCCATGGACTGCAAGAAGATCAAACGTATCCATTCTTAAGGAAATCAGCCCTGAGTGCTCACTGGAAGGACAGATCCTGAAGCTGAGGCTCCAATACTTTGGCCACCTCATGAGAAGAGAAGACTCGCTGGAAAAGACCCTGATGTTGGGAAAGATGGAGGGCACAAGGAGAAGGGGACGACAGAGGACGAGATGGTTGGACAGTGTTCGCGAAGCTACCAGCATGAGTTTGACCAAACTGCGGGAGGCAGTGGAAGACAGGAGTGCCTGGTGTGCTCTGGTCCATGGGGTCACGAAGAGTCGGACACAACTAAACTAAACGACTAAACAACGACAACAAAGTGTTCTTAAGAGACATCCATTCCCTGCCCTGAGCTACAATTCATCAGCTACAACCATCACGACTAAACAACTAAACAACAACAACAACATGTAGGAACACAAGAACCTAGGCTTGATTTGAGATTCCGGGCGTTTGACTAGATGATGCTCGAGGGTCAACCCTTCCAATACTAGGGGGTTCTATTATTCTATGCTGAGACCACCCACCTCCTTTGCTCAGCGGTGTCTGACTGGCAGTGGCTCCCCAGAGTTCCACACAGTATGAAATTAAACACACACAGAAAAACGAAATCGCTGGACAGCACAGCAGTTAAGAAACCAACGAGTTTGCAGCCAAAACAAACAGATAAATCAATAAACTCAAAACAGCCAATGGCATTCAAAATAGATAAAGCTATTGTTGCCTAAATGACACACACACACACCATCCCTGCTCTCTCTGTGATGAAAGTTACAGCTACAGTGGTACCTTGGTTGTCGAACTTAACCCGTTCCGGGAGTCCACTCGACTCCCGGAACAGTTTGAAAACCAAGGCGCAGCTTCCGATTGGCTGCAGGAGCGTCCTGCACTCAATCGGGCGCCGCGAAAGCCGTGTCAGATGTTATGCTTCCGAAAAACTCACTTCCACATTTGTGGCGTTCAGGAGCCGATTTGTTTGGGAGCTAAGCCATTCGAGAAATGATTGTTCATTTACCCCACATGGCTGCCCTGCTCACAGCTGTGAAGAATACTCTTACATTATGTCACCACTAGGAAAAAGAGCATAGAACAGGCCGGTACAGTGGTACTTCGGGTTACAGACGCTTCAGGTTACAGACACTTCCGGTTACAGACTCCGCTAACCCAGAAATAGTACCTCGGGTTAAGAACTTTGCTTCAGGATGAGAACAGAAATCATGCGGCGGTGGCGCGGTAGCAGCAGGAGGCCCCATTAGCTAAAGTGGTGCTTCAGGTTAAGAACAGTTTCAGGTTAAGAACGGACCTCCAGAACAAATTAAGTTCTTAACCCGAGGTACCACTGTATATAGGTGGACTGTCCCAGAATCAGCTGGCTTTTCTTCTTTAAGTTCTCAAAGCTCTTAACCCAGATCAAGGTTGTCATCTGAAATAGCCAGATGTTTAACTGATGATCACGGTCAGCCCTTCGTTTATTTTTCAGCAAAGCCGCCTTGGCAAAAAAGGGCAACTAGATGTTCGATTTGGTGACTGCAACCCTGGTTTAAGGAGCCATTTGGTGCCTGGCTTCTATATCTGAGTTCCTAACACTGGGCACATGTCTTGCGCACTTCACTGCTGTGATGTGCAGGAGACAGAGTGGCTGTGACTGGACCCCAAACACCCAGTTGAGCCCGGGGGCAGAGTTATGGACTTGAAGATATTCTCTCTCCCCAAAGGCTTGGCGCAGATTCCACCACCATTAGGGAGGAGAGCTTGGATAAACCATCAGCCCCGTTGAAAGACAGCAAACTGGCAAATAAGGGCAGCAAAAGACCCGCCCATGGTTCAAAACGATGCTCTCCTTTGAGAAGGCAGACATGCCTGAATCCATTAATGCTCTTTAATAGGCGAGCGAACGCCCTGCCAATAAAGCTGTCTGAGTTAACTAGCTGCCTACTCTGACAAGTCACTCCAGGTGAAAGGGCCAGGGGAAGGAGAGGACAGGAAGATGGGAGGCTGTCATTTGCTCCCGGGAGTTGCAAGGCTGATGATGATGTCTCGGGGGAAATTCCCAACTCAACGGCACGCCTCTCTGGTAGCAAAGCAAGCAGCATTTCCAAAACAGAAAAATAAAAAGAGGTGTGTGTGTGCAAAGGCCAGAACTGGCTCGCCAGGGGTGGCGCAGTGGTTAGATGTCAGACTAGGACCTGGGAGACAAGGGTTCGAATCCCCACACGGCCACTCCAGGTGACTCATTACAAGCTACAAGAAAGTAAGAGCTGTTTGACTGTGGAATGGTCTCCTTCGAGAGGCTGTGGACTCTCCTGCCTTGGAGGTTTTTAAGCAAACGGCCATCTGTCAGGGATGCTTTAGCAGAAATTCCTGCATTGCAAGGGGGGCTGGACTAGATGACCCCTGGTGTCCCGTTCCAACTCTACAATTCTATCCATAAATGCCAGTAAAGAAAATACAGGAGGGCCTTGGTTTAATTCCCGACATATTAGATAGGCTAGGGAGAGACTCCTGTCAGAATTCCTGGACAGCTGCTGCCAGTCCGTGTAGACAATGCTGGCTACAAAGGTCACCCATTTCTGGAAAACACAGGAGTGTTCTTGTGTTTGAATCCTGATTGTGGGTTTCTCACAGGGTTGCCCACTGTAAGAACAGGGTGTTGGACCGGATGAGTCCCTGGCCGGATCCTGCACGCTCCCCTTGCGTTCCCAGAAACTCAGTGGCAATATTTTCCTGTCGCTTTCAGGAGTAGAGGAATGAATGAATGAATTCTATTATTTCGGTCACAGACCAGTTCCAGCCCACATACAATATCAAGGAAGTCATAAAACGCGATAGGGATAGATTTGAATTTGCAGTTAGGTATAACAGGCACAATACAGATATAGCAACAGTTTAAAAATATATAAATTAAAACTTAGTCACTAACATATAACCTAAAATTATCATTTAAAACCTTAATCATTATGATAGCACAGCTTGTTCCCTAAGTTTTATGGCAATCGCACAGAATTTGGCCACCCTTAACGTGATCTCAGGATCCTTGTCCTCTACCAGGGATTTTAGACACTGAAGTTCGGATTCATTTGGATATTTTTGCATAGCAGGGGTAATAAATACCAAGGATATATCCCCGTAGAAACGGCAGCGTAACAAGGCATGAGAGACAGTTTCTACCTCCATCAAGCCGCAGGGGCACAGAGGAATGAAATAAAGAACACAGAACTTAGCAGGAGGAGAAGTGACCCAAATGAGTTTTACGCCGGGCCAAACTAAAGGAAAGGCATCACTTTGTGTGCGATAAGGAACTGTGCAGAGCAGGTAAAGACTGGGGTGTTATCAAATGGAACAGGCCGACACCGAAGGACACTGTGGGTGTAAAGACAACATCAGCCAATAGCAAGGCAGATTAGCGGCAAAAAAAGAGAAATGAGCAGCTGGGTATAAGGCCCTGAGAGTTCACGCAGCCTTACTCATATGCTAGCACAGGTGCCCAAAACAAATGGCGGTAAAAGGAAATTATGCTATGTCTTGTTTCTTTTTTTTAAAGGAACAATACAGTGGTACCTTGGGTTAAGAACTTAACTCGTTCTGGGGGGTCTGTTCTTAACCTGAAGCACCACTTTAGCTAATGGGGCCTCCCACTGCCGCTGCGCAATTTCTGTTCTCATCCGGAAGCAAAGTTCTTAACCCAATGTACTATTTCTGGGTTAGCAGAGTCTGTACAGTGGTACCTCTGGATGCGAACGGGATCCGTTCCGGAGCAACCCAATTAAAATTCAACCTGGAATATTTAACTCTCTGCTTCACCCTCCACAGGGATTTCTGGGAACTGTAGTTTTCTGATGAGGATATGGACTTTCAAGAGAAAATTCTGAGCGCCGTCATAAAACTAACATTCTCAGGTTTCCTTGGGTGGTTTTTTTATTTTTTTATTTTTTAGGGATGGTTAAACTGATATACATAGCTGTCAACTGTCCCTTATTTCGCGGGAATCTCCCTTATCCCAGCGCCATGTCTCGCTGCTGTTCCTTATTGATGATGTCCCTTAAATTTCGCAGGTTTCAAAGGAAGCAGCTCCTCTCCCACCCTCCCTGCCGGCCAGGGAGGAGGGAGGCTCCAACTGTGTTGCTTGGCTGCGTGGCTCACCCAATAAGGAGTCTAAGAACGACTGGGGGGTGGAGCTTGCATGCCTTGTGCCAATCAAATCGGCCGTGTTGCCTGGGGACTCGCCGTTGCTCAGCGCTTCCCAGCAGAGAGGTGACGGTGGTTTTCCTTGCTGCATCCCCTTTGCAGGGTTGCTGCGCTGTGGGAACCACCGCTTGAGGCTTCGTTTGGCTGCTGGCTGGGCTTTCTGCCTTTGGCTCGGAGGGGCTCAGAAGTTGAACATACCTGTGCCCGGAAAATCCCTTATTTTGGCTGCTGATCCCTTGTTTTTGAGGCTGCTGGTCCCTTATTTTCAAATCTGTAAGTTGACAGCTATGCTGATATAAGATTGCTGCACACTGCAATGCAGACTCTCCCAAATGGACCTCACAGTTAACTCCTCCAACTTTACCCAACACAATGATGTTTGTATCCTACCTTCTCCACTGGCTTCATTCTGAAGATGATATGCCACAATGACATGTCAGAGGTAACAACCATCAATCCCTGTTTTCCTGCATTTCCATTACAACGTTGAGAGCCGGGGTAAGTGGCCCTCCCCCGCTCAAATTAATGATTAATTCAATCAAGATCCTGGCCTTTGTTCTCAGAACTACCTCATTTGGACATATAAAAGCTTATTCTAACTCTATATTCTGATTCCAATTTGATTACTAACCTTCGCTTATGTAGCCAAAACAGCTATAGCGGCGCAGCTGATTTTATTATTTTGCTTGTAAATTGTTTTGCTTGTGTTTTGCCTTGACACACATACAAAACACAATTAAGAACAGAAGAGCTATGCTGGTTCAGGCCAATGGCCCATCTGGTTTACCACCCTATTCTCACAGTGACCAACCAGATGCTGGTGGAAATTCTATTATTATTATTATTATTATTCATCATTATCATTAGTACTAATAAAGGTAAAGTACCCCTGACAGTTAAGTCCAGTCACGAACGATTCTGGGGTTGCGGCGCTCATCCCGATTTACTGGCCGAGGGAGCCGGTGTTTGTCCACAGACAGTTTTTCTGGGTCATGTGGCCAGCATGTCTAAGCCGCTTCTGGCGAAACCAGAGCAGCGCATGGAAACACCGTTTACTTTCCCGCCGGAGTGGTACCTATTTATCTACTTGCACTTTTTGGCATGCTTTCGAACTGCGAGGTTGGCAGGAGCTGGGACCGAGCAACAGGAGCCCACCCCGTCACGGGGATTCGAACCACCAACCTTCTGATCAGCAAGCCCAAGAGGCTCAATGGTTTAGACCACAGCGCCACCCAATAGTGGTATATAAAATTGTGTGTGTGTGTGTGTGTTTGAATACTAACACTCAGACACACAAAAAAAACAACCAAACCACCCCACCCTTACTTAAAGGTAAAGATAAAGGAACCCCTGACCATTATGTCCAGTCACGAACGATTCTGGGGTTGCGGCGCTCATCCCGATTTACTGGCCAAGGGAGCTGGTGTTTGTCCGCAGACAGTTTTTCTGGGTCACGTGGCCAGCATGACTAAGCCGCTTCTGGCGAACCAGAGCGGCGCACGGAAACGCCGTTTACCTTCCCGTCGGAGCGGAACGTATTTATCTACTTGCACTATGACGAGCTTTCAAACTGCTAGGTTGGCAGGAGCAGGGACCGAGCAACGGGAGCTCACCCCGTCGTGGGGATTCGAACCACCAACCTTCCGACCGGCAAGTCTTAGGCTCTGTGATTTAACCCACAGCGCCACCCGCGTCCCTTTTTTTAGGCTTGCCATATTTTGAAGAGCAAAAAAGAGGACACATTTGCCGACTCCTACTTTTATCTATGGATCGCTATGACGACTCTTATTTTAAATACCCTTAACTATACGTAGGCTATAGAAGCTGTGATACATTGCTAGTAGCTGTTCTTAACTTTCAACAAAAAAATAGTAATAATAATAATAATAATAATAATAATAATAATAATAGATATTGCTCCCTCACCACACGAAAAGTATTGGGGCTCACGTCCACATCTTTGTGAACATCAGTGTGCACAGAACAATTTAATTAAACTGTTTAAAATGTACATATGGACTCTCCTTAAGGGCAGGGGGGATGTTAACTCTCGCCTTTCCAGACTCCTTCTCCAAGATTTTTGTAGATGAGCCAGCGTCCTTTGAGTTTCGCCACAAGAGAAGGGATTTATATGTGATGTAGCTAGTTTAAGATGCTGCTCTGTTGTGATTCTCTGCTTAGCTGGGTGCCTTACATCTGAGTATAATGCACTAGAATTTTTTTCTTGGGTTACTGTAAACAAATAAAAAAAAACCCAGACATTTTGCCAAATTTTGAAAATATACCCGGACAGAAACTTTAATCCTGAAAAAAGAGGACATGTCCTGGAAAAGGAGGACTCATGGCAACCCTGCATAAGCAGCCATACTCAGATGCCTGGTGTCTGGGACTTGGCAAATGACATGGCTATCTGTCTGTGGATCAGGCCAGGCCTGTCTCTCCCTGTCTTCATGCAACCCTCATAACCCTTTTCCAGACTCAAGGTATCCTGGTACCTAGGGAAAAGGGAGACCTGCCCAAAGTTTTGCCTTGCAAATCAGTGCTGGTGTGAAAAGAGCATTACACCTAATTAGCTGTGATGGTTAGCTGTGCTCTGCAGTTAAATCCTTTCATCTGAAGTGATACAAGATGAAGAGGCATTTTAAAAGGCCTCCGTAGATGCAATCAGCATCCCTCAGCTCCACTTTTCATGAAAGAAATAATTCTGATGTTATCTTCAGATAGGTGCTTTGCAGACCACGCAAACATTTAGAGGATATTAAGGAAGTTTGCCTCATTGAAAAAAACCCCAAGATTCACAAGGGCTTTGTTCTCACAAACAGTTACTCCGGCTTTCAAAGGACTTTCACTGTGGTTTGGACTCCTCAGAAGGAATTAAGGGAGGAAACAAACAGGATTGTCGTGAGAGAGGAGCATGCACCCCTGTTTCTAAAATGCTTGGGGGAGACAAGGAATCCTCAATGCATTGGGGGAGGAAATGGGCTCACGATCCTATATAATAAAGGCATTTTATCCTACGAACTCGTACCAGTTTTATACCGGATTTGCCAGTGCTTCCCACCAAATAAGGCTGGGAATTAGTCTGGTGAGGGTGATCTGAATTCTCTGTTAGAATTCCTTGTCGACTTCCACTCAGATTTCCTGGTGGAGGTGCATGTTGGGATAGCCACTTGCAGACAGAAGCCATCTGGAGCAAATTGTTCGGCTAAACTCTTTGCCCCTGCAGGTATCTCACTGGCGTGGGCTCGTGCTGCTTACTCCAGATCTCTGCATATGTTGGAAACAGGACGCATTTAACTGTAAGGGGTTAACTTTCGGTATAGGGTACAATAAGGTAAAGGTGAAGGGACCCCTGACCATTAGGTCCAATGGTGACCGACTCTGGGGTTGCGGCGCTCATCTCGCTTTATTGGCTGAGGGAGATGGCGTACAGTTTCCGGGTCATGTGGCCAGCATGACTAAGCCCCTTCTAGCAAACCAGAGCAGTGCACGGAAACGGCGTTTACCTTCCTGCTGGAATGGTACCTATTTATCTACTTGCACTTTGATGTGCTTTCAAACTGCTAGGTTGGCAGAAGCTGGGACTGAGCAACAGGAGCTCACCCCGTCGCGGGGTTTGAACCGCCGACCTTCTGATCGGCAAGTCCTAGGCTCTGTGGTTTAACCCACAGCACCATCCACGTCCCATATAGGGTACAATATCTCCCCCCAAAACACACACACACACACTATGTCAACAGATTGCCCTTGCGTTCTCAAATAATATAACTTCGATCTGTGATCAATAATGCAACTTCCCTGCCAACCGCACTTATTTAGCAGACAAAATATAAGCCGTTCTGAATGGCACACAGGTGAAAACACAGGACCTTGGTGCGAATTCCGTGCATCGCTCTTAATGCAGAAACAGGTTCCCACAACTTTGCTGTAGGTTTGAAGTTCTGAATGTTTCACAGCACAGTCTGCTCAGAGGTAAATCTGACCGACTAAATTGCTGGTAGTTGGGTGTACTCAGGATTGCAATTTTAAGCGTGCGCCTTAGGAGTGTGCATTAACTACCGCATGCAAAGCGCAGGACATGTTAATGAGAAGGTGCTTTCCTGCATTGTCTGGGAACGTATTTTCTCTTCCTCCAAGCCACCTCTGGGGAGTCATCTTTCCTTGGAGGAAGACGGCGCTGGAGATTATTGTAAATAATCATCCTGAGTTGAGCAGGGCTACAGAAGCAAGCACACAGGTGTCAGGCAAGTGCAAGCATTCACAGGGACCTCACTCGCTCTGACTCTGACAGGCAGCCACTTCTTGTTTTTAACCGGGCATACCAGGAACAGAAGGGAAGCGGGTGGTGCTGTGGGTTAAACCACAGAGCCTACGGCTTGCCGATCGGAAGGTCGGCAGTTCAAATCCCCACGACGGGCTGAGCTCCTGTTGCTCTGTCCCAGCTCCTGCCAACCTAGCAGTTCGAAAGCACACCAGTGCAAGTAGATAAATAGGTACTTCTCCGGCGGGAAGGTAAACGGCATTTCCGTGCGCTGCTCTGGTTTGCCAGAAGCGGCTTAGTCATGCTGGCCACATGACCCGGAAGCTGTACGCCGGCTCCCTCGGCCAATAAAAAGAGATGAGCGCTGCAATCCCAGAGTCGGTCACGACTGGACCTAATGGTCAGGGGTCCCTTTACCTTACCAGGAACAGAATCCGGGACATTCTGCATCCGAGGAGCACCTCCTCAAGCACCAGAAATCCTGTAAGCGCAACCTGGTGCCCTGCTGATGTTGCTGGACTCAAGCTCCCATCAACCCCAGCCAGCACCGTCAACAGCCAGGGATGATGGGAGTTGTAGTCCAACCAACTTCTGGTTGGCTCGGGAAGGCGGCACTAAGCATTTATGGAGTAAAGCTAAAGCCGCTGGTCTTTTATCTGTATGCTGCCTGCAAAACTTCAACTCCTCTGCAAGGAAAACAGGCGGAATTATGCTTTCCCACCCATGCACTAAACTTTTGGCACACCTCTCCGAGTCCCAATATCCTACTGTAACTAAGCCAAAGTACATTTAATTGAAATTAATGATCTAGCCTTTCCCTGTTCGCCCTGCCTTTCTCTTCAACCTCCCTCATGTCTATTTCTAGATTGCAACCCCCCTAAGGACCTACCCTCTCACCCTTTGATACGTGTCACGGACAGGACTGGATTTGCATTAACGACAATGGAGGCCATGTGGGATAAAATGTCGGACACCATAGAAATGTTGAGTTGGAAGGGACCACGAGGGTCATCTAGCCCAACCCCTGCACTGCAGAAATCTGCCCAACGTGGGGCTCGAACCCATGACCCTGAAACTAAGAGCCTCCGTGATCTACCAACTGAACTATCTAACGTGAGAGATGCATAGATAGGAACACAGGAATTCACCTTATACTGAGTCAGACAACTGGACCATCTAGCTTGGTATGGTCTACACTGACTGGCAGCAGCTCTCCAGGGTTTGGGGCTGGGGACCTCTCCCAGTCTTCCTGAAGATGCTGGTAATTCGAGCAAAGCAGCTGCTCCACCTCTAACTGATTGCAGGTAAATGTGCACTCACTGGGTCGCCATTGTCAAGTTGCCATCTTCCAGCTTAGCTTAGCTCAGAGAACTGATCAGTCAGTGGCCAAGTCAAGGGAAGGGGTGCAAGCTCAGTGGGAGAGGACATCCATTGCATGCAAAAGGTCAAAGGTTCAACCCATTGCATCTTCATTATCGAGTCCAGTATTCCATGCCCAGGGACGCGGGTGGTGCTGTGGTCTAAACCACAGAGCCTAGGGCTTGCTGATCAGAAGGTCGGCGGTTTGAATCCCAGCGACGGGGTGAGCTCCCGTTGCTCGGTCCCTGCTCCTGCCCAACTAGCAGTTCAAAAGCATGTCAAGTGCAAGTAGATAAATAGGTACCATTCTGGCGGGAAGGTAAACGGCGTTTCCGTGCACTGCTCTGGTTTGCTAGAAGGGGCTTAGTCATGCTGGCCACATGACCCGGAAGCTGTACGCCGGCTCCCTCAGCCAGGAAAGCGAGATGAGCGCCGCAACCCCAGAGTTGTCCGCGACTGGACCTAATGGTCAGGGGTCCATTCCATGCCCAGAGTGGCTGAACAGATGCCTAAGGGAAGGCAGAAGTTGGGCATGAATGAAATAGCTTATAAAATCCTGGCATTCAGTGGCATAGTTGTCTCAAACCCTTGGTGAGTCAGGGACTCTCCCTACATGTGAAGACAGGCTCCGGTGGATTGGGCAGAAGAGACCAATAGTGAGTCCAACGGTCAAGAAGGTGGCTTTCTGAGTCTTCCAACATTCGATTCCTGCATTACAGGGGGCTGGACTCACGAAATGACCCATGGGATCCCTTCCAACTCTACCATTCTCTGATTCAATTCAGCTTCATCAGGTGACTCCTGGACCTAGCATGATGAGGAATGGAGGAAAACCCTCTTTCTGTTCAGGCTCCTCTGCGAAACTCTGCTGCTGACCCAATGGCCTGACTCTGAATTAGGCAGCATCCAATCCTCTGAAGCACATGCAGATGGAGCCCTGATCCCTCGGCCTCCAGGGAGGGAGAGCAAAAGTGCTGCTTCTCACGCTCTTGTCCGTGTAGACGCCACCTCAAATGCGGAGTGACTTCTGGCAGCAGATCAGGATTCTCCCAGCAGAGCCAGAAACCCGCCTCTACTGAGCAAGCAGGAAAGCTGTCATGTCACAGTGTCTGCGGCCAAAAGTCATTTCCGTGGAAAGGGAGAGGGAACCAGAAGGCAAGACTCCTCCTTTTTTCCCTGGAAGGATGCGTCTGGGAAGTTAAGAGCACACAGCTCCCGTCTGGCTTCTCAAAGCACCCCAAAGGCAGATAAAAGCCTGGGAACGTGGGCGTATCCCAAGCAAGCTCTTCTCTAACCTTAGCCAGACTACAGTCCCTTAACCTTAATCTACTCACAGCCAGGTTAGCCAACACAGTGCCCACCAGCCCTTTTCTAAAACTAATCCAGAATGCGGCAGCTAGACTGGTGACTGGGAACGGCCACCGAGACCACATAACACCGGTCTTGAAAGACCTACATTGGCTCCCATCACGTTTCCGAGCACAATTCAAAGTGTTGGTGCTGACCTTTAAAGCCCTAAACGGCCTCGGTCCAGTATACCTGAAGGAGCGTCTCCACCCCCATCGTTCTGCCCTGGACACTGAGGTCCAGCGCCGAGGGCCTTCTGGTGGTTCCCTCAGTGCGAGAAGCCAAGTTACGGGGAACCAGGCAGAGGGCCTTCTCGGTAGTGGCACCCGCCCTGTGGAACGCCCTCCCACCAGATGTCAAAGAGAACAACAATTACCAGACTTTTAGAAGACATCTGAAGGCAGCCCTGTTTAGGGAAGCTTTTAATGTTTAACAGACCACTGGATTTTAATACTTTGTTGGAAGCCGCCCAGAGTGGCTGGGGAGACCCAGCCAGACGAGTGGGGTATAAATAATAAATTTTATTATTATTACTATTCTTATTATTCTTGTTGTTATTATTGTAGACTATAACTTTCATCATCCCTGGCCACTGGTTGATAGAAGCCGTGATCCAACAAACGACTTCGCTACCCCTGACTTACAGGATTTTCCCCGTGGTAAAAAACCCGTAAAAGCTCTTTGTATGGGGGAAAGGACATCAACATGATACTAACAGCAGACTCATACTCAGAGTATAGATTTTAATATAGCAAAAGGTGCTGCCAGCCACAGACTTGAGAGCGAGAAAGAGGTGCATGCCTGCTTGTGGGACCTCCAGGATTTGCAAATGCAATAATAATAATTATTATTATTATTATTATTATTATTATTATTATTATTATTATTTGGGGGAAGGGAAATGATGGGGAGTGTTTGAGGGCGCCGGGAAAGCTCAAAGTAAACAGAGCCTGCTCAGCGGGCAAGGAGTAGTGGCTGGGTATTTGGGGAGATGGGGGAATGGAACGAAGTTTCCTGCGAGACTGCGCGGCTGTCTGCCAACCTGAGAAGAGTTCACCCCAATCCCGAACACCCGCTGCCATTACAAGTCCGCCTTCAATAACAAAATTCTGGGAGCCCTGTGGCAAGCAATTTAAGAAGTGGAATGGTACAAAGAGACATAACTTGGAGGACACCCCCTGCGCCCAAGATATGCAAAAAAAAAAAATTATGCTTTTAAAAACAATCTCCTTTTAAAAACAAAAGAACACCCTGCAGACAACATCTATATGTCTGGCAGATTCCTTTCATGGGAACGGACCATTAAAAGCGTGAGAGAATGGGTCCAAGGAACAGAAAGGAAGAGGAAGCCGCCTTAGATCGGATTTTAATATATGCCAGAAACTGATCCTTGCTTATCATCTCTTCCTTGGTTCTTTTTAATAAGGGATGGCAGGGATTGAATTTGGGACCTTCTGCAGGAAAAGCATGTGTTTAACCTACTCGGCTCCGATCTACCCTCTGTTTCTTTAGCTCCCCCTACCTGTGGGGTGGTGCAAGAAGATCAAACCTATCCATTCTGAAGGAAATCAGCCCTGAGGCTGATCTGGAAAGACAGATCCTGAAGTTGAGGCTCCAATACTTTGGCCACCTCATGAGAAGAGAAGACTCCCTGGAAAAGACCCTGATGTTGGGAAAGATGGAGGGCACAAGGAGAAGGGGACGACAGAGGACGAGATGGTTGGACAGTGTTCTCGAAGCAACTAACATGAGTTTGAGAACACTGCGGGAGGCAGTGGAAGACAGGAGTGCCTGGCGTGCTCTGGTCCGAAGAGTCGGACACGACTAAACGACTAAACAACAGCTACACCTGTGGGGTGGGGGGAATGATGCTACTACTCTGGGCAACCCAGGGAGGAGGAACCCAGGGAGGAGGTGGCGCAATTCTTTCCATGCACTCGACTCTCAGACTTTGCCCCACAGGGTTCACTGCCTGCTGTACACCCAGCCATTAACTCTCTGATGCAGCACAGAGGTGAGGGGTTAATGCCCCCATCTTTCTGCAGAGCACCCACTAACCCACCACTCAGCTCCCTGTAGCACCCATTTGTTTTCTGGGCCACTGAGACAGGTGAGCACCTCAATCCACACACACACACCCCCACTCACTTTTTGGCCACCCAAATCACCGCCTTTCCCGCCCCTCCTTTGAGACCCTCCCCGAGTCCTCGCACTCCACTAATTTCAAAAAGTCCCAAGATGAGCTTTTCTTTGAGGGCATGACTGATTCAGAAAGTTTAGAAGCGCGCCGGTAATAGCAGGGTGCAAGTTCAAAACTGTTCCCGCCTGTGACTAACACCGGTGCTATGCATCTGTTCAAAGTGGTTCACACACTGTATCTCGGCGATCTGTAAGACTAACCCTCTTGTTCGGCAGGTCAGCTTTATCCCCATGCTGCAGACGGGGGAACTGAGGCCAAGAGATTATAATGACTTATCTAAGAAACCACCCTGGGAATTCACAGCTGAAAGAAGATTCGACTCAGGGGATTTCCCATTGCGCAGCGCACACGCTCTCTTGGCTGAGACAGCTCTCTCCACAGCCTATTGCCCTCCAGGCCTTTTGGACTACAAATCCCATCAGCACAGCTGCCTTAGCTGGGGCTGATGGGAATTGTAGTCCAAGGCACCGAATCGGGGAAGACTGGACTGGACCGTGTCTTCTGCATCTTCTGCAGAGGGTGCCTTGCTTACAAGCTGGGGCAGGGCAGGTTACGCAGCAGCTCTTGAACCCGGATCCAGCGAAAAGCACAGGCCTACAATCGCATCCCCGTTCCCTGGATCAGCTGTAGCTGCGGTCGTTCACAAACTGCAGGCCCCGATCTTTTCGCATGACGCTTCCTCGCGTTATGCTTCTGCTACATGGGAGACCATTTCGCCCCAGTTATCAGAAAGCACCAGATTAATTGCTATTAATGGATATTATCTGCAAAGCAGCATCCACTTGCATGGCGCTTGGCAAGCTCGCAGTAAAGGGACAAGCCTTGTGCCCAGTGAATTCGATCTGGGAGGAGGATACAAAGAGATGGGGAGGGAGGTGAAGGTGAGGATGAATTGCTGACTATGCCTTTAGCCTAGCAATGCATGTGTATACCTGAAGGAGTGTCTCCACCCCTATTGTTCAGCCTGGACACTGACGTCCAGCTCCAAGGGCCTTCTGGTGGTTCCCTCACTGTGAGAAGTGAGGTTATAGGGAACCAGGCAGAGGGCCTTCCCGGTGGTGGCACCTGCCCTGTGAAATGCCCTCCCATCAGATGTCAAATACACAAACAACCATCTGACTTTTAGAAGACATCTGAAGGCAGCCCTGTTTAGGGGAGTTTTTAATGTTCAATGCTTTATTGTGTTTTTAATATTCTGTTGGGAGCTGCCTAGAGTGGCTGGGGAAACCCAGCCATATGGGCGGTGTGTAAATAATAAATTATTATTATTATTATTATTATTATTATTATTATTATTATTTGAAACTGAGAACCTTTGGTAGCGCATCTCCCATCCCGTCGATTCGTAAAGACCAAAAGTATGTGTCTGCTTGTTTGTTTATGAATTCCCCTTCCTCTGAAATACGAAGCACATCAAACACTGATGTGAAGCATGTACAAACTAAACATTAAACAACAAAATCATTTTTTTTAAAAAAAAATGATTGATGGGTTTCCCTTATTTATTTAACCTGGGACAATTTCTTTTCTCCCTCTTCTAATGGCTATTGCCATTCACCCTCTCTCCTGAAGACCAGTTAGCAAAGCACATCCGGAATTGAATTCGCTCCCCCAGGGAGGCAGGGATGCCCACCAACTCGGATGGCTTTAAAAGAAGATTAGAGAAATGATAGGAGTCAAAGCCTACCAATGGCTATTAGCTGTGATTGTCTATATGCAACTGGTTGGCCACTGTGAGAACAGAATGCTGGACGATGGGCCAGGGGCCTGACCCAGCCAGGGGTCTTCTAATGTTCTTAAGCAATCACATACATGCGCACACCGGCGCACACTGCCTCCCGCGCCTCAAAGAAACCTCAGTACGTAGTCAGCGCACTGCAACAAAGGAGAAGCTTTTGCAACTTCACAACAAGAAGCTGACACCTGAACAAGATTGCAGAAGAGCGGCAGCTGTTTGCCTGCCAAAGCCAGAAAGGTATGATGAAATAGACTCTTGTGTTTGGGAATTCATGCTGCGATAAATCTGCCTTTAATGTGCCTGAGTTCCCTCTGCCTTTTTCACGTCCAAAGATTAATTTAGACCAAAGGGGTGGGGGGGGGAGAGAAACTTGCTTTTTCTTTCTACTTATTATGGCACGCTTGGGTTCCAAGACTGCTCCACCAATCTCTCACTCCTTAAGAGATCATCAAACACCTTCCCAGCTTCATGCAACCCAGCCACATGGGCGGGGTACAAATAATAAAGTTGTTATTAAAATATTAAAATCAGGTGCTCTACTGCTGATCTATAGCCATCCCTTACCCTAATTTAGGGCAGGTTACACCTCCAGAGGGGGACGTGGGTGGCGCTGTGGGTTAAACCACAGAGCCTAGGACTTGCCGATCAGAAGGTCGGCAGTTCGAATCCCCGTGACGGGGTGAGCTCCCGTTGCTCGGTCCCTGCTCCTGCCAACCTAGCAGTTCGAAAGCACACCAGTGCAAGTAGATAAATAGGTACCGCTCCAGCAGGAAGGTAAATGGCGTTTCCGTGCGCTGCTCTGGTTTGCCAGAAGTGGCTTAGTCATGCTGGCCACATGACCCAGAAGCTGTACACCGGCTCCCTCGGCCAATAAAGCGAGATGAGCGCCGCAACCCCAGAGTCGGCCACGACTGGACCTAATGATCAGGGGTCCCTTTAGCTTTACACCTCCAGATGTTGCTGAACTACAACTCCCATCATTCCTGACCACTTGCCACGCAGGCAAGGGCTGATGGGAAATGGAGTCCAACATCTGGAGTGCCACAGGTCATTCGCCACTTGTGATCTCGAGTCTGCTCTCTAAAACAAGAGGTGCAAATAATCCTTTGCAATGCATGAATCTCAGTCGGATATACAATTCTGAGAAGGGGCAGGTGGGCAGTGGGTGGAAACAATAAGCAGTTCAAATTTTAATTTTCTGGAAAAAAATCTGAGCTTGGAACAAGTTCCCAGCCTGGTTGCTGGGCTTCCAAAATCAAAAGTTTTAAGATGTGAGCTGTAACAGATTTTGAAAACGTGTGCTGGCCGTGCAAGAAAATGTCTGCTATTGGACGTAGGAATTATTTTCACCTGCCATGCTTAAGAACGCAAATTGCTACAGCCGCACACCCAAACATAATCATCTCGGGAACAAACATTGCTGAATGTTATCAGTCCATCTCAGCGCGACTGGAGTTTGCTGCCTATTCAGCACCTGTGAGGAATGTTAGTATCAGACACAAAGTTCAGCATTATGAGGGTGTCAGCTGCCTAGATTGCTTGCTTTTCATAAACAGGTTTCTAGCCCTTATAACAATGGCATGGGGTATGCCTGAATAGGCATGGCAACATCCCAGAAACCAAGTTGTGCTTAAGGCCCTGGGAAGAGAGGTTGATGGTTTAACCACTCTGGGAACTGTGGCTCTGTGAGGGGAGCAGAGGTCTCCTAACAGCTGGCAGCACCCTGAGCAAACTACAGTTCCCAGAATTCCTCAGGGGGGAACCACGGCAGTTTGAAGTGGTACAATACTGTTTTAAAAGAATGGTGCGGACTGTGCCTAACAGGGACCAGAAATTATCACACTTTGGCCTGAGGTGCTCTTTGTTCTTCAGCTATGGCTAACAGAACAAATCGTGGAAAATATGTGAATTTAACAAACTGAAACTTTTAGGTTGCATGCTTTTAAAAATAAATAAATAAAAGGATCAAAAATCAGATACTTCTAGAGACAGAATGTGCACAGGTAATTTTTCTCCATTTCTTCTGAAATAACATTGGAAGTACCGGTATATTTCATTCCTACACCTGAGTTTATTTTAGAGTACGGAAGAGTAATCTCTCTTGTGTCTCCATGTGAGTTTGTGATTAGGACAGGGGTCTGCAACCCGCGGCTCCGGAGCCGCATGTGGCTCTTTTACACCTTTGCCGCAGCTCCGGGACGGATACTAGTGAGGGGAGGAGGCGCATTGTGCGCCCCGACACTCCCCACTGTGGCGGGCGCTGTACTGGCTGTGACGTCGTATGCCCGCCCGCCTGCCCGCTACATTGTAAGGGGCATGTACACTGGTCACTGCATTGAAAGGGGGCATGTACGCTGGTCACTGTTTTGAAGGGGAGTGAAGAACACACACACACAAAAAAGGTAACTTGTTAATTTAACGTTTATTTCTATGAGGAGGAGTAATTCTGAGGGGTCAAACAAAGAAATAATAAAAAAGTGACAAAAAAGTTATTTTTATAATGACGAGTTTTGCGGCTCCCAGTTGTTTTTTTCTTCGGAAACGGGTCCAAGTGGCTCTTTTTGTCTTAAAGGTTGCAGACCCCTGGATTAGGAGGTCGAGACATTGACTCACAAAGAGAAGCAACAGGCAGCCTCCCCTGAAAGCTCTGTTGGGAATCCTTTAATACTGAAATTACAACCAAAGTAGAGGTGGGGATAGAATCCCCTGCCTCCAGTGGGGACAGACTGAGTCACTGATTCAGCCTTGCTTCCTTCCAGTAACTCATGCAGAGAGACCACAGGCAGCCTCTTCTGTGATTACGAACTTCCATGGGATATTTGTGCTTATTTTAGGGTTGCCATATGTCTGGAATTTCCTGGACATATTTGGAATACAGCAGTGTCCGGGCGGAAATCAGAACAAATGTGCAGGAAAATCTGGGCGTATGGCACCCCAATTTTGCCCGAAAGCTCAACAAGTTTGGGAAAACTAAAAAAAAAAAAAAAAAAGAGCTCAACAACTGTTTGAAATATGGCAACCCTAACTTATTTATTTGCGTGCACAGCCTACCCTTTCCTCCTTGATTTCAAGGCATCATGTACTGCTCGCCCTCGCATCATTTACGCTGCAAGGTCAAGGCTGAGGGATGGACCTCACAGCTGAGCTGAGATTTGAACCTGAGTTTCCACAATCCTAGCCTATAACCCAACCTGGTGTTCTCTAGATATTCTAGACTACATCTCCAATCATCCTCAGCTGCTCTAACCACTACACCATGCTGCCTCCTCCTTTGGGTCTGTTTCCCAGTGTTATGTACTGAGTTGAATAGGAGCCAAAATGCAGCAGTCTGATTGGTCCTAGAACAATAGGATTCAGAATGAAGCAGTCTGATTGGTCCTAGAACAATGCAGCAGTATGATTGGTCTGCAGGAGCCACCCAATCCAGCTCCAGATGGAATTGAATCCACAACCTGATTGGCCTACAGGAGAATCCCGGAATTAGCCAATCACATGCAGCCCATTGTGTAAATAATGTATATAAAGCAGATACTGTGGGGGAACTTCCATTCCTCCTCACCACTATGAGCTGAATAAAGAGCATGAAATCCACTCTCGACTCAGAGTATATTTCACCCAGGCACAACAGCAAACCTTTGGGAAGATCGCTGCATGATTCCTCCCCTTATCCCTGACCTGGTCGGCTCGCGTTATCTGCAGAAGCGCTGAGCAGAGGTTTCAGTCAATAAACCCAGGGCCGTCACACCTGTGCCTATGGAGAGGCCCGGCCATTCATCTCTTTTTGTTAACGTGCGCTCAACACCCGCAACGGCTTTTCTCCTGCATCTTCCTGGGCGACGGCCCTGCCGTTTATCGCAGTGAGTCATGCAAGCCTCACGTAACCTTCCGCCGGCCTCTTTGATCCGAGGCTTTTCTGAAGGGCGAAAGGAAGGCGCCATCCCCTATCAGGGCGATAAGAGAGGCTCCACTTCATTTAATAAACACAAACCTTTGCTTTCTGTGAAACGACTATATTGCTCTTGAAAAAAGAAACCGCGCACACACCTATCTCGTGGACGCGTGTGGTGTGCCGTGCTAATTTGCAGGCACTGGGGACAGAACAACCGAGGCAGATAAAAGCCCACTGACGAGATGACACCTTTGAGACGGAAATGGCACTCGATTAACGCAATGAGTCTGTTGGGAATCTGCCAGCCATGGAAACCCAACTCTGCCTTCTCTGACTCAGTCCACCCTAGAAGCCCTTTGACAACCGTGATTGAGAAGTACAGAGAAAGCGGGGGGGGGGGGGGTTAAATGGTTTATTTAAAAAAATAAAATAAAAATTGGATTAAATATATATATATATATATATATATATATATTGGATTTTTAATTTTAAAAAATCAGATTTTTAAAATAAAATGCTTTTGGAGGAAAAATCTTTCTAGAGATAGTTTTCTGTTTATGTTACATTATAATCCAAAGGCTATTCCATCAGGAAATAGATGTAACAGGGCTTAGTGCGCTGGGAGAGTCTGTGGCAGAGAGAAGTCCAGAATCAGAGGGAGAAGCTGAAGCAGGAGAGAAGGGAGACCAAGAGGCAGGGATGAGTCCGGCTGGTGAAGAGTCAAGGGTCTCTGCCCCTCCTGCTGTGACAAGCTCCCCTCTCCCTTGACTCCCAGAACCAAAAGAGGCATGAAAAGGGTGGAAGGGAAGCTGGCTGCATGCAGGCACAGTCTCAGATTTCTTGGGGGAAAGCCCTGGTAAGGGGGTTGGGGTTTTTCAGTCTCAGCAACTGATTGCCATGGAGGAAGACTATCGGAAATAGGCTGATCATTACACCTGACGCTCAACCAAGTCTATGGAGGTTGTGTTTTTGCAAATACTCCCGTCTTTGAACTGTGTGATTACTGACCAGCGTACTCCTGTAACACTGGCTGAGAATGATTATAATGAAGGTGTCTGCTTGGTCAATGCTTTTTTATCCACCTAGATCAACCCTGTCTTTTCTGATTAACAGGGTTTCTCCAGGACCTGAAGAAGAGAACCTTCTACATTCTGCTCATTTTCCAAGTGGGACATATGTGAAGCTGTTTCAGACAGAATTATAACCGCTAGTCTATTTGCCCCATTACATTCCACTGACTGGAAATGTTGGGCACCAGAACTACCGTATTTTTCGCTCTATAGGATGCACCGGACCATAGGAGGGGGAGAACGGGGGGGGGGATCTCCCCCTCTCTGCTCAGCGCCCCTTCAGCGAAGCGGCAGGAGAAACGGAGCCCCTTCCATGGAGCGCTGCGCAGCTCTCCCTCTCTGCTGAAGCCAGGAGAGTCTTGCTCTCCCGGCTTCAGGAAAAGGAACCCGAAGTCTTTGGAGCGCAGCGTGAGGTCCCGCTGCACTCCAAAGGCTTCAGGCAGCTATCCCTGAAGCCTGGAGAGCAAGAGGGGTCGGTGCACTCCGACCCCTCTCGCTCTCCAGGCTTCAGCGAAAGCAACGCGAAGCCTCCGGAAGTGCGATGGGAGCGCTCCCTCTGCGCTTCGGAGGCTTCGTGTTGCTATCGCTGAAGCCAAGGAGCCTGCATTCGCTCCATAGGACGCACACGCATTTCCCCTTAATTTTTGGAGAGGAAAAAGTGCATCCTATAGAGCGAAAAATACGGTATTCAAGCCTCTGTGAGCAGACACTGAGCAGGATTATTTTTTTAAAAAAAAAAAATTCCAAAATATGAGCTCCAATCGCGCTATGCATACCTCTCTTCCAGGAACGATCAATACCCAAGACCGGGGGCATCCATCATCATTGCGGCCATGTGAGAACAAACATCTCCTTGGTGCGAGAGATCGATTGCTCTGGGGGAAGGCAAGCAGAATGCGGCCGCTTCCATTTCAAAGGCTGGATCCAACATCCTTTTGCTTACAAGAGGCCTTCCGGCGAAAGGAGGAGGGCCTAAGAAGGCGCAGTGCGGGTTTGGCGGTCTGCGCAGAGCCTCAGAAACAAGCCCAACGGTGCATAACAGAATGGACTCTGCTGAAGGGGCCAACCAGGAAGCTTTCAAGGAGATGCTGCACAAAACTGGCACCAGAGTTGGCATCGTAGGGCACTTGCCGAGGCCCAATCCCCAGCCAGGGTCCCTCTGTTGATGTCACAAGAAAGTCAGCAATAAATCATGTCATAAGTTAAATCTTTATTCAAGGAACCAAGATCTGCTCATAAGGCCAGGCCTAGTGAGCACAGCAACCTGTCCCAGTAGATCTTGCCCCTATGAGGGAGTTGTGAGGGTCTCCTCCTCCCTATGGTCCTTCCTAAGCAATCTGAGACTACACCGTCGTACCTGTCTTTGCTCCTCCCTCTTCATACCTCTTCTGGTTCTGGTCACAGCAGGAGGGGGAGACACCCTGGCTTCTTCAGAAGCCTACATCCTCTCTGCCTCTTGATCTCACATCTCTGCAGCCTCTGCTTCTCCTACTTCTGGACTGCCCTCTGCCACAGACACTTCCCGCTCACTAAACCCTTCCCACCGTTCACCTGCATCCAGCCAGTCCATGACATCCGATTCCCCAGACCCCTTCTGGCCCTCCCCCCTGTTCTTGCTGCCTTTCCCCCCCACATGCCCTATTCTGGCCTAGGACTCACGTACCTATGGGACCACCTCTCCTGGTATGCCCCGCGGAGGACCTGAAGGTCCACAAATGACAACATTTTGGAGGTCCCAAGTCGCAAGGTGGTTAGATTGGTCTCAATTAGGGCCAGGGGCTTTTCAGTACTGGCCCCGTCTTGGTGGAACGCTATGTCACAAGAGACTAGGGCCCTGTGGGACTTGTCATCTTTCCACAGGGCCTGCAAGACAGAGCTGTTCCGCCTGGCCTTTGGTTTGGACTCAGTCTGACCCTTATGTTTCCCTCCCCTTATGGTTTTGATCTATGGGCTACTCTTAAAATGAGGCTGCATTTTAAATTGCATTTTAACCTGTATTTTAAATTAGGTTTTTTTTTTCTATTATGTTTTTACTGTAATTCTACTGGTGTTAGCCGCCCTGAGCCCAACTCTGGCCGGGGAGGGTGGGGTATAAATAAAGTTTATTATTATTATTATTTATTATTCCATCCCGTGAAAAGGCGGACAGCAGCAAGGAGCAACACTCACCACTGGACAATCACCCTGAGGGAAATGCAGCCCCCCCCCCCGACTGGAAAAAGACCCCCCCCCAACCCTAAACTCATGGAGCAATAAAACACCTCCCCAATTTGCAGAAATGTATTCCAGATGTAGCATTTGTGGAATATGGCAATGGGTGGGGGATGTATTCGCAGCAGAAATACAGACACAGGATAAAAATGGAAGAACCACAGACAATGGGCATGAGAAGGGGTGCTGTATGTGTTTAAGGATGGTTGCTTATAGTGCTCCTGAGCATACACAGAGGTCTTATTTGTGAACATCAGTATGCGCACAGAGCCCCTTCTCCCATGCCCCTAACAGCATGGCGATGGAGTGAGCCTGCAACCCTCCTCTCACATTATTTTAATGCATGGAGGAATCTGCGCATCCCTGCAATGAGAGGTGTGATTTTCTCACCACGAAGGTGGGACTTTCTGTAGCTGCGATCACAGAGCTCCTTCCATCAAATAACAGAGATGCCTAAAGGGTGGGGAGACAACAGAGGCGTTTCACAGGAACTGGCGCAGGTAAAAACTGCAGGAAGCTGCGATAAAGAATCTTCTGCATTCTTTTTATTTTTATTTTTCAAAGTGCACGATACAAAACCAACGCCGTTCCCTCCCGCCGCGGAATTTGCATGGAGCCCACATCAAAAGGCGACAGGGAAAGGGCTTCAAAAGCTCAACAATGCGCCCCACTCTGAACAAAGTAGAAGCTACACCCTGGCTCCTGTCCCCACAGCCAGGAGGAGCTCGCTTCAAGCGGGGCTGCCTCATTAACGCCACAGAGCAAACAGAGGAGAACTTTTGAACTCCAGAAAAAGAAAGGACCGCAAGCCGCGTTGCAAGGTGTTCCCATTCTCTGGGTTCTGACAAATTGAGCCTGGAGCTTGCCACGAAACCCAAGAGAACAGGCTGCCTTAACAGATGCGACAGAAGGATAAGACAACTGCCGTGGATTAAGAACTGACAGTTCGCAAGGCACATCTTTCTTGGAAGAGGAAAAGCCAAGGGAGAGGCGAGCTTCAACCCCAGACTCTGACCTCGCTGTCACTAGGGACTAGTGTCTTGCAAACTTGTACAAACCTTGGATCTCGAACGACTTGTGAGTCGAACGTTTTGGGTCCTGAACGCTGCAGCCCTGGAAGTGATTGTTCCGGTTTGAGAATGTTCTTTGGAACCCGAATGTCCATCGCGACTTCCGCGGCTTCCGATTGGCTGCAGGAGCTTCCTGCAGCCAATCAGAAGCTGCGCCTTGGTTTCCAAACTGTTTTGGAAGTCGAACGGACTTCCGGAACAGATTCTGTCCGACTTCCAAGGTACGACTGTATCGGGGGGTTGTATGCTCCTCCACACAACACCCCCACCCCTTCTTACAGAGTTGAGGACTGCCCCCCTAGTTGTTATCAATCTATAATCTATCTATCTTATTTCATTTATTTTTATTTAGAGTAGGATTTCCCATACTTGGGTCTCCAGCCGTTTTTGGACTATGGTTCTGTCAGGGAACTGACATCAGAGCAAGAGGCGAAGGGGAGGCTCCCAGATGGTGCTGGCGAAGGACCCAGCAGCAGGGGGAGAAACAGCTCAGTAGAGGGGGAAGCCAATCAGCGCAACACCAGGGAGAAAGGGGGGCAGATGGGGGAATTGGAGAGAGGGCTCCAGGACTCTTCACTGGACATCAGTGAGGAGAGCCCAGGTCCTCCGCTGCCCACGCCCTCCCTGCGCAGAAGACTCCCGCGCAGTGAGAGGAGGAGCAGACTGGGTGTCAAACAACTTTTATGTTGGAAGAGGTTCAAGAAACGCCCACTGACGGATTCTGCCAGCGACTGAGGCAGCCGCGATGAGCAAGGGCTGTGCAGTCAGAAAGGTTTAACAAGGCAAATTAGCCTAGAGAGGCACCAGTTTACGCACGAGTAACTCATAGCCATTACAGGTTCCCATCATCCTTGACCACTGGTCCTGCTAGCTAGGGATGATGGGAGTTGTAGTCCAAACATAGATGGAGACTGGGAAACCCTGATTGAGGTCACTGTTTCCCAAAGGAAACCCGGGGGGGGGGGAATTACCTGGGACAGGACACTGGAGGTATAAATGACTATAGGACTTTGAAAAGCTGGGGTCACAAGACTAAGTTCGTCAATTCCGCTGAACTTGATTAGTTTCAAGTGAATTTTGAATGTATGTGTCCCTCATTGTTACTGACCACTGTGAGAACAAGATGCTGGACTGCCTGCGAGACTGACCTGAATCAGCAGCATTCTCTTTGTGTTCCTAATAAAAGCAAGTCATCGGAATATTCATAAGAAAATGCTGATAAAATCAGCAGACGGTAGAAACATGTAGGCACCAAATTCTTTTTAGCATGTCTGGGGACATGTCTAAACAAAAACGTTTTCAGCAGGCATCAGAAACAGAACAACAAAGGAGCCTGCCGATTATCAATAGAGGGCGAGTTCCGGAGGAAAGGTGTTGCCATGTTAGTACAGTGGTACCTCTGGTTAAAGAGACGCGGGTGGCGCTGTGGGCTAAACCACAGAGCCTAGGACTTGCCGATCAGAAGGTCGGCGGTTCGAATCCCTGCGATGGGGTGAGCTCCCGTTGCTCAGTCCCTGCTCCTGCCAACCTAGCAGTTCGAAAGCATGTCAAAGTGCAAGTAGATAAATAGGTACCGCTCCGGCGGGAAGGTAAACGGCGTTTCCGTGCGCTGCTCTGGTTCACCAGAAGTGGCTTAGTCATGGTGGCCACATGACCCAGAAGCTGTACGCCAGCTCCCTCGGCCTATAGAGCGAGATGAACGCCGCAACCCCAGAGTCGGCCATGACTGGACCTAATGGCCAGGGGTCCCTTTACCTTTTACCTCGGGTTAAGAACTTAATTCGTTCTGGAGATCTGTTCTTAACCTGAAACTGTTCTTAACCTGAGGTACCACTTTAGCTAATGGGGCCTCCCGCTGCCACCGCACAAATTCTGTTCTCATCCTGAAGCAAAGTTCTTAACCCGAGGTACTATTTCTGGGTTAGTGGAGTCTGTAACCTGAAACGTCTGTAACCTGAAGCATCTGTAACCCAAGGTACCACTGTACCATCAATCGCCTACACTCCTGTTTAGAGGAAGAGGAAGGTATTAACATCTTGAAAGAAGGAAACTCTTGAGGACTAATTTGGAAGCAGCAGCCAATATCCCAAAAGTGTGGTGCTACCTTTGACTGGCCAAACCCTTCATATTTCCCTTTGCATTCTTTCCCAAAGCTAACAGCACTTCATTTACCTACTTAATAGCTGTCCCACAGCAGAAGGACTCTAAGAAGCCAGTGTGGTGTAGTGGTTAAAGTGTCAGACCAGGACCTGGGAGATCTGGGTTCAAATTCCCCACTCAGTCATGAAACGAACTGGGTTTCATTGAAATCAGTCACAGCCTCTTCACCTACCTCACAGAGTCATTGTACGGATTAACGGTGGGAGGGAACCATGTACTCCCTGGAGGAAAAAGTGTGATATAGATGCAACAGATAAGCTTCTCTGCTTACCTGCTTAAGAAAGAAAGTCAGGGGTCATCCCCAAAGGTGTTAACCCGGGGAGAAAAATAAGTCCAAGCAAAATCTCCACATATGCACAGTCCACCTTGGGCCTCATTTGGGAGGAAGGACAAGATAAATTTTTAATAACTGCAAATAAAATAAGATCGCTGCAGGAACAACCATTGACTTTGCACATGTGGCTCAGCCAACACAGATAGACCGTGTGTCACTTCAAACAGTGCAATTCTTTCAGAGTCGTGAAGCAACAGGGGGTGTTTAAATGACGCATTTGTAGGGAAGAACTAGGCTTACACTGATGCATCTAGAGATTTTGGGTTGCTCAGTTTCTCTGGACCACATCAGACAAAACTCTCCAAGCAAAGCTTTGCAGATTTGCCCTAGCCACCAGCACAAGTGCAAATGATGGAGGTCTTTTAGGACTTCCGAAAGATGCAAAAACAAGTCTGAAAGGGAAGGAGCTCCACAGCTATCAAGAACACCCAGCAGCTCTCTCTGCAGAGGTAAAGGTAAAGGGACCCCTGACCATTAGGTACAGTCATGGCCGACTCTGGGGTTGCGGCGCTCATCTCGCTTTATTGTCCGAGGGAAGCCAGCATACAGCTTCCGGGTCATGTGGCCAGCATGACTAAGCCGCTTCTGGCGAACCAGAGCAGCGCACGGAAACGCCATTTACCTTCCTGCCGGAGTGGTACCTATTTATCTACTTGCACTTTGACGTGCTTTCAAACTGCTAGGTTGGCAGGAGCAGAGACCGAGCAATGGGAGCTCACCCCATCGCAGGAATTCGAACCACCAACCTTCTGATCGGCAAGCCCTAGGCTCTGTGGTTTAACCCACAGCGCCACCCGCGTCCCTCTGCATAGGTACACAGCGCAAGTAGCACACCAAGAAATGATGCTTTGCAGTTTGTTGTTCACCTGTAAGGGAAACCTCCCTCTGGGCAAGGAGCCGAGTGGCCGGCAGAGGAGCTCCATGCAAAGGCAGCTGTATCACTCCGTCCTTTTCCCCTAGCTTCAAGGACAGGAAGAGGGGCAGGTGAGCTAGGGTCTCTTCGTGGAAGGGGCAGCGGCATGCATGCAAGCCCCGTCCATCCTCAAAGACCCCCACACCCAGCCCCACCCACCAACTCCACTTCAGACCTTCCCATGCTGAAACTGGGGTGTAAGGAAGTCATTGGGACCCTTCTCTCAACTGGGACCCCTGATAAGGTCCAGTTCCCAAGCATGGAGATTTCCAGTAAGTTCAGTGGGGTGGCAGGCCTTGCATTCACTCCCCACACATCCATTCGGGCAAATGCCAGAATCTGTTTAAAGTCTCAACATCCCTTAGCAAAACTGGGTGTTCCAGGAGACGGGCTGCTGCTGCTGTTGACGATGGTTTCTTTGTGAACGTAATTAGCGATGCCATCTTACCGCTTTGGGGAAGGAAAAGAAAAAAGATGTTGTGACTTGTGCTTTGTTATTTATTTTGCAAACTGCCTCGAGTGAGATTTCTATCGCGAGGGAAAGCCGGGTGCAGACACCCAAATAAAACTAAAAACAAAGAATAAAGGCACATGATGCCATTGTTGCCTTTGTATCCCCGTGACTCGCCTCTTTGATTTATGCCTGCAAAAGTGAAGGACCTTAAAAGGAGATATGATAAAATCTTGCTGTTTGCCTCTATAAAATGAGGAGAAAAACCTTCAAAGTTAGAAATAAAGGGAGATGATGGACAGCAAACAAGCAATTTCCGATCGCCAAGCCCCTCTTAAGGCCACCGGCCTCCTCCGAAAGCACAGACTCCTCATTTTTTCCCAGGGCTGAATCCCACATTCCTGGCTTCATTATTCTGCCCCTTCTCTTCTCCAGGATCTCAGGCACACAGCCAGACTTCCATCCTTCCCTTGACCCCAAGTCTATTTGAAATCTTTATTCATGTCTTAATCACTTCCTGTCTGGACTGCGATTTCTGCTTTTTTAAAATAAAAAAATAGAAAACACACAACCGGTATTTAAAAACATCAGGGGGTCCTGTACAAGAGACTTCCTTCCTCCAAGGAAAAGGGGGAAACACAGCTTCCTGGTGACTGTATCACTTCAACAAACGGAAAGCTTAAAAAAAGGGGGGTTTACTCAGCTTCTCTTTCTCTCTCACAATCTTTATCCATTTAGACGATGCTGCCCTGGCCGCTGCTTTTGAGCTTTACATGGTTTGCGTACTGTTAAGTTGTGGGTGCACATATCAGACGACGAAGCGATTCTTCAAACAGCTCTTGTTTATTCACAGGCCAGAACAGAACTGAACTGAAGGGTTCAGTCAGCCTGCTTATATAGAGCTCCACTACAACGCAACAGTAACCACTTTCTGTAACTATCCAATCACTGAACGTCACTTTCAATCCCCTATTTGCATATGTGAACCTGAGTGAAAACTATCTACAGTATCCGTCTGCTGGCCCAGGGTGAGTACATAACAGGTACCATGCAAAATCCTGATGCCGTGCTAACATGTCCTACACGTGAGACACCTCTAGGCCTGGGCAATACATCGCCCAGGACTGGTTTGAGGGCCAGAGTACGATGGTGCCTTCATCTAGTAATACAGTACCTTGGTTCTTGAACGCCTGGTGACTCAAACATTTTGGCTCCCGGATGCCGCAAACCTGGAAGTGAGTGTTCCAGTTTTTTATCGTTCCTTGGAATCCAAACATCTTACGTGGCTTCCGATTGGCTGCAGGAAGCTCCTGCAGCCAGTCAAAAGCTGCGCCTTGGTTTTCAAACGTTTTCGGAAGTCGAATGGACTTCCGGAACGGATTCCATTTGCGAACCAAGGTATGACTGTACATCACAAAAGCTGACATCGCCCAGCCCTGGAGACCTCCCTAGGGAGCTGGGAATTGCTTGCAAGTTGATGCCTTTCCAGGTGTGACCGGAACAGCCAAAGAGCCGTACAGGTAAGGAAGGTGTCTTGTAGCTGCAGAAACAAGCGACAGCCAGACCAGTTCATTCTAAGACAGAAAAGAACCAACAGAGGAAGCAAAACCTCAAATTCATACTGATTTTTTTTTTATTTAACGACTTCACTCCATTGGTTAATCGTCATGTACACCACCATGAGATCCTTGGAGGAAAAAGTGGGATATAAGAGACATATATTTTGAGGCTTGAAGGAGCTGAGATTCCTGCATTTCAGGGGGTTGGACTAGATGACCCACAGGGTCCCTTAAAACTCTACAATTCTAGGTCCTCGCCGCCCTTGCTACACGTGGACGTATTTCGTATCAACATCAGCCTTGTTTGAGCACCTCTTTGGAAATCTGGAAGGCTTATACAGACATAAATGTTCCTGAATCCTTCATGTGAGCTGCTGGTTTTATTTGATTTCCCCCCTTTTCCGTTCCTTGTGCAATCAGATGTGTATAAATTCAGCTTTTGATTTCAGTTTCTACTGAAATGAGGCTGCATTTTAATGTTGTATTTTAATCTTGTTTTTAAGTTGTATTTTAATCAATTGTTTTATACCTGGTGTTAGCCACCCTGAGCCTGGTCTTGGCTGGGGAGGGTGGGGTATAAAAAAAAATTATTGTTGTTATTATTATTATTATTACTATTAACAATAAAAAAGCCGGTCAGTCAGGGCAAGCATTTGGCAAGGAAAAGTGAAGGGGCCAAGCTAAAAATTTGCCCAAACTGCAGGCAGGAAGTCAGTCCATTGTCTGCAGCAGTTGAAATGTCTCAGTGATCCCCATTCTGGGTACCGAACTGAAATCAGAAGGTCCTTCCTGGCCAAAGGCACCAAAAACCAACCAATGGGCTTTTGAACTTGGCCTGGGAGGAAAGACATCCCATCCCCATCGCCTTCGGCAACCTGACAGCCCACATGGACAGTCTCTTCTCTTCCTTCCCTACTTCAGATGAGCTTGCAGAACAAGGTGCTGGAGACAGCAGACGAGGAAGTGGAAAGAGTTCGTTCCCTCTCTTACTTCTCCATGCAGCGAGGCCCTTTGGGTGCACGCTGTTGACAATGCCTCAATTACGACAGCCAAACAAGGCGCCTCCTATTTGCATGAGAAGGCACCGCGTAAAACATGTACCAACAGGAGCTGCCCTGCCTATCTTGCAAGCGAACCTACAGAGACAAGGACCTTCCCAGACCCAGGAAGATGCAAAGAAGGTGTATTCTGGAAGCTGCACATGGTTCGTACGAGGGGACAACCCTTGAGGGAGCCTGGACACTGAGGTCCAGCTCTGAGGGACTTCTTCTGGTGGAACACTCATGGCAAGAAGTGAGGTTACAGGGAACCAGGCAGAGGGCCTTCTCCTGCCATGTGGAATGACCTCCCAGCAGATGTCAAGGAAATAAATTTCTGAAGACATCTGGAGGCAGCCCTGTAATGTTTGATGTTTTATGGTGTTTTTATATCTGTTGGAAGCCGCCTAGAGTAGCTAGGGCAACCCAGATGGATGTACGGGAGGAGGAGAAGAAGAAGAAGAAGAAGAAGAAGAAGAAGAAGAAGAAGAAGAAGAAGAAGAAGAAGAATTCAGGATGAGGAGATGGTGGCATGTATTTAGGACCTTATACTGAGTCAGACCATTCGTCCATGCAGTTCAATGCTGTCTGCAGCAGCATAGCAGCATTCCGGGGTTTCAGAGATGCCTTAAAGGTAAAGGTAAAGGGACCCCTGACCATTAGGTCCAGTCATGGACGACTCTGAGGTTGTGGCGCTCACCTCGCTTTATTGGCCGAGGGAGCCGGCGTACAGCTTCCGGGTCATGTGGCCAGCAAGACTAAGCTGCTTCTGGTGAACCAGAGCAGCGCACAGAAATGCCGTTTACCTTCCCACTGGAGCAGTACCTATTTATCTACTTGCACTTTGACGTGCTTTCGAACTGCTAGGTTGGCAGGAGCAGGGACCGAGCAACGGGAGCTCACCCCGTCACGGGGATTCGAACTGCCAACCTTCTAATCAGCAAGCCCTAGGCTCTGTGGTTTAACCCACAGCGCCAACCGCGTCCCTTCAGAGATGCCTTAACTGATGTTGAAGAGAACCATTATTCAAGCATTCCTGCTACATCAGTTTTACTTAAATTGGTGGGAAACGCAGTGAGGGGAGAGAATATGCAATGCCGAATTGGAACTCTTGTTGTGAGAGCATCTAGCAGTCTGGATAGCTCAGCTGGTTAGAGCGTGGTGCTGATAATGCAAAGGTTGCAAGTTCGATCCCTGTATGGGGCAGATGCCTATTCCTGCCTTGCAGGGGTTGGACTAGATGATCCTCAGGGTCCCTTCCAACTCTACCGTTCTATGGCCTTTAAAAATGGAAGGTGCAGCAAAGTCTTCCCATCCTATGCACCTGAAATCTTTGATTTTCAGTTTCAAGAGTCCAGCTTCTATTTTCTTTGGAGAGCAGAAAACTTGAATGCAAGTCAAGAGGCAAGTTTAGCCTTTCAGAGAAAAAAATAAAGTATCAGGAGTCCTCTCTTACCTTATTACCAGTTTCTTTGGAAAACCAGTACAAGGAGCGATTTAGTTACACAAAAACACAATGCAACTAGGTGGCCTCGCCTAACACAAATGCCTTAGTGGCAGCTTCAAACGGGGTTTTAGCCTTGGTTATTTTATCCTCTTCACTTTTTTTAAAAAAAACTAACTTCTCCCAGAGATTTCAATTTCAGCCCGACTTTGAACGCTACTTTCAGGTTTGCTGGTGGAGGATCTGGAATAAAATATAAAAAATTGCAGCGATATTACTAGTTTGGAAGTCCAGCTGCTACCATGTCCTTGGCTGAATGGTTCAAACTTGCTAACACTCGAAGAGGAGCTTTTCATCAAATGTACCAAATCAGGGTCTGCAAAGTGGGGCAATCTGCATGAGAAAAAATCCAGTTTGCATCAGAGATTTTTTCTGATGCATGTTTATTTTACTCGCATTTAGTGAACAAAGTGAAACACTTCAAAACTGCCATATTTGATTAGCTTTTTATTTGCAACTGGCGTCCATTCTTGCTTATTAATGAATTTATAAATTGGGGAAAATTCCCACCCAACCTCACTGGTGAAGTTTAGGTACAATACGATGCATGCATCTTTAAGACTAAAATCCTATGCACATTGACCTGGCAATGAATGACCTACCTGGCCACTTTTTTCCCTTTCTTTCTTCGTTTTATTTTCAAAATAAAACGAAACAAACTTTTACAGTCCCACAACTCACCTTCAACCCAAACACATGTGGAGATCCTTTATTCCTTTTAATTCCGCCACATCTACTTCTTTGGTAACAGTCTTGCTGTCCTAACCTACCTAAGATCAGGCTACAGCCAGTAGCTCAGATGTGGAGAACCTTTGGACCTCCAGATGTTGTGGGACAACAAACCCCATCAGCCCTAGTAAGCATGGCCAATGGGCAGAGATGATGAGATTTGTAGTTCGGCAAACATCTGGAGAGTCGCCAAGACCATATAAAACCGGTCTTGACAGACTTACATTGGCTCCCAGTACATTTTCAAGTACAATTCAAAATGTTAGTGCTGATCTTTAAAGCCCTAAACGGCCTTGGCCCAGTATACCTGTAGGAGCGTCTCCACCCCCATCGTTCAGCCCAGACACCAAGGTCCAGATCCGAGGGCCTTCTGGTGGTTCCCTCATTGCGAGAAGTGAGCTTACAGGGAACCAGGCAGAGGGCCTTCTTGGTGGTGGTTCCCGCCCTGTGGAACGCCCTCCCATCAGATGTCAAGGAAATAAAGAACCATCTGAATTTTAGAAGAAATCTGAAGGCAACCCTGTATAGGTATGCTTTTAATGTTTGATGTTTTATTGTCCTTTTAATTCTGTTGGGAGCTGCCCAGAGTGGGCGGGGTATAATATTATTATTATTATTATTATTATTATTATTATTATTATTAGTTCTCCACGATTTGTAGCAGTGCATCATGACACATCATTTGAAGACCAATGGTCTACACCAACCTTCCTCAGCCTTGGGTCCCCAGATGTCCTTGTACCACAACTCCCATAATCTCTAACCACTGGCCATGCTGGTTAGGAATGATGGGGAGTTGTAGTCCAACAGCACCTAGGATCCGGAGGTTGAGAGAGGCTGGTTGGGATTTTCAGACAAGTGTCTTCCACAGCCTGACACCTGGAAATGCCCAAGATTGCAGCTGGCTCTTTCTCCAACACAGGTGATTTCTTGTAGTACGCCGTCCCATGTTTCCACCTGTTTCAGAAGTATAGCATAAAATCCCTAAACTTCCAAGTTGTCATTATGGCTTTTCCCCAAGCACAGGGAGAGAAATACATGTAAATAGGAACATTCACATTGCACAATCTCACGGCTGGCTCACTCGGCTGGAAAAGAAAACCCCTGGCCACTTGGAGCAGCTGCATCTCAATGTGTTTTCTTCCACCTCACGGTTCCTTCTAACTGCCCTTGCCTCGTGCAGCGAGGTGCATTGTATCCCTTCCTCTTTGATATCCGATCGCTTTCTTTGCCAGCCTCTTTGAGCAAGAATCCTCGCCCATGGGTCTCTTCCAAGCAAGCTGGGCCGGCTGTCTCCTTCTTCAGCTGGCACTGAACCTGCCCAACCCCAAACCCCCCGGCCGATGATTACAAAAGGAGCCGGCAATTATTACGCAAGGTTATTAACAGCGCAAGGCTTATTCCCTCCAGGCCAGATCTCAGCTCAAGCAAACTGCACACCTTCATTGTATCAATGCAACAAAACAAAGCAACAACTATTAGAATCCTGTTTTTCGTGAGAAGATAAAACACAGGAGTAAGGTGGACTTTTTGCCAGCACAGCCCTGGAACCAACCTGCCGTCAGATCAGAGCGACATGTGGTCTTCTGGATTCTGCTGGACTACAACTCCCATCATCCATGCAGGCTGCGCCTGATGGGAGTTGTAGTTCAAAACATCCAGAGGGCCACAGATATAAATTTTGAGGGCAAGGTGTGAAGGGAAGCTCAGATGCTCGAAGAACAGGTGAAGTGTTTGCAGCAACCACAGAGCAGGAACAAACTTCAATTCAGCGGTTCTCAACCTGTGGGTCCCCAGATGTTGTTGGACTACAACTCCCATCAGCCCTTGCTCGCTAGGGGTGATGGGAGTTGTAGTCCAACAACATCTGGGGACCCACAGGTTGAGAAGTGATGCTTTAACTGCTTTCACCAGATGAATGCTACAAACCCGTTGTCACTTGCCACAGAGACTGGACGTAGCTAGCATGCTAGCTGGCGTGCTCATTCTGGAGCCTTACCGGTTAATATGGCTGGAAATCATCTCCTCGTGGCTTTCCGTGCAAGCATCTTGCACGGTTCCCACATCAACCCGCCTCCCCGCCCTGGAAATGATCAACAGGTGGTCCGGTGGATTGCAGCCAAAAGCATCGTTGGCAGCGCATCGATATGAGAAAAAGATCGGCTGGAGGCTTGGGTTGGAAGAGGCGTCCCCAAAGACAGCAAGAACAGCCCAGGTGTACCTGAGAAAGAGAGGTAAGCCATTTTACAGCAGAAGTGGAAAACCTCAGGCCTGGGGATGTAGGATGTGTGGCCCTCCAAGTCTTGTTATGTGGCTTTCAGGACCCTCCAGAGGCCACACTCTCTCTTTCTCTACAAACCACAGCCCTCACCTCAAACATTTCCGCCTGCCCTTGAGCTCTTGTTTGCCAGCTTAGAGGGCAGAGAGGGCTGTGTGAGCCTGCAGAGAAGCTCACAAAAAGTAAAAATGACAGACATTGCTTCTCCCCTAGCCCCATCCGCCATTGGCATGCGGCCCCCGGAAACCTGCGGGGACCGGAATGTGGCCTCTGGTCTGAAAGACATCCCTCCCAGGTTACAGAAAACTCAGAACCAAGGTTGGGATGAAATCGTGTGGATAACGCAGGCTGCCACTGACTGAACAGCGTTCCCATAGACAGTTTTCTCTCCCCTCTGGAACATCCTGAGTTTTCCTGCCTCGTCCCCAGCAGGAAAGAGAGAGATAAAACTTTATTCGCAACAGTTCGAAAGCACGTCAAAGTGCAAGTAGATAAATAGGTACCACTCTGGTGGGAAGGTAAACGATGTTTCCATGCGCTGCTCTGGTTTGCCAGAAGCAGCTTAGTCATGCTGGCCACATGACCCGGAAGCTGTACACCGGCTCCCTTGGCCAATAAAGAGAGATGAGTGCTGCAACCCCAGAGTCGGCCACGACTGGACCTAATGGTCAGGGGTCCCTTTACCTTTACCGCAACAGTAAAACATTACAGTATACGCAGATAATAAAATTTGATATAAGAGCACAATTTAAAGCCCTGAATCAGCAGTCAGTTAGTGGCCCTTATTCTGATTGCCCCTGCTATGAACCTAGCAACCTTTGCTGTTATCTGCTCATTTTGATCTGATAGAAGACAGGACATTGTGGCAGTGGTTGAGCGCCCTGGGATGGTTAGTACGAGTGGGGTGATGATCTTGTTCCTCAGGTCTTTGTAGAGAGTACAAGACAGGAGGACGTGTGCCGCTGTTTCGGTGCTACCGTCTCCACAGGGGCAAAGACGTTTCTCAGGCGGGATCTTCTGGAATCAACCCTCAAGTACCGCAGATGGCAAAACACCCAGTCCTGCAAGTGTAAAAGCACGTCTGTATTTAGGGATGATAAGTTTGTGCAGATATGGGGCCAGAGAATCAAAATGGAGAGGTGGAAAATGAACATACGAAGGGCAGAACTTCCTTATAGTGGCCAGGTTGTTCTGATGCTCGATATCTTTTAGACATTGACCAATTAGACTGTTTGCTTTAGTAGGGCCCATAGTGAGTAGTTGTTGTGGGGTGTGAAGTTTTTGATAGACGGTTTTCCCCAGCAGGAGACATGGGCCGGGCAAGAGAGGTGGGAGGCAGCTAGACAAAGGGATGTTATTTTCCTCAGCCGTCCAAACACCTTCCATTTTGCGCAAAGGAGAGAGACCAAGAAGAGGAACAGTTGAAGGAGATGGGTATGTTTTGCCTGGAAAAAGAGGAGATATGATAGCCATCTTCAAGTATCTCAAGGGCTGCCACCTAGAAGATGGAGCAAGATTGTTTTCCCTTGCTCTGGAGGGTAGCACTTGAACCCATGACTTCAAGTTACAAAAAAAGGAGATTCCGACTAAACATAAGGGAGAACTTTCTGATGGTTAAGGGCTGTTCGACAGTGGAACAGTCTCCCACCAGAATCTCCTTCCTTGGAGGTTTTTAAGCAGAAGCTGGATGGCCATCTGTCATGGATGCTTTAGCTGAGATTCCTGCATTGCAGCGGGTTGGACTGGATGACCCTCAGGGTCCCTTCCAACTCTACAATTCTGTGATTCTACAATCCACAATCCCAGGGAACAACAAGAAGAAAATAGAAACCCAAGTTTCTAGTCCTTAAGGGCAGCAATTCTGAAAATACTTCCACGATTCCAGAGTGCACACTCACTAAGCACCGCAGTGCTAAGGGGACAGGTATACCGAACATGTGGCCTCTTTCCTTCTGCCACGACTTGGAAATAGAGGGTGCACTACATAAAAAGGGTATGTGCCGAGGTTCTTGATATGCCGAGGTTCCTCTTAGCAGAGGGTTTTGCAGTGAGTTTGGTGCAGGGCATACAGAGTCCTGGTGGCCTCGACGGGGTCTGGCACTCAGCACCTTTGTAAAACAAAACCAAACCAAATAACGACCCTAAAAGAAGACGTGGAAAAGAAGAACCTTCTCATTTTCTGCTCCGAGGAGAGAGAAAGAGAGGCAAGAAGGAGCCCCTATTCTCCCAACAGTTCAGAGAGTGCTGCCTGCCAAAATGAAATGCCCACTTGGAAGAAAGAAAGAAAGAAAGAAAGAAAGAAAGAAAGAAAGAAAGAAAGAAAGGGAATTCTGTTGTGTTTTCCCTACACACACACTTGGCATTCATCTCTGCATCTGCCGTTCGGCGTCTTTTATTTCACGGCGTCAGATCTGGTTCCAAACGCAGGCCGCCGGTTCTGCAAAAGCCCCCGTAAATAAAAAAAACAATTCACACTTTAGAAACCCAGCAATCGCCCGTCACAAAAGGCGGCACAGGTGCACCAGAAGGCCATTATAGTGAAAGGGACCTAAGGCAGAGATTCGAGCAAGGAAGTTCAATGCACTCCAGACGTCAGTAGGTGATTTATTATCCAGAGACCTCCCTGATCAGCCTTTTTAGCAGAGTCCCGGTTAGTTGCTCGGGAACAAGAGAGATGTCCCTTTTGATTCCGTTTTACTCGTGGAGCAAAGCCCATTGCAAATACGTTTCCTGCAATGCTCCCGTTGTCTGGGGTCAGTCTAGCACAGGGGTAGGCAACCTAAGGCCTGTGGGCCGGATGCAGCCCAATCACCTTCTCAATTCGGCCCACAGATGGTCCAGGAATCAGCATGTTTTTACATGAGTAGAATGTGTCCTTTTATTTAAAATTCATCTCTGGGTTATTTGTGAAGCATAGGAAATATTACCTTGGGTTAAGAACTTTGCTTCAGGATGAGAACAGAAATCGTGCAGCGGCGGCACTGCGGTAGCAAGAGGCCCCATTAGCTAAAGTGGTGCTTCAGGTTAAGAACAGTTTCAGGTTAAGAACAGACCTCCAGAATGAATTAAGGTCTTAACCCGAGGTACCACTGTACTCGAAGCAGGTTAAGGGGCAACAAAGGGTCTGGAAACCAAGCCTGATGAGGAACGGTTGAAGGAGCTGGGTACGTTTAGCCTGGAAAAGAAGAGACTGAGAGGAGATATGATCGCCTTCTTCAAATATCTCAAATGCTGTCACACGGAAGAGGGAACAAGCTTGTTTTCTCCTGATCTGGAGTTTCCAAGAAAATTTTGAGTTGATTGTTTTTTTCCTGGAAAGCAAAATCAGTTTGTAGCATAGCGATCCAATTAAGCATGTTCATTTTATCTGTGCTTCAGAAGCAAGCGAAGAACTTAGAAACATCAAGAACCATATGCCAGGATACCACCCGAAATTTCATCGCATGAAATTACAACTTAAAACTCCCTACAAAATTTCCAAGTGATGATGCTGCAATTTATGGAATGTATCAACAAGCTGGAACATGCGAATAGGAGGGTGACCAAGATGATCAAGGGTCTGGAAACCAAGCCTGATGAGGAATGGTTGAAGGAGCTGGGTATGTTCAGCCTGGAAAAGAGAAGGCCAAAGGGAGACATGATAGCCATCTTCAAATATCTCAAGGGTCATCCCATGGAAGAGGAAACAAGCTTGTTTTCTCCTGATCTGGAAGGTAGGACTTGAACCCATGGCTTCAAATAACAAGAAGGGACATTTTGACTAAAAATTAGGAAGAACTTCAGTTTGACAGTGGAACGGTCTCCCTTGGGAAGTGGTGGTTTCTCCTTCCTTGGAGGTTTTCAAGCAGTGGTTGGATGGCCATCTGTCAGGCATGATCTAGTTGGGGTTCTTGCACTGCAGGGGGGTTGGACTAGATGACCCTCGGGGACCCTTCCAATATCCCATGAGAGCTGCAGCACAGCAATATCTAGAGGGCCAAAAAATGCTATGATGCAAGCACTGAGTTCATTGGAGGCAAGGCATTTGCACAGGGTTCAGGCTGGATACCATCAGAGCTCCGATGTTGCTTCAGCAGCAGCCGCCAGCTTTAGAGTAAGGCTTGTTAGAAGCTCTGCCTTCCTGAAGAGGTCCCTCTTCACTTAAAGCAGCGGTTCTCAACCTGTGGGTCCCCAGATGTTGTTGGACTACAACTCTCATCATCCCTGAGCTCTGGCCTTGCTGCTAGGGGTGATGGGAGTTGTAGTTCAACAACATCTGGGGACCCACAGGTTGAGAAAGGCTGACTTAAAGTTTCTGCAGTCTTCATAGACGAATGAGGATTCAAACCCTGGCCTTCCAGGTCCTAGTTCGGCACTTATGGGACACGGGTGGCACTGTGGTCTAAACCACTGAGCCTCTTGGGCTTGCCAATCAGAAGGTCGGCAGTTCGATTCCCCACAATGGAGTGAGCTCCCATTGTTCAGTCCCAGCTCCTGCCAACCTAGCAGTTCGAAAGCACACCAGTGCGAGTAGATAAATAGGTACCACTGCAACAGGAAGGTAAACAGCATTTCCGTGCGCTCTGGTTTCTGTCACGGTGTTCCGTTACACCAGAAGCGGCCACATGACCCGGAAAGCTGTCTGTGGACAAACGTCAGTTCCCTTGGCCTGAAAACAAGATGAGTACCGCAACCCCAGTCGCCTTTGACTGGACTTGATTGTCCAGGTGTCCTTTACCTTTTTTACCTAGTTTGGCACTCCAACCACTATGCAACGCTGTCTCTCAATACCTGTAGACACCAGTTTGCCAACAGCAGATGTCAAGGAAGAGCTGTTTCATTCCTTCTGCTGCTTGCCTGCATCCCAGTGGCAATTGGCTGGCCACTGCTGGAATGGGTGGCCTGATCCGGTTCTTGCAAGCATGGCTCAGCACCTACAAGGATCTAGTTACAAGGGTTCTTGAAGCTGAAAGTCCCCAGATGCATGCCAGCATTGCAAGAGCTCCGAGGGAAGAAAGACGGGCAAGAGCCAAGCCTACTATCTTCCAAATATCACATGCCACCACACGACCCAATTACACAAAGCAATTTCTCAAGCATAGGCTGGGATAGCCCAGTGTGGAGCTGCCAGTGGAAATCCCCTGCTTAAATTAATTTATATAATAATAGTAATTTATGATTAAATACCCTGCCCATCTGGCTGAGCCTCCCCAGCCACTCTGGGTGGCTCCCAATCGAGTGTTAAAAAGAATACAGCATTAAATACTAAAAACTTCCCTAAACAGGGCTGCCTTCAGGTGTCTTTTAAAAATAAGATAGCTGCTTATTTCCTTCACATCTGGTGGGAGGGCATTTCACAGGGCGGGCGCTACTACTGAGAAGGCCCTCTGTCTGGTTCCCTGTAACCTCACTGCTCACAGCGAGGGATACCACCAGAAGGCCCTCAGTGCTGGACCTCACTGTCTGGGCTGAACGATGGGGGTGGAGACGCTCCTTCAGGTATACAGGACAGAGGCCATTTAGGGCTTTAAAGGTCAGCAGCAACACTTTGAAATGTACTCAGAAACGTACTGGGAGCCAATGCAGATCTCTCAGGACAGGTGTTATGTGGTCCCAGCGGCCACTCCCAGTCACTAGTCTAGCTGCCGCATTCTGGATTAATTGCAGTTTCCGGGTCACCTTCAAAGGTAGCCCCATGTAGAGCGCATTGCAGTAGTCCAAGTGGGAGATAACTAGAGCATGCACCACTCTGGCAAGACAGTCCACGGGTAGGGTCTCAGCCCGCGTACCAGATGGAGCTGGTAGACAGCCGCCCTGGGCGCAGAATTGACCTGTGCCTCCATGGACAGCTGTGAGTCCAAAATGACTCCCAGGCTGCGCACCTGGTTCTTCAGGGGCACAGTTACCCCATTCAGGACCAGGGAGTCCCCCACACCTGCCCGCCCCCTGTCCCCCCAAAACAGTACTTCTTTCTTGTCAGGATTCAACGTCAATCTGTTAACCGCCATCCATCCTCCAACCGCCTCCAGGCACTCACACAGGACCTTCACCGCCTTCACTGGTTTAATTGTGCAGATGGCATCACGGGCCAATTCAGGGGGAGGATGGAAACACCATTGCCAAGGCATGCCAACGCTGGCGACTGGCATAGCCTGAACAAATGGAATGGAGAACAGCGCCAGAGGCTGCCTCCCCATCGCTCAGGGCCTGTGGTGTGTGCCTTGCTGCAGAGACCCACCCCAGCAGCAAACACATTTGAATAAGCCCATCGCAGAGGAGGCAAACAAACAGCACTGCTGCCGAGTCAAGCAACTAACAAGGCGCCCAGGGCCGCTGACCCATTTAGCCGAGCTGCCGGGGCTCCAACAGCCCAGCACGCTCCTCGAAAAAGGCCGGCAGCATCAGCAAAACCAGCTTGAGAGCTGCCCAAAATAGCAGGCATATCGCTGCAACGACGGCCGACAGCTCTTTCAGCAGCACCTGTGTCGTTCTCATTGCTATCTAGGAAGAATGCATCCTTCTAGAGAGTCTAGGGATATTTGCAGGGTTAGAAACTCAGGTGTGTAAGTTAGACGCCAAACGGCATCGTAAACCAATGCTGCATTTCCTCAACCAGTGTTAGAAACTCAGATTTATAATATGGCTCCAAATGGCTCCTTAAACCAAGGTTGCAGTTACCAAAGCAGAATACAGTGGTACCTCTGGATGCGAACGGGATCCGTTCCGGAGCCCCGTTCGCATCCTGAAGCAAACGCAACCTGCGTCTGCATGTGCCACAATTCGCCGTGTCTGCACATGCGCATGACGTCATTCTTAGCATCTGCGCATGTGCAAGCGGCGAAACCTGGAAGCAACGCGTTCTGTTACTTCCGGGTCGAAAATGCTTAACCCGAAGCTACTTTAACCCGAGATATGACTGTACAGTGTAACCTCACTTCTCGAACGGCTCCATTCCTGAAAGTTTCGGCTCCTGAACATCGAAGACCCGGATGTAAGTGTTCCAGTTTTCGAACATTCCTCGGAACCCAAATGTGCGACGCGACTTCCGATCTGCAGAAAGCCTAGCTGTCAGCCAATCGGAAGCCACACCTCGGAATTCAAACGTTTCAGAAGTCGAATGTCCGTCCGGAACTGATTACTTCCAAGGTTCCACTGTATTTAGTTGCCATTTGGGGGCAAGATGGCTCTAGTCTCCTTTTTCAAATGGTGGCCTGACTGTAACTGATTCTCAGTTAACATCTGGCTAGGTCAGATGACAAGCCGGAGCTAGGTTAAGAACTTTGAGAACTTAAAAGAAGAAAAATCACTTTATCCCGAGACAGTCTGCATATATATTGGCATATATAGGATGTGCTACTAGTGTGTGAAAACATTCGAGATCCAAGGAACTTCAGGCATGCACCTCCAGCTAGTGGAGATGTCAGGTGCCATCTTGGGGTCTGGGCACCCCCCCTTGGTCGCAAGTAGCTGAGAGCCAGGTGCAAAATACGCCTGGCGGCTGGCTAATTTCGAATGCTGGTTGCAAGGGGCTGATAGCCAGCTGCACAATGGGCCTGGCGAATTTTCAAATGCTGACCACGACTCCCATAATCCCCAGCCAGATCAGTCAATCATCAGGGTTGATGGGAGTTGTAGTCCAAGCACACCTGGGAACCCCAGATGGAAGGCTGAAGGCTGACTTTGGCGGTCCAAAGCATCCGCCCCTATCCCTGCCACAAGAAACACCCCATTTGGGGGCTTGGAGGTCAGGCAGAGGACCAGCCCATCAGCAGTAGTAATCCTTCAAGCCGTAGCAACTGTGCTGTATCATAACACACAGAAACGCACCAGCTTTCAGCATCTGCGTGTGTGTTATGACTGTAGCCTCAGCCTCATGTTTTTAAGTAAACATTGGTCTTTAATGCACGTTACTACTGCTGAAAAGCAAGAGAATTAAACCTCCCAGGATTTATGAGCGGTCGTCAAGTCTGATTCCATTTTAAAAACAAAGCAATTGCTGAATGGTTGTGCTGGTTTTCCTTTTAGTTAAACATGGGCCTCTAGAGCTGAATAGAAGTTCTTGCAAGAGGTAACTTGTTAAATCGAATAGGTTTAGAATTTACCGCTGCAGTGGATGGAAGTTTGCTCCGCAACATGATAAACTTTGGTTGTCGGAATCAGAAGCTCAGGGTTTTCAATCGCCCCTCTCATTAAAGACTGGCATTCCGATGCCCACATCCCATCACAATATCTTCAGGTCTGCAACTACCTGTGAGTGAGCCTTGGTGAAGTGGTGAAGACGCAATTTAAAGAGGAAACCAAGTGAGGACTGGACTGCATCCCCAGCAAATGTGTGGAAGCCAGAATCGTTCTACAAGGTCACAAACAGTTCAAAATCACCACTGGAGGTGAAAGCCTTGCTATTCGGACCTTTGGTTGCACAATAAAAAGTCGATTCTTTAAAAACAAAAACAAAAATTAAAATGCATGCAAGCTGGATTTATTTTCACAGCTTGCAGAATTCCCTTCGACTGGTCAGAGGCTCTCTTGCAGGACGAGAAAAATCTGGGGGGGTTTCCCCCATGGGTAGTTTCCAGCCACAGGGGCTGCCCAGCTTCAAGAAAAAGAGTCAAATGTCTCTTTATAGAGGAGGGCCTGAAATGCTGACAGACTCATCATGCAAATAAGATGGAGAGAAAAATGAAATTGTGGCAGATGCAGATCTGACCTACCAGAAGGATGGAAAATGTAGTTGTTTATTTAACACACACACACACACACACACACACACACACACACACATGCCAGCAGCATATCAAGAGTCTTTTAAGTCAAGGCAACCATCAATTCCTGGAAGGCGTAAAGAGAGATTTGCCGCCAACCATCTAATATACTCCAAGCTGGTCCCAGCTTTGTGGGAAACTGGGGACTTTCAAAGCACGAAATCCAAGCTGTCCTGCTGTCGTTTCGCCCCAGAACAGCTGCAAATGAAAAGACATGGAGGCCCAATGGGATCCCAACAATTCTTTGACACATGTGAAACAAACCCAAGCCGGTACCCTCCAGTGATTGAGCCTACACATCTTTTGCCACACCAAAACACCATCCATTTCTTACTTCTGTGGCTGCTTCCCAGACTCTAGGTGGGCACAGCACAGTTGTGCAAGCACATAATGCACAAGTCCCTAGCCCTGCATAAGAACCTAGGAAGGTGATGCCTTATGCAGAGCTGGAGGATTGGGTCCATCAGAGCTGTCTGCACTGACTGGCAGCAGCCCTCCAGGGTTCTGGGCAGGGGTTATTCCCAGCCCTACCTTGAATTACCGGGGATCGAACCTGCCGGCCTTCGACATACAAGGTAGACGCTCTAAGCTATGGTCTCTCTCTCTGGGCAAATAGGCTAGTAACCCGTTCGCCAGGCCAATATTTGGTACAGATGCCAATTTACTGCATTCATTCCAATGACAAAATGTGGAAAAGGGAAGATCTCTCCCCACTTACGGGGAACAACTGGAATTAACTGGTAGCCTAGTGGGTAGAGTATGAGACTCTATAACCGCAGGGTCGTGGGTTTGAACCCCACGTTGGGCAGGGGGTTAGACTAGATCGTGGTCCTTTCTGACTCTACAATTCTATGATAATTGAGGCGATGCTTCTTCAGCCTATTACAATCATAGAATCATAGAATCATAGAGTTGGAAGAGACCACAAGGGCCATCGAGTCCAACCCCCTGCCAAGCAGGAAACACCATCAGAGCACTCCTGACATATGGTTGTCAAGCCTCTGCTTAAAGACCTCCAAAAAAGGAGACTCCACCACACTCCTTGGCAGCAAATTCCACTGTCGAACAGCTCTTACTGTCAGGAAGTTCTTCCTAATGTTTAGGTGGAATCTTCTTTCTTGTAGTTTGGATCCATTGCTCCGTGTCCGCTTCTCTGGAGCAGCAGAAAACAACCTTTCTCCCTCCTCTATGTGACATCCTTTTATATATTTGAACATGGCTATCATATCACCCCTTAACCTCCTCTTCTCCAGGCTAAACATGCCCAGTTCCCTTAGCCGTTCCTCATATGGCATCGTTTCCAGGCCTTTGACCATTTTGGTTGCCCTCCTCTGGACACGTTCCAGTTTGTCAGTGTCCTTCTTGAATTGTGGTGCCCAGAACTGGACACAGTACTCCAGGTGAGGTCTGAGCAGAGCAGAATACAGTGGCGCTATTACTTCCCTTGATCTAGATGCTATACTCCTATTGATGCAGCCCAGAACTGCATTGGCTGATGCAACACACTTACTCCCTCGTGGGGAGTTTTTTCCCAGGTACAGCCTTGACAGAAATGACTGGGACTGCACGTTTATCTGGAAATGCAAGCGGCTGAATCAGATGCTGTGTATTGTCAAAATAAAGGGTCTAGATGCAGGATTCTGCTTCCCCTCTGCTTCTGAAGAATATTCGGCAAATATCTATTTTAAGGCTCGCCATGAGGCTCACTGACCCCTTATATTAACAATAGCTCACGTTCTATTTCTGGCCAGAGTCTGAGATATAACAGGGAGAGGACATATCCTTTCTGGATGGCTGCCGAATTGCAAGAGGCTTCTATATGCTTCCAGAGCGGAGACAGCTAGCAGTGCAAGAGGCAGGTGATCAACTGACCCTTTTAAAATCGCTTAATTAATTAACTCAATTAGCTAATTTCTTAATTAAACAATTAATCTAAATTAAAGGTGGGTAACCAGCCTACCTTTGCCATCTCAGGGGCAAGTAACTTGAGACGAGAGGTGTTATTTATTCTTTATTTAAGGGCTTGGGATTTTTAAAAAAAGTTTCATGCTAGCCTGGATACTGGACAGAGAAGGGTGATGTGCAAGTATGTGTGCAAAGTAACCTATTGTGCCAAGGTAAAATGTTCAAGTGTTGCCTCCCTCCCACTTCTGTCGCTGGCCCCACCCATCCCTGTGGCCCTCAGGTGGCTGCTCAGAAGCCGACCCTGTGGCAGTGTTAGAAATTAGCCAGGAGCCAGGCGCGTTTGCTACTGGCGTGGGTCCAACTGCAACCACATGGAGATTTTGGGGGTGCCAAGGTTGGCAACCACAGTTTGAAAACCTCCGCCGTAGTCCATAGTTATCACCATTTCCATTTCCCCTGTGTGTGTTCCATTCCCTTTTTGCATACTGCGACCAGCGAATTGTGGTAAGAGCAAGCGACAGTCAAGCAATGTGGCTGAGATCATAGAATCCTGGTATTTCAGTGGCTGGAAGGGACATTGAGGTAGTGCTTTAAATTAGCCAGCGGCATTTTGCAACTGGTACAGCTGCAACTGCAACCATGTGGAGATCTTTGGGTACTAGGTTGGCAACTGAGGAAAGCAAAACGTCACTTAGAGAAGGATCTGAAATATTTTCCGTGAAGCTAGAATTAGTTTTTCTCTGGGTTGTTTTATTTGTTTTAATGTTTTGTAAACTGCTTTGAGATTTGTTCTTTAAAATATAAAACGGTAGAGAAATTTTATTTTATTTTATTTATTTTGCAGTGGTACCTCGGGTTACAAACGCTTCAGGTTACAGACTTCGCTAACCCAGAAATAGTGCTTTAGGTTATTAACTTTGCTTCAGGATGAGAACAGAAATCGTGCTCCGGCGGCACGGCAGAAGCAGGAGGCCCCATTAGCTAAAGTAGTGCTTCAGGTTAAGAACAGTTTCAGGTTAAGTACGGACCTCCGGAACGAATTAAGTACTTAACCCGAGCTACCACTGTATTTTATTCCCTGCCCATTGGGCTGCATTTCCCCAGTAACTCTGGGCGGCTTATAGCAGATATAAAAACATAATAAAGCCTTAAACCTCCTGATACAGGGTTTTCTAAAGGTCAGATAGTTGTTCATTTCCTTGACATCTGATGGGAGGGCATTCCACAGGACGGGTGCCACCACCAAGAAGGCCCTCTGCCCAGTTCCCTGTAACCTCACTTCTCACAGGGAGGGAACCGCCAGAAGGCCCTCGGAGCTGGACCTCAGTGTCCGGGCTGAATGATGGAGGTGGAGATGCTCCTTCGGGTATACTGGACCGAGGCCATTTAGGACTTTAAAGGTCAGCACCAACACTTTGAATTGTGCTCAGAAAACATACTGGGAGCCAGTGAAGATCCTTTAGGACCAGTATTATGTGGTCTTGGCGGCCGCTCCCAGTCACCAGTCTAGCTGCCTCATTCTGGATTAGTTGTAGTTTCTGCGTCACCTTCAAAGGTAGCCCCACATAGAGCGCATTGTAGTAGTCCAACAGGGAGATATCTAGAGCATGCACCACTTTGGCAAGACAGTCTGCGGGCAAGTAAGGTCTCAGTCAGCGTACCAGATCGATTTAATAATTCCACTGCGGTAACCGCAGTCCAGGTTTAAGGTGCCATTTGACGATTGGATTATATACCTGAGTTTCTAACACTTACCTGAGGGTCGTCTTGTCCAAACCCCTGGAGAAAAGACATTCTGTTGTGGCGACTATAGACTAGATTTAAGGAGCCACTTGGCACCTAGGTTATACATCTGAGCTTCCCAGTATGTTTCTAAGCACAATTCAAAGTGTTGGTGCTGACCTTTAAAGCGTTAAACGGCCTCGGCCCAGTATACCTGAAAGAACATCTCCACCCCCATCAGCCCTGACACTGAGGTCCAGCTCCGAGGGCCTTCTGGCGGTTCCCTCACTGCGAGAAGTGAAGCTACAGGGAACCAGGCAGAGGGCCTTCTCGGTGGTGGCACCCGCCCTGTGGAATGCCCTCCCATCAGATGTCAAGGAAATAAAGAACTACATGACTTTTAGAAGACATCTGAAGGCAGCCCTGTATCAGAAGGTTTTTAATGTTTAAGGCTTTGTTATGTTTTTACATATGCTATAAGCTGTTCAGAGTGGCTGGGGAAACCCAGACAGATGGGCGGGGTATTATTATTATTAATAATATTATTATTAATAATGTATTATTATTATTATTATCACTGCCCTGCGGCACACCCTTTTGTGGACTACAACTCCCCTTCATCAGATCACATCGCAATGTTTTTCCTCTTCGCCGAGCAGACTGGAAGCAAATGAAAGGCGGGATTACATAAGAGCAATCTCTTGCTATTCGCACTAAGACAACACACTGCCTTTCCTTGAGAGACCACATTTCCCAAACGGTGTGGCGAAAGGGGAAGAAATCCGAGTGACGCAGCAGCAACAGCAACAGCCGGTTTGCCAGTTCCCCATGGGCGAAAAAAAAAGAGAGAGTTTGGAGCTTTGGAAGGGATTCAGGATGATGAGGAGATTTTTTACCGTAAGTGCTTAGTAACTCTAGAAGCAGAACAGCCCCTCTCCCGTCTCTCTAGGGGCATGACACATGCTAACTTTCAGCCGTGTTTCGTTGCAATTTTAAAAAGCAAGTTGCTGTATTATTGCTTCGTGGTTACACAGAGAGAGGGGAGAGAGAGCCATAGCAAGATTTTTCTCTACTTTGCTGATTCACCCAACTCGGGGAGGTATCAAAACAATGAGGTTATTTCTCTCCACGAACCACAGCCCTGAAATGAGCTAGGGAAATGAGCCCAGCACAAAACGAATGGAAACGTCTGAGGGAGAGTCATTTAAAAAGAGGACCTGAATTCCGATGTGGTTACAGTTCTTCCCGGCTACTCAGAAGTACAAAGCAATCACACTTTGGTACATATCTGGCATTCTTTTTTCACATTTGTACCCCACCTTTCCTCTTCCAAGGAGCTCGAGGTGCTTTCCACAATTCTCTGCCCCCCCCCAAATTATCCTCAAAACAACCCTACAGGGTAGGTTCAGCTGAGAGTAAATGACTGGACCAGGGTCAAATCAAGTGGCCGAGTGGTGATTTGAACCCTGGTCTCCCAGGTCCTAGGCCATGGGTAGGCAACCTAAGGCCCAGGGGCCAGATCTGGCCCAATCGCCTTCTCAATCCGGCCTGTGGACGGTCCGGGCATCAGCGTGTTTTTACATGAGTAGAATGTGTCCTTTTATTTAAAATGCACCTCTGGGTTATTGGTGGGGCATACGAATTCGTTCATTCCCCCCAAAAAATATATAGTCTGCCCCCCACAAGGTCTGAGGGACAGTGGACCGGCCCCCTGCTGAAAAAGTTTGCTGACCCCTGTCCTAGGCCGACACTCTAACCACTAGGCCACACAGTGGTGACTTCAACAGCCTCCGCCCCAGTAAAAAAAGCAGAAAAACATGACAACCAAGGATCTGAAACTCAAAGCATGGAGTTTACTGTAGAAGAGAGAACATTCCCAAGCAGCATGTGAGGCAGAATGGTCTGTCTATCTATCTATCTATCTATCTATCTATCTATCTATCTATCTATCATCTTTTTATTTCGCATTCCGCCTCCCCTCCCCTCCGAGGAGCTGAAGGTGGCAGACAAAGGTCTCCCACTCCCCATTTTCTCCTTACAACAACCCTGCGAAGTAGGATAGGCTATGAAACAGCGATTGGCTCAAGGACACCCAGTGAGATTCCTACATAGCGGGGGTTGGACTAGATGACCCTGGTAGTCCCTTCCAACTCTACAATTCTATGGCTGACAGGGAGATTTGAACCCCAGACCTCTAAGTCCTAGCCCACCACCATAACCATCGCACGGGACTGGCTCCCTTGCAACCAGGAAATGAGCTACAACATGCCCTTGCAGGTACAGAGACAGCTGCTTTATGCCGAGTCCATCTGGTCCAGAAATGTCCGTACTGACTGATAGAGCATCTCTCCAGGGCTTCAGGCAGGTTGTCCCCATCCCTACCTGCGGAGATGCCCAGGGCAGCACCTGTGTCCTTCTGGATGCAAAGCAGGTGCTCTAACCCTGAGCTCATCCAGGTGAAAGGATGGAGAGACCCTCTGCTTGTCTCCCTAGGCAACCAGCCATCAGTCAAAAATGGACCATCCTGGGCTAGGAAGAATGTAGGGAAGCCTTTTAACGTGTTAATGTTTTACTATGTCTTAATAATAATTTTTTATTCATATGCCGCCCTTCTCGGTTCAGAAAACCGGGATCAGGACGGCTAATAACAAATTTAAAACCTTTAATTGATGCAACAAAACAGCATAAAATACAGTATAGAACATGAATAACAATAAATTCAGAATTCAAAAATCAATTTAGAGGGAAAATCCATCCAATAAACATTAGATAATCACCAGGGCTAGCTGGCTAAATTAGTCCTATTTGGGCCAGCGAGGAGACCAGGGGAGAATTAGCTGTGGGATCCCAGAGCGGGTAATCTTCATAAAAAGGGGAGGGGGAGGGAAGGAAGGGGAATAAAAGATCAGGTTAGGTTCAAATCGAAAGCCAGGAGGAATAGCTCTGTCTTACAGGCCCTGCAGAAGGAAGTTAAATCCTTCAGGGCCCTGGTCTCATGGGACAGAGCATTCCACCAGGTCGGAGCCATCACTGAGAAGGCCCTGGCCCCAGTGGAGGATAATCTGACTTCCCTAGGACCCAGGACCTCTAAACTATGATTATTCATGGACCTTAAGGTCCTCTGCGGGGCATACCAGGAGAGGCGGTCCCATAAATTTATAAATGTTGGAAGCTTCCCAGAGTGGCTGGAGCAACCCAGCCAAGTGGGCAGGGTAATTATTATTATTATTATTATTATTATTATTATTATTATTATTATTATTATTATTGTATTGGAGAAACGCAACATAGCACTTAGGAAGCTGCCTCATACTTATACTGAGTCAGACTGCTGGTACCCATCAAGCTTAAGGACTGCCTACACTGACCGGCAGCAGCTGTCCAGATTTTCCAGACAAAAGTCGCAGAGGAGTGTGCAAACTTCCCGTAATTGCCAAGCAAAGAGAAATAATAAATCCATTTGAATTTCTCCTCCCACCATAGCACAGACAGAACTCAGCTTTATGGTTTAAAAGTCTCGCGTTGCCCTTTCCAGCCTGTGTGTGTGTGTGTACCTAGCTCTCAGCTCTGGGACGTCAGCCAAAGTCGATTACAGGCGACTTAAAGGGATGGAGAAAGGGAGGAAAGCAGGGAAAAGACTCAAGAGCGGGCGGGAATCAATTCGCAGCTGTAGCTGTAGGTCTTGGCAGCCAAAAAACATGAGGCTAAATTTACAGGTCCGGGGGAAGGCAGGAGTAGCAAACTGATCTTGAACGGGGAGAAAACAGACAACACCTCTCTCTCCCCTTGCACACAAATACTGACAGAGCTAGGTCATCTTGCTTGTTATTGAGAAACCGGGGCAGAGAGCACGAGGGCTGACGCACAAAGGCTTTTCAAGTGTTTACTGGCAAAGGTACTTTGCCACTTTCCCTGCTGCTGCAAACGCACCACCAGCGCTGTGTAATTTCTCACGCCGCACAGATAAGCAGGTGGAGGAAAATGGAACAGAAGTAGCCAGGGGCGAGGCGCTAAGCTCCTCCGGAGAATCCACCTGTCACCGTGGGTCCTCGGTTTGGGGAGGAGGTGATGCCCTATGACTCAGCTACCTTTGCGTCAAGCAAAGCTAATCCCTTTTCTCTGACCTCCTGCCGCTCCCGCAAGAAGAACATTCAGCTTCAACCTGACGGCTAGACATTTGCTTCCCAAACTTTCAATTGCCGGAACAGGGATTTCTTCCTCTCCCCATTGAAGCGGGAGATACAATTCGTGCCACGCCGGTTGTCATGTCTAGCCACGGTTTAGGGTTGCGAGAGCAAGGCTCTGGCTGCAAGGAGGGAATAAGACTTCCGCTTCAGGTTAACCACAGTTTAGTGGGTCGGCAGAAACCTAAGCTATGGCCCATCTCAATTCTGGTTAGCTGAAAGAAGGCAGCTCCATGAACCACAGGTGAAAGATAGGTTTGTTTGTCTTCTCAATAGACCATAGTTATTGAGGTTGAATCCTGACAAGACAGAAGTACTGTTTTGGGGGGACAGGAGGTGGGCAGGTGTGGAGGACTCCCTGGTCCAGGTGCGCAGCCTGGGAGTCATTTTGGACTCACAGCCGTCCATGTAGGCACAGGTCAATTCTGCATCCAGGGCAGCTGTTTACCAGCTCCACGCAGGCTAAGACCCCACCTGCCCGCAGACTGTCTTGCCAGAGTAGTGCATGCTCTGGTTATCTCCCACTTGGACCACTGCAATGAGCTCTACGTGGGGCTACCTTTGAAAGTGACCCGGAAACTGCAATTCATCCAGAATGCAGCAGCTAGACTGGTGACTGGGAGCGGCCGCAGAGACCACATAACACCGGTCTTGAAAGACCTACATTGGCTCCCAGTACGTTTCCAAGCACAATTCAAAGTGCTGGTGCTGACCTTTAAAGCCCTAAAAGGCCTCGGTCCTGTATACCTGAAGGAGCGTCTCCATCCCCATCATTCTACCCGGACACTGAGGTCCCGCGTGGAGGGCCTTCTGGTGGTTCCCTCCCTGTGAGAAGCCAAGTTACAGGGAACCAGGCAGAGGTATTGGCGCCCTCCCTGTGGAACACCCTCCCACCAGATGTCAAAGTGAACAACAACTACCAGACTTTTAGAAGGCACCTGAAGGCAGTCCTGTTTAGGGAAGCTTTTAATGTTTGCTGTATTATGGTATTTTAATATTTTGTTGGAAGCCACCCAGAGTGGCTGGGGAAGCCCAGCCAGATGGGCGGGGTATAAATAATAAATTATTATTATATTATTATTATAGGTAGGATTAACCACAATTTGGAAGGATTTGACAACAAAGCAACTTCTGTAAAGCAACCATGGCCAGCTGTCATGGATGTTTAAGCTGAGATTCCTGCATGGAAGGGGTTGGACTAGATTCACTCTTGATGTCCCTTCCAATTCTACAATTCTATGTTCTATGATAGATGTACAATTTCACAAAAATATTCACCAATGTTTGCATAATATAAGAAGTCAGTGCTATGGAAGTGATTTAAGTATTGTGCAAAAAAAAAAGGGAAGGGGGAGAGAGAAGCAAGCTGTGTTCTGGCCTAAGTTTTTTCAACACACTGGCTTTTCCCTGCAGGCATCCTGTTGCTACAAAAGGCCAGATAAACAGGGCCGTTTTATTGCCGAATTAAAAAAGGAAAACAGCCCGCAACAATAGCAACATCGGGGAAAGGAACAGCGTACTTAAATCATCAAGTTGTCCAAGCCAGAAATTTCCTAGAGCCACAGCAATGCTGCCACTCAGCCGAGCAAAAGGATCATGGGATATTCTGAGAACAATTAGATGGTGGGCATGGTCATTTAGAGATGGATGAGCCCCCTCCTGTTCAATTTCAATGCAACACCACCTGGGGATCCAGAATGTGGAGGAACTTGGGAAAACTACACAATATCTGAAGATATATGAAGACTCAATAAAAGTCCAGAATTTGGTTGCCACCACGGTGGAAGTCAACGAAGGCACACCCTCATAGAGGCTGGGAAGAGCGTGCAATGAGTTTTGAAATGTTTTGAAATGTACGTAGGAATCCGATGAACCAGACCATTCGTTCATCTAGTTCAGTTCTGTCTAAAGTGACAAGCACCAGGGTTTTCAGACACGGGAACATTCCCAGCCCTACCTAGAGACCTGGGACCTTCTGCATAATAACAAAAACTGATAATTTTATTATTTATATCCCACCCATCTGCAAAGGAAGGACTCTCTGCCAGTGTGTTCCTCAACCTACACAGCAAACACATGTGGGCACTGTGCCGGTAGTCTGGGGGTGGGTATCCACAGCACTCCAGGGAGTCAGCACAAATTGTGCCACATTAACTTAAGACAGCATCCAGGAGTACCCCCAAATTCTTGGGTGGTTGCACTTTGCAGGAGAAGACAGACGAACAGCGTTTCATGGAAGCTTGCTCACGGCGACAGACCATCTCGAGGAGGAACTGCAGAGCTCCCACAGAAGACAGCTTTCAAGACCACTGTCATCGTGGTTCGCACTCAGTTCCCCCACCGCTTCCTGCGGCTGCAAGCGGAACTTCTGATCTCCCCTAAAGGATGCAAACAGAGGAGTGGCTTAAATGGTCCGTCCAATATTGTTGGACTGCAACTCCCATGATGCTCAACCATTGCCCATGCTGGCTGCAGCTAAGGGGAGTTGTAGTTCAACGTGATGCGGCTAGGATATCTCAGTTGGCAGAGCATGAGTCATGAGTTGGAGTCCCATGTTAGGCAAAAGATTCGTGCATTGCAAAGGTTTAGATTAGGTGTCTCTCATGGTCCCTTCCAACTCCACAATTCTAGGATTATGAGACCTGGAGTAGCTCAGTTGGTAGAACACAAGACTCTTGTTAATCTTGAGGTCACGGGTTCGAGTCCCACACTGAGACAAAGATTTCTGCACTGCAGGGGGTTGGACTACATCAGGCTTCCTCAAACTCGGCCCTCCAGATGTTTTGAGACTACAATTCCCATCATCCCTTCAGGATTTAACCTCCTTTAGCTGGGCCTGTAAGACAGAGCTATTCCGCCTGGCCTTTAATTTGAATTCAGCCTGATCTTTTATTTCCCTTCTCTTCCCTCCCCCTCCCCTTTTATGAAGATCACCTGCTCTGGGATCCCACAGCTAATTCTCCCCTGGCCTCCTCGCTGGCCCAAGTAGGACCAATTCAGCCAGCTAGCCCTGGGGATTATCTAATGCTTATTTCCCCTAAATTGATTTTTGAATTTTATTGTTATTCATGTTTTCATACTGTATTTTATGCTGCTTTTATAATTGTTTTAAATTTGTTGTTAGAAACTAAGGTGGGAAGATTCCTTTGCAAATGTCTCTTTCCTTTGGAAAGGTTCTTTGAGTACATCTGAATGATGTGATTTAAAAAAAGCAAAAACAAAACCATGTTGGTATTAAGGGGCATATGCAAAGGAAGAAAATAAAAAGGGCTGCTGCTTTCAGCTACAAAAGGGTCCTTTCATGGCCTATGGCAATGAAGTCTGGCCTCTTCGCAGAAAATCCTATCAGGGAAAGACAGAATGGGGAAAAACGTGATTCTCTGGGGCTTCTGATAAGGAAAGAAGGCCACTGATATTCCTCCACGGGGAGGAGTCAATCCAGTTTTTTTAGAAGGGAGAAAGTTCAATCAACATGCCAGGGATGCCTCAGGTTGACACAACTCTCTCTCTGATGTTCCAGCTACAGCCATGAGTCACCTAATCAAACATTTCCTGACATCAGATAGCTGAAAGTCCTATGTAACTGCAGAAGGTTTGGGGGGGGGGGGCTGCGCTGAAAACAGCTACCATGACATAAGGGGAGCCTGTAGCCACTGATACAAGTCTGAGCTGAGAATGGTTTAAGCAGGGGTCTGCAACCTTTGAGACAAAAAGAGCCACTTGGACCCATTTCCGAAGGGGAAAAAAACTGGGAGCCACAAAACTCGTCATTATAAAAATAACTTTTTTCTCACTTTTTTATTATTTCTTTGTTTGACCCCTCAGAATTACTCCTCCTCATAGAAATAAACGTTAAATTAACAAGTTACCTTTTTGTGCGTGTGTGTTCTTCACTCCCCTTCAAAACAGTGACCAGCGCACATGCCCCCTTTCAATGCAGTGACCAGCGTACATGCCACTTACAATGTAGTGGGCGGGTGGGTGGGAAGGTGACGTCGGGACGGTGCGTGACTAACGCATGCACCAACCCCATGCAACGTCACAGCCAGTACAGCGCCCGCCACAGTGGGGAGTGTCGGGGCACACAATGCGCCTCCTCCCCTCGCTAGTATCCACCCTGGAGCCGCGGCAAAGGTGTAAAAGAGCCACATGCGGCTCCGGAGCCGCGGGTTGCAGACCCCTGGTTTAAGGATAGGAGATCTCCAGCAACTCCCCTACACGAAAAGAGCGATTCAAACAAATAAAGGAGGCATGATTTAGGCAAGAATCATTATAACAAAAAATAAATAAGTAAGCAGGGAGAGAAACTCAAGAGCAGCAGCACTTCTCCAAAACTTTTAGAGACACTTTCCAGAGGAAATGAGTAACCCTCTTGTTATTAAGTGATAAATCGCAGCCAAGAGGAAGTGCCATTGTCTCCTATTTATTTTTAATCTCCAAACACCCATGTAGCTGGCACCCTGTTCCAAACGCACGCCGATAAGCCGGGGCTGTTTGAAGGAGACGGAGGCTCCTGGGATGGAAGAATGAGATTCCAGTTTCAGGCCCGGTTTTGGCACTCAGTCAGGAACCGGGGGGAAAGCGCAGAGGAGGCTGGAGAGGCGTCTCTGCCAGAGAGCAAAATCGGCCCGTTTGCTCCGCTATTGGGTTTTATTATTCCCAAAGGGCAACAATGCATGTGTAATTGATGAGGTCTGGCATGCTGGGTTTTCGGGGAAAGATGGGACTGTTCCTCGCCGGGAGAGAGCGGCCAAAATGGAAAGCGAGTTATGTAACTCCTCGAGAGGAGGCCGCTGTCCTCAGATTACACCGAACACGCCCTCCACCCCTCAACAAATTATCCGGAGACATTTTGCTGATCGCCACCAGCTCGCTCTCGTCTCTGTGCTTCGTTATGGAACCGGGAAAATTATCCTTCAGAGAGGATAGGAAGTCCCTGGTACTGTTTTATTATTATTAAAGATTTTCTTGATTTACAGAAGTATGTGTAATGTCTCTCGTATTTTTTCCATGTAACATTTTTACAAATCAGTTTCATTTGTTGAGACATTAGGAAGAAAAGGGGTGTGGGGGAGATGGGGGTGTTTCTATTTTGCTTAATGTATGTAGGGTTTGGTGTCAGCGTTACTCGTGCAGGTTCTCTGCTGTTCACTTGTGTTCCTTTGGTGGTGAGAGGGGTTGGGGTTGGCCTAGGGTGTGGTTGTTCATTTGTGGTTGGCTGTGGTGGTCTTTGTTTTTGTGTGTGAGTGGGGTGGGTGGGTGTTTTGGATCAGGTTAGCCATACTGATTTATATGCTGTTGGTGGATTATTGTCATTGTCTTGTTGGGCTGTGTACGCGATAAAGGGGAACCATCCCGGGGTGAAGGCGTCTTCTTCCGTTTGTCCCCATGTCAGTTTCAGTTTATTGGTTAATTTTTCTAGTAGGGCTGTCTCCCATACTATTTGGTACCATTGGTCCATGCTTACTCCTGACAGGTCTCTCCAGTGTCTGGTTATGGTGTTTCTGTCTGCTGAAAGTAGGTGGGTTGTGAGTTCTTTGTGGTGTAAATGGGCATTGTTGTCTTGGAAGATGTTTAGTAGGGCCAGTTCTGGGGTGATATCTAATACTTGCTTAGTTATTTTACATATTTATCGTATGGCTGTTGTCCAGAATAATTGGATTTGGGGGCACTCCCACCACATGTGGAGGTATGTGCCTGTGGAGGTGCACCCCCTCCAGCATTTTGGTGAGGTTCCGGGGCATATTAGCGCTAGTTTTAGGATAGGAAGTCCCCAGTACGGTTTGCAAATTATTTGCCACAGAGAGAGACAGAGCTAGGGAGCCAGGAATGACATTTTTGCTAGGCCAATTGTGCAATCCATGCGAATGCAGAAGCTGGACTCTGCCAACCCAAGTTCAGTATTACTTCCGCTCCACATTCTCGGGTGGGCGGGGGCAAGTTGCTTTCTCCCAGCCTCAGTTCCCCATCGGCAACCCTTGAATGCACGAATTCAAGAGTGACCGGCCTCACAAGGTTATTCTGATTGCAAAACAGAAAGCATGCAATGTGAAGCATTTCATTTTCAAAGGATGGAATGGCAAAGTGAGGCTCTGCGTGGAACAAAGTCTTTCCCAACCAGATGCCCTGCAGATGTTTCGGACTATGAGAATCTGCCCCCAGCCAGCACAGCTGTATGGAAAGGGGGAGTTTGCAGGGTCTCCGTCTAAATAATAATAATAATTTATTATTTATACACCACCCATCTGGCTGGGCTTCCCCAGCCACTCTGGGCGGCTTCCAGCAGAATATTGAAATACAATGATTCATCAAATATTAAAAGCTTCCTGAAATAATAATAATAAAGCACACGTGGTCTATATCTGACAGGCAAGAGTTGCCAAAGTGGGGTGGGGCAGGGCGTAGAGACCACAATTGATGGTGCCTAGTTGTGGATTTACGGGACGACTCTGGGGTTGCGGCGCTGCTCTGGTTTTGCCAGAAGCGGCTTAGTCATGCTGGCCACATGACCCAGAAGCTGTATGCCGGCTCCCTTGGCCAGTAAAGCGAGATGAGCGCCGCAACCCCAGAGTCGGCCGCGACTGGACCTAATGGTCAGGGGTCCCTTTACCTTTATGAGCATCCTACCAGAATATGGAATAGAGGAATCTGCCTTATACAGAGCCAGACCATTGGTCCAGTCAGTGTTTAATACACTGACTGGAAGGAGCGGTCCAGGATTCCCAGCCCAGAACCTTCCCAGCCCTACCTGGAAATGCCATTGGGGATTAAACCTTCTGCATGCAGCGCAGATGTCCTACCGGTTGGAAAAGGCCTCTTCCTCTAAGAAACCTTTGACAGTGATCTGATAGGTAGAACTGCGCAAATCTAGACGAGAACAAGCCAGCGGGGGGGGGGGGGGAGAGTGATCTCGTCATTCAGGGTCAGCATTCCTGAAAGGGACAGACATTTGGGAGATAATCTCTACCTCCGAGACTCTGCATTCTGAAGTGTGTTGCAACCAAGTGAACTGCAGTCCTGGGCTGGGGGGGGGGGGTCAGATTGCCCGTGATGCAAACGCAAGAGGAACAAGTGAAGTTTGGGTTTCTCCTATCAGCTTGTGCAACACCCAACCTTGGGATGGAGAAGAGACCTCTGTCAACTCTGAGGTCACCTGATACAACCCACCTAAATGACTGGGAAGAGAATTCTTCCATCACAGGTCAAGCTAATCCAGTCTAAGGGAACTTCACTAGGAAAGCCCTTTGATATGCATCTCAGATTGCAAATCCAATCCGGCCACTTTGACTTGTAGATACCATAGGTAGAAGAAGTCTCTGATGACAAGTCAACTCACCCCTTGGCCAAGTTGAGGAGACATTTTCTCGCGCTAAAAAATAGATAAGAAACTGCCTTATTCCACCCAGTCTGACTGCTTGCCTTGTAGCTTTATAAATCCATGCACATGCTACCTTTTCTATCAAGGCATCTCAGGAGGCATTGCTGGGATGTGGTGGGAGTTGGTAACTGTCCCAAAATCACCCAGTGAGCTTCCATCTCACCCGCCAGTATCTGGCCCAGGGCCTCTGACACTGTTAGAAACTCAGATTTATAAGCCAGGCTCCAAATGGCTCCTTAAACCAAGGTTGAAGTCACCAAAACAGAATGCCTAGTTGCCATTTTGGGGGCAAAGTCTTGTTTTTCAAATCACTGTGATTGATTCTGGGTTAAATATCTAGCTAGATCAGATGATCAGTGGTACCTTGGGTTACATATGCTTCAGGTTACAGATGCTTCAGGTTACAGACTCCACTAACCCAGAAATAGTACCTCGGGTTAAGAACTTTGCTTCAGGATGAGAACAGAAATCGTGCTCTGGCGGCGCAGCGGCAGCAGGAGGCCCCATTAGCTAAAGTGGTGCTTCAGGTTAAGAACAGTTTCAGGTTAAGAACGGACCTCCGGAACAAATTAAGAAGTACCACTGTGTGTGTGTACACACACACACACACACACAGTCATACCTCTTGTTGCGTTCCCTTAATGTTGCAGATTTTCAGGTTGTGAACGCGGCAAACCTGGAAGTGTATACTTCCGGGTTTCGCCCTGCGCACATGCGCAGTAGCATTCTGCACGCTTCGTGCATGCACAGAAGTGCTCTATCGCGCTCTGCGCTTGCGCAGAAGCACCGCTCCAGTTGCAGACTTTTCGGGGTGCAAATGGCACCCCGGAACGGATCATGTCCTCAACTAGAAGTATCACTGTATGTATGTTTGTGTGTGTGTGTGTGTGTTTATGTGTTTCTTTGGCTGTGTGTGTATCTATATCTTTTTTCTTAATGGTGACCGCTCCTGCTCAAAAAAAGCATTTGGGTTCCTGAAACTCATTTCGATGGTGCAGATAAAGTAGAACTGACAGAATTCTACATGTTGTGGAATTAAGTGTGTGAAAACAGCCCAGATCCAAGGTTCTCCCAGCATGCATCTTCCAGATGGTGGAGAAGTCAAACGCCATCCTGGACTCCAGGCATCCTCACTTGGTCACAAGTGGCCGATAGCCTGGCTAATTTCAAACGCTGCCTCTGCTACCTGCACCAGCTCAAACTCAGCTTTTGTCAGAATACTGGGGACAAGGCGCTGCTGTCCCTATCGGGCCAGAGCAGGCTGACCATCCTTGATGTACGCTACTTCAATGCCACCAATGAGGGGATTGGGTTCCTTCTGCATTGCAGACCAGATGCTAAACCCCAGAACTATGGTCCTTCTCAAACTGCTGCAAAGCATTCTGGGGATGGGAGGGGGGGTCAGAGATTATGCTGATCTGTCCAGCCTGAGACCCACTGAGGGGGTGGAACATACAGAGGGGCCTTCATCATAGCGAGCACTTCATATATAAGTGGTTCATAAGGTAAAGGGACCCCTGACCATTAGGTCCAGTCGTGACCGACTCTGGGGTTGCGGCGCTCATCTCCCTTTATTGGCCAAGGGAGCCGGCGTACAGCTTCCGGGTCATGTGGCCAGCATGACTAAGCCGCTTCTGGCGAACCAGAGCAGCGCACGGAAACGCCATTTACCTTCCTGCCAGAGTGGTACCTATTTATCTACTTGCACTTTGACGTGCTTTCAAACTGCTAGGTTGGCAGGAGCAGGGACCAAGCAACAGGAGCTCACCCCGTCACAGGGATTCAAACCGCCGACCTTCTGATCACCACGTCCTAGGCTCTGTGGTTTAACGCACCACCCGCGTCCCATAAGTGGTTCATAGCAAGCATTAAAAAAAAAAAACAAGAAGAAGAAAAAGAAGCAATGCTTGGCCCAAATGAGACCTTTGGCTCATAAAGTACAAGATAACGACAGCAATTGCTCAGACAAGGCGTTGCGTCTCACTTTCAAGCTCCTTGTTATTTTGCAATTCAGCTCCTCGGCTTTGCTTTCACGGGACTGAGGTCAACAGACTGGAGTCATCCTGCTGCTCAGCCCAGTCTGGCAGCATTCCCACAGTCAAGAGGATGACGGAGAAGTCCTATGCAAAGCTAGAGGCATGCATCTTCAAAATAATAGGTATATTATGTTTATTTTACACGTACATGTGTGTATGTGCACACAGCTGCATTCAACTAAGGTGTATTCTGAGAGCAGAGCCACTAAAATCAATCGACCTGAATTAATCACATCCATTATTTTCAATAGGTCAACTCTGAGTAAGATTAAAAACACCCCCCAAAACGCTTGGGGGCTGTTGCTGTTGTTTTTCTTTACAATCAAGTGGTGCATGGATTTTATGAAATCAGTACTGTTTTGTGGTTTCTAAAGCCCATTAATAAAAATAATTTATATTATTATTAATAATAATAATTTTTAATAATAATAATAATAATAATACCACACCCATCTGGCTGGGTTTTCCCAGCCACTCTGGGCGGCTTCCAACAAAATACTAAAATAGAATAGTCTGTCAAGCATTAAAAGCTTCCCTAAATAGGGACGTTTTGCATCCAGAAACGTGTGAAAATATTTTTTCGGGGTGGGGCTCTCCATCCCACACTATTAATGGGCCAAGCGCACTTGTGTGACATTATGCAACTGAGAGTGCACAGTCTTTATTAAACCATGCCCACTGCTAGAAGCACAACATTTAAACCACTGCTTCAACCATGGGGCAGAAAAATCTCCAAGAGCCAAGGTGCAGGCAGATGGGGGGACAAAAATCCCACCCTTTCCAAAGCCACTTTTAATCCCAACTACGGTAATCTTGGGAACAGTGGCATTCCAATTTATAGCTGGTGCTAGTGGAGATGTCTGGATGTCAGGTTGGTGATTGACATCTCCCCACCTGGCTGGCCCCTCCAGCTTTCTTAAGCAGGTAAGCATAAGAGCTCATCTACCACATTACTACTACAGGGACGTGGGTGGCGCTGTGAGTTAGACCACAGAGCCTAGGACTTGCCGATCAGAAGGTCGCAGTTCGAATCCCTGTGACGGGGTGAGCTCCCGTTCCTTGGTCCCAGCTCCTGCCAACCTAGCAGTTCGAAAGCACATCAAAGTGCAAATACCTTCCCCGGCGGGAAGGTAAATGGCGTTTCCGTGCTGTCAGGGAACTGACATCAGAGCGAAAGGCGAAGGAGAGGCTCCCCGATTCTGCAGGAGAGGGTACCAGCACCAGGGGGAGACGCAGCTTGGTAGAGGAGGAAGGAAATCGGCATAACACCAGGGACCAAGGAGAGCAAATGGGGGAAGCGGAGGGAGAGCTCCGGGATTCTTCCCTGGACATCAGTGAGGAGAGCACTGGTCCTCCACTACCCACGCCCACCCTGCGCAGAAGACTCCCGCGCAGTGAGAGGCGGAGACGACTGGGAGTCAAACAGCTTTTATGCTGGAAAAGGTTTAAGAAACGCCCACAGACAGATTCTGCTAGCGACTGAGGCAGCCATGCTGAGATGGGCTGTGCAGTCAGGACGGGTTAACCAAGGCAATTAACCCCCCTAACGGGGACATTTTACGCACGAGTAACTCAAACCCATTACACGTGTGTTGCTCTGGTTTGCCAGAAGCGGCTTAGTCATGCTGGCCACATGACCCGGAAGCTGTACGCCGGCTCCCTCGGCCAATAAAGCGAGATGAGCGCCGCAACCCCAGAGTCGGCCACGACTGGACCTAATGGTCAGGGGTCCCTTTACCTTTACTGCATTCATATCCACCTTTTCCTACAAGGAGTACCATACAGGATTCACCCCTCTCCTCAGTTAATCCCTACAATGACCCTGTGAGGTAAGTTAAGAAGCTGTGAATGACTCCAAGGTCACCCCATGAGCTTCCTGACTGAGTAGGGATTTGAACCCCGATCTCCCAGGTCCTAGTGCGACACTCTAACCACTGCACCACCCTGGCTTCCTAGTGTATTTATGCTATGGGTCAGCTCTACAAATTACAGTGGTGCCTCGCAAGACGAAATTAATCCGTTCCGCGAGTCTCTTCTTCTAGCGGTTTTTTCGTCTTGCGAAGCAACCCTATTAGCGGCTTAGCGGATTAGCGCTATTAGCGGTTTAGCAGCTATTAAAGGCTTAGCGGATTAGCGGCTAAAAGGCTATTAGCGGCTTAGCGGCTTAGAAAAAGGGGGGGAGCGGGGGGAAATCGGAACACTTGCAAGATGTTTTCCTCTTGCAAAGCAAGCCCATAGGGGAAATCGTCTTGCGAAGCAGCTCAAAAACGGAAAACCCTTTCGTCTAGCGGGTTTTCCGTCTTGCGAGGCATTCGTCTTGCGGGGCACCACTGTAAGTAGTTAGATACATACGAGGAAAGCAAAACGCCCCTTAGATGAGGACCTGAAATATTTCCCTTGAAGCTTAAACATGTCTTATTCTGGTTTGTTTTATCTGATGTTTTAATGTGCCATAAACCTCTTTGAGACCTTTCCTTTAAAATATAAAGCAGTATACAGTCATACCTCGTGTTGCGTTTGCTTCAGGTTACGTTCTGCAGCGACCCAGAAGTACTGGAAAGGGTTACTTCCGGGTTTCGCCGCTCGCGCAGAAGCGCCAAACTGCAACTCGCACATGCGCAGACGCGCCGCGACAGGTTGCACTCTTTTCATGTTGCAAATGGGACTCTGGAACGGATCCTGTTCGCAACCAGAGGTACCACTGTACAAATGAAATGGATAATAACAGTAATCAAAAATAAGATTCACTGGCGCCGTTGTGGTGACCATAACCTAGGATTAAGGTGCCATTTGGCAATTTGCTTATATATCTGAGTTTCTAACACTGTTAAGTCCTTAGCTAAACCTCCTGTCAGAGACACCGACCCCCATTGCTTCTGGGTCTTTGGGAACCGGGGTTCGATAAGGCTGCACAGAAATCTCTGGAGGAGATCTACTCCACCACCTTCCAGTCACTGAATAGAAGCAAGGACGGGTAAAACCAGTTTAAAATTCATAGTGTGGATGCAGAGACTTAAGGGACCATCGGGTGAGGCTTCGATAGCTGAATTCTTGATTTTTATGGAGAGGAATTAGCATGACAAACGCAAGAGTCCCCTGTCCCAAGCGGAACAAATTGTGCGGAACAAAATGCATTCTTAATCACCATTTGTTGAGATGATCAATCAATCCATCTCCTTTATTGGCATGAAATTATTAAGATGATATAGGAAGTGGTGGCGATGACTCAGGGAGTGGCCTGGGCTGAGTCAGTGAAAAGAGTTGCTCACCAGCTGGGGTAAGGCGCTGCGTTGCTTTTTCTAACAACTGGCAAGGGTGCCATGCAACCCGGAGACTGGGCAGCTGCAAAATTACATTGTGAGCGCACACAAGTCGACATTCCAGCCCATTTCCATTCTGCACAAACCACACGCAACCCTAAATGCCATTTACAGTCACTGAGCAGAAAGCAAGAGAGCGCCTTCTGCTCAAAAAGGACAAAACCACAACTCTGCCTTCCAAAAAAAGAAAAGGAAATACCAGATCCTCTTTAGCACCGTTGATTTCCAAAACCCTCATTGTTTCAGAGAGGGTTTGCGAAAATGCTTCAGATTCCTTAATTGTTAGAAAGCAGCATATGAATAAAGGATTGCTAATGGGGATTTTTATTATTATTATTATCAAGAGAAAGTTCTCCAAGGCTTTCAACATAGAAACCGCTTGGTTAAAATAAACAGCTTCCTGCAGTTAATGCAGAATTTCATAGCTCGCAGCAGACTCCACCCCAGAACCAGAGAATTTTAGAGTTGGAAGGGACCTCAAGGGTCATCTAGCTCAACCCGCTGCAATGCAGGAATAAAGGCGAGGCGCTGTGGGTTAAACCACAGAGCCTAGGACTTGTTAATCAGAAGGTCGGCAGTTCGAATCCCCGCGACGGGGTGAGCTCCCGTTGCTCGGTCCCTGCTCCTGCCAACCTAGCAGTTCAAAAGCACATCAAAGTGCAAGTAGATAAATAGGTACCACTCTGGCAGGAAGGTAAACGGCATTTCTGTGCGCTGCTCTGGTTCGCCAGAAGCAGTTTAGTCCTGCTGGCCACATGACCTGGAAGCTGTACGCCGGCTCCCTCAGCCAATAAAGCGAGATGAGCGCCGCAACCCCAGAGTCGGCCACGACTGGACTTAATGGTCAGGGGTTCCTTTAACTTTACCTTTCCCCATCAAAGAAGTTCAGAGCAAATCCTGGACAGGCTGAAGGAGAACAAGGGCCAGTCGAAGAAGCCAACACAGCGCTGCCCTGTATTGATCAAAGTGCAACACTAAGCCACACAGATGCACTTGCCTTTGAGGTTCAACTCAACCTCTAGACCAGGGGTGGCCACCTCCCAAGAGACTGCCATCTACTCACAGAGTTAAAGTCTGGCAGTGATCTACCCCCTTTTGGGGGGTTCAGGTCAAAGTTGTTGAGCTTCTTTTAGGGAGGAGGGAAAGCTCATTTTTTGGGGGGGGTGAAGGGCCAAAATGTTGAGCTTCTTTTAGGGGAGCCAAAGTTGTTCAGCTTCTTTGGGGGGAGCCACTGATCTACCAGTGATCTACCACAGACGTCCAGTGATCTACCGGTAGATCACAATCTACCTGTTGGATGTGCCTGCTCCAGATGAAGAAAGCAAGATCCATGTGTAGCGCTAAAGTGTGGTGCAGGCCTGGATAGCTCAACTGGCTAGAGCGTGGGGCTGATAATGCCAAGGTTGCAGGTTTGATCCCCGTATGGAACAGCTGCATATTCCTGCCTTGGACTAGATGGTTCTCAGGGTCCTTTCCAACTCTACAATTGTGTGTGTGTGTGTGTGTGTGTGTGTGTGAGAGAGAGAGAGAGAGAGAGAGAGAGAGAGAGAGAGAGAGAGAGAATCTGAATCTCTGGCATGCACAAGGACAACTTCCATGCACCCCAGGTGAGCATTTAAGGGTCTAATTGCAAAGCTGAAAGGGAGGAAGCCATTAATGTTGCAAATCATGCAACCCAGGAATCTCAAGGGGGGGTGCTGATATGCGGAAGTCCCTGGATCACAATGGGGGGGGGGTAGAATTTGCATAGGTAAAGGTAAAGGACCCAGGATGATTAAGTCCAGTCAAAGGCAACTATGGGGTTGCGGCGCTCATCTCGCTTTCAGGCCGAAGGTGCTGGCGTTTGTCCACAGACAGCTTTCTGGGTCATGCAGCCAGCATGACTAAACCGCTTCTAGCGCAACAGAACACCATGACGGAAACCAGAGCGCACAGGAATGCCGTTTACCTTCCTGCCGGAGTGGTACCTATTTATCTACTTGCACTGGTATGCTTTCGAACTGCTAGGTTGGCAGGAGCTGGGACAGAGCAATGGGACCTCACCCTGTCATGGGGATTCAAACAGCCGACCTTCCGACTGGCAAGCCCAAGAGGCTCACTGGTTTAGACCACAGCGCCACCCGCGTCCCTTGAATTTGCATAATTGTACCCAGAAGTCATATTTAACACCAGTCCTCCTTCCATTAGTAAAAATGCTCTGCGGTCTTCAGCTACAGGGCAACAAGGAGGAGAAGATAAAACTCTGCAAATCTCCAATCAGAAACTTTTTTTTGCAGAGGCAAGCATGCAAGGAATTCTGAAGTACGTAATTTTTATCTCCCTCCCACCCTCTCTCTCTCCCCAGCTCTTAACACCTGGGTTTTTTACGCAAGCAAACAATTCTCGCATTCTTTAGCGCATGTAAATGCGGGGAAACAGGAGGCGAGATGGTCAGAATGACCTTTTCTAAAATTGCAAGCTCTCAGCAAAGCCTTAAAAAAAAAATTACAATCAATCCTTTCATAGCTTGAATATTTGACAAGGCGAGTGGTGAGTGTCACGACCTTCAGGGGAAACTGCAAAGAGCCTGGGGGTTCAAGGAAGAACTTATTTACCATCATTGCACAACACGTCAGATAATCAAAGTTCCTGGCGATAAAGATGCCATTAAGACTCTGAAGACGAGAATTCTAACCCAGGGAACCAGGCAATTGTGCTGGACCGGGAGATATTATCTAAAACGGCAAAAACCTCTTCTTCTTCTTCTTTCTCTTAAAATGGAAGAGAGAAAGGGAAAAGGTTACATTTCTACCTTTTATTGCAGGTGTAGGGTAGGGTTCAAAAAGCAACTCCTGAAGCAGGAATGGGAAAACCAGTGGTTCTCCAGATATTTGTCGGACTACAACTCCCGCAAGCCTCTGCTAGGCATGTCCAATGGGTGTCTAATTAGACCACAGGTTCCCCAGCCCTGACACAAGAACAAGGTCCCATTCAATTCAATGGAGCTTCCATGGGGTAAACGTCCCACTGGACTGTCTCCAAAATGAAGAGCAAATCCCCTTCTTTGCTGCTGCCAGAGAGTATTTCAAGCAGTGGATCGTCTTATTCTCAATTTTCATCCTACTCTTTTGATTTTCTTTTCTTTTCTATATATAATTTTTATCAAATTTTCCGTTTTACAATTTAAAGTACTCATTTTTACATCCTTAAGATATCAGTGACTTCCGCTCTTCACTTTCCATAGTTCATTTTACATATCACAAATCCCTGCATATTTTACAAAAGCTATACCATTCAGTATTCCATTATTCCATACCTCAAAACTTGTTTACGCTGTTGAATTTATCTTAATGCTTGCAGCGTTTTCGGCTGTGCAATTATTTCCCATATATTCAATAAACGTTTTCCATTCTTCTCTATGATCTTCTTGTTCTCTTATTCTAGATGTTAAGTCTTCAAGTTGTGTATATTCTGTCAACTTAAGTTGCCATTCTTCTTTGGTTGGGACGTCGCTCTTTTTCCATTTTGGGGCTAAGAAAACACAGGCTGCAGTAGTAGCATACATAAATAACCTATTTTGACACCTGGGAATTTTAGTCTGAATTATCTCCAACAAGAAGGACTCGGGGGGGGGGGGGTTGGGGGAAGTACTTTTAAACAATTTTTTCAATTCATTACAGATCATTTCCCATTTTTTCTTTTTGGACTGTTGCACTTATCCCTTGAGGTGAAGGCTGCTATGATTGGTTATATTTGCATAGCTCAGTTGGTAGAGCATGAGATTCTTAATCTCAGGGTTGTGGGTTCAAGCCCCACTTGGGCAAAAGATTCCTGCCGGGGGGGGGGACTAGATGTGGTCCCTTGCAACTCTAAAATTTTACAATTCTATTTTATCTTAGAATCATAGAAGAGTTGGAAGAGATCACAAGGGCCATGGAGTCCTACCCCCTGCCAAGCAGGAAACACCATCAGAGCACTCCTGACATATGGTTGTCAAGCCTCTGCTTAAAGACCTCCAAAGTAGGAGACTCCACCACACTCCTTGGCAGCAAATTCCACTGTCGAACAGCTCTTACTGTCAGGAAGTTCTTCCTAATGTTTAGGTGGAATCTTCTTTCTTGTAGTTTGGATCCATTGCTCCGTGTCCGCTTCTCTGGAGCAGCAGAAAACAACCTTTCTCCCTCCTCTATGTGACATCCTTTTCTATATTTGAACATGGCTATCATATCACCCCTTAACCTCCTCTTCTCCAGGCTAAACATGCCCAGCTCCCTTAGCCGTTCCTCATAAGGCATCGTTTCCAGGCCTTTGACCATTTTGGTTGCCCTCCTCTGGACACGTTCCAGTTTGTCAGTGTCCTTCTTGAACTGTGGTGCCCAGAACTGGACACAGTACTCCAGGTGAGGTCTGACCAGAGCAGAATACAGTGGAACTATTACTCATCCAGAAGCTCAGAGACATACTGTAGACTCACAATAACCCTACGAGGTAAGGAAAGGTCTCGGTCTCTGACACAAATGAGCAGAGATTTGAATCCCGTTTATCCTGAAACAATCGCCAACATTTGGCCAATGAGTCACACAGTGACTTCTGGTTAACCCAGAGCACCTAAACAAATGTCACTAAGATTCCCAGATCTAGAAGACTTATCACAAGTGTTGCCTTATCTAAGCACTGGGTGTAAAACTACTGCTCTGTTTTTCATGCAAGATTGAAACTGGGGCATCACTTCGTAATGGCCTGTGAGCTGGCCCAATTCAATTAGCTTTGAGTATCTGGCAAAAATATTGCCTCATATTATTGACAACAAGGAATTCTATACAACCCGTCAACGTGATTTATGAAACTGCTGTTGTCAATTTAGGTTCATCATCTCTAAAGTCCCTTCTCAAATCTGAGTTTCCCAGAAAATTATGAGTTGATTGCTTTTTTCCTGGAAAACAGAAATCAGTTTGTAGCATAGCGATCCAACTAAGCATGTTCATTCTATCTGTGCTTCATAAGCAAGCAAAGAGCTTAGAAACATCAAGAACCATATGCCAGGATTTGTTGTTGTTGTTTAGTCATTTAGTTGTCTCTGACTCTTTGTGACCCCATGGACCAGAGCATGCCAGGCACTCCTGTCTTCCACTGCCTCCTGCAGTTTGGTCAAACTCATGCTGGTAGCTTCGAGAACACTGTCCAGCCATCTCGTCCTCTGTCGTGCCCTTCTCCTTGTGCCCTCCATCTTTCCCAACATCAGGGTCTTTTCCAGGGAGTCTTCTCTTCTCATGAGGTGGCCAAAGTATTGGCACCTCAGCTTCAGGATCTGTCCTTCCAGATCAGCCTCAGGGCTGATTGCCTTAAGAATGGAGAGGTTTGATCTTCTTGCAGTCCATGGGACTCTCAAGAGTCTCCTCCAGCTTTATAATTCAAAAGCATCAATTCTTCGGCAATCAGCCTTCTTTATGGTCCAGCTCTCACTTCCATACATCACGACTGGGAACACCATAGCTTTAAGGGAGACATGATAGCCATCTTCAAATATCTCAAGGGCCATCCCATGGAAGAGGGAAGAAGCTCATTTTCTCCTGCCCTTGAAGGTAGGACTTGAAGCAAGGACTTGAAGTTACAGGAAAGGAGATTCTGACTAAACACCAGGAAGAACTTTCTGACAGTAAGTGCTGTTTGACAGTGGAATGGACTCTCTCAGAAGATGGTGGACTCTCCATCCTTGGAGGTTTTTAAGCAGAGGTTGGGTGGCCATCTGTCATGGATGCTTTAGCTGAGATTCCTGCATTGCAGGGGGCTGGACTAGAATCTATGATTCTAAGCACTAATCTTCCACGATGTTTCCAGAAGTGGCTCTTACACCGTGTGAAAGATTACCAAAAAACCCCAGAAATCATCCGACAAGAAAACATCAGTGAAACAGAGTCACAGCTAGCCTGCGATTCTGAGCTAAGCCAGAAGACAAACCAATCAGTCGTGAAATTTCACTTTGCTTCTTAAAACAGTGAGTACCAAACATTTACAGGAGGGTGGCTCTGCCTGTTTAATTTCCTCTATGTCAGCCTGCAAAGCTCAACAGGGAAGAGTCGTGAAATGACAAGCGATTATGGCACTCAGCAGGTGAGACACGGGAGATGACAGGCCCCTGCAGTTGCCAAAATTCTTCCAGCCAGGTCACTCCTTCTGCAACTTGCATTGTGTTACTTCTATGTAATGCTTTCCTGCTAGGCAAATCTATTCGCAGATGTTTTGTCTTGTGTTTCCCCAAGTATAGCTGGGGCAGAGGCTCTCCTCACAGCCTTTCCCGCTTTTGGGAAAAGCTACGACGGGCTGGGGAAACTTTTTCAACCCAAGGGGCACGGACCCAGTGTTAGAAACTCAGATATAGAAGCTAGGCACCAAAGGGCTGCAGTCACCAAAACGTAATGTTTAGGGAAGCTTTTAATGTTTAATACGTTATTGTATTTTAATATTCTGTTGGAAGCTGCCCAGAGTGGCTGGGGAAACCCAGTCAGATGGGTGAGGTATAAGTAATATTATTATTATTATTATTATTATTATTATTATTATTATTATTATTATTATTATTATTATTTCTAGTTGCTATTTTGGGGCGCAAGACAGGTCTCTGAAGACTTATTTTCCAAGTGATGCACTGACTGTGATTGATTGGCAGTTACACATCTGGCTAGTCCCTATGGAGAGCACCCTACAGAGGTTACAGACCACAGCAGCTGCATAGAGTTGGAAGGGACCCCTAGGGTCATCTAGTCCAGCCCCCTGAAATGCAGGAATCTCAGCTAAAGCATCCATGACAGATGGCCATCCAACCTCTGCTTAAAAACCTCCAAGGAAGTCCACCACCTCTCATGTGAGTCTGTTCCACTGCCGAACAACCCTTACTGTCAGAAAGTTCCTCCTGACGTTTTAGTTAATCTACTTTCTTGTTATTTAAAGCCACTGGTTTAAGTCCTACCCTCCAGAACAGGAGAAAACAAGCTTTTCACCTCTTCCATGTGACAGCTCGAGATATTTGAAGATGGCTATCATATCTCCGTTCAGCCTCCTCTTTTCCAGGCTAAACATACCCAGCTCCTTCAACTGTTCCTCATCAGGCTTGGTTTCCACACCTCTGATTATCTTGGTTGCCCTCCTCTGTACACATTCCAGCTTGGAATTGGGAATTCCCAGAATTGGACACAGTATTCCAAGTGTGGTCTGACATAACGCTGAAAAGAATGGTACTATTACTTTCCTTGATCTGCACACTATACTTCTGTTGATGCAACCTAGAATAGCAGTAGCTTTTTTTGCTGCTGAATCACGCTGCTGACTCACATTCGGCTTGTGGGCCACCAAGACCCCTAGATCCTTTTCACGTGCACTGCTAGTAAGCCAAGTGTCCCCCATCTTATATTTGTGTGTCTGGTTCTTCCTGCCAATGGGCAGAACCTGACATTTGTCCCTATTGAAATTAATTCTGTTAGCTGGGGCTCAGTTCTCCAATTTACGTGGGGCTACCTTTGAAGGTGACCCAGAAACTATAACAAATTCAGAATGCGGCAGCTAGATTGGTGACTGGGAGCGGCCGCCGAGACCACATAACACCGGTCTTGAAAGACCTACATTGGCTCCCAGTACGTTTCCAAGCACAATTCAAAGTGTTGGTGCTGACCTTTAAAGCCCTAAAAGGCCTCGGTCCAGTATACCTGAAGGAGCGTCTCCATCCCCATCATTCTGCCCGGACACTGAGGTCCAGCTCCAAGGGCCTTCTGGCGGTTCCCTCACTGCGAGAAGTTAAGTTACAGGGAACCAAGCAGAGGGCCTTCTCGGTAGTGGCACCCGCCCTGTGGAACGCCCTCCCACCAGATGTCAAAGAGAACCACAACTACCAGACTTTTAGAAGACATCTGAAAGCAGCCCTGTTGAGGGAAGCTTTTGATGTTTGATGTATTACGGTATTTTAATATTTTGTTGGAAGCCACCCAGAGTGGCTGGGGAAGCCCAGCCAGATGAGCGGGGTATAAATAAATAATTATAATTGTAGAAGGTCATTTTGAATTCTGATTCTGTCTTCTGCAGCGTAAGCTACCCCTCCCATCTGCAAATTTGATGAGTATTTGAAAAGTCGTTTGTAAAGACATTGAAAAACAGAACACTGCAGCTTCTCTAGGGCAGAAGAACCACGGTGGATGTCCAGGCAGAGTCTGCAGGTCGATTGTGTGTGAGATTGCCAGGTTTCCTGAGCACAGGTGTGAGCCCATTACCTTGACGGTGCCATGGGAGCCACATTCGTTCCAAGATGACTTGGTCTGGGATCTGCCACGGAAGAAGCGGGATGAGCGGCAGGGATGTTTTCTAGCCAAGAAATCTCTCTGTTCAAGTAACTGTGCGAACGTGGATTCCGTACGTCGACAGGAATGCTGACTGGGACAGAGTTAATACTGTACTGGTGGGTTAAGTGTTGCGAAGAGGTCAGCAGCGATTTCCTGGAGTTTAATTGGTCACCGGGCCGCAGCGCAGTCACACACTTCTGGTTAAGGCTGTCTTTTGGCAGCCCTCCGTTCCAGACGGTGGCTGGTTTTCAAAGCCCAGCTGTCTGCTCCTGGGGCTCCGGCCAGGGCTGCTTTCATCCTCCTGCATTCTATTACTCAGCAGACTTTGGGCAGAGCACCACTGTGCTCAATTATGTCTTTGGGTTTTTGTGTATATAGGCCAAAGATACTCTTGTTTCCCAAAAAGAGTTCTTTTTCCCCCCCTTGCTTTTTAAAAATCCACCCACTTATCCCTAGAGAGCCGGAAAAATCAAGCGTTTTGAAAAAGCTGACTTCTACTATGTCTTTGCGAGTCAGATTATGGTGTGTGTGTTTTTGTGTGTGTTATTTGTGGGATTGGGGAGGAACAGAAAGAGCATTCCTGCAATAAGTGGCTTTTGCTCTGCTGCAGATCAGAGGCCCTATGTGTCGTGGGCAATCATGGTTTCACTGATGAAAGCGGCTGTCATGATTGCCAGCATCCGATGTGGTTTAGCATTCTCTTTAATCTCTTCCTAGCAGTACTGTTCGGCTCTGTGTGTGTGTGTGTGTTTGGGTGAAATTTGCATGCTAGCGTGGGTTTGCCTGTGCCAGATTTATGTATTAGCGAAGCAAGATATAGCTTAGGGCCCCACTCTCTTGGGGGCTCCAAAAAAATTAAAAGGGAAAAACAACAACTGGATGTACATTTCCAAAATATAAGATAAAAAAACAAATAAAATAAAATCTACATACAGCAACAGTGTTTTGTGTTGTGTAGGCTCCTATGATGTAAGTAAGGGGCCCCTCCTGCCAGCCTGCTCCCTAAAATATCACTGGTTTGCTTCTTTCTATATATAGGCTGCCTACATTCTGCATGGACTGGTTGCATGGCAACATGGGCAAATGGCTTTAGATACCTACAGTGGACGCTCAGGTTGCGAACGCAATCCGTGCGGGAGGCACGTTCGCAACCTGCAGTGCCACGTCTGAACATGCGCGGGTCGCAATTTGTTGCTTCTGCGCATAGCACAACTTAGCTGTTCTGCACATGCGCCAAAACCCAGAAGTAACCCATTTCGATACTTCCAGGTTTGGCACAGTGCACAACCCGAAAACAGTCAAACTGAAGCGTCTGTAACCCGAGGTATGACTGTATTAGGGCCACAAAATACCATATACAGTGGTACCTCGCAAGACGAATGCCTCGCAAGACAAAAAACTCGCTAGACGAAAGGGTTTTTGTTTTTTGAGCTGCTTCGCAAGACGATTTTCCCTATGGGCTTGCTTCGCAAGACGGAAACGTCTTGCAAGTTTGTTTCCTTTTTCTTAACACCGTTAATACAGTTGCGACTTGACTTTGAGGAGCAACTCATAGAACGCGGTGTGGTGGCCTTTTTTGAGGTTTTTAAAGACTTTGGTGATTTTTGAAGCTTTTCCAAAACTTTCCCGACACTGTGCTTCACAAGACGAAAAAAATCGCAAGACGACAAAACTCGCGGAACGAATTAATTTCGTCTTGCGAGGCACCACTGTAGCATATATTCAACACAAAAAAGGGACAATCTGTTGTTGATAAAGGACAGCTGGACATATAAAAGGCCACATTACCTTCATCAAACCTAAATCCGGCCCTGGTCTGTGCATAGAATTATAGTCGAATGGGACCACAAGGGACATCTAGTCTAACCTTCTGCAATGCAGGAATCTTTTGGCCAACGTGGGGCTTGAACCCACAACCTTGAGATTAAGAGTCTCACGTTCTACCAACTGAGCTAAGTAAGAAGGTCTTCTACATAGCTCTTCCATAGCACTTCTACAATTGCACCCAGAAATCCTGCTTATGTGTGATTCTCCCCCCCCCTCCACAGTTAGCCAAAAGTAGTTGGAAGTGAAGGGACGCAGGTGGCACTGTAGGTTAAACCACAGAGCCTAGGACTTGCTGATCAGAAGGTCGGCGGTTCAAATCCCCACGACGGGGTGAGCTCTCGTTGCTTGGTCCCTACTCCTGCCAACCTAGCAGTTCGAAAGCACCCCAGTGCAAGTAGATAAGTAGGTACCGCTCTGGCGGGAAGGTAAACGGTGTTTCCGTGCGCTGCTCTGGTTTGCCAGAAGTGGCTTAGTCATGCTGGCCACATGACCCGGAAGCTGTACGCCGGCTCCCTCGGCCAATAAAGCGAGATGAGCGCCGCAACCCCAGAGTCATCCACGACTGGACCTAATGGTCAGGGGGCCCTTTACCTAGTTGGAAGTGAACTGTATGGTGATGCCCAGGGTCAGGCAGGAGATCAATAAAGCACACTAACAGAATGATCACCCCTGTGCATAGTTACTCAGAAACATTTCTCCCACTGAATTCCACAGAGATTACTCTCAGGTAGTCGTACACAGGGCTGCAGCCGTAAAATCACAGAGAATCTGCTTTGAGAGTTCAATTCCCAGCTTCTCCAGCTAGGGCTGCCCCCCTGCCCGAAACGGAGGAGAGCTGCTGCCAGTCCGTGTAAGCGATGTTGGGGTTAGAAGGGCCACCAGCCTGACTCAGCGCAAAGCAGTTCCCGATTATTCCTGGTGCCCTTTAAAAAAACAGCTGCAAACAGCTCACCATGAGTCGGCAAAGGGAGAGCTGCATCAACGGTGAAAAATCTGAAGGCTTCCTCACCCAGAGAGCAAATTCCACAGGCTGCGGTCCCAGGGCTGAACAATGAGAGCTAAAATTCCAAAACAGAGGAAGTGATAAAGTTACAGCGATAAAAAAAAGAAATTCCAGCGGATGTACAGTAGCATCCTAAGCAAAATGGAATTTCCTTGCCAGCCGTGTAATAACAGAGTCAGTTCGCCGACAGAGATTGCTCCAAATGACCGGTGGAGGGGGGGGTGAGTGGATGCCTCTCCCAAAGCTTTTAAACCCACATTTTCCTGATTTTTCGGTGGGGAAAGAAAGCAGGAAAAAACAAACAAAAACCCAACGTTTCGTCCTGAGCGCATTATCCACATCTCCCTACAGCACAGAAAAAGAACCCCACAAGGAAGGAATGGCTGGATTAGCCCACAGAAAGATGTAGATGCAGGAGAGAAAAATCAAATGCTACCCTTAAGCTTTCAGACAGCAAATCACAGCGTCGTTTTTTTGTTTTAAATGCTTCTATTGCTAACGTTTCTCTCCTTTTGCCTTCTTTATTTCTCTCTCTCTTCCCTCTCTTTATCTCTATTTTGCCTTTCTTTTCTTTTTCTTTGTTTTGCAACTTTGGCAGCTGCGATTTTTACAAAGGAGGTGACCGCGGGCATCCTCACAAAGCAAGCGTTTCCAGAACCTTCGTGTCAAGCTGGGACTCTGGGTGGTTGAATAAAATCTATGCATATAAATGTTATGTCGTATTACTTGAGAAGGGCTATGTGGAATGTGTTATCACTAGAGCAGTCAAGTACAACATTTTCCTGTTTCCTAGAATGGACACACAGGGGAACGTGGCTCCAGACAGGGACGACTTCCTGCCATACCTGCTATGGAGCTTTCTCCCCCTGTGTGTGGCCAGGTAGATGGGCATGACCCTAGCTGACCAGATAAAAGGGCTGGCCATGCAACCATCTCTCTCTTGGTCTCTCACTCTCCTGGCTCTTAGCCAGCGCATGGTTCAACCTTCACATAGGATGGAGCCCCCAAGCAGAAAGTCTGAGCGACATCTCAGACTTCTTTTCACTGTAACCACAAGAGAAAGCCTGCCTTCAGATTACTGCTGTGAACCGAATATGAGTAAAACTTTATTCTTACTTTCGAAGAAGGCTGTGTTGTGTTGTTGTTATTTTAAGAGGGAAATACAGTAATACCTCTGTGAACGTCCACCTTGTCTAGCGTCCATTCTGGTGAACATCCGCGGCAAACCCAGAAGTACCGGAACGGGTTACTTCCAGGTTTGCCAATCGCGCTTTGTGCACAAACCACTCCGCACATGTGAATGCACAAATGCGGGGCTTTGCCCTGCGTCTTTTTCGGACGGATCCCGGCCACAAAACAAGGTACGACTGTAAAGGGGAAACTTCCCAGGAACAATCCAGACTGGATTGCTTAATTAAAGGATTCTAACGAATCATCGACTTACTTCCAATCAGTTGCAAAGGGAATGCGCTCTGATGTTTACTCACTAGCGTGAGTGGGGGGAAGGTAATGTCAAAACAATATACCCTCTCCTACCTTCCTTAACATTCACACAGTTCAGGTGGGTGGTGAAAACCCGTCTTCTCATTTTCCCCCATCCCCCACTCTCACAAAATTAGCTCCAAAATATTAGGGAAGCCTCCAGGACAGATTTTGGGGGAGTTCAGAGGGAGGTGTGGAAATGGAAAAGCTGCTTTGCCTGCAGAACTTTGCCTGTGGAGCACAGGATACAACCCACAGTTTGTTATACCTTACTATATAGTGGTACCTCGAGTTACAAACACCTTGGGATACAAACGCTTCAGGTTACAAACTCCGCTAACCTGGAAGAGTTACCTCGAGTTGAGAACTTTGCCCCAGGATGAGAATAGAAATTGCATGCAAATTAGCGAAAACATGCCTCTAGTTAAGAACAGTTTCAGGTTAAGAACGGACCTCCGGAACGAATTAAGTTCGTAACTAGAGGTACCACTGCATTATGCTTTCAAAGAGGCCGGTTCCATCCATTTGCTGCTAACCACCACCAACCTAAGCTTGCTTAGTCAGATCTGAGTCTCACAAAGGTCAACGGACTCCCCAGGAAGTCTGCATCAGATTGCAACCCTAAGGAGAATCTGGGAGCTTCCACGAAACTTGCAATTTTCGTGCTTGCCTGTGCTGGGTACTGGCAGAACTCCACCTTCGCTCCAAGCAAGCTATTGCTATTAATCACCACAACATTTCTGTCTCCTGCCAACATTCCCTCCTCCCCGTGCAATGGTGCGATATACTGACCTCAGCCTGCACCAAGCTTCCTATAGCACTCCCGTAATCCTAAAAAAAGCATCAATCATGCATCTTTGAAACCAGCAAAGACGAAGAGTGCTCAGAGTGCAATTGAGCCTCTGCCATCCGCAGCAAGGCGTCTTCATCACAGAGAACAGCAACAAGAAAACCAAATGTCTGGGAAACAAACTCTCAATCTCCAAGCACACACGAACCAGAAGGCATATGGTCCCTGCAAGTGTGATCACAGTATCATAAGAGAATATGGCAGCCAGGCAACACGAACAGCATGTTTTGCAGTACAGTGGAACCTTAGTTCTCAAACAGCTTAGTTGCCGAACAAATTGGCTCCCGAATGCCGAAAACCCGGAAATAAGTGTTCCGGTTTTCTAATGTTTTCCAGAAGCTGAACATCCAACATGGCTCCTGCAGCCAATTGGAAGTCGCGCCTTGGTTTTCGAATGGTTTCAGGAGTTGAACAGACTTCCAGAACGGATTAAGTTCGAGAACCAAGGTTCCACTGTATTAGAAGGAAAATTTCTGCAGGCTGCACATGACAACACATCAGCCTGGTTCACACTTCATTTTAGTTAAATTTAGCTTAAAAGTGAGAGTGCAGGGCTAAAATCTCAGGTGCTTTGCTTCTCCCTCACTCCTGCCACACTGCCAGGAGCTAAACTATGGTTTGCCATAGCGACACACCAAATCCAGACTCATGGTTTGTTTCTTCCCAAACCACCCACACGCAGCAATCCGAGAACAAACGTTTACAAACACTCTTGGTTTGTTTGGAGAGAAACAGACTGAACCAGGGTCCTGACGCAACGCTAAGCCTAGCCATGGTTTAGCTATGATTAGCGTGGCGGCACCAGGAGCAAGGGAGAAAGCATGTTTTCTCATGTTCAACTCCTTTCACTTTGCTTAAAAGATCAGGAGTGATATGTCCATGCTGGGGGCATACAGAGAAACTTTGAGAAACTTAAAACTTTGAGAAACTTAAAACTTATCTGTATATCAGGTAATCACAGACGTACCTGGGTAGCACACTTGTCCCAATGGGAAACAGTAGGGCAGGGAGTCTCATGTTCAGACTACTGGTGGTGCTTTCCCCCCAGCATCATCACACATAAAAAAAATTAACCACAAAAAAATGCATATTCCATTGATAGCGGGGGAAATAATCCATCTTCGGCAATGTTATCTTGGTATGAACATCCAGAATGAGGGGAGGGGGAAATGCCAAAATCTTTCGTCCCTCCCCACGCACATATTTTGTCCGCAGCTGGCATTCTCCGGAGTCTTTGGGCAGCTCAAGAAAGTCCCACGGCCTTGGGCGTCCTTGAACGAAAGGAACAAGATGTTGGAGGGGCTGCTGCGTCTATTGGATTGCTCCAGAAATCAAGACGGAGACCTTGGGAAGAGGGAACAAAACAAGGAGAAACTGTTACATGGAGCAGACAGGGCATGAGACAGGGAGTTGGGGGTGGGAGAGTAGACTGGAAATTGTTCCACTTGCATGATAAATCTAAACTTTCCCTTTCCCTTGCAAATTTGGCTGTCGGAAAGGTGTGGGGGAAAGGAAGCCTGATCTCTCAGTAAGCAGTCACCAAGTTTTCAGCATCTTGGTTTGTAGGATGGAGGGCAAGGTCAATTCAAGGACAAAGGGCCTCCCTTGTCTGAGACAGCCATCAAAAATTAGGTGGGGAGAGAGACAAAGAGAGGAAGAAGAATTAAAGGCTGCGAGTGAGAAATTTAGCAAACACTGTTGGCCTTCTTTCATTCGATTCAAAGGAAGCATACAGGTCTTCCCCCCCCCCTCCCACCAATAAACGTGGGTCAGATTTAAACCGGAAAGCCAGGCAAGTGCAAAGTTTAAATGGGGTCTCTTTGCTGGTGTTTAGAGCACCAGCACTCCAGAGGAAGCAATGGCCAAACTCACAGAGGCATCCAAGCAGAGGAGACACCCCTAAGGTTTGGGAATCCCGGTCCCAACTGGAGGGCTTTGCTGACATGTCTCAGAGAAAGGATCCAATCTTGTCTCCACCCCACACAAGGTGACTTTAAACTGAGCTCCTCCTGAGCCTTGGCCCTGTAAAACAGGGCAATGCAACTTACAGGTGCCGCCACAATTTAAGACCTCCAAAAAGTCCACAAAAACTTTTAGCTCCAGAACAAGCAACAGGAAGAACCTCTTCACGAAACTCCAAAATAAACTTGTGGAACTCACAGCCACTTGATGTGGAGGGGACCCGCCAGCCTGCACGGCCTGTTGGCTTAAGGATCAGACCAATCCACAGGCAACGGGTTCTATCGATGCCACCAAACAGAACTTCCAGGTTCAAAGACAGAAGATCTCCAAATGCCTTGCCCTATTATTCAACCTGGAAACCGTAATCAAAAGATACCCGTTATGGATGCAGGCTGTTCAGACTGCATGGGCTGAAACCCATGCACAAGCCGTTTCCTAATTGGGGAGGATGTGTGAGGTGGATGTGGCAAACATGAAGCATTCCATAGTGAGTATGGTTTATCGTTGGAGGCCGTCCAAGCACTGCGTGTGTTTGTGTGTGTGGTTAAGGCGGCTGTGTTTGTACAAGCAAGTCAAGGGAGGGAAGGGAAAGTGATTTATTTCGCGGTACCCAAGCGCTGTTGTCACTCCCCAAAGCAACGCCGCATTTTGTTTTTTGCTCAACGCACGCGTCATCCTCGGCAATTCATCAGAATGTGCCAGCTGCGTGGGAAAAAAAGAGGAGCTCCCACTCTTGCGAGAGACGCTTAAAATGCAATTTTTAATCTTAGGCACCTGCACTGCAATGGCACCAGGGCCAGATATAGGTTTGATGAGGCCCTAAGCTACTGAAGGCAATGGGGCCTTTATATGTCCAGCTGTCCTTTGCCAACAACAAATTGTCCATTTGACCATTAGGTCCAGTGTGGCCATTAGGTCCAGTGAGGTCGACTCTGGGGTTGCGGCGCTCATCTCACTTTATTGGCCAAGGGAGCCGGCATACAGCATGCCTAAGCCGCTTCTGGCGAACCAGAACAGCGCACGGAAACGCCATTTACCTTTCCACCGGAGCGGTACCTATTTGTCTACTTGCACTTTGACGTGCTTTCGAACTGCTAGGTTGGCAGGAGCTGGGACCGAGCAACGGGAGCTCACCCCGCTGTGGGGATTCGAACCGCTGACCTTCTGATCGGCAAGCCCCAGGCTCTGTGGTTTAACCCACAGCACCACCCAGGTCCCATATGTGTAAACCAAACGTTGCTTCAATTGTTTTAAGCTCCGCTCTTGCCTTGCTTGTCCTTTGTTGCAGTTATCTACCACCCCCTTTCCAAAATGCAAACGTTAAAGGTGGTCTCTCGCCTGACCCAAATGAAAAGAACTGACAGGGAGATTATGCCTGTGTCTCCTATCTCAGACCATAATCACGGTGATGCAATTCTGCCAAGAACCTTTCAAGTGGGTGGGGTGGGCTCGAAGGGGGCTTTGTTTGCTTTTGTGGATTAAGTGGCTTATCTTAGGGAGATAAGTTTTCTTTTCCTTTCCCCCTCTTCTGCTTCCTCTAACACTGAGCATTCAGAGTCATAAGAAGTAAGTTGCAGCAACTCTTAAAAGGTAAAGGTAAAGGGACCCCTGACCATCAGGTCCAGTCGTGACCGACTCTGGGGTTGCAGCGCTCATCTCGCTCAAGAGGCCGAGAGCCGGCACTTGTCCGCAGACAGCTTCCGGGTCATGTGGCCAGCATGACTAAGCCGCTTCTGGCGAACCAGCACAGCACACGGAAACGCAGTTTACCTTCCCGCCGGAGCGGTACCTATTTATCTACTTGCACTTTGAGGTGTTTTCGAACTGCTAGGTGGGCAGGAGCTGGGACCGAGCAACGGGAGCTCACCCCGTCGCGGGGATTCGAACCACTGACCTTCTGATCGGCAAGTCCTAGGCTCTGTGGTTTAACCCACAGCGCCACCCGCAACTCATATCTACTCAAAACAATACTCCCCATACCCTCCCCCCACAGACACCTTCTTCTGGCTCCAAAACTACCCATGCATCAATCGGACATGCACAATAGGCTCCCCCATAACTCCTTGCTTCATGCCAAACTGAACCACTGCAATCACCGCTGGCCCAGCAAAACCGGCCCTAACGAAACTCAGATTTTTATTTGCAACCGGAAGTTCCAGCACAGCTTGCTTCCACATCAAAGGGGAGCCTGGCTGGCTTTCCACCCCCCCCCCAAAAAAAAAAAAATATTTGCATTTCAAACCCCTGAAAAACTGCCTTGCCAATCCCAAGCCCTAAATGCATAGACAGAGACACACACCTGAGAGTTGGCTAAGTTTAAGTCAAACTATTTGCTCACAAACAAAGCCAAATTGGCTGCTAATGGTTTTTTGTTTTTTTTTAAATAAATGTATTTTTATTAAAGATTTTCTCTGCTATTCACTTGTGTTCCTTTGGTGGTGAGAGAGAATTGGCTGCTAATTGTGAAACAGCTCGACTGCTCTGCTATAAAGACACTCGTCTCTGCCTTGCTTATGTGTCCCCTCCCATGGGCTAATGGTCTTTCAATGGGGGGGAGGGCGGACACTCAAAGAGATTAGGGAAAGATGAGCATCTCTTAAGCCTCTTGGTATTATGTCCTGGCTAAGTGCTGCATCCATCACAAGCCAAAGGTTCGCCCCCACATCCCAAGATTCCAGCAAGGCAAAATATATTCCCCAAGGGTGGACCAGTCCACTGGTATATAGAGGTGGTGGTGGTGCTTTTGCTACTTGCTTACAGGGCTTAATTGCATTTAAAAAGGAGAAAAGGAGCCAGTGAATGAGAGCAAACTCAATTTACGAGCCTGATGCAGACAGAGCCAACTGAATTTAGAAGCAATTTGACAACTGGAGGTCAGCAGTAGATTGCCCCGCTCAAAAGCCAGACGGACAGCAAGCCAATTCCCACGCTGCTGGCTTTAATTAACGGAAAGGAGCTTACAAACCAAGATCTAAGAATGTAAGGAGAGAGGCCCGGCTGGACCCAGGACCATCAACTCCAGTGTCCAGTTTAGCACAATGACCAACTACTTGGGAATAAGCTGTTGTTTGGCAGTGAAATAAACTCCCATGAGAGGTGATGGACTCTCCTTCTTTCGAGGTTTTGAAAGCTGAGATTGGAAGACCATCTGTCTTGGATGCTTTAGCTCAAGATTCCTGCATTGCAGGGGGTTGGACCAGATCAAGCATAGGCAACCTCGGCCCTCCAGATGTTTTGGGACTACAACTCCCATCATCCCTAGCTAACAGGGCCAGTGGTCAGGGATGATGGGAGTTGTAGTCCCAAAACATCTGGAGGGCCAAGTTTGCCTATGCCTGGACTAGATCAGTTTCCCAAACTGGGGTCTCCAGCTGTTTTTGGAATACAACTCCCATCATCCTTAGCTAGCAAAGGTGATGGGAATTGTAGTCCAGTTTGGGACTGGACTAGTTGATAAAGGAAAGACAAAACTTTTAGAAGACATCTGAAGGCAGCCCTGTATTGGGAAGTGTTTGATGCTTGGTGTTTTATGTTTTTATATATGCTGTAAGCTGCCCAGAGTGGCTGGGGAAACCCAGCCAGATGGGTGGGGTATAAATGATAAAATTTATTATTATTATTATTATTATTATTATTATCCTCCTCAGGGTCCCACAAGCAGAATGCGGGCACAATCGTCCTCTCCAGCTGTTGTCAACTGCCCTACGAGGAAACATTGCAGCACTTGGGGATTTTTATCTTAGAGAAAATGCAATTAAGAGGTGACATAAGAGAAGTTCATAATAGAGAAAGTGGATAGAGAAAAGCGAGGACAGTGTGTTATTCTTAGAAGGAGAACCACCTGAAAATGATTCACAGATGGTATTTAACTCTGAGGAGGCTTGCTAAGATGTATAAGGCTGAATCAGATAAGTGCTGGAGAGGCAAAGACCTGATGGGAACGTTCTTTCATAGGTGGTGGACTTAAAAAAGGGGTAAGAGTATTCGGAAATGATTCATAATGAATTGGGGGGATGTTTAAAAGTACTTTCAAAAAACAAAACAGAGTCCTTTCTGTTGGGGATAATTCCGACTGAAATTCCCAGGTGTCAAAGAAGGTTATTTATGTATGCCATTACTGTGGCCCATGTTTTGTTAGCCCACAAATAGAGGTCCCAACCGAAGAAGAATGGCAACTTAAGTTGACAGAATATGCACAAGTGGCAGACTTAACACACAGAATAAGAGAACAAGAAGAACATACGTTTAAAACGTTTATAGAATACAGTGGTACCTTGGTTTACAACCATAATCCGTTCCAGAGGTCCGTTTGTAAACCAAAACAGGTTGTAACCCAAGGCGCACTTTCGCCAATGGGGCCTCCAAACAAATTTTGTTCATAATCCAAAAACACATGGGTTGTAATCCAAAAAAAGGTTGCAAACCGGGACATGCCCTTCCGGGTTTGATGTGTTTGTAATCCAAAACATATTCAAACCAAGACGTATGCAAACCAAGGTACCACTGTATATGGGAAATAACTGTGTACAGCTGAAAACTCTGGCAGCATTAAGACGAATTGAACAGCGTAAACAAGTTTTGATGGATGCAATATGGAATACTGATTGGTACAGTTTCTGTAAAATATGCAGGGATTTAAGATGGGTAAAATGAACCATGGAAAGAAAAGAAGGGAAGTCACTGGTATCTTAAGGATGTAAAGTGAGTGTTTTAAATTGTGTAACAGAAAAATTAATAAAATGAGGACAGGAGGTTGCCCTTGATGGGTCTGATTCAGAAGCATCCCCCAGCACTTAGTATTCAGAGGCAAGATGCTGGAGGTTTATCCTCCCTGAATTGCAGGATTTAAGTGTCAGCTTAAACTCCCCCAACCACCCAGGACCATCCCTGCCCCTGCTCCCAAGCCTCAATTTGCAAACTATTTATAAACATCCCTAGTTTTAAGCAATGCAAATCACCGCCTCTTGAAAGCAAATTAAGAGCTATCAGAGCCTTTCACGCCAGGGGTCCATTGATGCAGATCAGATAAGGGCAAGAGGACACAGGGCTGCCTTCTCTTTTGTTTCATCACTAGCCCCCCCCCCCTTCTGAGCCACCCAGCACAACAGGATTGCATATCTCTTGCGCATACAAGCTCAAAGTGCAAAAAGAGTCTTCCGCCTTTTAAACTTGCCACTAAATAAGGAGGACTGGCAATTAAAAGCGATACAATATGCAGAATTAGTAGGTCTAATGAAAGTAAAATAAAGGAGCAAGGAGATGGAATATGCAAAGAGGAGGATTGGGGATATTTTGTGAGGTATTTGGAAAATAACTGGAAACGCTAGCGGGATTAAGGTAAATTCAACAGTATAATATTTATACCCTGTCCATCTGGCTGGGTTTCCCCAGCCACTCTGGGCGGCTTCCAACAAAAGACTAAAATACAATAACCTATTAAACATTAAAAGCTTCCCTAAACAGGGCTGCCTGTTTAGCTAAGATTCCTGCATTTCAGGGGGTTGGACTAGATGACCCTTGCTTGCCCCTTCCAACTCTAAGATTCTGTGATTAAGGGTGATGGGAGCTGCAGTCCCCAGAAGTATCTGAAGGACACAGCATTGACGACGCTTGGATCGTATCCTACAGGTGAGACACACCTTCATGTACAAATCATTCATTTCTGCAATTTGCTGCCGCGCAACCCAAAGCCATCTCAGAAAACATGACTCGCCTTGCTCTCTCCCCCGCCCCCAAGAATATGGCAAGCCTCGTTTGAATAACGAAGCGCTACTTCAAAGGGCAAGCTTCCCAGACAAGGTGTGCTTTTATGTTTGGAGCAGAGGTCTGGCTGCTAGGCTTGGGCGATGCAATGCTACTCAGTCCAAACCTGTGATCATAGCTAAATGGGGAGCTGGGGATCATAAAAGCATGGCAAGGGTGGATAGCTTGGGCGGATAGGTTTCACGCAGCTCTTTATAAAGCGGCCTTGTAAATAACTGAGCTGGGAGAGGTGGCTTCCCCAGAGCAAGAGAGTGGGTGCTGCCACACTAAAAGATCGACTTCTCACAAATGTGAATACGGTGCTATCTTGGTTCTCAAACATCTTGGTTCTCAAACAACTTGGAACACAAACACTGCAAACCAGGAAGGATGTGTTCCCGTTTGCAAACTTTTTTCGGAAGCTGAACATGCTCCGTTTTAATAATAATAATAATTTTTAATTTTATTTATACCCTGCCTTCCCCGGCCAGAGCCGGGCTCAGGGTGGCTAACACCAGTAAAACTACAGTAAAAACATAATGGGGGGACGGGACCAATTTAAAATACAGGTTAAAATGCAGCAATTTAAAATGCAGCCTCATTTTAAAAGTAGCCCATAAATCAAAACCATAAGGGGAGGGAAACATAAGGGTCAGGCTGTGCCCTGGCCAAAGGCCTGGTGGAACAGCTCTGTCTTGCAGGCCCTAGTCCAGGGGTCTGCAACCCGCGGCTCCGGAGCCGCATGTGGCTCTTTTATACCTTTGCTGCGGCTCCGGGGTGGATACTAGCGAGGGGAGGAGGCGCATTGTGCGCCCGGACACTCCCCACTGTGGCGGGCGCTGTACTGGCTGTGACGTCGCATGGGGGCGGTGCGTGCGTTAGTCACGCACCGTCCCGACGTCACCTTCCCGCCCGCTGTCAGATCGGAGGGCAGCGGCGCGCATGCTTTAAATGTCGCAATGGTTTTGCGGCTCCCAGGTTTTTTTTCCTTCGGAAACGGGTGCAAGTGGCTCTTTTTGTCTTAAAGGTTGCAGACCCCTGCCCTAGTCTCTTGTGACAGAGCGTTCCAAATATCTGGAGGCGGGCCACCTCTGGTTTTATTTTTTAAAGAGCTTTGCAGAATCAGAGGCTTTCTTCACTCTGGAATGACCAGCCAAAACTCCCTCTGCCGTGCAGTTTTTATTCACGTTGCAACCCTCTCCCTCCTTTGAACCTGAGCAGCCTTGTATTATGTTCAAGCCGCTATTACGGAATCTATGCATAGCCACAGGTGAAAACCCGACACACTCTCAGAGCCTCACGCCATTGGGGGAAGAGATGTCTCTTCCCAGGGCAGCCCCAGCTGTCAGCAATTCACTGCTGCAAGACTCCCAAGCCTGTCTAAGCGACTCCCATTTGAGCCTGAGAAAAGCAGCCAGATAAGAGTGTTTGCGCTTGGCACACAGTTTGTTGCTGCCCCTCCTTCTCCGAAGGATGTTATCAGCCACAGGTGCTTCTGATCTGCACACAGCTGCTGCTGCTGCATGGGAGCATCAAAAAAGGCTTATGGCTCTCACCCTCCCCTCCAGAGATACTTAAATGATTAGCTCCATGGCAATTGATGTTGCATCTCACAGGCACCACCCAAGCATCTGAAAACCAAAAGAAAAAAGGGGGGAAGGAGGCTGATTCAGCATGCAGGAGTGTCTGCTTGGGAACAGCAGCACTGACCCACTTTTTTGATGTGTTTGCCATAGTTGGAACTATGGAACTCCCTGCCACAAGGGAGTGCAATGGCCACCAACCAAGATGGTTTTAAAAGAGGATTAGACAAATTTGTGGAGGAGAAAGCTACTGAGGTTGCAATGATTCTGAATACCTGTTGCTGGAAGCCACAGGAGGGGGGGAGTAGCTCTGGCGCTCAATTCCCGTTTGCAGGTTTCCCACAATGTTTTCCCACAACTTAAGAGAATTTCCCAAAGCTTAGAGAAGGATCTGAAACATTTCCCCTGAAGCTTGGAATTTGTTTTATTGAATTCTTGAAATTTTCTTGAGTTTATTGAATTCTTAAATTAAGAAACCAATCATTCTCTTGAATTCTTGAAGAGTTTGGATTTGATATCCCGCCTTTCACTCCCCTTCAGGAGTCTCAAAGCGGCTAACATTCTCCTCTTCCTTCCTCCCCCCACAACAAACACTCTGTGAGGTGGGTGAGGCTGAGAGACTTCAAAGAAGTGTGACTAGCCCAAGGTCACCCAGCAGCTGCATGTGGAGGAGCGGAGACGCGAACCCGGTCCCCCAGATTACGAGACTACCGCTCTTAACCACTACACCACACTGGCTCTTGGGGTTTTTAAACAATGTTTTCACGTGTTGGAAAGCACATTGAGATTTTTTCCCCTTTAAAATATAAAACGGTATGGAAATCATCATCACCATCATCATCCTCCAACAACAAAAAATGGTGCTTAGAGACTCCGCTAGGGCAACTTTAACCTAGGCTTAAGGTACCAATTGGCGATTTGCTTTTACAATCAAACCTCTTCTTACGTCCTGTGCAGCGTGGCACGGGGACTCTCTTCCCCAGCTGCAGAAATCGCTTCTGCACATGCCCAGACACAGGAAACCGTGTCTGCGCATGCCCAGGAGCGATTTCCGGCACCGCGCTGTGCCTGTCTGGCCCACAGAGGATCTCTATGGGAGTGATCTGGCCCATGCCCAGTAAGCCTTGCCAACCCCTGTCCTAGTCCAACACTCTAGCCACTGCCCCACACTGGCTCCCCACTCTGTTGTTGTTGTTGTTGTTATTGTTGTTTAGTCGTTTAGTCGTGTCCGACTCTTCGTGACCCCATGGACCAGAGCATGCCAGGCATTCCTGTCTTCCACTACCTCCCGCAGTTTGGTCAAACTCATGCTGGTAGCTTGGAGAACACTGTCCAGCCATCTCGTCCTCTGTCGTCCCCTTCTCCTTCTGCCCTCCATCTTTCCCAACATCAGGGTCTTTTCCAGGGAGTCTTCTCTTCTCATGAGGTGGCCAAAGTATTGGAGCCTCAGCTTCAGGGTCTGTCCTTCCAGTGAGCACTCAGGGCTTTTTTCCTTCAGAATGGATCGGTTTGATCTTCTTGCAGTCCATGGGACTCTCAAGAGTCTCCTCCAGCACCATAATTCAAAAGCATCAATTCTTCGGCGATCAGCCTTCTTGATGGTCCAGCTCTCACTTCCATACATCACTACTGGGAAAACCATAGCTTTAACTATACGGACCTTTGCTGGCAAGGTGATGTCTCTGCTTTTTAAGATGCTGTCAGGTACCTTTGCCTGAAAGGCTAGAGAGAGCTGCTGCCAGTCAAAGTTGACAGTATGGAGATCAATGGTTTGGCTCAGTACAAGGCAGCTTCCTAAGTTCCTAGGCCAAAACAGTTGTTACCACCAGGACTAATTGCATCTGGGAGGTTTGTTCAAGGTGATGCAGTGCAGCTGATATTGCCCTTTCTTTGTTGCCATCAGATCAGACACTGGATAATGATTCAATTGCCTGAGGGGAAGGAACGGCAACTCTGTGGGAGATCACTTGCTTTGCATCCAGGAAGGCTCCAAGGCCATTCCCGGCATCTCCAATTAGAAAAACAATGGAGGAAATCCCTCCTTTCAAATCTGCGCCCTGTTGGTGCTCTCACCATGTCCTCTTCTTGGCTGGCTTCAAACACATCCACAGATTACGGATGTGCTTGCAGCTGACTAGTAAAGCACCTGTATTGCACAAGGTTCCAGAGAGATGTTGCTTTGGAGCATGATAAGCCTGGCTCCCGACTGCGTTCTCATTTGCTTCCTGAAATGCTCCGCTCCTTGCAAAGAGAGGAGGAGATTTATAGTGGTGTAGAGTGGGGAGGGACGCGGGTGGCGCTGTGGGTTAAACCACAGAGCTAGGACTTGCCGATCAGAAGGTCGATGGTTCGAATCCCCGGTGAGCTCCCGTTGCTCGGTCCCAGCTCCTGCCAACCTAGCAGTTTGAAAGCACGTCAAAGTGCAAGTAGATAAATAGGTACCGCCATAAAGAAGGCTGATCGCCAAAGAATTGATGCTTTTGAATTATGGTGTTGGAGGAGACTCTTGAGAGTCCCATGGACTGCAAGAAGATCAAACCTCTCCATTCTGAAGGAAATCAGCCCTGAGTGCTCACTGGAAGGACAGATCCTGAAGCTGAGGCTCCAATACTTTGGCCACCTCATGAGAAGAGAAGACACCCTGGAAAAGACCCTGATGTTGGAAAAGATGGAGGGCACAAGGAGAAGGGGACGACAGAGGACGAAATGGTTGGACAGTGTTCTCGAAGCTACCAGCATGAGTTTGACCAAACTGCGGGAGGCAGTGGAAGACAGGAGTGCCTGGCATGCTCTGGTCCATGGGGTCACGAAGAGTCGGACACGACTAAATGACTAAACAACAACAACACCTGGAGATGCCAAGACTGAACATGGGAGCCTGCATCCCTGTGCTCTGGCCCTTGCTCCAGGATAAAATTGCCAATTGAAGACAACTAAAAATTGTCTTGGGTCGCTTGGAAGCTGGCTCACATGTCCAGGATACCTCTAGAAATGGGGTTGGGGGTGGAATGGGCATCCACTGCAGGGGTGCAAATGCTTTCATATCTAAAAGGTCAAGAGGCCAGGGTGGATAAAAATCAATGGTGTTTTTTTTAAAAAAAATCATATTTTTTATTTAAATCAGATTTTTTTAAAAAATCAGATTTTTAAAATAAAATGCTTTTGGGGGAAATATTTCTAAAGATAGTTTTCTATTTAATTTACATTAAAGTCAAAAGGCTATTCATCAGGAAATAAGGATTTGCTTTAAGTTTTTCACGTGTGCTAAAACTCAGTCTAAGTTTTTAAAACAAAAGCAAAAAACAACGTTTAGCCACATCAGTTAACAAACATGGATACGCATGCTATCATGTTATTGCTCCAGTTAAATAAATTGTTTAAATTGTTATTAAGGAAATGATTATTTTTCTCCTTCCAATAAAGTACAGCAGAAAAGTTGTCCAAATATAAACAGTTTTACTTATTAAACCTCACAATAATTTTATAACTATCTGTCTATGTGTTTCTAATAGTATAACCAAATCAGTAATTTCTGATACAACTGTAAAAACTACTCTGAAAAGTTATGATTCCAAAAATGAAACCTTCCTCTGGTTGTAAATATTAAGATTATACCAGCAAGAATGAGTCTTTCTGTAAAAAAATAAGTATTTAAATCAAGTCTTACTGACTAGTGATTTAAATCGTGATTTAAATCAATTTGATTTAAATCGAATCCACCCTGCGGGAGGCCAAGACAAAGGGGAAGATCTCGATAATCTAGAGACTCTATTAGTCAGGAGGAAAACTAAGATTGGTTGTTTTATTATATTTCTCTGCCACTTTTCATTCAAATGAACCCCAAAGCAGCTTACAAACAATAAATAACAATAAGATGACAGAACATAATAGAACACCACAAACGCAGCATTAGTCACACGGAAGGATTAACAATTCATCGGCGAAAACAGTTGCAATCTATAAAGCACTGCTGGCAAAGCAGCAACTAAACGATAAGCTAAAAATCACCAATAAAGCAAATGTCATATTCTATGATTAACAGATCAATGCAGCATTCATACTCTATAAAGCAATATTGACAGCATTTAACGAAACAGCAATCGAGAGATGAATTAAGCACTGCTGAGTTCATCCGCACCCCCCATGACTCCTAATATTTTGCTCTGTTCAGCTCATTAAAACACACATGTGCACCTAATGGCAATGGATGCCAAAATGGAAGGCAGGCAAGCAAGCAAGCAGGGAATCAGGGCTGGGTTATTGCAGAAGAGAAAAGAAGAGGAGGAGGGAACAGGAAAGCAAACAAGGCAGAATGTTGGAGATAAGGCAAGGCCTCACAGCTGCAGGTGCCACAACACAGTCATCAAACCATCAGGCTGCTTCATCTCTGCTTTCTCAGGACAATGTAAGACTCAGGGATGGTTGAGATGTCAACACACCAAGCCCTGCTCGTTACCCTGCAAAGTAATTTCCTACCTACCTCTCCCAGGTGGAGGCAAACCATAATTTAACCTTTCATCTGTGCACGAGGCTGCGCACTTGCACTCCAAATTGGTATGATTTTGGGGGTGGGGTTGCACACATAGCAAATTATGCTTTTCTTCTTTTTTTAAAAAAGAGATCTTCCGCATAGCTGTCAACCTTCCCTGTTTTTGCGGGAAATTCCCTTATTCCAGCGCCGTTTCCCGCTGCTATCCCAGATTGTTAGATATCCCATAGACTGTCCCTGGGACAGGTGAGGCTGCTGATCCCTTATTTTTGAGGCTGCTGATCCCTTATTTTCAAATCTGAAAGTTGACGGCTATGATCTTCCGCCTTGAAAACCTGGGTCCTTGTCACCCGCGGCAAGGCATGCATGAGCAAGGCCACCCGTACTCCATGCCAGAGAGAACTCGCCTCCTCAGCTGAGGAAAAATCAGCCCTGAGCTCAGAGGGTTCCTTTTAAACAAGATTAGACCCCGAGGTAGTAAGGAGAAAGAACAGGCCGCCTTGTTCCGAACTGCCTTCGTTCCAAAATCCTTCTGCTCTTCCTGCAGAGACGCTTTCAGTCCCCCATGCATTTTGCAGTTTCTTGCAGGCAAATTGCCAGCTGTGTGAACAGCTTTCTCCAGAACACTTGCATCAGGGCTGTCCGAACTTAAGGAGAGGCCATTTCCCCACCCCCTAAAAATGTTGTTATGAGAGATATTGCCTGTCTGCCTGTCACACAGAAAGCTTGTCCATTTTGGGGGCTCAATCCGGCCCGTCAGTCAGTTTAATCTGGCCCCTGTGGCAGTTTATTTCCTGGGGTAAAATAAAAATCAATCAACCCTAAAAAAGCTCAACAACTTCAATCCTTAAAAAAAAAGGTCAACAATTTTGGCTGGCCCTCATGGCCCTTCACTTCATCAAATCTGGACCTCATTGAAAAAAAGTTAGGACACCACTGGCATAGAGGAATGACTCTGTGAGACTCCAAGATGTGCATTTAAAAAGGCTTAATCCAGCCGAGTCCCCAAACCGCTAATTAGCACAGCACACCCAGTTATATTTTATCAGATTTTCAAAAGTTTAACATACGCATTCCAATATGTAATATTTTTTTTTCTTTTTGCCAACTTCCCACCTCATTTTCCATGGTGTTTTTTTTATTTCTCCCCCTTTGCTGTGCTTCTTTCATTCTTTCTTCTTTCTCTAATGCCGTAACAACAATGCAACTGTCTCTCATTCCTTCTGCTGCTCAGAGTTCAAATCCTGCTCATGAGTTCATTGCAGCACACCGAACAATGCCTCCAAATTTCACTGAGCTCCTTGAGAATGAAGATTAAAAATGTGGGTCAGTGGGGAAAGATGGCCAAATACAAACACAGTGTTACCTCGGGTTACATACACTTCAGGTTACGTACGCTTCAGGTTACAGACTCCACTAACCCAGAAATAGTACCTCGGGTTAAGAACTTTGCTTCAGGATGAGAACAGAAATCGTGCTCTGGCGGCGCAGCAGCAGCGGGAGGCCCCATTAGCTAAAGTGGTGCTTCAGGTTAAGAACAGTTTCAGGTTAAGAACGGACCTCCAGAACGAATTAAGTACTTAACCCAAGGTACCACCGTAAAGTCACTGGCAGGGGAGGGGGGTGTGGAGAGAGAGTGGGGGAAGAGCGGGGGGGGTAGGTAAGAAAGTCACATTTTTTTTTCAGCCAAGGAAAGCGCATGGTGCTCATCTTGCATGAGTAAGCAGGGAACAGAGAGTGCAAAGAACAACTGTGCATTTCAGGATTATGACTCAGAGATTTCTCTTCCATACACAAAGCACGCCTTTCCCTTGCTGTGATTCACTTTGCAGAATTGGATTAGGGTTCCTCTCCGCCCCAGCAGCCATGGCCCGGATCCATCAGGATGCAGCCTGTATAATCTTTTCAAGTTTCCTCCAGAAACGGAAGGCCGTTTCACAGAGTTGCCCTCCAATGAAGACGGGAGCCTGCCAGGAATTAACTTATACAAACACAGCTTTTTCATTCTCTCCCTCTCTCTCTCTCTCTCTGGTCAGCCATCCACAAACAAACCGTCATGAGACTGCCTAGCCTCATTCCACAAAAATAGTAGGAAAACCCCGTGGGATCCATGTGACTGACCTTTGGGGCAGCAGCAAAAAAGGCAAACACATGCTCCCCCCCCTTTAAAAAAAGAAAAGGCAGAAACGCCAACATCTCCAGTGAGTGAGATCATGCTCACAGGAATAGAAGACTATTAATAGCGTAGGGGAGGCTAGCAATTATTTCATGCAAAATCAGGCGCTGAGAGAAAGTGATTACAAGCCAGGCATGGGTGCTGATTGATCAGAAATGAGAGAAATACTTCCTGGCCAAGCTGAATGGGATCTTTTTTTCCCCCATCAGGGAATAGCCGAGGCTGACAGGCAAGCTGGCTGTCTTCCTCATCTTGCAACGTCCACTGAACCTGCAATCATCTGCTCCATACAAAGGCTGGGAAGCAGTACCTGTCTGGTCGCCTGCAGGGGAGCAAAAATCTCCTCTAGGCGACCAGGGGCACAGCTGGGACAAGAGCTCTCTCTGTGTCAGAGAGGTCCAGCGCCGAGGGCCTTCTGGCGATTCCCTCATTGCGAGAAGTGAAGCTATAGGGAACCAGGCAGAGGGCCTTCTCAGTAGTGGCACCCTCCCATCAGATGTCAAGGAAATAAACAACTATCTGACTTTTAGAAGACATCTGAAGGCAACCCTTTTTAGGGAAGTTTTTAATGTTTGATGTTTTATCGCTTTTTTACTATTATTATTAATATTCTGTTGGGAGCTGCCCAGAGAGGCTGGGGAAACCCAGCCAGATGAGTGGGGTATAAATAATAATTTATTATTATAACTCCAACTCCTATCATCTCTGATCACCAGCTCTGCTCGCTGGGGCTGACGAATTTCAGCAACATGGGGACCACAGGTTCCACACAGAGGACAAAATTGGGGTTCAAGATGGTCTAAACAGATTGGAGAACCGGGCCCCAAACTTACAGAATGAATTTCAACAGGGACGCACAAAGATGAGGGGGGCATCTGGATTGCCAGAATCTCACCAGGGTCCTCCTTACTCTTCTTCAAACAGCGGTTTTGCCTTATTGCTTTTGCACAGACACCACACACAAACACACCCTCTGGCCATGGAGTGGAGAAAGGGAGGAAAATAATATATTTGCCAAAGAAGCTCCTCACTCCTACTCGCAACATTCCCCAAGAAATCCCTTATCAAGAAGGAACTGGCTTAACTGTTTTGTTCCCAAGGCAACATACCACAAGGATACTAACAAGGCCTAAAGGCTCTGGCCAGCTATGCTTCAGGCAACTTGCCGTTATCACAGAAATCTGAAAAGATATGATCCCCAAAACCAATTGCTGGAAACCAGGGGAAAGAAAAGTGTTGCTGTTCCATGTTCTCCACCCTGGTCTGCCAATGGGATATTAGGATGCTGGCCTAGATGGGCCCCTGGCCTGATCCTGCAAGCACGTCTTGTTTAGTCGTTTAGTCGTGTCCAACTCTTCGTGACCCCATGGACCAGAGCATGCCAGGCACTCCTGTCTTCCACTGCCTCCCGCAGTTTGGTCAGACTCATGCTGGTAGCTTCGAGAACACTATCCAACCATCTCGTCCTCTGTCGTCCCCTTCTCCTTGTGCCCTCCTTCTTTCCCAACATCAGGGTCTTGTCCCGGGAGTCTTCTCTTCTCATGAGGTGGCCAAAGTATTGGAGCCTCAGCTTCAGGATCTGACCTTCCAGTGAGCACTCAGGGCTGATTTCCTTCAGAATGGAGAGGTCTGATCTTCTTGCAGTCCATGGGACTCTCAAGAGTCTCCTCCAGCAAGCACTTCTTATGTTCCCAATATTACTCAGAAGAGCAAAATCGCAGCACGTGCCAAAGCGTTGTCGGGATCTGGAGAGGACCGGGACAAAAGCTTTTCGCCACTGAGATCATTGTTTGCAGGGCTTCCATGTTTTGTCCCTCGCTTTGGGAACTTCTCTTTGGCATCACGGTGCTATTTTTAAGCTGTGCCGCCTAATTCATTTATTTTTTAAGAGACAAGGCAGGAATGCATGCCGGTTTACTGGAACCTCCACTACCATGGAAGACTTCTCTACTTGAGCAAAGATTAAAAAACCGAGCACGCAAAACTGCTTTTACGAGGGGAGGAGGGTTCATTATCAGGAGGACCAGAAATATCCTCCCCAAAGGCATGTGTGCTTTGTTTTCCGGCTCTATAGGAAAGACAGGACAAGATTTCCAGTTCAATAAGCTGCATGAGAGCAGGCTTAGCCTCCCAAGTCCGGCAAGGCGGCTGTTTACTGTAAAAATAATGAACTGGCAGCCAAGGCAATCCGCCAGCTGATAGTAATTAGGGGTTGGTGCATTTGGAACTGCATTTACACAGTTTTTCCGCAGCTCCAAGGAACATGCAATATGAGAATTTGGCAATTATTAGAACTACAGAAAGAGCGTAAAATAAAAACAAGCAAGGCTGGGCCGAGGCAACAGGAGCCAAATTCAAGCCAAATCACTGCCAAGAAAAGAAATAAAAAATTTGAGATTCCTGCATTTCCGGGGGTTGGTCTAGATGATCCCTTGGGATCCCTTTCCAACTCCACAATTCTGTGATTCTAGGATCCGAGGCTTGTATGGGGAAGAAGAAGCTTCACAGTCTAATCTTTAAACATTGTCAGAGGCTCCAGAGATTTGAGTGAAGGAAAAAGAACTTAGCTACTGTGGGCACATCTGCAGACCACCCATTTAAAAGCGCTTTTAACAGCCGCGCCTTCCCCCACTGTAATTCCCAGAGTGGTTTAACAATCGATCCCTCTTCCCAGGGAACTCTGGGAATTGTAGCTCTGCGAAGGGAATTGGGGCTTCCTAGCAACTCTCAGTATACTTAAAACTGCATTGCTCAGGATTCTTTAGGGGGGAGACCATGACTGTTAAAAGCAGTACAACAGTACTTTAAATATACTGTGTGGATGTGGCCTGTAATCGGAAATGTAAGATCTAGGTTAGATTACTGCAATGCATCATATGTGGGGCTGCCTCTGGAGACAGTTCGGAAACTTCAGCTGATGCAGAATTGAGCAGCCAGCTTGCTCACTAGGGGAAGACGGTTTGAGCGTATAGCACCAATCCTGGCCCAACTGCACTGCCTGCCAATTAGTTTCCGGGCCCAATTCAAAGTGCTGGTTTTGACTTATAAAGCCTTAAACGGCTCAGGACCGGAATACCTCAAGGACCGCCCTCTTTCCATATGAACCTACCCGGACCCTGAGATCATCTTCTGAGACCCTTCTTCGTTTGCCTCCTCGAGAGAGAGATCCAGAGGGTGGCAACATGAGACAGGGCCTTTTCCGGGGTGGCTCCCCATTTGTGAAATGCTCTCCCCAGGGAGCCTCGCCTGGCTCCTTCATTGCATACCTTTAGGCGCCAGGTGAAAACGCTTCTCTATAGCCAGGCCTTGGGCTGACTGAACATTATACGGCTTTTTCAATATGTTTATGGCCTTTGTGGATATTTAAGTTATAATTAGAAAAATCTTAATAATTATTCATAAAGGAAACAGTTTATAAGAAGTAAATAAGGAGGCCAGATACAGGATAAAGGAAGTCTCTTATTTGGTTGTTTGTGTTGTTGTATGTTATGCTCACTGTATGTTCACATTTAATGAGGGTGGATTTGTGTATTGGGGGTGGGGGGTTATGTTATCTTGTAAATAAAATTCCAATAATTTTTTTTTCTTACGTGTTTATGGGATACAGTTTATTGGTTTGTTTTTGTTCTTGCTTTATTAGTTATTTCTCAGTTTGTATTTTTATGTCGTGAACCATGCTGGGATCTTCGGATGAAGTGCGACATAGAAATTTAAAATAATAAGAAGAATACATATGAAGGTAGCCCTATATAGGGAAGTTTTTAAATGCTTCAAGTTTACTATGTTTGATGCTTTTGTTTGTTGGAAGCCGGCCAGAATGGCTGGGGCAACCCAGTGAGATGGGTGGCATGTTGTTGTTGTTGTTGTTGTTGTTGTTGTTGTTGTTGTTGTTGTTGTTGTTGTTGTGTTTGGATTGGCCAGGCTTTGTATATATATACAAATACTGGTTGGTGCTTTGAGTCGTTGCTTACCATCTTGTTGGCTGCCATGCAGAGATTACTGCAAAGCCTAAGAGAAAAGCTGCTCTTCCAAAACCAAAGCCAAATATAGATATTGGTGTTTTTCTCCCCCGCCCCCCCCCCCCAAGGAGGGAGACAGGGAGTGGAAGGGGCGCAGGATAAAATCTGCCAACTTCTGGCCCTGGAATTGAGCGCTTCTTGTTGCTAGGCCAAAGGGGACGGCGCAGCAACCCAAACTAACCGCAGCTGGATCTGCACACTCGGCAATAATTATTCAGCTAAATCACAAGGCCCTCTTCTGTGCTTCGCAACCCAACATTTGGCTGCCTCGTCTTTTCCACGCACACTCGCTGCCAGGCAAGGGAGATAGAAGACAAGCCCACCCCCACCCCCTGCCAGCCCAGGAAATTGGGGGGGGGGGGGAGGAAAGCTGCTACAGAAGCCAGAGAATGGCAGCCTAGCATGTAATTACTCTGAACAGGAAAAATAACCTCCCTCTCAGTAGGCTTTCCAGTTCAAGAACAAAATCACCAAGAAAGGGAGGGGGGAGAGGGGGGGCAAAACCACAAAATTCCCTGGGTCCTCTTTTTACTTCAGTAGTCTATAATGTTTAAAAGCAGCAGAGAGCTTTAAAAAATCAAATCAACAGTGCTAACAGCGTTCGTTTTGTCCTGAAGTTTTTGCAGGAAATAGCTGCCCTCTCAGCCCCTGTCACAATACAAGCCCAGGGAGCTGCAAGTTACCAGTTTGGATGATTGATCCATATAGCTTAGTACTGTCTGCACTGATTGGCAGCAGCGCTCCACGCAGGGCTCTCTCCCCCTGCAACCTGGGCCTGTCAGGGGATTGAGCCCGAGAGTTTCTGCATTCAAAGCAAGACCCTTCCTCAGACACTCAAGAACTGCCCTAAGGGCAGTAGCTAAAATACAAGGATGAAGCACAGCACCCTGGTTTCCTGGAAGACGGACCCAGAAAGCTCTCTTAGATTCCTGTTGCATTAAAAAAAGAGACTCTGTCCAGTCTCTTTCAACGCAACAAGCAGTTGAAAGGCTACTGACTTACTTTACAGCACTACTGGGAGGAGCATTAAAAGGTAAAGGGACCCCTGACCATTAGGTCCAGTCGTGGCCGACACTGGGGTTGCGGCGCTCATCTCGCTTTATTGGGCGAGGGAGCCGGCGTACAGCTTCTGGGACATGTGGCCAGCATGACTAAGCCACTTCTGGCGAACCAGAGCAGCGCACGGAAACGCCGTTTACCTGCCCGCTGGAGCAGTACCTATTTATCTACTTGCACTGGGGTGCTTTCGAACTGCTAGGTTGGCAGGAGCAGGGACCAAGAAACGGGAGCTCACCCCGTTGCGGGGATTCGAACCGCCAACCTTCTGATCAGCAAGTCCTAGGCTCTGTGGTTTAACCCACAGCGCCAGCCGCGTCCCTGGGAGGAGCATTAGTAAAGGTAAAGGTACCCCTGCCCATACGGGCCAGTCGTGTCCGACTCTGGGGTTGCGCGCCCATCTCGCTTAAGAGGCTGGGGGCCAGCGCTGTCCGAAGACACTTCCGGGTCACGTGGCCAGCGTGACAAGCTGCATCTGGCGAGCCAGCGCAGCACACGGAAACGCCGTTTACCTTCCCACTAGTAAGCGGTCCCAATTTATCTACTTGCACCCGGCATTAAGCCATGCCTAATCTGTTATGGCAACCTCTTCCATGTGGTAGAGCATGAGATTAATAACACCAGGGTCGTGGGTTCGAATCCTACCCTCGGCAAAATATTCTTGTACTGCAAGGGAGTTGGACTAGACGGCCCCATGAATGATTCTATGATTCCAAGCATGCTTAAGAACACAAGAAGTTGTTTTATGCAGAGTCATACCATTGGTCCATCGAGCACAATAATGTTGACACTGGTCGGCAGGCAGCAGCTGGCCAGCTTTTCAAGCAGGGGACATTCCCAGCCCTACCTGGGACTCTGAGGGTTAAACCTAGGAATTATCGAATTTTAGAGTCGGAAGGGACCCCACGGGTCATCTAGTCCAACCCCCTGCAATGTGGGAATCTCAGCTAAAGCATCCATGCCAGATGGTCACCCAACCTCTGCTTCAAAACCTGCAAAGGAGGAGAATCCACCACTTCCTGAGGGACTTCAAATCAGTTTATTTCAAACATTTCTCTTTTGCCTCTCAATCACAAGGTTGTCTGAGCTGGCTAATGAAGGTGATGGTGAAATTTTGCCAAATCTCTAGCTTTTTAGGTTTCAGCATTTATTGCTCCCACACTCTCAAGTCACAAGCATATTGTCTCGAACAGGCACAGGCAAACTCGGCCCGCCAGATGTTTTGGGACTACAACTTCCATCATCCCTAGATAACAGGACCAGTGCACAGGGATGATGGGAGTTGTAGTCCCAAAACATCTGGAGGGCCGAGTTTGCCTATGCCTGGTCTAGAAACTTGAGGCACTAAAAATAAAAAGTGATTTCCGAATGCTGTGTCCCTGAGCTGCAGCACTTCCTTTTAGCACCTGAGCTAGGAATTCAGCCTAACTCAAACTCCGAACAGGCACTTGGACACTGCCCCTGAGAAGTACTAGCAGCAGCAGGAGTCAAAAAGGCATTTTAAGCAATCGGCAAGCAAATGAAGGACCAGCTGATGCACAGCCTAAAGTTGCCAGATAACCCCTAATTTTAAGGCGACATATCCCCATTATTCACATGGGCGACAGAAGCTGTGCATAACAGAACAGACCTTTCTTTCAGAACATCCCAGCCCTGTAGCAATCAAGGGAACAGGCCTCAGCGCCAGTGTGTCCCTTCTCCTGGAACCTCTGGCTCGGAAATCCCATTTACTGGCGTTTAAACATGACAATAAACGGTCTTGGCACCTGGAATGCCAGGTGGGGAGGATACATCCAGTCCATCGTTTTAAGAACAGAGGCTTCCAGCAACTGTGAGAGAAATGGTTCTATTTGCACTTAATATAAGCAGGGGAAAGAATAGTTTCCCTTTTCTCTTTAGGAAGAAGATGTGGGTGGTTGTTGTTTTCTCATGCCCATCACCCTTTAAACAGCAAAGAAGCAAAACCTTCAGAAGAGCCAAAGCCATTTAAAAAAAGCAAAAAGCGAAGCATGCAATTTATTCAGCGTTCAACTTAGATGACCTGGAAGATTCATGGTCTGAGGGAGGCAGGAGCAGAGCTCATTTCGCGCCAAACATCGGTGGACGCAGCTGCCAGCGCCGTGAACTTGGAATAAGCACTCTTCCCCGACATGGAAATAGCCTCAGTGGGCACCAGTTTCCTGGAAAAATGCTGTTTGGCTGAAGTGAGCCAAGCGTTTAGCTCGCTCCCTCCCTCCCTCTCTCTCTCCATCCTGCAAAGCTCGCAGAAAAAGCCAATGCCGGCTACATAACAAACGCTGGTGAATCCATCTTCAGGTTTGCACCCTAAAAAAGCCTCCTACAATCTTCAGTGCCACAAGGAAGCAGCCACGTTTGTGCACAACGAATAAGCCTGGTCCCCTGCAGCTCCCTGCAGAAGCTAGCAGGCCTTCTGCAAGGTCTATATAAAGGGCCTGACCCAAGGTGACTTCAGAGACTGTCTCCATTTCAAGCAGGGAGTCAAAACATGGAAAGGATTTGGACTATCATCCCATCGCTAAGCTCCTCTACCTCCCCAAAGATGCACCAAGGCTGCTATTAAACACACTTGCAAGATGAGAGCAGAAACATGGCTGAAAATGTAGTAAAGGTAAAGGTAAAGGGACCCCTGACCATTAGGTCCAGTCGTGGCCGACCGGCGTACAGCTTCCGGGCCATGTGGCCAGCAGGACTAAGCCGCTTCTGGCAAACCAGAGCAGCGCACGGAAACGCCGTTTACCTTCCCGCCAGAGCGGTACCTATTTATCTACTTGCACTTTGACGTGTTTTCAAACTGCTAGGTTGGCAGGAGCAGGGACCGAGCAACGGGAGCTCACCCCATTGAGGGGATTCGAACCGCCAACCTTCTGATTGGCAAGTCCTAGGCTCTGTGGTTTAACCCACAAAGCTACCCGCGTTTTGCCCCAATTTCCCTGAACTCACTGGCACCTCTAATGAGGACCCCTCCATTGATAGCTCAGGCAGCAGAGAATGAAATTCTTAATCTCAGTATTGTGGGTTCGAGCCCCACTTTGGGTGAAAGACAATTATTATTATTATTATTATTATTATTATTATTATTATTATTATTATTATTATTTATACCCCGCCCTCCCCAGCCAAGATCGGGCTCAGGGCGGCTAACAACACACATAAAAACAATTGATTGAAATACAGCTTAAAAAACAAGATTAAAATACAACATTTCAGGGGAAACGCAATAAAAAAAAATTTGGGGGGATGAAAACGTCAAGTCTTCACTAAGGCTAACTATCCAGACTGGTCCTACATGGGCCAGAAAAAAGCCAGGGAAGTCCCCAAATAGGAGTTCCAACACAGAAGGAGAAAGGAGTTGTCCTCTTGTTCCCTTCCAACTCAACAAGTCTGTGATTCCGATGTTGTGTTTCCCCCCCCCGCTGTAACCCCATCCCTGTGGACACCATTATGACAACAAGGAGATACTCAAGGTCACTGTAATATCAACAGCTTTCATTGTATTCAATCCCTGCCTTTATACCATTATGAAACTCAAACTGGTCTACAGAAGGGTCTCGGGTAATCATGAATGGATGGATTCATCCGTGGCAGAGTAAACTCCTAGCTACTTTTCTTAGGTCTGTGGTGAGGGTGAGTATCTGCAACACCCAGCCAGCCACAGAAACCACATCACAGTGTCTCTACAGAAGAGACAAGGGGGTCTTCTCCAACAGGCAAAAATGTGGGGCTCATTTAGTCACAGCTGTTAGGTAGTAGCTCTTCCTGAAAACTGAGCAAAGCAATTTGAGATGGGCTGGTAGTGAGGCTTGCAAGCAGGGCTGTGGAACTCCTTACAGTGGTACCTCGGGTTACATACGCTTCAGGTTACATATGCTTCAGGTTACAGACTCCGCTATCCCAGAAATTGTGCTTCAGGTTAAGAACTTTGATTCAGGATGAGAACAGAAATCGTACTCCGGCGGCGCGGCGGCAGCGGGAGGCCCCATTAGCTAAAGTGGTGCTTCAGGTTAAGAACAGTTTCCGGTTAAGTACGGACCTCCGGAACAAATTAAGTACTTAACCCGAGGTACCAGGGTCGCTGCATTAATAGCTGAATCGCCCCTTCGGCCCAAATTCAAAGTGCTCCCTTTCTGAAGCAATTCCATTGGCGCCCGTCCATCTCGAGAGACAACAGAGTGCACCTCAAAGGAGCACCAGAGTGACCTCCGCAGGGAGCAAGCCTGGGCAATGCATATGAAGGTGCTGTCCTGTCCTGCCCAGATGACAAGACTCGCTGATGTGGTCCAAAGGAAAGCAGAGCAATATGTTTGGCACCAGCTTGGCGCATAGCTGTCAACCTTCCCTTTTTTTGGGGGGGGGGGATTCCCTTATTCCTGTTTCCCGGTGCTATCCTGGATTGTTAGATATCCCGTAGACTGTCCCCGGGACAGGTGAGGCTGCTGATCCCTTATTTTCAAATCTGAAAGTTGACAGCTATGCCTTGGCTGCAGGAGTTGCTGGAAGGAGGCATACATGGCTCCATCCGAGCACCTTAGCGACTCCGTTGTGTAGCCTTTTCTTCCCCCAAAGATGTCCCTCAAGGCAGCAGAGGTTTAAGATAGCCCACATCTTACTCTTCTCTCACCCCACTTACACAGTAAGTCTGTGCCAGCCCAGTGTTGTTAGGTTTCAGCTTAATTCTAAACCAGCTCGGGACCACTTTACAGTAAGGCAAGACACAAATACAGTGGTACCTCAGGTTACAGACGCTTCAGGTTACAGACTCCGCTAACCCAGAAATAGTACCTCGGGTTAAGAACTTTGCTTCAGGATGAGAACAGAAATCGTGCGGCGGCAGCAGGAGGCCCCATTAGGTAAAGTGGTACCTCAGGTTAAGAACAGTTTCAGGTTCCCACACTGGAAGAATGGCAGACGCAACTGATAGACTACATGGAGTTGGCCGAGATGACTGGCAGAATCCGAGACCTGGGAGAAGAGGCGGCGGAAGAGGACTGGAAGAAGTTTAAAGATTATTTACAAAAATATTATAAGTTGTATGAGTGTTAAGAAAGTGCACGAAAGGAAATAACATGGCATCAGCAGTTTATATGAGAAATATATGAGAATAAGTGGAATGATAAAGATGAAATTTGAAGTAATGTCATGTCTAAACTAAGCAGTTAAGTATTTGATGAAAGTACTTAAAATATGAGGCATAACATATGAGAATTAGAAAATAAGAACTGAAATAAGGTAATAAATTGCGGTTTATAACTTTTTCATGGAGAACGCAGGAAAGGGAGATGTGAGGAAGTCTAGATAGTTATGAAAAAACAATGTATGAACGGTGGTGATCCTTTTTGTATATTCTATGTTTATGTTTTTGTTTATTCATGTTTTCTTTGTTTGTTATTTACTGGTGATGGTGTTTTATATGTTTGGTGATTTTCTTTTGTTAAAAACTTGCAATAAAATATTTATATATATATAAAAAAAGAACAGTTTCAGGTTAAGAACGGACCTCCAGAATGAATCAAGTTCTTACCCCGAGGTACCACTGTATACCACAAAGGAAACAAACAATAATTGCCCCAAAACAAAAGCAAACAAATACTGGTATGCGTGGCATTGAGAGGTAAAGAGATTGAAATCCCTCCCTGTCCAGAGTGACAGAATTGAGGGGCGTCACTCTGGTATATATCAACAAACCTTTCCTCCCCACCCTCAGTGGCCTGAAGCAGAGTGTTCTTCAAGCCCGGGGAAAAAGTTATGGCCTGCAATTACATTAATGACATAATTACTTACAATTACACACCAGAAAGAACACACTAATTATCTATATCGCCTTCGTGGCTCATGCTGTACTCCCAACTCTCGCTCTCTGCAAAGGACAAGAGGTTCACAGCTCCCAAAAAGAGAATGGCCTCATTAGAGACCCAAAGGACTTCTCTTCGCTGGAGTGGCTCATTTCTTTAACATCGGAAATGTTGATCTGGCTCTTAAGCCAGCAGTAGCAGGCGGTAGGCAGGAGAGGCAGATATCTCTGGCTTCTCTTTGTCCAAGGACCTAAGAGACATGGATGCTGATTTCTAAAGCAGGACTGGGCAGCACTGCCTTGTCATCAACCTCCCAAAAGCCATATACCAGAGACAAAGCGCATGGAACAATGAACATCTATTTTTTACCTCAGTACAGCAGGCTAGCTTCTGCACAGACTTATGCAACCTTCTCCATTCCCCACTCAGAGAAGCAAGACACAGTGTTCGGAATTTGTCAGGCGCATTTTGCACCTGGCTATCGGCCACTTGCGACCGAGTGAAGATGCGCTAGGATGGCGCCTGATGTCACCACCATCTGGAGGTGCACGTCTGAGGAATCATGGGATAGTTTTCACACACCAACAACTCATCCCATAGCAATCCATCTGGGATATTTTATCTGCACAATCAGAACGAACCAGATAGGTGGACTTCTCCCTGGATCGAATGACATTTCTTCTTTCAGTTCTCAAAGTTCTTAACTCTAGCTCAAGGTTGTTGTCTGAACGAGCCAGACATTTAACTGAGAATCAGTCACAGTCTGCCCTTATTTGAAAAATAAAACTTTTTGAGCTGTCTAATGGCGACTAATAGGCATTCTCTTTTGGCAACTGTCATCCCCTGGTTTAAGGAGCCATTTGGCACCTAGCTTATACAGTCGTACCTTAGATCCCGAACGATTGTTCCAGCTTGCGAACGTTCTTTCGGAACCTGAACGTCCGACGGGGCTTCCGCAGCTTCTGATTGGCTGCAGGAGATTCCCGCAGCCAATCAGAGGCCGTGATTTAGTTTTTGAACGTTTTGGAAGTCGAACAGATTTTCGGAACGGATTCCTTTCAACTTCCAAGTTGAGACTGTATATCTGAGTTTCTAACACTGAGCAAGAGGCATATTGTTAATTGTTTCCCTCAGTTTCTAATAATAAAAAGAACAGGACTGCAACCACCATGGCAGATTTCTTGGGGGGTGGGTCCTTATTTAATCTTCCAGCAGAGAGAGAAAGATTGAGAGAGAGTTGTGTTTAAAAGAGAGACAACTCTGGGCAAAGGTGAAGGAGGCTCTGTGACTGAGGTCCTGCTATGACTCCTCAACAGCATGTTACACAAACATCTCCCTTTCCTTGCCAAGCCAGATTTCAACACAAGTCAGAGCTTCACATGCTTCTTTCCATCAGGGGAATGGGCCAACACAGCCTTGGCTGCCGTCTTCTGTGTCCTCATTCACCTTCCTCACGCTGCCCAGGCGAGAGGGAGGGAATTCTGCACAGAAAAATGGGGAAAAAATAAAAAATAAAAATCCCTTTAATATCCAACCATCTACCCTTGTGGTCCATTCCATCAAACAGCTGGGTGTCTGTGAACATTCTGCGGATGCATTTTGACAAGCCACTATTCTGGCAAGCGGACGGGAGCTCCGCTGCAGATCTGAAACTCATGGCTCTTCCACAAGCCAGTCCTGTGTTGCCGCTGTAAATAAAGTACACAGCATGGAACAGAGACACGCAGCGGGCCAACTGGGCGAGGCAAAAGAGGAGAGCTGGCCGTCCTTTGGCGTCTTGCGCCAGTCAAGGACTGACAACCTGTGGGCATGTTTACAAAGAAGACCAGTGTTAGAAATTCCCCAGGGGCCAGGCGCATTTTGTGACTGAGGCAAGTCCAACTGCAACCACATGGAGATCTCTGGAATGCCAGGATGGTGACTGACATCTCCATCTGGCTGGCCCTTCCAGCTTTCTTCAGCAGATAAGCCTATTTCCTGCATTTATCTCCACCTTTTCCTGCAAGGAGTACAGTGGTACCTCAGGTTAAGAACTTAATTCGTTCCAGAGGTCTGTTCTTTGTCAGCATCGCCCTAGAGCCAGTGCGCCAACTGGACTCTTGCACCTCAACCCCGACTGGGCTGGGCGAGCTGGGTAGCACCGCCAGAGACCTCCTTCCCGCAGGAAACGGTCACAGTGCTGTGGACTCACAGCTGAGAGCTGAGAGCACCGGATTCACTGTCTCAATAATTCAGTCGTTGCGCAGCAGAGTTTTGCAGAGTCTTGCAGAGTATAAACCACTCGGAGAGCAGCTCTGTAAAATATCTTCCGTTTATTCTATAACTACAACTATGGTACAAAGCTATATACAGAGCTAAGTATTCTGAGCATAAAGCAATGCTACACTGAGAGTCTGCAGCTGCTCTTAGCAGCAATCTAATCTCTAGGATCTCCAACACTCTCACTCTCTCCGATACACTGACTGACTGACTCTCTCTCACACACACAGATATGTTGCTGGGCAGAATAAGTTAATAGGCAGGACACGCCTCCTCTTCTCTGTGGAGAGTCAGCAGAGATCATCAGGAGATGGTCAGGGGATTCTTGGGTATGGGAGGGGTGAAATCTCCTCATCCTTAACCTGAAACTGTTCTTAACCTGAGGTACCACTTTAGCTAATGGGGCCTCCTGCTGCTGCCACACGATTTCTGTTCGCATCCTGAAGCAAAGTTCTTAACTTGAGGTAATATTTCTGGGTTAGCAGAGTCTATAACCAGAAGTGTATGTAACCCAAGGGTACGACTGTACATGATTCACCCATCTCCTCAGTTAATCTCTACAACAACCCTGTGAGGAACGTTAAGAAACTTGTGACTGACTCCAAAGTCACCCAATGAGCTTCATGACTGAGTGGGAATTTGAACCCTGATCTTCCAGGTCCTAGTCCAACACTCTAACCACTACAGTGGTACCTTGGGTTAAGAACTTAATTCGTTCCGGAGGTCTGTTCTTAACCTGAAACTGTTCTTAACCTGAGGTACCACTTTAGCTAACAGGGCCTCCCACTGCCACTGTGCGATTTCTGTTCTCATCCTGAAGCAAAGTTCTTAACCCAAGGTATTATTTCTGGGTTAGTGGAGTCTGTAACCTGAAGCATCTGTAACCTGAAGCGTCTGTAACCCGAGGTACCACTGTACACCCCCTTGGCTTCTTAGAGTACTTCTGCTATGGGGCAACTCTATAAATTAAGTAGGTAAGCAAATATGCGGAGAAAGCAAAATTCACTTAGAGAAGGATCTGAAATATTTTCCTGGAAGCCTGAATTTGTTTTATTCGGGATTGTTTAATGTGATGTTTCAGTGTGTTGTAAACCACACTGAGAGTCCCTTGAGAGTCCCATGGACTGCAAGAAGATCAAACCTATCTATTCTTAAGGAAATCAGCCCTGAGTGCTCACTGGAAGGACAGATCGTGAAGCTGAGGCTCCAATACTTTGGCCACCTCATGAGAAGAGAAGACTCCCTGGGAAAGACCCTGATGTTGGGAAAGATTGAGGGCACAAGAAGAAGAGGACGACAGAGGACGAGATGGTTGGATAGTGTTCTCGAAGCTACCAGCATGAGTTTGACCAAACTGTGGGAGGCAGTGGAAGACAGGAGTGCCTGGTGTGCTCTGGTCCATGGGGTCACGACGAGTCGGACACGACTAAACGACTAAACAACAACAACAAACCACACTGAGATGTTTTCTTTAAAGTATAAAGCAGTATAGAAGTGATATGGAAAAAATCATAACAATAATAAGTCTCATGGGGGAATGATGCCTAGATATTTTGTTGCGATGCCATTTGGCGATTTGTTTATTTGCCTGAGTTTCTAATGTTGAACGCATTTCACAATCAAAACAATGCCAGAGCAACTTCCGCATAACATCCGAAGACAACAACAGCACAATAGTAAACTGCAAAAGGCAACATTTCAGCTCTATAAATGTAACATGGTTACATCATACCTTCTGGCAACAGGAAAAATAACAAGGCAGGCTAATAGTTTTAGCTTTAACACCTCTCCCAAGCTATTGCTCACAGTCCCTTTCCTCCAGCACTTTCTTATAAGGCTTCCAAAACTTTTTTCAAAGAGGGCCAGATTTGATGAAGTGAGCATGTGTGAGGGCCGACCAAAGTTGTTGATTTTATTTTTTTTAGGGTTGAAGTTTACCCCAGAGTTGTTGAGCTATTTTTTAGGATTGAAGTTGCTGAGATTTTTTTCTTAGGATTTTGCCCCAGGACATATACTGCCACGGGGACCAGTTTGAATCAACCAGAGGGCCATATTAGGCCCCCGAAACAGACTTTGGACATGCCTGGTCTGACACATCTAAAGCCCCATTCTCACACTCGCAACCCGAATGCATGGAGAGCATGGACAGAATCTCACTTGCCATGCATGCATTCATAGAATCGTAAGAGCTAGAAGGGACCTGAGCGTCATCTAGTCCAAGTGCCTGGAGGCAGTTGGAGGATGGATGACCTGTAATGGAATGAATCCTGACAAGACAGAAGTACTGTTTTGGGGGGACAGGGGGCGGGCGGGTCTGGAGGATTCCCTAGTCCTGAATGGGGTAACTGTGCCCCTGAAGGACCAGGTGCGCAGCCTGGGAGTCATTTTGGACTCACAGCTGTCCATGGAGGTGCAGGTTAATTCTGTGTCCAGGGCAGCTGTTTACCAGCTCAATCTGGTACGCAGACTGAGACCCTATCTGCCTGTAGACTGTCTCGCCAGAGTGGTGCATGCTCTAGTTATTTCTTGCTTGGATTACTGCAATGCGCTCTACATGGGGCTACCTTTGAAGGTGACCCGGAAACTACAACTAATCCAGAATGCGGCAGCTAGACTGGTGACTGGGAGGGGCCACCGAGACCATATAACACATGTCTTGAAAGACCGACATTGGCTCCCAGTACGTTTCTGAGCACAATTCAAAGTGTTGGTGTTGACCTTTAAAGCCCTAAACAGCCTCGGCCCAGTATACCTAAAGGAGTGTCTCCACCACCTTTGTTCTGCCTGGACACTGAGGTCCAGCGCCGAGGGCCTTCTGGCGGTACCCTCCCTGCAAGAAGTGAGGTTACAGGGAACCAGGCAGAGGGCCTTCTCGGTAGTGGCGCCCGCCCTGTGGAATGCCCTCCCACCAGATGTCAAAGAGATAAACGACGACCTGACATTCAGAAGACATCTGAAAACGTGTGACATTTTAATGTATTTTTAATCTTTGTTGGAAGCCGCCCAGAGTGGCTGGGAAGACCCAGCCAGATGGGCGGGGTACAAATAATAAATTATTATTATTATTATTATTATTATTATTATTATTATTATTATTATTATAACATGACAGGCTGTAAGTAACTATATAAATTCTTTTATAAATACAATACAACATACCATATCAAAATATGTGCTTCTGTAGACCGACTTATCTCAGCTAAAGCATCCATGACAGTTTCAATAAATATCATTTAAAAAAATAAAATAAAGCATCTATGACAGATGGCCATCTTGCCATAGGATCACCACCATAGGCATAACAAGCATTTGGGGGGGGGGGAAGCATTTGGTTTCAGAAAGAGAGCACTTTGGATTTGGGCTGAAGGATAGATGCGACCATTTTTCATGCAGCGGCTCTGGCCTTTAAATAAAGTTGGTGGTTTGAGCCCAACCAGAGATGGGTGTGGGCAGGATTCCTACATCTTTGGGGTCATTTCCCGCTCTACAATTCTATGTTTCTATTATTCTGCTAGGTTTGCACAGTCTACCTTTTGCCCAATCCAAACAAATTATTAACAGAGGCTGTGGCCAGATTTCTCTTTCTGGCTGCAAAACTACGCAAGGAAATATCCCCCAGGTTAAACTTATCCTGTCTGGCCGTCGTTCTCATACATCACAATTTTAATCTGTTTACGTCATTTATGTTTTTCAACTCACTCTTCACAGCCACATTTTAAGGTTTCATGTTGTGCAACTTATTTCAGATACCCCTGGTAATTTTGTATCGTTTATGTATTACAACCGAATTTAACGTATCTTCTATGTTGTGATTTTACTTATACAGTTTCATTTTGTCTATGACTACCTAGCAAACCATCTGTAATCTGTACTAGGCTTATAAATAACCACTCACACATGAAGAGCAGGAATGGTCTCCAGGCATGCTGGACTTTAAACTGGGTCAAAATGGGTCATTGCTTTTATTTCAATCCATTGTTGTGACTTCTCCGGAAGGCTGATTAATCTGCCATCAACATTTGACCGTTATGTAGTCAGAGACAGGGCCTTCTCAGTGATGGCACCTGGACTCTGGTGGAATTCTCTCTGTTAGGAAGTGAACCACTTCTGGAGAGTGAAAACTGCCTTGTTTCTTCTGCTAGCCTTTCAACACTGAATTATATTATTTCCTTTCATCTATCCTTTCTTTTAAAAGAAAATGTTGATGCTGGCTGTCTTACATTTTCCTTGTTTTGGTATAATTTCTTTCTTTAAAAAAGTAGGGGTTGTACGTATTTGCCCTGCAAACTGCTCTGGTAGAGTTTTTAACCAAATCCCACCACATACAATTTTAAGAAATGAAAAAAAAAAAAGACAACCCATAAATCAGTAATTGTAAAGGGACCTCTGACCATTTGCTCCAGTCGTGGCCAACTCTGGAGTTTCGCCCCTCATCTTGCTTTATTGGCCGAGGGAGCCGGCGTACAGCTTCCGGGTCATGTGGCCAGCATGACTAAGCTGCTTCTGGCAAACCAGAGCAGCGCACAGAAACGCCGTTTACCTTCCCACCGGAGCGGTACCTATTTATCTACTTGCACTTTGAGGTGCTTTCAAACTGCTAGGTGGCCAGGAGGAGGGACCAAGCAACGGGAGCTCACCCCGTCACGGGGATTTGAACCGCCGACCTTCTGATCGGCAAGTCCCGTGTCCCTCCATAAATCAGTAGAGATCACCAAATCCTGACTGGCCTCAGTACACAGCCCAAACTGGTTCTCACCATGACCCTAGATTCAATGCTGAATCTAGGTATGCTCTGCATGGGGGTTTGGGGGAGGATGGAAGAGGGGTACAAGCAAAGACCCTTAGACAGTCCCCCCTTCCACCTCTCCAAAGCCCTGCTGCCAACTTGCTTGCCTTCTCCCCCTGTGCTCAAACCGGCAGTGCGGTGTAGTGGTTAAAGGTGCCAGACTAGTTTCTGCGAGAGACCGGGGCTCAAACCTTACTCAGACAAAATGATCACTGGAGCCACTCACTGTATCTTAGACTACCTCACAGGGTTGTTGTGAGGAGAAAATGGAGAGGCTGAGAAGCAGGCAATGCTTGAACTCCTTGGGAGAAAAGATGGAATATAAATGTAATAATTAACAGCTAAAAAATGCCCAGAGGGAAATCGTGCATGGGGCAGCCTGAAGGAGCGTCTCCACCCCCATCGTTCTGCCCAGACACCAAAGTCCAGTGCCAAGGTCCAGTAAGAGCTGTTCGACAGTGGAATTTGCTGCCAAGGAGTGTGGTGGAGTCTCCTTCTTTGGAGGTCTTTAAGCAGAGGCTTGACAACCATATGTCAGGAGTGCTCTGATGGTGTTTCCTGCTTGGCAGGGGGTTGGACTCGATGGCCCTTGTGGTCTCTTCCAACTGTATGATTCTATGATTCTGGCGGTTCCCTCACTGCAAGAAGCCAAGTTACAGGAAACCAGGCAGAGGGCCTTCTCAGTAGTGGCACTCGCCCTGTGGAACGCCCTCCCACCAGATGTCAAGGAGAACAACTACCGAACTTTTAGAAGACATCTGAAGGCAGCCCTGTTTAGGGAAGCTTTTAATGTTTTAATGTTTAATAGACTATTGTATTTTAATACAGTGGTTCCTCTGGTTGCGAACAGGATCCGTTCCGGAGTCCCGTTCGCATTCCTGAAGTGAACACAACCCGCGTCCGTGCATTGCAATTCACTGCTTCCGCACATGCGCACGATGGCATTTTGAGCGTCTGCACATGCGCGAGCAGCAAAACCCAGAAGTATTACTTCCAGGTCACGGCGGAGCGCAACCCGAAAATACGCATCCTGAAGCTACTTCAACCCGAGGTATGACTGTATTCTGTTGAAAGCCACCCAGAGTGGCTGGGGAAACCCAGCCAGATAGGCAGGGTATAAATAATAAATTATTGTATTATTATTATTATTATTATTATTATTATTATTATTATTATCCATGGGAAGCAACACCAACAAGAAAGACCATGGTGAGTGTGGAAGGGCTCCCTTGCAGAGGTGTGGGCCTCAGCAGTTGCCCAAATATTCCTGCCCCCCTTATGGAACTCTCCATCCCTGAAATAAGCAGGAACGGCCCAGTCTGCTTTTGCTCCAAAGCCATCCTGCAGGATTCACAGAACAGGCATCTTATAGTTGCTAGGAAACCAGAGGATGAAATTTCCAACCACCTTTAGACTGTGCTCTATTCCCCAGGATGGTCAACATTACATAGCCAGGCATACCAGCAGCACCTGTCACTAATGGACAGGTAAGAGAATGGACAGGGCAGGAGGGGCTGCTATAAGATACGGTTTGCATTAAAGGTATAGGGACCCCTGACCATTAGGTCCAGTCGTGACCGACTCTGGGGTTGCGGCGCTCATCTCGCTTTATTGGCCGAGGGAGCCGGCGTACAGCTTCCGGGTCATGTGGCCAGCATGACTAAGCCACTTCTGGCGAACCAGAGCAGCGCACGGAAATGCCGTTTACCTTCCCGCTGGAGCGGTACCTATTTATCTACTTGCACTTTGACGTGCTTTCGAACTGCTAGGTTGGCAGGAGATGGTTTGCATTACAACCCTGCAAAATCCTTACAGTACAGTGGATCTGTTCCGCAGCCCCATTCGCATCCCGAACAGAACGCAAGACGCGATGGCGCGTCTGCGCATGTTGTGTTTTGCCGCTACCGCGCATGACATCATTTTGAGTGTCTGCGCGTGCGCAAGCAGCGAAACCCGGAAGTAAAGCGCTCCGTTACTTCCGGGTTGCCGCGGAGCGCAACTCAGACGCTCTCAACCCGAAGCGCATTCAACTTGAGGTATGACTGTAGTAGAAGGAAGAGAGCCTCAGGAGCACTCACAAATTAGGGGAGGAATGGACTGAAGACAAGGAAACAAACATGAATTTGGCAAATTGATTCACGGAGACGCCACCTTTGCAGGAGGACATCAAATCATGGTTCCGTATCACAACCAGGAAGAGAAACCAACACAATTTGGAAATTAAAATTGCCAGTCAGAATGGGCAAGGAAGGAGGTGCTGGATTAAGCTGGCCTTGTTTACGTACTCAATTCACATCAGGCCAGAAAAAGCGTTTTCTACACAAACGAGGTAGGATTTTTTTTTTTTTATACGAGCTTGCAACGCAGAGGCGGCCACTGGAATAGGGTTAAGTGACAGCTAGTGACGCAGCCCAGCGCTCAGGTCTACACAAACGCAAAACCTAGGTTTTACTGGTGGAAACTAAACATAAGAGAGACCAAGATTCAAATCCCTGCAAAATTATGAAGCTCCATGGGAGGCAAATCACGATTCGACCTCACAAGGCTGCTGCAAGCATAAAATACATATACAAGCATCCTGGACTTTCAGGGGGAAATGTGGGATCATACCATTCCTACACAAGAGAAGATGAGCGCAAGAAGGAAAACAAATCGGAAAAGAAAGCTTTGCATGAGGCCGGAGGAAAATACTCAGGATGTCTGTTGCCATTTTGGTCACAGAGCACAGTTTGGTGTGAGGAGGATGGGGCAAATCTTCCATTTTGTATTACGACAATCAGAGAACATAATCAACAAAACCACAAGACTTTGACACACGATTTCAGAGGGATGTAGGAATTCAAAACGTTCATATTTTAAAAGATTCCACTCCCCTCCTCAAAGTGTCACAGAGCACTAGAACTACTTTGAAATCCTTCCCTCCAAATATATAGAGACAACTTCTACGGAAATACGGCAAACTTTAAAAAATGCAGATCCTGCAGCTTTATATATGTATTTTCTGTGGTTGCATTCTGCAGAGAGCTCGTAAAGGTGCAAAAGCCGCATTTTTAAAATATATATATATATATATAATATGTCTATTTTTATGCAAAACAAAATTATTGCAAAACGATTTGCTGCTTCCTTCCAATTCAAGCCGGTTGCGATTAGAAGTTTAAAGCAGAGATTTCACGTAAAGGACGCATATTTTTACAGCGCAGCCCTACTCCCTGAATTCAAAGGGGGCTTACTCCCAAGTTAAGTTATATTTGCGGTAAATAAAATTAGTGCTTAAAAAATAAGCGCCTACAGGATGGCAGCCATAAAATGATTACAAAAAAAGGAAATGCTTCTGTCACAGGAGTTGCTGAATGACTAATTCTGTGGCTAATAAATATGGACCAGCATAAACATGTCCCAACTTGTCAATTTGAAGTCGTTTTTAAGAGGTGTCACTGCAGACAAAATCATCATAATCCTTTCCCTACCTTAATTATCAAGGGTTTCCCTCCGATGCCATTTTGAGTTCGATCTTCAACTATGCTTTTGTCTTTTAATGTTTGGTTTAAAAACAACAACACAGAAATGTCAAAATAAAAATTGAAAATGTGACCTGTTATTTGCACAGGCAAGATTTTCCTTTTTTTATTTTACTTCTGGTTCTTAAGGATGGAAGACTACCCAGGGTACAATCCTATACGCGCCTACCAATGTCTGTCAAACCAGACTGGATCCAGAAGTCATTGATTTTAACAGGAGTGGAGTTAGCCACGACTAATTTCTTGGATTGCTTTCAACGGGACCTGAGGTGTAGCAAACTTAGCCTGGATCCAAACCATAGCGTTCAATGGAGTTTGGTCCGAAGAAATCAGGCATAGGATTGCAGCCTAAAGAAAACAAAAAAATTAACTGTTTGCTTAATTCTCGAGTGATTTCGGGTCAAACAAAACGCCCAGGCATTTTAAAAAATGGTTATTTACAGCCTCTCGAATTCTGCCTGATATAGCTGCCGCATTATTTGGTATGGACATGTGTAATTTTTAATATGTATTTATATACAGTAAGACTCTGTTCCTGGAAAGTGTACAGGCGAAGGAGGCTTGCAGATATTTCAATTAAATAAAAATAATAAATACACAAATCTCCTTGCAGTAAAGATGAAGTTCATTGCACGAGGAGGGGGTGAGCTAGATGACTTTAAGGCCTATGTCAGAAGGAGAAAATCCTTGTATTGTGTCTTTGGGGTTCTATTTTTTTGGGGGGGTCTAGATTCAAGGTGGGGAGGCAGAGAGAGGAGGGAAAACATCACAGTCGACAAACGTGGCTGCACGATGGAAGCCCTAGAAACATCTCCAAGATTGCATCCGAAACTGTACTTTGGACCAAGGCAGAAGTGTTTGTTCCTATAGACGTGCGCGCGTGCACATCGGAAAAAAGATGACGGCCCCGATCCTGCTGGAAGCAAAAACCCGTCCGAGTTTCCCCTGCGGTGAAGGGTGGGCTACAGACAGAGGGAAAAAGAGAGAGGAGAAGGAGATCCAACTACACGATAAAGTTGCCCGATTCCAAAAGTAAAACACAACAGAAAAACGAGTTTTCCGGGCATCTCGCTATATATATGGAAAAGGGGGAGAATAGTCATAATATGCACAAGGCCAGGAACCGGAGATCTATATGTGGGGGGGTGGGGGTGGGAGGAAATGGAGGGGAGGATGGGCAAAGAAAGCAAGACGTGCCATTTCCCCATCCCTCTTCGAGGGTCCCCGATTTCTTTATTGATTTCGCCAGCACGGCTCTTTTCTTTGCGCGCTTCCAGCCATCGTGGCCGCGGGTCTCTCTCTCTGCATCCCTGTCCCTTTCTTCTAAACATGCCATTTAAAACACACACACACACATATATATAGTTAGCTAAAGAGCTTTGGAGGAGGGAAGGGGGCGCGTGGGGTGGGGGCCAAATACGGGAGAGAGAGATAAATATAGCACGGAGCAAGCCCTCTCCCTCCCCCCCCCCTCGCTTCTTGCCCGCACAAAAAAAACACGCGGCGCGATTGCCAGACGCGGCCACCTGCAAACTTCTCGCTCGGTTTGTTTAGAAAGCAAAGCCCCATTAAATGACAAGGAAAAAGAACGCGGGGGAGGGGAGGTTTTCACTCTCTCTTCCCCCCCCCCCCATCCCGCATGCATCTGCAGCAACCTCCCCTCCCCCACCGCAAGCCTGACTTACCACGCATCTTTCTTCCCCCCAGGCCACGCAAGTCTCCTTTTCTCCCCAAACAAATCCTCGAAGCGTTTTGCAAAGTTGCTGGCCGTTTCCGGCCGCGGCTGCCCCTTTCCTGAGATGTGCATGTGTGTTTCCAAAAAAACAGAATATAAATCCGATGCACATATAAAATGTAAAAAAAATCAAGAGCCGAGCGGGGAGGGGGGGGGAGCAGCAGCGCAGGTCGCTGCCGCTCCGAGCTCGGCGGCTCGCTGCCCATGTGCTCGACGGAGCACGCGCTCCGCGCTCGCCTGAATGGAACGTTGTGCAGGCAGGAGGACCTGTGACGTCACGGCCCCCAGCAGCTGATCCAGCCCCGTTGGCTGCGCTGCTGCTGCTGCTGCGCTTCGACAGACGCTCTGCAAGGGAGCTTGGGTTGCTTTTAGCGCTAGCAGAGCTTTGCATTCGCCTATATACATTGCGTAATGGAAATCGGAGAGAGAGAGAGAGACGAGCACGCGCGCAAACGTCTGCAGTTGCTGATTTTATTTATTTATTTATTTGTTGACTGGCTGACTTCTTTTCCGTTACCCACGCCTAACCAGGGCCGGATTTAGGTTGGATGAGGCCCTGAGCTCCTGAAGGTAATGGGGCCCTTTATATTGTCCAGCTGTCCTTTGTCAACAACAAATTGTCACTGTTTTTTTGTGTTGAATATATGCTATATGGTAATTTATGGACCTAATAGGTATCTAAAGCCATTTGCACATGTTGCCATGCAACCAGTCTATGCAGAATGTAGGCACCCTATACAGTGGTACTTCTGGATGTGAATGTAAGACGCGTCTGCACGTGTGCGAGTCACGCATGCGTGTGACGTCATTTTGAGCGTCTGCACGAGCAGCGAAACCCGGAAGTAACGCGCTCCGTTACTTCCGGGTCGCGCAGAGCGCAACCTGAAAATATTTAAGCTGAAGCGTATTCATCCCGAGATATGACTGTATATAGAAATGAGCAAACCAGTGATATTTTAGGGAGCAGGCTAGCAGGCGGGACCCATTACTTACACCATAGGAGCCTACACAACACAAAACACTGCTCCTAACCCTTGCTCCTCCTGTGCCTTTCAACACACACAGAGAGAGTGTGCAGCTTGGCCTATGCCTTGCTTTCAGGTTAGCATTACGGCTGCAACCTGCTGATTTCTCAGATTCTCAACTGCAAAAGAAGACCAGAATGCGTTTGGGTCTTTTTCAATGCTGTGAAGCGCCCTATGATGAGGGGCGGTATACAAATTAAATAAATATTATCAGTTCGGTCAGTTGGCAACCTTTGCTGCTAAGAAGAAGAGTTTGGATTTGATATCCCGCTTTATCACTACCCGAAGGAGTCTCAAAGCAGCTAACATTCTCCTTTCCCCTCCTTTCCCCTCCTCCCCTACAACAAACACTCTGTGAGGTGAGTGAGGCTGAGAGACTTCAAAGAAGTGTGACTAGCCCAAGGTCACCCAGCAGCTGCATGTGGAGGAGCGGGGAAGCGAACCCAGTTCACCAGATTACGAGTCTGCCACTCTTAACCACTACACCACACTGGCTCTCACCACACTCTCTCGCTGGCTAACTTTCCAGGGAGGTGCTGCCTCGACGCGCAGGCGTTTTACCTCTGTGGTGTCAAAAAGCTCGACCAGTAGCAGTAATGGGAGGGGGAGGGAATTGTTAGCCGCCCTGAGCCCGGCTTCGGCTGGGGAGGGCGGGATATAAATAAAATTTATTATTATTATTATTATTATTAAAGGCAGGGGGGGCACAGAAGAACGAAGTGCATCTCTAATAGGGTCAATGCTTGCCTACTTTTCTTCCATCGTGTACCTTCCAGGGGCATTCATGGCGTTCCCAGGCAGTCTCCTAGCCAGGCACAACCAGACTTGCACATGTTATATTGGAGCATGCCCAAGGATGTGCTTGCAGGGAGCTGGCTTCAGGCAGAGAGCCTATTGGCAAACCTGCTCTGCGCTACAAAGATGTCTGCAAACATAGAATCATTCTATGATTCTATGATTCTATGATTCATAGAGTTGGAAGAGACCACAAGGGCCATCGAGTCCAACCCCCTGCCAAGCAGGAAACACCATCAGAGCACTCCTGACATATGGTTGTCAAGCCTCTGCTTAACGACCTCCAAAGTAGGAGACTCCACCACACTCCTTGGCAGCAAATTCTACTGTCAAACAGCTCTTACTGTCAGGAAGTTCTTCCTAATGTTTAGGTGGAATCTTCTTTCTTGTAGTTTGGATCCATTGCTCCGTGTCCGCTTCTCTGGAGCAGCAGAAAACAACTTTTCTCCCTCCTCTATGTGACATCCTTTTATATATTTGAACATGGCTATCATATCACCCCTTAACCTCCTCTTCTCCAGGCTAAACATGCCCAGCTCCCTTAGCCGTTCCTCATAAGGCATCGTTTCCAGGCCTTTGACCATTTTGGTTGCCCTCCTCTGGACATGTTCCAGTTGGTCAGTGTCCTTCTTGAACTGTGGTGCACATGACGTGGCGGCTGGCAGCATCAGCCCTGCCGTGGGGGAACCCCATGCAGACAACCACAGCCAGCCAGGTCATGCATCCACAGCAGTGACCAGAGGAGGAATGACCGTTGGGACAAACACAAAGAGAAGCAGCAGCATGGTGCATCTGCAACAGCACATCCAAACACCTTCATCTGCCCCAGCTGCAACAAAACATGCTTCTCCTATATTGGCTTGACTTCACCCCCAAAGGCTCACTCCTCCATCCTCTCCTGAGACAGACGGATGCCAGCCTGATGACCCACCACTGCACAAACCATGCTGTCTCGAAGGATGCAAGAGCAGGCTGCTGTATTTGGTCTGGCCACTTGGCTCCAAAGCTTTCCTATTTTATTCCCTGGGCCTGTCTTGATTTTCTGGTGATTGACCCTGGAAAGCAACTGTCTCCAGGGAGAAGAAAGGACATCAGGCACAGGAGCCTACTGCAAGACCTCCAGATCCTCTTATCTTTCCCCAGTGCAAAATCCTCTTATCTTTCTCACTAGTGCTGTTTCGCACCCTAAATATCTTCTCCTGGCTAGGCTTTGCCCTTCAACTCTGATCGTGCCTTCTGCTTGCTTGGATGGGAGACAGAGAGGCATGTGTGAGTCTGCATAGAAGCAAATCTACTGTACAAAGGTTATTTGCATATGTTGCTGCACCTTCTTTATCATCTAAGGGACGCGGGTGGCGCTGTGGTCTAAACCACTGAGCCTCTTGGGCTTGCCAGACAGAAGGTCGGCAGTTCGAATCCCTGCGACGGGGTGAGCTCGGTCCCTGCTCCTGCCATCCTAGCAGTTCGAAAGCACACCAGTGCAAATAGATAAATAGGTACCATTGCAGCGGGAAGGTAAACAGCATTTCTGTGCACTCTGGCTTCTGTCACGATGCTCTGTTGTGCCAGAAGCGGTTTAGTCCTGCTGGCCACATGACCCAGAAAGCTTTCTGTGGACGAACGCCGGCTCCCTCAGCCTGAAAGCAAGATGAGTGCCACAACCCCATAGTCGCCTTTGACTGGACTTAAAACCGTCCAGGGGTCCTTTACCTTTTACCTTTATCCTCTGAGTCCACCCACTACTGACATGTGGCCCTCAGACTGAAAATGTTTTCCTGTCCCTGCACTATCTCTGTACATGTCTTTGCTCTTTGCAGAAATTTTGAGGAAGGGTGGCCTTTCATTGTTTTGAAAAAGTAAAAGCAGGTTTCTAACATTTGCAGAACCCAAGAAACTACAGTGGTACCTTGGGTTACATACACTTCAAGTTACATACGCTTCTGGTTACAGACTCCGCTAACCCAGAAATAGTGCTTCAGGTTAAGAACTTTGCTTCAGGTTGAGAACAGAAATCGTGCTCTGGCGGTGCGGCGGCAGCAGGAGGCCCCATTAGCTAAAGTGGTGCTTGAGGTTAAGAACAGTTTCAGGTTAAGAACAGAACTCCGGAACGAATTAAGGACTTAACCCGAGGTACCACTGTACTAGGCAATACATTCAGACACTATTCTCCCTTGTTTCTGTGAGAATCTAGCCTACTTCCTCCTCTTCTTGAGGTCTGTAGCCAGCAGTGCAGCAATAAAACAGCTGCCATATTTGCAAAGCTAAGCAGGATCTGGTCTGGTTTCAGAATGGATGGGAGACTGAATGCTGAGATTCCGGCGTTGCCAGGGGTTGGGCTACAAGACTCTCAGGATTCCCTTCCAACTTGACAGTGCTATGATTTCATGTTTTCACCCCATGGAAGAGAGTCTGGAGGATCAGACTTAACACTTGAAGTCACAGCAAGGGCTAACCTTGAGGTAAGCAGGTCTCGCCAATTGAAACAGAAAAGAACAAAAAAGACTACAGAGTGAAGCTTCTGTTGTCTAGGCTTCACGTTTTGTTTTTAAGTCCTTTTATGCTCAGCTTCCCTGATAGTGAAGTGATTACTGCTCATGGAAACCAATTCAGTTGGAGTCCTGTGCCAACTCAAACACAAAAGGAAAGGACCACAGTGTTTGTTATCTTTCTAAAGGGTTTGTTTGATTTTTAATAGGAAAGAAATTCCTCCCCCTACATTTTGTAAACATTTTTACAATTTTATTATTATTATTATTACTCGCCCTTCGCCCTAAAGTCCCAGGCAAGGTTGCAACAATAATTACTCTGCCAATGCAGGCAGTGGCGTAGCGTGGGTTGTCAGCACCCGGGGCAAGGCAAGTAATTTGCACCCCCTAACCCGTGGATTTGCGGCCCCTAACCCTAACCCCCAGATGTTGCGCCCGGTGCGGCCGGCCCCCCCTGCACCCCCCACGCTACGCCACTGAATGCAGGTAAAATCCATCATCAAAATATCCATAGTGCAGCAGGTAGGGTTTGGGGCTGAGAGTGGGTGGGTTATACCAGCCCTGCAAGCCTTTTCTTTCCCACAAAGCTCAAGGTGGCATATACGGCTCTCTGTGAACGGCAGAAGAATATATTCCCATTTACGTTACATGTAGTTGGGCTTGGGTAGACTAGGGCAAGGAACAGGGAGCCTGTGGCCCTCTAAATGTGATTGGACATCAGCTTCTGTCAGACCCATCTAGCATAGCCAATAGCAAAGCATCATGAGAGCAAAGCATCAGGGACACGGGTGGCGCTGTGGGTTAAACCGCAGAGCCTAGGGCTTGCCGATCAGAAGGTCGGTGTTTCGAATCCCCATGACGGGGTGAGCTCCCGTTGCTCGGTCCCTGCTCCTGCCAACCTAGCAGTTCGAAGGCATGTCAAAGTGCAGGTAGATGAATAGGCACCGCTCCAGCGGGAAGGTAAACGGCGTTTCCGTGCACTGCTCTGGTTCGCCAGAAGCGGCTTAGTCATGCTGGCCACATGACCTGGAAGCTGTACGCCGGCTCCCTTGGCCAATAAAGCGAGATGAGCGCCGCAACCCCAGAGTTGTCTGCAACTGGACCTAATGCTCAGGGGTCCCTTTACCTTTATGGGAGCTGTAGTCCAGCAACATTTGGATGTTCGCAGGTGCCCCGCTGACTTAAGGATGGGCGCAAATACAGTGGTACCTCAGGTTAAGAACTTAATTCGTTCCGGAGATCTGTTCTTAACCTGAAGCACCACTTTAGCTAATGGGGCCTCTCACTGCCGCCGCTGCACGATTTCTGTTCTCATCCTGAAGCAAAGTTCTTAACCCAAGGTACTATTTCTGGGTTAGCAGAATCTGTAACCTGAAGTGTCTGTAACCTGAAGCGCCTTTAACCTGAGGTACCACTGTACTGCAATAAAAATAGCATAAATGACTGCATAGTTTGTGCTGGTATTAGATTCCCCAGCTGGCTTCTGCATGTCAGACTCTTGCTAAAGACACAAGAGCGGCTTGGAGCATTTTTCCTGGTTATTTGGCACCCTTGCCTCCCTATAACGTTTGACAACACCTGTGAGCCTTCTGAACAGAAGCTTAAAACCAAAAGCCAAACAGGTGACTATAATCAGCTAAAACCGCATCAAATGCATCCATCCGTGTTTGCCAAAACGAGTTCTGCAACAAAACAGAAACATTTTGCTGGAAATCTGGAAAGATCCAAAAGCTGTATGGTGACTGTTCACACCATGCATATGCTAGAGATTTTTACTTGGCTTTTAAATGACGATCTGTCAAGAAATGGATTGGGAAGGATGGAACAGAGTAGCACAATTATCGTTTATTAATGACAGGAGGTTTTTGTGGGTTTGCCCTAAGGCAGAGTGAGTAAGATGCTTCAGGCTGCTGATTTTGGGTGACATGAAACAGCAAGTACTTGTTAGTTATTTAAGAATATAAGAAGAGCCTGCAGGATCAGGCCAGTCAGTGACTCATCCTATTCAGCAGCCTGCTCTACAGCAGTCAATCAGATTCTCATGAGAAGCACATAAGCAGGCGCTGAGTGTTTTTCTGCACCTGCTATTCAGAAGCTTTTGTTGTGGTTAAGTCCTTTAGTCATGGCCGACTCTTCGTGACCCCATGGACCAGAGCACTCCAGGCACTCTTGTCTTCTCAAGATGGTAGCTACGAGAACACTGTCCAACCATCTCGTCCTCTGTCGTCCCCTTCTCCTTGTGCCCTCCATCTTTCCCAACACCAGGGTCTTTTCCAGGGAGTCTTCTCTTCTCATGAGGTGGCCAAAGTCTTGGAGCCTCAGCTTCAGGATCTGTCCTTCCAGTGAGCACTCAGGGCTGATTTCCTTCAGAATGGATAGATTTGATTGCCGGAAGAAGTATCAACAACCTCAGATATGCAGATGACACAACCTTAATGGCAGAAAGTGAGGAGGAATTAAGAACCTTTTAATGAGGGTGAAAGAGGAGAGGTCAAAATATAGTCGGAAGCTCAACATAAAAAAAACCCTAACATCATGGCCACTGGTCCCATCACCTCCTGGCAAATAGAAGGGGAAGAAATGGAGGCAGTGAGAAATTTTACTTTCTTGGGTTCCATGATCACTGCAGATGTTGACAGCAATCACGAAATTGAAAGACGCCTGGTTCTTGGGAGAAAAGCAATGACAAACCTAGACAGCATCTTAAAAAGTAGAGACATCACCTTGCCGACAAAGGTCCGTATAGTTAAAGCTATGGTTCCCCAGTAGTGATGTATGAAAGTGAGAGCTAGACCATAAAGAAGGCTGATTGCTGAAGAATTTACATATACTTGGAGGCTTCAAAGCACATACATTGCAGTAATCCTTGAGTGTCAGCCAGGCGCAAAAAATGGCACCCAGACTTTTTGAGGTACCCAAAACAGACTTTGGACATACCTGGCTCAGTAGCCCAGCAATTATCATTTCCTTTATTAAACCACAGCTCCCAGAATTCAGGGAGTGGGAGGGAACCATGACTGCTTAGAGTGCTATCATAGATAGGGCTTTAAACACATGTCGTGAATTTGCTCTGTTACCTTTTCTTTGGGGAGTGGCAAAAGCTGCAACGCCACCTTTTCTGCCATCACAGCTCCAACAGGACCATTACTCTGATGAAAACAGGGACGTCCTATTCAACAATAGTAATAATTTTCTTATTTATACCCTGCCCATCTGACTGAGTTGCCCCAGCCACTCTGGGTGGCTATAAAAAAATTAATTAAACATTAAACATTTAAAAAGAACAACTTTCCTATGCAGGGCTTCCTTCAGATGCCTTCTAAAGGTTGTGTACTTAACTTATCTCCTTGGCTCAGGGGGTCCCATAACTCCACAACCCTCTGACATTTCTCCCATGGAAATAGGGACCAGTGGCGTAGCGTGGGTTGTCAGCACCCGGGGCAAGGCAAGTAATTTGCGCCCCCTAACCCGTGGATTTGCACCCCCTAACCCGTGGATTTGCGCCCCCTAACCCCCAGATGTTGCGCCTGGTGCGGCCGGCCCCCCCTGCACCCCCCACGCTATGCCACTGATAGGGACGTCCTAAGGAAAAGCGGGATGTTCCAGGATCAAATCAGAAACCGGGACGACTTCTGTAAATCCGGGACTGTCCCTGGAAAATAGGGACACTTGGAGGGTCTGCAGGACAGGAGACCCTTGACGGCAGTGGCATAGCGTGGGGGTGCAGGGGGGGCTGGCCGCACCGGGCGCAACATCTGGGGGTTAGGGTTAGGGGGCGCAAATCCACAGGTTAGGGGGCGCAAATTACTTGCCTTGCCCCAGGTGCTGACAACCCACGCTACGCCACTGCTTGACGGTTAGCAGTGGAGGGAATGTGGCCTGAAAATGAACCAATATAGTGGAGAAAGGGGGGGGCATGAAAAGGTTCCTGGGACAATAACACCAAAGAGCAGCTCTTCTATTCTGCCTTTCCTTTTAAGCAGGGGTCAGCAAACTTTTTCAGCAGGGGGCCGCTCCACCATCCCTCAGACCTTGTGGGGGGCCACACTATATTTTGGAAGAAAAAAAAATGAACGAATTCCTATGCCCCACAAATGACTCAGAGATGCATTTTAAATAAAAGCACACATTCTACACATGTAAAAACACCAGTCAGGCCCCACAAATAATCCAGACATGCATTTTAAATAAAAGGACACATTCTACACATGTAAAAACATGCTGATTCCCGGACCATCCACGGGCCGGATTTAGAAGGCAATTGGGCCGGATCCAGCCCCCCGGGCCTTAGTTTGCCTACCCATGCTTCCAAGCCTTCTTAAATCTACTGGGAACAATAAACGCGCTTTCTATGAACCCAACTTCTGACTCATCCTCTTTAATTGCGGTTTGCAAGGACAACACATCCTGCTAACATCGAAAAAACAAAACAAAAAACGGCACTGAGCAAACATTTCCCCAGAATAAACCATGGTGGAATTTGTTTGTTTGCTCGCTTCCCTCCTGACTCTCCCCCTGCCACTCCTCCCCCCCCCGCCCCCCCAGTGCCACTGCGAAGCGTGTCCCCCCGCCACACCGCAGAATTGCGAAAGGAAGTGTCAGCTGGGCCTTAATGACAGGCTGTGGGTGCCTCGTTCTGTGATTAGACGCCTGCATGCATTAGCGCCGTGTGTAATTCGCCTCAAATGAAAGAGGCTTCCAGAAGGAAATTAAAAGGAAAGCCAAAGACCCGGCGGTTTGCCTCCATTTAATTTTGCATGATCAAAGCATACATGCCTCCCGGGCCCAGCCAGGTTTTGTCATTTATTTCTTTCTTTCCCTGGTGCGCGAGGCTGAGGAGGCCCGTGCGCCATGCGAACTAATAAGAACGACATGCAAATGCGATGCGAGCCCTCTTCCCCATCGTGCATCTGTATACAGTGGTACCTCGGATTAAGAACTTAATTCGTTCTGGAGCATAGCTGTCAACCTTCCCTTTTTTGGCGGGAAATTCCCTTATTTCAGCCCCGTTTCCCGCTGCTTCCCGCTGCTATCCTGGATTGTTAGATATCCCCTAGACTGTCTCCAGGACAGGTGAGGCTGCTGATCCCTTATTTTCAAATCTGAAAGTTGACAGCTATGTTCTGGAGGTCCGTTCTTAACCTGAAACTGTTCTTAACCTGAGGTACCACTTTAGCTAATGGGGCCTCCCGCTGCCGCTGCGCGATTTCTGTTCTCATCCTGAAGCAAAGTTCTTAACCCGAGGTACTATTTCTGGGTTAGTGGAGTCTGTAACCTGAAGCGTCTGTAACCTGAGGTACCACTGTATTACACCGGCGTAGCCTCTGCAGGAACTTAGGAAGCAGCAGTCAAACCTATGCTCCCATCTAGTTCAATATTGTCTGCACTGATTGAGAGCAGATCTCCAGGTTTAAAGACAGGAGGCATTCCGAGCCCTGCCTAGAGATGTGGGAGACTCAGTCAGGGGACCTTCTGGTGGATTGATCGAGGCTCTGACGGATGGATTGATAACTGACTCACCATGGACACCTCCCTTTTCCTCTTAAAATGACAATAGTATCCACCTGAGAGGTGTCAGAACTAAGTTCCGCTGAGTTCCGGCTGAAAAAAGCCCTGTTTATATCCCTCCCAGGTGGCGTACCTGGTTCTTCACAACAACCCTGTGAGGTAGATTAGGCTGAGAGACAGGACTGGCCCAAGCCCCTTACAAGACTTATGGCTGAGTAGATGCTAGAGCAGGGGTCAGCAAACTTTTTCAGCAGGGGGCCAGTCCACTGTCCCTCAGAACTTGGGGGGCAGACTATATTTTGGAAAAAAACATGAACGAATTTCTGTGCCCCACAAATGACTCAGAGATGCATTTTAAATAAAAAGGACACATTCTACTCATGTAAAAACACGCTGATTCCCAGACCATCCGTGGGCCAGATTTGGAAGGCGATTGGGCAGGATCCTGCCCCCGGGCCTTAGTTTGCCTACCCATGTGCTAGAGCAGCGGTTCTCAACCTGTAGGTCCCCAGATGTTGTTGGACTACAACTCCCATCATCCCTGAGCTCTGGCCTTGCTAGCTAGGAGTGATGGGAGTTGTAGTTCAACAACATCTGGGGACCCACAGGTTGAGAAAGGCTGTGCTAGAGCCTTGGGTGCACCAGGTTTTCGTCCAACACTGTAACCACTACCCAACACTGCCCTTTCCTTACTAGACACCTGACATTATTCTACAGTTTAGGGTACATGTGACTTGTCTAAAGCTGTGCAGAGTACATTCCCGTAATGTTCCCCCCCTTCCTGTGCTATTCCTGTCTTCCATACTCATGCGAATACGAAGGAAGTTAAAAGGGCTAATTAGCTGAGCAGGTTTACTTTCATCCCTTGAGACTCCTTAATAAAAGATCCAGACACGGCTAGTTTTCAACCGTCCGAAGACTAGGGTTTTTTTTAATCTCTTAATTCTCTGCATCTAAATATATTTTCCCTGCCCCACCTCTTCATCCTACAGGGTAATCAATATGGCACATCACTTGCAAAGAAAATTCCATGTGATCCTGGGGGAGAGTTGAGCGACACAAATACAAATAATGTCGTTTTAGGATTGCCAACCCATCTGGGGAAGTGGGGTGAAATCACTGGGCTGTGTTTTATCGATCCCCCAAGACCAGGCGTCGGCAACCTAAGGCCCATGGGCCACAAGCAGCCCATGGGGGTCGTTTAACCCAGTGTTCCCCAACCTTGGGTCTCCAGCTGTTTTCGGACTACAATTCCCATCATCCCTGACCACTGGTCTTGTTAGCAAGGGATGATGGGAGTTGTAGTCTAAAAACAGCTGGAGACCCAAGGTTGGGGAACACTGGTTTAACCGGCCCATGAGCCACCCCCGAACCGAGCTGCCCACTGGGCGAGTCCCTGCGCTAAACCAGTGCAGCGCAACGCGGGGACTCGCTTCCACGGTGCCGGAAATTGCGTCTGCGCAGATGCAGATGCCAAAAATCGTGTCTGTGCAGACGCTGGAAATCGTGGGCACAGGCGTGATCCAGCCCACAGAGGGATCTCCGCTCGAGTGAGCTGGCCCAGGTGAGGTAAACCTTGCCAACCCCTGCCCAAAACCCACCTTCTTAGGTTGGAAGATTTGGGATAGACAAAAGAATTTCTTCACATATCACACAAACTAGTCACTTCCATAAGAGGCAGGGGCCACCCAAGCTGGGTGGCTTTGAAAGAGGATTAGGCAAATTTATGGAGATTGTGATCTATGGCTAGTAGCCACAATGGCTAGTAACCACAATAGGTAGTAGCCACAATGGCTAGTAGCCACAATAGCTAGTAGCCACAATGACTATGTTCTACCTCCACTGTTGGAGCAGCAGTGCTCCTGAATACCAGTTGCTGAAGTTGGGAGCACCCTTGAATTTTGGCTAGATCGTTAAGGGTGGCAAGAGTTGCTTGGAAGCCCTCATTCTGTTTACAGAGGTACATTCTCAAAGTGGTTTAGCAATACTGAGCCTTACAAGTGTCCCTGTTTTCCAGGGACAGTCCTGGATTTACAGCCAGAAGCTATTCCTTAGGACACCTCTATTTCATCAGAAAAATGTTGGAGGGTATGGTAGGATGTCCCTATTTTCATTGGAGGATATGGAGTTCTGCGACCTGCAAGCCAAGGAGATAAGTAACCATAGGCGCCGATTCCATGGGGCCTGAGGGGGCCCAAGCCCCCTCAAAAATTCGTTTGGGGGGCTCCGCCCCCCCAATAATCTCGGGCGCCCCTCCAGCAGAGCGCCACCGCCGCCCCTCCCTCAGCCCAAAATGCACAGGGTCAGGCTGCACGCCTCCTGCCCTCCCTCCCGAGCAAAAGCTCCACCCAATTTCCTTTGGAGCTGATTAATAGGCGCAGCACGCTCTCCCCTATTCGCTCACGAGGAGGCGGCGCCACTTTATCTGCATATTCATGAGCTTATTTATTATTCATGAGCTTTCGCGGGCTCCCCCAATCTTTTTTATAAGTCGGCGCCCCTGTAAGTAACTATGCAACCTTAAGAAGACATCTGAAGGCAGCCCTGTATTGGGAGGTGTGGTTTTTTTTTAATGTTTAATATTTTATTATGTTTCTATATATTCTGGAAGCCACCCAGAGTGGCTGGGGCAATCCATCAGATGAGCGAGGTATAAGTAATAAAATTGTTGTTGTTGAATAAAAGGTAAAGGGACCCCTGACCGTTAGGTCCAGTCATGGCCGACTCTGCGGTTGTGATGCTCATCTCGCTTTATTGGCAGAGGGAACCGGTGTACAGCTTCCGGGTCATGTGGCCAGCATGACTAAGCCGCTTCTGGTGAACCAGAGCAGTGCACGGAAATGCTGTTTACCTTCCCGCCGGAGCGGTACCTATTTATCTACTTGCACTTTGACGTGCTTTGGAACTGCTAGGTTGGCAGGAGCAGGGACAGAGCAACGGGAGCTCACCCTGTCGTGGGGATTCAAACCGCCGACCTTCTGATCGGCAGGTCCTTGTTGAATGGTTTCTTTAAATGTAAAGGTTCATCATTGTTCCACCTGATGTGTATGTCTTTAAGGGGCCAGAGCAAAATAACGAGACCCAGCTTTACAGCTGTGAAACATAGCAGGTGCTGCTGAGTTGTATTGATTAAGCTGTGTCAGCAATTGGGTGTAGTATATAAGGAGCAGCACCTAGCTCTCCCATTACCCTGGGGGATGGGTGGGTGGTTGGGTCTGGTTTGTTGATGTATTTAGTGTAAATGGAGTTTTTGTTTTTGTAATTAAAACCTTGTTTAAGTACTTTTTGAGTCCCTTTTTAATGCATGGTCTCCCCAGCAAGCTCTCTGCAGCGCTACCATACTGCAAATAGCCAACAGTCCTAGGCTCTGTGGTTTAACCCACAGCGCCACTCGCGTTGTTGAATAGGACGTCCCTATTTTCATTGGAGAAATGTTGGAGGGTATGCAATCAATCCCTTTCTCCAATGAACTCTGCAATTCTCAGCACCTCTAAGAAATGACAGTTCAGGTCCTGTATATGTATGCAACGACAGCGGCTAGAATGATATATGCCCAGGGTTGGAAGGAAGAGAGAACCTCATCAAAAGAAGAATAGATACCGAAATTGATGGGCTATGCAGAAATGGCGAAATTGACTGGGAAGATTAGACTCCAAGAAGATAATTTTTTTAAAAAAACAAATGGGTTAATTTTATAGAATATACAAAAGAGCAATGCAAATATTTAAAAACGCTAGCAGGCTTAGATTAGCATTTGTAACATAATTGGCAAAGTGTATTGAAAAAGTGTTCTCGAAGCTACAAACATGAGTCTGACCAAACTGCGGGAGGCAGTGGAAGACAGGAGTGCCTGGCGTGCTCTGGTCCATGGGGTCACGAAGAGTCAGACACGACTAAACGACAACAACAATTGAAAAAGGAGATTTAAAAGATTAGATAAAAGTATAAAGTCACAGAAAAGATGAGAGATAAAGGATAGAAACCAGGGAAGGGGTGGAAGGAAGTTGGGGGGTTGGAAGAACCCCTACATAAATGATGAAATTGTTGTGGATGAATGCAAGTAAAATTGTATGCAGAAATCTTTAAAATAAAATACTTTTTTAAAAAAGAAAAAAACAGTTCCTGGGATTATTTGGGAGAACTCAAGACTGTTTAAAGCGCTGAAATGTTTAGGTCAGATGGGGCCAAACTGAATACGGAGCCAAATCTTGGCTGACAGCTGGTGAGTGTGGTCTCCCTACTGAAAGCCCACTTTTATTTAGGTACAGTGGTACCTTGGTTCGCGAACAGCTTCGCTCCCGAACGAATCGGCTCCCGAACACCGGAAGTAAGTGTTCCGGTTTGTGAACGTTTTTCGGAAGCTGAATGTCCGAAGCGGCTTCCGATTGAGTGCAGGAAGCTCCTGAAGCCAATTGGAAACTGCGCCTTGGTTTTCCAACGGTTCCGGGAATCGAACGGACTCCTGGAATGGATTAAGTTTGAGACCCAAGGTACCACTGTACTGGCATCAAGTATTCTTATGTGCAAGGCCAGCGCTAACATAAGACCTTGAGTTTTATGCCATTTTATGCAGATGAGCTTTTGTTGCGTCTTATAAATTTATGACTATGTTTCTCTTTTTTACTTTCATTTTTTCTCTGCAGGACATCTGTTTTTGAACATTGGAGTTAGCAATATTTTGTTTGTTTTTTGGAGGGGTGCAAGTACTTAGTAAGGCAATTAGCCCCTACGGACAAAGGTCCATATAGTTAAAGCTATGGTTTTCCCAGTAGTGATGTATGGAAGTGAGAGCTGGACCATCAAGAAGGTTGATTGCCGAAGAATTGATGCTTTTGAATTATGGTGCTGGAAGAGACTCTTGAGAGTCCCATGGGCTGCAAGGAGATCAAACCTCTCCATTCTGAAGGAAATCAGCCCTGAGTGCTCACTGGAAGGACAGATCCTGAAGCTGAGGCTCCAATACTTTGGCCACCTCAGGAGAAGAGAAGACTCCCTGGAAAAGACCCTGATGTTGGGAAAGATGGAGGGCACAAGGAGAAGGGGACGACAGAGGACGAGATGGTTGGACAGTCTTCTCGAAGCTACCAGCATGAGTTTGACCGAAATGCGGAGGCAGTGGAAGACAGGAGTGCCTGGCGTGCTCTGGTCCATGGGGTCACGAAGAGTCAGACACGACTAAACAACAACAAACAAGTACTTAGCCTTGCCTAGGGCACAAAATGGCCTGCCACCCCTTATGTGATCTCTCTCCATGATGGGAAAGTTCTCTTCCTGAGGCTCCGATGAGCAGCACCAAACCCGCCCTCCCTGATTAGCCCTCTCTGTAGCAGCAGATGCTATTAAATTTATCATAACACACATCAAACTCTGTGCTGGCTATTATATATTATTATTAAATTAATAATATTCTATATTCAAAGCCCATGTGCTGCCACTAATCTATGGTGCCCCTTCCCCATAATTTCTTACTTGCTTTCCCACCTTACTTCCTTTACAAATTTTTATGTGTTTCGGGGCGGGGGTGTCTTGGGATCCTCTACCTGTGAGCGCAGAAAGCTTGCCAAACCAGTCCCTTTGCCTAGGGCAGAGGTTTTCAACCTTTTTGGGTCCACGGCTCCCTTGACCAACTACATACCTGGAGGAGCGTCTCCACCCCCACCGTTCATCCCCACACCTGGGCCAAGAGCTCTCTCTGTGAGCCAGAGAGGTCCAGCTCCGAGGGCATTCTGGCGGTTCCCTCCCTGCGAGAAGTGAGGTTACAGGCAGAGGGCCTTCTCAGTACAGTGGTACCTCGGGTTAAGTACTTAATTCGTTCCAGAGGTCCGTTGTTAACCTGAAACTGTTCTTAACCTGAAGCACCACTTTAGCTAATGGGGCCTCCTGCTGCCGCCGCGCTGCTGGAGCACAATTTCTGTTCTCATCCTGAAGCAAAGTTCTTAACCCGAGGTACTATTTCTGGGTTAGTGGAGTCTGTAACCTGAAGCGTATGTAACCCGAGGTACCACTGTAGTGGCCCCTGCCCTGTGGAACACCCTCCCACCAGATCAAGGAAACCAACAACTAACTTTTAGAAGACATCTGAAAGCAGCCCTGTTTCGGGAAGTTTTTAATGTTTGATGTTTGATCGCTTTTTAAAAAATTATTATTATTATTCTGTTGGGAGCTGCCCAGGGTGGTTGAGGAAACCCAGCCAGATGGGCAGGGTATAAATATTATTATACTTATTATTATTCTTATTATTATACTTATTAGTATTATTATTATTATTATTTTGCATTCTTTCTGCGGTACCCCTGTGGGGCTCAAGAGCCCAGTTATGTCACCCGGCTACCCCTCACTCCTTTTTGAACACCCACCCTTGTGGAGTGTTCCCTCAGCCTCCTCTCCTCTCCCCTCTCCTTGGGAGTCGTCTGGTCTCTGAGCTCCTTCTTTGTAACTTGAAGCCATGGGTTCAAGTCCTACCCTCCAGAGCAGGAGAAATTTAAAGTGCTCACCACCACCCCCCGTGTGTGTGTGTGAAGGCATATATTTATAATTGCATCGGGCCCTAGATTTACTTTGACTACCTTTTTTCAACATCCCTTCCCTCTCCTGGAATCCTTGCTTATCTTTCCTCCCTTTCCCAACACCAACTTCTCCATTCTGCCTTGTGAATTGTTTTCCGGTTATCTTTGAAATTCTAGAAAAAAAGGAAGGACATTTAGCCTGGAGCCTAAATTCCTCCCATTGTCAGGGAGTGACATCACATCAGCATCCCCATCTGGAAATTAAGGAATACCAGATCTAATGTCTGTGCGTGGCATGTATACAATACCTTCCTGCACTTTCCCCAAGCCGAAGGCACCCCCTGAGTCCCACTTATTGTCTGTACATTTAGAAGTCAGCTCCCTTTGTCTTTGTGTGCATTGTTTTTCTTTCTTTCCTGGCCAATGCAGTGGTTAACTGCAGCAGCTGAAGCCTGCCCTTCTAGCATTCAGTTGCAAGAACTGCAAATTTCTGCACGATTCAGTTCCTGGGGATGGAAGTCTCTTGGCCAGGACTGCCACAAGGGTGCACATATGATGGGTGTTTGGGAGTTGGCAGCAGTTGCTAACTGTGAAGGGGCAACGGGACGGTTGGCGCGGTGTGATTGCACCAGCAGGAACATAGGATTATCTCTGCCAGTGCATTTGCACTGTGCTGACCATCTCACAAGTTCCCGTCTCCTCGCTGCAATGAGCAACAGAAGCCCACCTTCTGGGAAGCTAGCATAGCAGCTCTGCCTCACCCTCTTCCATTCTGTCCGTCCTTTGCCATAGCCCTACTCAGTGTCCATTTAATCCTCACAACAACCCTGAGAGGTAGGCAAGACTGAGAGATTATAACAGGCCCAGGGTTACTTACCAAGCTTTATGGCTGGCTGGTTGTAGATTTGAAATAAGATCTCCCAGTGTCCTAATCCAATGTGCAGTGAGATCTTACCGCATATTATTAGTGTTAATAATAATAATAATAATAATAATAATAATTTATTTATACCCCACTCATCTGGCTGGGTTTCCCCAGCCACTCTGGGCGGCTCCGAACAGAATTAAAAACATGATAAAACATAAAACATTAAAAACTTCCATAAACAGGGCTGCCTTCAGATGTCTTCTAAAAGTCAGTTGTTTATTTGTTTGACATCTGATGAGAGGGCGTTCCACAGGGCAGGCGCCACCACCGAGAAGGCCCTCTGCCTGGTTCCCTGTGACGTCACTTCTCGCAGGGAGGGAACCTCCAGAAGGCCCCTGGAGCTAGACCTCAGTGTCCAGGCAGAATGATGGGGGTGGAGACACTCCTTCAGGTATACTGGGCCAATGCCGTTTAGGGCATGGGTAGGCAGACTAAGGCCCGGGAGCCGGATCCGACCCAATCGCCTTCTAAATCCGGCCCGTGGACAGTCCGGCAATCAGCATGTTTTTACATGAATAGAATGTGTGCTTTTATTTAAAATGCATCTCTGGGTTATTTGTGGGGCATAGGAAGTCATTCATAGTTTTTTCCTTCAAAATATACCGGTAATCTGCCCCCCCCACAAGGTCCGAGGGACAGTGGACTGGCCCCCTGCCTTAAAAAGTTTGCTGACCCCTGATCTTAACGCATGAAACAGATTGAATCCCATTTGTGCTAAACATTTAAAGCAGCGTCATGCCACTTTAAACAGTTATGGCATCCCCAAAACAATCGTGGGTAGTTTCTTAAGGGTGCTGGGAGTTGTTAGGGGACCCCCATTTCCCAGAGTTCCCCAGGGAGAGGAATTGACACTTAAACCCCTTTGAGAATTGTAACTAGTGTGTGTGGGGGGGGATGTCTGCTAACCATTCTTAAGGTAAAGGTAAAGGGACCACTGGCCATTAGATCCAGTCGTGACTGACCGGGGTTGCGATGCTCATCTCGCTTTATTGGCCGAGGGAGCCGGCGTACAGCTTCCGGATCATGTGGCCAGCATGAGTAAGCCGCTTCTGGCGAACCAGAGCAGCGCATGGAAATGCTGTTTATCTTCCCGCCGGAGTGGTACCTATTTATCTACTTGCACTTTGACGTGCTTTCGAACTGCTAGGTTGGCAGGAGCTGGGACTGAGCTCACCCCATCACGGGGATTTGAACCGCTGACCTTCTGATCGGCAAGCCCTAGGCTCTGTGGTTTAACCCACAGTGCCACCCTCAAAAACTGTAGTTCCTAGGATTATTTGGGGGAAGCCCTGAGTGTGTGATGTGGTATGATACTGCTTTAAATGTATAGTGCAAATGGGCCCCTTTTCTTTTTGCATTGTCAGTTCTGGTTTCTGGATTTTCTGGGTCAGATATTTGCTCCATCCAGCTCAATATTGCCTACACTTACCGGCAACTGCTCTCCAAGTTTTTAGACATTTCCAAGTTGGCAACAGCGTTCTTCTGTCCATTCAATTGATTCGGTTGGTTTCACGACATTTTATCCAACTTCCCCTGGCCTGTTTATGTTTTAATACGCTCTTCACTGCTTTGAAGGCCTTTGGGCCGAAAAGCAGTATATATAAATAAACCATCTCCACACCTCTAAGGTTGTTCCCACCTTTTCTGTGCGCATTTATCAGAACACACAGTTCCCCCTTGAAGCAGAGAACAAATGGAAAGGGGGGGAAAAGGTGCCTCTCTTTATATTAGCAAAGCTGGGGATCTGATTCAGGTGGGAGATTAGAATAAAGCAGCAAATAATGGCTATTAACCAGATGAATACATTCTGCTTCCATTGCTGCAGGTAGGAGCCTTCTCTATATGAGAGGCAGTGTGGCGTAATGGTTAGAGCAGGCTTCCTCAACCTCGGACCTCCAGATGTTTTTGGACTACAACTCCCATGAGCCCTAGCTAGCAGGACCAGTGGTCAGGGATGCTGGGAACTGTAGTCTCAAAACATCTGGAAGGCCAAGGTTGAGGAAGCCTGGGTTAGGGTTCGAAACCCCACTCAGCCATGAAGCTCAGTCAACCCTGGAGTCAGCCACCATCTCTTAGCTTAACCTACCTCACAGGGCTGTTGTGAGGAATGTCCAAATATTTGCAAGGTGCCGATCTCTTAATGTTGCAGCAGTTGTGCTTTGGAACTCCCTGCCACTTGACAACAGGCAGCCCCCCTTTTATCTATATTGCTTTAGATGTATGGTGATTTATTTATTTTAAAAATTTCAGTGAGCCTAGACATATTATCAACCCATATTCACTTTTAACAGTGAATATAGTTTAATAATAAATCTCATTTAGATAAGACTTTTAGCTGTCTTATCTACCATTTTATTTACACTTAGGGAGAGCTTTGCGACTAAGCAGTTTAGAATCATAGAATCATAGAGTTGGAAGAGACCACAAGGGCCATCGAGTCCAACCCCCTGCCAAGCAGGAAACACCATCAGAGCACTCCTGACATATGGTTGTCAAGCCTCTGCTTAAAGACCTCCAAAGAAGGAGACTCCACCACACTCCTTGGCAGCAAATTCCACTGTCAAACAGCTCTTACTATCAGGAAGTTCTTCCTAATGTTTAGGTGGAATCTTCTTTCTTGTAGTTTGGATCCATTGCTCCGTGTCCGCTTCTCTGGAGCAGCAGAGCAGAGCAACATCTGAAGAAATAAACAAGCGTGCAAAACTCTGTAGAATGACTGCCATGGAAACAGTTACAGATAGGTAGCCGTGTTGGTCTGCCATAGTCAAAATAAAAAAATTCCTTCCAGTAGCACCTTAAAGACCAAGTAAGTTAGTTCTTGGTATGAGCTTTCGTGTGCATGCACACTTCTTCAGATACACAGTGTATCTGTGTATCTGAAGAAGTGTGCATGCACACGAAAGCTCATACCAAGAACTAACTTACTTGGTCTTTAAGGTGCTACCGGAAGGAATTTTTTATTTTGCCATGGAAACAGTTCGTATATTTTTTACCCCACAGCATACACAGATGCAGTTCAATCGCCTAAAAAGAGCCAACAGCATGCTCTCATTTGAAGTACATGGGAATTAAATTGATTTACTGGGGTGACTCAGGCTACCTGAACCAGTTGAACAGGTTAGTCCTCCCAAACTGTTCATTTATTTGGGATCCCTAGTGTCCCTTCCTTCAGACAGGTAGAAACGGTATTATACCAAGAGAGATCCCTCTCTGCAGGCTGAAATGAAGAAGGGAAACTTACTGGGAGAGTTTCAGCCCCATCCTAAGCACGCTTGCTGTAACATCTACTGCATTTCGTGGGACTCCCTTCTGAGTATGCACATGCCCAGTGCTAACTGCTTACTCCTAAAGAAGTTGCTAGACTACAACTCCCATCATCCCTGTTGGCAACATGGGCTGGGAGTTCAGCAAGAGAGACACACATTCTACATCCATGTACAGAATTTGAACCTGGGTCCCAGGCTTCATCATGCAGTGCATTTTCTCTGCCAGAGTTTAATGGTTTCTCCTGTCACCTTTTAACTTGTTGGAAGCCACCCAGGGTGGCTGGGGGGTAACCCAGTCAGAGGGGCGGCATATAAATATTATTATTATTCCTGGAATCAAAAGAACACACAGGAGGAACTGGCAGTCGCTTTCTGTTGGGAGTTTGCAGTTCAGCCAGGCCCTGAATCCTCCTCCTTTGTTTTAAAGTCCGTTTTTTATTATTAAGAGTATATTATAGCTTTTTATGGGAACCACCATATAGCAAGATGCATGGATGATTAGGATCTGTGGCTGAGTGAGGAATTTCCTGCGCCAGCTTAAAACTCCCAGCATCCTCGGCTCAGCCAGAAATGCAACGGTCATGTAGCACTTTCATAATCTCGTCAGGTAAAAATCATGTATTGCAAGTTCCCCTCTATAGGTGCCATTTTTCTAAGCTGGGTGTGTCTGTGTCACGGTGTGGTTTAGCAGCCAACCCCTCTTCTCTGTGAACATTTGGCAGTTGGTGCCCTCCCCCCCCCCAAAATACACCAGTCCACTAGGGATAAAGAACACACATTGTATGTGAGGTTCTGGTTTGCATAACAGCAGACGGGATAATAACTTCCTGCTATAGATCTTTTTTAATTGGAAGCGTGCTGGAAATGGCATGCAAATGATGTGTAAATACAGGAACGCACACTGCCTGGTCTTGCAGAAACCACTGTTTACATCAGTGGTGCCCAAACTTTTTTCAAAGAGGGCCACGTTTGATGAAGTGAAGGGCCATGAGGGCCGACCAAAGTTGTTGACCTTTTTTGGGGATTTTACTGACCAGAGGGCCAGATTAGGCCCCACAAAAGGACTTTGGACACGCCTGGTTTACGTAAAACTGGAAAGGGCTTATTTCCTGATGCTACAGAGAGACACAGCCAGTGTAACTCAGGGATGGGAAATCTAGACAGAGGATCCCAACTCCCACCAGCCCAAGCCAATATGGCCGTTGGTCAGGGATGACGGGAGTTGTAGTTCAGAAAGATCTGGAGAAGGGGACCCACAAGGCTCTCCAACTTGTGAGCCGAGAATAGTGAGTTGGTTGGAGCCATGTTTTAAGGAAGCTATTACCACTGTTCCGCCACGCAGTACTAGGGCACTGCTTTCAGCCACATGGAATCATAGAAATGTAGAGTTGAAAAGGACCCTGAGAATCACCTAGTTCAGCCCCTGCAATTCAGGAATCGAACCCGCAACCTTAGCATTATTCAGGTCCACACTGTAACCAACTGAGCTATCCAGGGTTAAATTAGGCGGATACTTCCATTGCTTAAACCAGAGTTTCTCAAACCTGGATCCCGAGCTGTTTTTGGACTACAACTCCCATCATCCTTAGCCAGCCAGGGATGTTGGGAACTGTAGTCCAAAAACAGCTGGAGCCCCAAGTTTGGGAAACCCTGGCTTAAAAAAACCCACTCGTTGCAGCACTTCCTGGGAATTATACCTTTAGAAATCCAATGGCCAAGGAAAACGTGCAAGCCACAGATGCTTACAATTTAGGGCAAATATTTTATTTATCTAGAAACACAAAATAAAATCATTTTCTTTCTTTTTTAAAAAAAAATGACAAAAAGATACTTAAATAAAAACGACCAAAAGTTTCTGTGAAATGTTATGGCACGAAAAGGTTCAAGACAATTATAAATTCAGTTGCCACAACCGACTAAGCATTGCAGGTTTTTCTTTTAAATTTTTCTATAAAGATTTTTTTTTTTAATAAAGATATGTACAGGTCATTAGGCTGCGTAAATATATTTACAGATGCGGTGACGAACTGTGCGTCACCTGTAAATCACCTTAAGAAAGGAAGGAGGGGGATGGGACGCTTTAAATACAAAAAGAAAAAGGTTAAGGGGAAATGTTCATCCCCCAGAAGCATGAAGAGGATTCCTGCCCAAAGTTTTATCAGTTCAGAGGCAGTTTTGAGGTTCAGGCCAGCCCCGCACCAAGGGAAGGCCAAGGTTGTGTAGTTGTCGAGCATGCAATTGCAACAATTCCGCTTTTCACACATTGTTGAGTCCATCAGTACATAGTTTTTGTTTTTTAAAAAAGCACAAAAGTTCTTATACTCCCCCCCCATCAATGTCCATCCCAATCTACACGATGTCTCCCCTTTTTTCCGTTTTTGTTTTCAAACACAAGAGTTCCTGAGCTGCTGGAGTTTGCTTTTCAACTGCTCCTGCCTCCTCCGCAGCTGTTCCTTTTCGGCTAACAGTCTGTGCTCGTCCGACTGGATGGACAAGACGTACTCCGTGGCCTTCTTGAGGATGACGACTTTTGGGGCCTTTTCGTTGTTGGCTACTTCGGGGATCTGGTCTCGCAAGGCAAAGAAGCTCAGCTTGAGCTCGTTCCGCCGCTGGCGCTCCAAGACGTTGTGCGTCCTCCTCTTGTCGTTCTCTTCGGAGTCCGAGGTGCGCGGACTCGAGCATTTGCGGTTGTTGCTGATCTGTTTGAGGACTCGGCCACTGTCCAACTTTAGCCGCTTGGCGGACGGGTATTCGACGCGGGTGGACGGAGGGGCAGCGTAGTTGTGCTGGTGGATGGGGACGTGACACCGCTTGAGGACCAGGGGACTGTGGTGGGGCTTCCTGTGCGTACCGGACTCCGATTTCCTCGACGCGGGCTGCCTTTTCTCTACTGTAACCACATCAATTTCTTCCTCCTCTTCCTCTTCTTGCTCCTCTTCCTCTTCTGGGGGAAAAGAGAAACACAAGAAATAACAAGGTAAGTTTTTTTTAAAACAACAACAGCCTATTTACAGTTATACAAGTTAAACCAGTGTTTCCAGCTGTTTTTGGACTACAATTCCCATCATCCATGACCACTGGTCCTGCTAGCTAGGGATGATGGGAATTGTAGTCCAAAAACAGCTGGGAGTCCAAGTTTGGGAAACCCTGATTTAGGCAACAGAAGTATCTACTCAATATTGCATGGCTTATCCCCAGAACAGTGGTAACAACCTTGCTCCGCCCAGCTCAATATTCCTGACTCACAGGTTGGAGAGTTGCTGAACTACAACTCCCATCATCCCTGGCCATTGGCCATATTGGCTTGGACTGATGGGAGTTCGTCTTAAACCAGGAGTCTCCCAGCTGTTTTTGGACTACAATTCCCATCATCCATAACCACTGGTCCTGCTAGCTAGGGATGATGGGATTTGTAGTCCAAAACCAGCTGGGAAAACCCTGCTTTAAACCAAGTGGGGGGGGGGAGGATATTGCTCTGCTTTCAGGAGCAAGTCTGCATTCTCCCCTTCTTGCCGGGAACTGTAATTTTGTTATGCAACGAAAGAAAGATGGTTGTTTAGATGGCATTGCACTCCTCAGAGGACTGTTAACTGTCTCCTGGCTTTCAGATCTCCCTATGTTGAAATTGCAGGATTGCACAACTCTGGAACAGCAGTTCACCAAAGACAGAAGGTCGAGCGTTTGGTTCAGCATTTTGCCCATGGAAGGAAACCCCCTTAGCTTGCCGCCACGAACAGATCTTAAGAACAGGAGGATCCCCATTAGGGCAGGCAGGAATTCCTGGCAAAGCACCCCAAAACGGCTGCTGGCCATGCCCCCAACGGCCCCTGTTCACACATGACGTGTCAAGCCTGGTACCTACAGGAGGTCAGGACTGCTTGCGTTGGGAAAAGATGAACTGTGAGAATTGGGACAGGTTGATGCAAGCGTTCAAAGGCAGGAGAGTGACAGCACTGAAGGTGATGCAGCCGCACCCTTCAAAGCTTACACAACACGCAGGCTGGGATTCTTCAGAGCACCTTGAAAACTTTCTCCTATTCCACCCCAGAAATTTCTCTGCACCTGTTGAACTGCGCTTCCTAACTCTCTCAGTTTCCTCTCCACCACCACGTGGGAAATACAAGTAGGAGATATATTTGATTACAGGGTAGACCGTGGGTTTAAAATTCCCGCTTCAACGACCTGCCCTGACCCCATTATGAAATCTAAGCAGCACAGGCCACCTCCTTTCCCCCATTCCTCCCTGGTCGACTTTCTCCAGGAAATTCAATTCCTGGGAAGCCCAGCCATGTGTGTTGCTAACGTGGCATTTTTTTTTAAAGGAAGGAGAAAACGAGATGAGAACACACACATATGCTAGAAGGGGGAGGAACTTGAAATTATTATTTTTTAAAATTGGAAGGGGGGGGAGAAGGAAAGACGAAGATATTCCTATCAGCCAGTGCGTGGCGTAAAAGAAATACAATGCATTCCATTAGGATTTAAGTTATCTCAAAGGTTAAACAGAAGTTCCAGTGTGAACAAACCCAGAAAAAAATAATGTGTTAGCTGTTCTCCCCAGCCCCCCCCCCAAAGTCCCCGATACCAAAACATTTGCAAAGCAGGTAAAGGAGAGAGTCAAGGTCTTTTATTCTCTGAACAGAGTTTTCCTTTTAAAATGTATGTCACTACTGAAGTTCACAGCCAAACCTAACTTCACAGAGCAAGAGTTTGTTCCGCTCTCCTCCACAGTTTATTAAGCCTAGATAGGATGCAGTTATGACTTAACAGTCGTATCTCTAGGTTTCAAATCCTTCCAAGTCTTAGGGCTTAAGCATAAATTCCACCGCTCAGGATCAGTGTTCCCATCCGCACAATGGGAACATTCATTCACAAACACGCAACCCTCCAATAGGAGGGGCCAGGGATGGCGAATGGCTGGAATGAGGACTGCACTGCACCTTTTTTTTCCTGCTAAAAGGCAGGTGACCACTTCATATGCCCCGAGTTGGCTGAAGAATTGGACTGTAGGAGAAGATAACCAACCCTACAGGTAACTTTGGGCCTGGACAGTGTATCAAATTCTTTTGCAGGGAGATTTGCAGTGCACACCTTTGATCAGTGTGGCTTACTCCCAGGTAAGCAGGCAGGGGGGTGGGAACAGCCTGAGGGTGGAATGCAACTAGGTCCCTCCTCAAAGCAGTCCCCATGAAATCAATGGAACCAAGTCAGCCACCTCCATTCATCTCAATGGGTCTACTCCGAGGAGGGCCAGCACTGGCTGCAACCTTCAAGTCTCCATGAAAGGAAAGTGGCTTCACCCCCCTTTCCAATTCCCCTAACCGCTTGAAAATTGGCAAACACCCAATATTTCATGCCTTTCTAATCCTTACCAAGTGTCTAAGTGCAGTCTTGCTCTCCCCCCTGACACCCCCAAATTGCTTAGCCCTCCTCTCCAACTCTGGACCCCCCACCTGCGTATTTAGGGTCACTGCAGTCAATGCACTAACCCCCCCCCCCGAAAAAAGAAAGGATGCCCAGAGGGGGCAGTATCGCTGCTACTCACCAGAGTCGCTGCTGCTGCTTGTGGTGGGCGGCGTGTCCTGAACCAGCAACGGAGCCGGGCTAGGCTCCGGGGAGGCCGCCTCGACTTTGGGGGGCTTCTCGCTCAGCGGGTACGGAAAGACGACGGACGGGTCGATGCACTCGGCAGCCGTGGCGCCCAGGTCTTGCAGGTAGGCGCTGCTGGGAGACGCGGCGGCGGAAGAGGCAGCGGACGAGGAAGCCGAGGAGGAGGAGGAGGCGGCGGCGGGCGCCGTCGGGGAAGGCTGCGGGAGGCTGCCGCTGCGCGCCGCGGCCGCGCCGTCCCTCCGGGCGGCCTGGTAGGAGGCGAGCTTCTCGGAGACGACCTGCTGGAGCTTGGCGGCGGTGGAGCCCCCGCTCCACATACAGTCCTGGATGATGATGGACTTGACGAAGGCGTCGTCGCCCGGGTCGCAGATGAAGCTCTGGTTGACCACGTCGCTGCCCAGCAGCTCCGTCACCATCTCCAGCTGGTCGGCGCTGGACGGGAAGCAGCTCGAGCGGCGGCTGGGCGACAGAGGCGGCGTGGGAAGCAGCTCGAACTTCTTCCAGATGTCCTCCGACGGCGCGGGCGGCTGCAGCTCGCAGCCGCGGTGGTGCCCCGTCAGGTAGAAGTTCTCCTCCTCGTCTTCGAAGTAGAAGTACGGCTGCACCGAGTCATAGTCGTAATCGTATGCCCGGCTGAAGCTGGGCACCGTCAGAGGCATGGTGGCTGGGGACAGTGCCTAAAAGGGGCGGGGAGAAGACGGGGAACCGGTTAGCTGTGGGCTGCTGCGGGGGCCCCGATCCCATGCATGCCCCTCTCCAAAGGACTCCGCAAAACTCTACTACACAGGCACACAAAATAGCGGGGTAAAGTAACCCGGACTAACTGCCCCGCGTCTGCATGCACAACCGTCGAGGCGCATTAGAACGCTTGGAAATGGGGGGCGGGGAGTACGAGTTACCTAAGAGACAAGTCATGAAGGCAGCGCCCCCCAAAGTTAACGAGGGTCATCCCGGCTGGGAGAGCCGGGGCGCACGGCGACACCCTCGCCAGGTTTCCCCGCTCAGTTCAATGCAACGCGTCCTCCGCTTCCGACGCTGATAAGGCGGCTTCACTGAGTTCCCTGCTACCAGTCGGCTAAACCGCCTTCGACGTGAGGAGGAACGGGCTCGCTAGAGCCCGGCTCCCGCCTCCTTTCCGAAGCAAAACGCCCACCAGCCAGCCCCCACCGTCGGCGCGCACCGAAAATCGCAATGCGCGGAGAGCGCCGTCCGGAACGCACAATGCATTGCGAGCCTATACCTCGGACACAGAGGGGGGGGGGAAAGGATCCGGTATCTAGTGTCACCCACGCCAAGCGAGGCCCCGTCAGGCACCCACCCCCCACCCCCGACGAGACACGCATAAATTTGCTCTGTGAATGAGTACTCCGGCTCAATCCGAGAGTCCCCGGGATTCGAACCGGCGCCACCTTAAAAAAAAAATCCACTTGGGATTCACTCCCATCTCCTGCCGCCCCCACGAGCCTGCGGCGCTCTGGCTCCCCGCCCCTTCGGAGTACAAGCGCCCCGAGGTACCGTCGTACCTCCCCCCGCCTGCCCCACTGGAGTATATCCGGGGGTATTAACCCAGGCGGCGCCCTGGCGAAGGATCCTGCGTCCGCCAAGAGGAATGTTTCCTCTTAAGGTCTCCCTTTTCCTTCCTCCAAAAACGGGTTCGAAGCAACCTTTCTGCAAGAGTCCTCTTAGGACCGCGCAACACATGAACCTCCCCTCCTCTCCACCTCGGGGCAGGCGGGCGGGGGGTTAAGAGAGACCCCCCCCAATTTTCCTGAAACTGGGTCCCCACCCCAACCTCTCCACGCGCGAACCGCAAGAGCAAATTACCAGCCGCTTGCAAATGCAATTTCAATGCAAAGCTTCAATAGGAGAGGAAGCGGTATATCTAGACACTTCCCCCAAGAAATCTAGGTCCACTACAGTCCTAACAATGCAAAATTAGCTCTTCATCAAAATCCCCCTTCTCAAGGCTCGCTGGGAGCCCGCCTCCTTTGAAAGAGGAATAAATAAAATGCGTGCCGGGCTGCTACTCTCGGACACGCTGGAGACAACCGATCACTTTCGCCTAAGCGAAATTCAGATATCCCGCCTCTCAAAATAAATAAATAAATAAATAAAAAATCCACACACGCTCCAAGAAAGAGCAAGCCAGAGAGATCCCGGCAGAATAATAATAAAAACTAAAAAGGCCGGACTTACCGGTTCCTCCCAGGTCCCGGCTAAAAAAGACAGCGGGTCGATTATTTGGGACGTTGCGGATATATCTATGAGAAAAGGGGAGCCAACGAACGCAGGTCTAAAAAGAAAAAAAGCCAAGTGGGGGACGACAATCTGCTCGGCCCCCCCTTTCCTTGTAAATCCCTCAAAAAAAAAAAAAGGAAAAAAAAAAAGGAAAAGCAGTCCGTCCAAAGATCTCGGTTGTAAATCCCAGGAAGCGATGCAGCAAGCCGGGTTCGAAGAGTTCTTGGTAGTGCGCGTCGGATTTCAAGAGTCCAAAAAAATAAGCCTTTAATTATGAAAAAAAAAGGAGCAGCGCCTTGGGATGTAAGAGAAGGAATAGGTAAGGGGGGCGCGCCGAGGCGCGCGCAGCGGGGTGACGGCGGACAGGCGCGCGCCCTCGGTGGGGTATTTATTTATTTATTTCTTCCCCGCAAAGGCGGCGGCGGCGGCGGCAACAGTAGTAAGATTGTAGTAGTAGCGGCAGCAGCGGCGGCGGCGGCGGCGCCTTTCCCAAGCCGAGCCGAACCCTCCCCTCGGCTCTGCGAAAGCAAAGTAGTGATGACTCCAGCGCGCCAGGCCTTTTATAGGTTTGCAGGGCTAAGCGCTCCGCCTCCTTTTTCCCGCCAACTGTGGAGCGGAGCTTTGCATACGAGCTGCAACAAGGAGCTGGGAGGAGACGAGGAGGAGGAGGAGGAAACGCGCGTCTTGGAGAGGGGAGGGGGGTACCGCCTTCTCCGCTCGCTCCCTCGCTCCACCCGGGGGTGGCGGCGGGGAAAGGCTCGGAAGCCGGCGGCCAGAAGTGGGGGGTCGACTGGGGAAGGGGTCTCGGGCTGGCAAAAAGCAATGGGGAGAGAAGGAAGGGGGGGTTTCTTTTGCAAGAGGCGCGCCCGCAGCCTGCGCTTGGAGAGCTCGCTCGTTCGCACTCTGCACTGCGTTAAAGGCGCGGGGAGGAGGGGCGGTAACGGCAGCAGCTGACGCTGGGCCGGTTTAATTCAGCCCGGCCGCCTCTTTCTTTACGTTACGCGCGCCCGCCGCACGGGGCCGGCGGAAGTAAACATAGTAAAAGTCGGGAGGTGTAGTGGCGAGCGAGCCGCGCGCCCTGCAGAGCTGCTGGGTTGTGTATATGTGTATATTGCGCGCGCGCACCCCTGCACTTCCCCGGAGAAGAAGCGCTGGCTTGCTTTTCCGTGCGCCTTAGCCGGCGTCTGCAAGGCCGGTGCGCAAGCTTGCTACCCCTTTGGAATCAGTGGGGCTTACTTGCGAGTAAGGAGTGCAAGGGATCGGGGCCTCGCGGTGCCGTCTAGTCGGCGGCCGTTGGCTGATGTTTACTTACACACACACACACACACACACACACACCTGCACACAAACTGTCTTCTTGGAGTGTGTGGGAGCGTTTTGTTCAGGATCCGCCCCGGTTTCTTCCGCACTGCAAAAAAAAAAAAGCTATTTGGGGGATATAATCCGTCTAGAGAGCTCACTGCTGGCGGTTTGCCACTTGTGTGGATAATTTGACGAACATGCAATGCTTTCCATTGCACACTTCTTTACCTGGGAGTAAAGCCCCGTCGAGTTTTAATGGGGCTCACTTCCGACTAGGGAGTGCAAGCCAAAAGACTCCGCAGATCCGTTTCGGAAGCGACGCCTTCGCAGTGCAAACGCCGCCCCTCGCCCCAATTTGCTGCAAATTCTGGCGGGGCGTGTGCTTGGAAGAACGCTTTCCTGCAGGCCGTTTTGCACTTAAGTCGGTTGGCTTCCCTGGAGAGATTTGGAAAGGATCCTAAACCTCCTTTGCATGTTTGCGAAGCAAGTGCGGTGGGTTTTTTTTTTACTCCCGAGTAAAAACGCCGGATTTGCAGCGCACAACCGCAGCCCGCTAGTTTAAGGAGGACTGAGGATCTCAGCGTGTATTTAAAAAGCACGAGTTTGCAGGGCCGGGAGGCAGTGAAGACAGAAGATGTCACGAGACTCGGGAATCTGGCGTCGCTCCCGGGCGCTGACTTGGGGCGATGCGAGGAGAGGGAGGTGAAGGTTACTGAGTTCAGCAACGCTTACCTGTGTATGTAAGAGTCGGTAGAAGGAGGGGAGCGCGGCCCGTTTGTATCTAGACTCTCAAAAGTTGTTCGGATGCCCAAAGAATTCGGATTAAAAATTAGCTCGGGGGATTATTGCTCCACTATTTCATCAGGGGAAATAAGCAGCGCACCTCGCAGCTCGCTCCAAAAAAAGATCCACATGCGTTTTGGCGGATGGGGGCGCAGGTTGCAGGTTCGCAACATTCTTTTAAATCTCCGTTCACTCAAGAACGCTTTCAGATAACCCAACAGCCCAGGCTGCAACCATTCTTTTGTTAAACATACATTTTAAATCGGTTTAAACTGCGCACTAACCTAGCAGTAACACCTCCCCTCCAAAAACGGGGCATTGTGGGGTTTACTTCCGAGTAAACATACACAGGAGTCCAGTGTCATTTTAGTGGAGGACTGTGTATTAAACTCAATCGAGTCCCTTCATTGGCGTGATTAAATTTGCTTAAGGCCCAGTAACCGATTTAAGTGCAAATAATCCGGTTTGGAAGATTTCTCATGCTAATGAAGGCGAGGCCCTGATCAGATTAGTTTTCCGGAGAGAGCCCCCAAGCGACGACTCGGGTTAGATTAAATCGGGTTTCAAGTGTAAACACGCCATTGTTAAAATGACTCTGACTGCATCAAATGCTCCCTTAAAAAAGACTTGCCATTCTAATTCTGTTATCTCCTCAACCCTTTCAGCTGAATAGGGCTGTTAAAGGAAGCCGGACCACAACCCCTGGCCAAGCCCTTTCTGCTGGAGAAAATCCAGATTAGCAAAAGGGTGGGTTTTTGAGAAACTTGACAGCAGGGTTTTAAGCATGCGGCGTTTAACTGGAAACAAGCCCCCGTTGAAACTGGCGCGGCTTCCTTCCGAGTAAACGGGCATAGGGCAAGCGGGGCTGCAGACGCAGCGATAATACAGATCTGAAGGCCCGCCCTGTTCCAGAATCTTGCAAGAAACTTTCAGAAACACCATTAAAAGGATCAGCCCTAATAATGATTTGCATCCTCCATTCCTTTGCAAAGCATAGGCCATTCAGCCCAGAGGCTTTGCAGGCTGGCTGGGAAGAAATGCACATCCTTAAAAGGAGGCAGGAAGGAGCACTTGTTACATTGCACGATCAAACGTGTTTGCACAAGTATTGTCAAACTTGGCTCTCTCTGCACAGCCGGCTAGAAACCGTGCCAGCCCGCCGGCTAAAGTAAAGTAATCCCGCCCTCTAGTGGCGAAGAAGTCAAAGGCTGAAGGGAGGGGCGGGGCTCCTGGGGAAGTTCGTGACTCAGATTACTGTTATTAATATTATTAATATTATTTAAGTAATAAATAGCAGGTTCCTTATGACTGCTCTCACCCTCTCTTTTACTGCTTGCAACCGCACAAGGAGCTGCTGCCCCCAGAATAAAGGAGTCGCTTAAAAAAGGAGTTTCCCTGCATTTTGAGTTTCTTTTGCCTGCATTTTGCTGTCCCTGAAGAGAGTTGCCAACTGACCACATATAAAAGAGGGCTGTCTTGCTCTTGTGCCTTAACAGCAGCTGTCGATCTTGAGGGATCAACAGGTGACAATCATTTTCCAGCAGATGACTAGGGACATTTCTCACAGGTGATCAGCCTTTCTGTTAAAGCCACAGTTAAAGCTTCCCCAAACAATTTTTTCTTAGTGGTTTTGCTCCTGCGCCACTAACTACAACTTGATGTGCAAAAAGTAGGTTTATTGCGCTACTTTCGTGTGTGCGCACTGCTTCCTGGCCTGAATTTCACTAGCACAAAATTATGTGTCTTTTCCAGGGATTAGGCAGAATTAAGGCAGGAATTGGTTCAGAGAAATGTGCGTTTCAATGGACCCCACATGTTCCAAAGCAGTATACAGTGGTACCTCAGGTTACATACGCTTCATGTTACAGACACCGTTAACCCAGAAATATTACCTTGGGTTAAGAACTTTGCTTCAGGATGAGAACAGAAATTGTGCAGCGGCTGCAGCGGGAGGCCCCATTAGCTAAAGTGGTGCTTCAGGTTAAGAAGAGACCTCCAGAACGAATTAAGTTCTTAACCCGAAGTACCACTGTACCTCTGAACAGTGCCAGATTTATGTATAAGCTAAACAAGCTATAACTTCGGGCCCCACTCTCCGGGGGGGGGGGGGCGCAAAAAAATTAAAGGAAAAAAACCTGGATGTACATTTCCAAAATATAAGATGAAAAGCAAATAAAATAAAACCTACGTACAGGCAACAGTGTTTTGTGTTGTGGAGGCTCCTATGATGTAAGCAATGGGCCCCACCTGCTAGCCTGCTCCCTAGAATATCACTGGTTTGCTCATTTCTATATATAGGGTGCCTACATTCTGCATGTGCAAATGGCTTTAGATACCTGTTAGGTCCATAAATTACCATATAGCATATATTCAATACAAAAACAGTGACAATTTGTAATAATAATAATAATAATAATAATAATGTAATAATAATAATAATAATAATATAAATAAAAAATAAAAAAAATATTATTTATACGCTTCCCATCTGGCTGGGTTTCCCCAGCCATTCTGGGCGGCTTCCAACCAAATACAGTGGTACCTCGGGTTACAGGACTCCGCTAACCCAGAAATATTACCTCGGGTTAAGAACTTTGCTTCAGGATGAGAACAGAAATCGTGCTCTGGCAGCGCGGCAGCAGCAGGATGCCCCATTAGCTAAAGTGGTGCTTCAGGTTAAGAACAGTTTCAGATTAAGAACGGACCTCCGGAACGAATTAAGTACTTAACCCGAGGTACCACTGTATTAAAAACCATACAGCGTCAGACATTTAAAACTTCCCTAAACAGGGCTGCCTTCAGTTGTCTTTTAAAAGTAAAATAGTTGTTTATTGCCTTGACATCTGCTGGGAGGGTGTTCCACAGGGCAGGCGCCACTACTAAGAAGGCCCTCTGCCTGGTTCCCTGTAACCTCACTTCTCGCAGGGAGGGAACTGGCAGAAGGCCCTCGGCGCTGGACCTCAGTGTCTGGGCAGAACGATGGGGGTGGAGATGCTCCTTCAGATATACTGGGCCAAGACCGTTTGGAGCTTTAAAGGTCAGCACCAACACTTTGAATTGTGCTCGGAAACGTACTGGGAGCCAATGAAGTTCTTTCAGGACCGGTGTTGTATGGTCTCGGCGGCCGTTCCCAGTCACCAGTCTAGCTGCCACATTCTGGATTAATTGCAGTTTCCGAGTCACCTTCAAAGGTAGCCCCACGTAGAGTGCATTGCAGTAGTCCATGCGGGAGATAACTGGAGCAAAACTTGTTGACAAAGGACCGCTGGACATATAAAGGGCCCCATTACCTTCAGTAGCTTAGGGCCTCATCAAACCTAAATCCAGCCCCCCCCCCTGAATAGGACTTGCTTCATGACGAAGCACAGGAGATGGCTTTTGCTTCCGGGCGGGGGGGGGGGATCTTATGACAACAGGTGCAGGGATGGACAGTTTAGGATGCAGCATGTCTAAGTCCCCAACCCTTGATGTTGATGAAGCCCCCAACCCTTCATGTTGAGCGCGTTCGAGTTGTGCTCCGCGGCAACCCGGAAGTAACAGAGCGCATTACTTCCGGATTTTTGTGCATGTGCAGATGCTCAAAATGACGTCACGCGCATGCGTAGAAGCGGTGAAAAGCGACGCATGTGTGCACAGACGTGCCGTCGCTAGTTACGTTTGCTTCTGGATGTGAACGGAGCTCCAGAACGGATCCCGTTCGCATCCCGAGGTGCCACTGTATTGGGTTTAAACAAAATAAAACAAAATAAAATAAATTTAAAATTCCTTCCAGTAGCACCTTAGAGACCAGCTAAGTTAGTTATTGGTATGAGCTCTCGTGTGCATGCACACTTCTTCAGATGTATTGGGTTTGTATGTGCAGTAGCTGCCCCAGACCCATTTGCCAGTCTAGCATACCTGCACATTAGACCACAGGTGTGGTCGGCTAGCTGATGTCCTTGAGATCTAACTTTCTGCCCTGGGAATGAACTCCGAGACTGGAATCTCTGCGACAAAGACAAACACAGTGCCACTGTGAAAACAGACCTCGCCCCGCCCCCCGGGATGTCAAAAGTAATTTCTCAGCTTTCTGCAATAAAAAAGCTTTATATTCCTAGCAGTTCTTCATACATCCATTTCCCTTGCATTTTGTGTGTGTGTGTGTGTGTGTGTGTGTGACTTTCAACGTAATTTAATCTGCGGGCAATTGGAATACGTTCAGAACCATTTAGCGGCCGTTCAATGTGACTTCTCCAAAGTCCATTGTCGCCTCTTGGCTAGGCCTGCTGTGTTCTGAAAAACAGGCATAATTGATTGGTGGGCATTTCCTGCCATGTTGGATTTGAGCACAAAAGGCAGCTGTGAGAAGCCACAATGAAATGACGCTGTCACCCTGATAATTCAATTTGTTCTTGGTTGAGCTTGGTTGCCTCTCATCAGAGCAGAGGTGTGTTCATCGGGCAGATATTGAGTACCAATACGGTATCTTCTGAGCGCTGGGCTGGAGAAGCCCTCATATGAAATGGAAAATCTCGGAATGCACGTCACCCATCTTTTAAGAAAAGCTCTGAGGAACTCTTAAAGTTTGCAAGCTCCAGCAGCCTGGGCAGATGGGACCACCAAGCTCAGCCCATCTCCACCTGCTACACGGTTACTTACAACCAATCAAGGGGTTGTATCCTCTGTATCCTCCTAAGGTTGGTCTCCCTGACTTCTGCCCTAACAGTCCAAAAGCACTTTGGACACCACTCAACACCCACAGATTAACCACAAGGCAACCTTTGTGATCTCTCTTTCGTCACACAGCAACGCTTACATGATATGGCTGGGTGATGTCTGGTTTTCAACATCACCAGCCAAACATTGCAATATACCAATATATCATGAAGAAGAAGAAGAAGAGTTTGGCTTTGATATCCAGCTTTATCACTACCCAAAGGAATCTCAAAGCGGCTAACATTCTCCTTTCCCTTCTTCCCCCACAACAAACATTCTGTGAGGTGAGTGGGGCTGAGAGACTTCAGAGAAGTGTGACTGGCCCAAGGTCACCCAGCAGCTGCATGTGGAGGAGCGGAGACGCGAACCCGGTTCCCCAGATTACGAGTCTACCACTCTTAACCACTACACCACACTGGCTCTCTAAATAAATATTCACTAGCAACAATTAAGTATCTGCAAGCTGTTTTCAGTTAATTTAACTTAACATATTTAACTAAATAATCATTAAATTTAACTCACCTTGATACTCCTCCTCCTTCTGGTTGTGGACTCTTCCGGTTAGGTCGGCTAGCTCTGAAAAATCCATCATCTTCAACTGCCATTCTTCTATCATTGGTAATTCTTGGGTTTTCCACTTTTTAGCTAACAAAATACGAGCAGCAGTTGTGGCATACAAGAATAATTTAACATCTGCCCTTGAGATATTTGAAGATGGCTATCGTATCTCCTCTCAGTCTCCTATTTTCCAGGCTGAACATACCCAGCTCCAACAGTTCCTCATAAAGCCTGGTTTCCAGACCCTAAATCATCTTGGCTGCCCTCTGCACACATTACAGCTTGTCTTCTTAAATTGTGGTGCTCAAAATGGCTTGTGGAACACTCTCCGCAGTGACACTCACCTGGCACCATCATGAACATCCTTTTGGCGCCTTGTGTTAACTTTTCCTAGGCGTTTGATGGGCCCGTGACGAATTTGCTGCCTCTTGGTGGTCTGTTTCCTCCGCCCTTTAATTGAGCCTCTTTTATTCTTATTTTTCTTTTTCTTGCTTATTCCCCATGGCAATAATGGGGTAATGTTGCAGAACAACCAATAAAGCAGAACGGTGTGTCGACGGTCCAGTATAAACTCACCAATAACACACCATTGTTTACTTATTTGTTTGTTATTTATTTCATAAAATTTACATGCCGCACTGTTGTAGAAAACTGCAAAGCTGTTTACAAAAATAAAAACAAAACAGCAAGATTTTTAGTATGAGTTGAAAGCAACTGAAATCAATATTGTGTCAATGTTGCGAAAAATACACCAGCCAAATCCCCCTCGGTTGAAATTGCCCTAAGCTGTAGATTTGCCCTTATTTACAGAGATCATTTCATTGTATGGCTCGCTGGGGTTGCAAAATTGGCTCTGCGCCATTTTGCAACCTCCATTTCCCACTTGGCTTCCAGATCCTGCAAGCTTTAATTCTGCTCGCACCTGATGTGTGGGCAGCACTGGTGGACCAAAGCTACTTCATCTCCATGGAAGGAAATTCCTTGGCTCTGTTCCAACATCTGTTTTCTTGGCAGAGAGAATGGAATCATTCCGTTCTTCTCTGCCCACATTCAGAGGGAGATGGTAGAATCACACTTGGAGCACATTCATTGAGGCAGCCCTGTTGCTCTCCTGGACCCTGGACTCGCATGCCTCAGCTGGTCTCTGATCAAAACGCCACCCCTTCGTTACGCTGGAGGTCAGAGGTGAGAGGCCTTTAATTGGTTTTGGATCCCAGTGGTTTCCATTCTGGAAAATGCTTTGGCTAAAGCCTTTCAATTTGCAAAATTGATCAAGTGGCGAATAATACTTGAAGCGGGGTGGGGAATACATGTGTACACACACACAACCCATCCTCTAAATGGAGCTAACTTTTAAGGTTACTCAGAAAGAACAGATAGGGTTGCAATATTTCAAGAAATAAAAATCCAGACACAAAAGTTCTTGCAGTCTAAACTGCAACCAATCCAGAATGCGACTGGGAGTGGACCTACATTAGCTCCCAGTATGTTTCCGAGCACAATTCAAAGTGTTGGTGTTGACCTTTAAAGCCTTGGTCCTGTATATCGGAAGGAGCGTCTCCACCCCATCGTTCATCCCAGACACTTGGGTCTAGCTCCAAAGGCATTCTGGCGGTTCCCTCTCTGCGAGAAGTGAGGTTATAGGGAACCAGGCACAGGGCCTTCTCAGTAGTGGCACCCTCCCTGTGGAACGCCCTCCCATCAGATGTCAAGGAGATAAACAGCCATGCGATTTTTAAAAGACATCAGGGAAGTTTTTAACATTTGATGTCGGTTTGTGTTTTTACTAATTTTTGTTGTGTGCCACCCAGAGTGGTTGGGGGCAACCCAGCCAGATGAGTGGGTTATAAATAATAAAATTATTATTATCAGTGTCATCCTATAACACATGCACATAGCTGAATTTTTCCGTCTCTTCTATATATTTTCCAAATGAAAAAAAGTCCTTTTTCTTTTTGGTCAAGTCACCATGTCGATATCTTTTGCTAGCTTCTCCAATCAGTACAACAGTCCCTGACACACTTTTGTAAATGTTTGGAACTTTGTAGATAAGGTTCCCCAAGCATTCTGCCTGTTTTATCATTTCCTCATCCCCTGTCCAGTGATCCCTTCATTTTTTCCACAGCACTCTTATCTTTCCTGCTTGCATTTCAGGCCTCACGATAAAGTCCTGCATGGAAATTTCACATTTGGACAAGGATATCTGCAATCAGTTGCATCGTTGCCCCGCTCCTTCCAAGAGAAAATGCAAGGGAATCCTATTGGCTCAGAGCTTAGAAAGTATTTATTTATTTCATAAAAAGTATATACAGCTTGATTGTGAAACAAAAACAGCACAGCAGTTTACGGAAAAGAATAAAGCAATGAAAGTGATAGTAGAAACAAGCAGAACATTCAAAGAAAAGACTAAACCAGAAATAAACTAGAAACACTCTAGATGTTCTAGAGGAGATATGATAGCCATCTTCAAATATCTCAAGAGCTGACACATGGAGGATGAAGCAAGCTTTGGCCCAGAATACCTGAAGGAGCGTCTCCACCCCCATCATTCTGCCGGGATGCTGAAGTCCAGCTCCGAGGGACTTCTGGCGGTTCCCTCACTGTGAGAAGCCAAGTTACAGGGAACCAGGCAGAGGGCCCTCTTGGTAGTGGCACCCGCCCTGGGGAACTCCCTCCCACCAGATGTCAAAGAGAACAACAACTACCAGACTTTTAGAAGACATTTTAAGGCAGCCCTGTTCAGGGAAGTTTTTAATGTGTGACATCTTATATCTTAGTGTATTTTTGGTCTTTGTGGAAGCCGCCCAGAGTGGCTGGGAAAACCCAGCCAGATGGGCGGGGAACAAATAATAATATATTATTATTATTATTATTATTATTATTATTATTATTATTATTATCTCCTGCTCTGAAGGGCAGGACTCGAACCAATGGCTTCAGGTTACAAGTAAGGAGATTCTGACTAAACATCAGGGAGAACATTCTGATGGCAAGGGCTGTTCAATGGCATAATGGTTTCCCTCAGGAGGTTGTGGACTCTCCTTCCTTGGAGGTTTTTCAGCAGAGGTCCAGGATGCTTTAGTTGAGATTCCAGCATTGCAGGGGGTTGGACTTGATGACCTGCGGGGTCCCTTCCAACTCTACAATAGTCAGAAACAATTTTATTTCTTTTTAGGTGCCAAAAAGAGTACAGCGAAAGTGCCTGCCCTGATATCACCAGGCAAGGAGTTCCAAAGTGTGGGTGCCACCACATTAAAAGATCAATTTCTGGATTTATGGATATACTATGGACAAATATGGAAAATGAAAAACAATATACAAAATGGATGAAAATAATGCGATAAAATTATATGTGATATAAAAAACCAGAAGATGGGAAGGAGGGAAGTCAGCGCTTAGGAGCAAGTATAAATGTAAAATGCAACACATTATGTGTATGTATGTAACTGAAAAACTAATAAAGATTATTGCGGGGGGGGGGGGGAGGAAAAAAAAGATCAATTTCTGATATCACTGGTAAAGAGCATTTTAGGTCGGGCTGGCAATGTGTCCCCCTGCCACCGCTTTCTGGCAGGGCTCCTGTGTCTGGTGTAAAAATTTGGGACAGATGTCCAAGCCCTGCTCAGGCAAATGAGCCGAAAGGCCTCTGTGGCACCTTGCCTGGTGCCCATTGGCACTGGTAGGGCAGTAGACAGGCAGGTGGGCCCTTCCTGAGGGCAGGCTGAAGTTTGTGGGGCAGTGTTCCCTTGTCCCTAACAGACCAGCCTGCGCTGATGATTAGTAGGGTGGGTTTATTTATTTTACCACCACAATAACTCTCATAAAATTATCCCTTGGCAAGCGTCTCTCTGTACTGTACTGGGTTGTGACTGATCCTGAGATGCCGCCAAAACTAGCTAGCCTTAGAGGCGCTGCTCACCTGCTGCATCTCTGAGTGGGTCTTGGTGGGTATCTTGGAGGCAGAATACATTCTTACTCTTTGAGAGTCAAGTATGCAAGTGAAGAGGGTCTTCCATTATAATTCAGACCAAGTAACAGACCAGCCTGCACTGCAGTCTTGCTGTAAGAGAAGTCATACATATTTCCATCTAAACTGGTGGCAAGAAGACCATTAATGTTCTGAGACTAAGATTAGCTGAACGCTCTCCTTCCAGTGTGGTGTAGTGGTTAAGAGCGGTAGACTCGTAATCTGGTGAACTGGGTTCGTGTCTCCGCTCCTCCACATGCAGCTGCTGGGTGACCTTGGGCTAGTCACACTTCTCTGAAGTCTCTCAGCCCCACTCACCTCACAGAGTGTTTGTTGTGGGGGAGGAAGGGAAAGGAGAATGTTGGCTGCTTTGAGACGCCTTCGGGTAGTGATAAAGCGGGGTATCAAATCCAAACTCTTCTTCTTCATCTTCTTCCTGTTTCTCAAACTGCAGCGCACCCCGTCCCTGGATGAATCTCGACGCATTAAAAAAGTGTTTGCAGGAAAACACATTGCAAGCTTCATACAGTGGTACCTCGGGTTACAAACACCTCAGGTTACAAACACTTTGGGTTACAGACTCCGCTAACTTGGAGGTAGTACCTCGGGTTAAGAACTTTCCCCAGGATGAGAACAGAAATCGTGTGCTGGTGGTGCGAGGCCCCATTAGTGCCTCAGTTTAAGAACGGACCTCTGGAATGAATTAAGTTCTTAACCAGAGATACCACTGTAATGGGAAATCACGTTGGCCAAAGATGGGGCTCCACAGCGCCTCTGGTGACACAAAGTTATAACACATATAAAGCGCTTTTTCTTTACTAAGGTAGCTGAGTCCCCGGAATTTAGCAGATGAAGCATATCCAGGAAAGCCATTTTTACTCATTTACGCAGAACGAAAGACAGCACTGTGATGGCAGTAGCCGTGGCTGCAATGTGTCATGAAATATGCAGATAACATGTTATTTCCCACCCCTCCCTTTTACGAAGGTTGCTGAGGGATGTTAGGAGACCCCTGTTTCCCTCACAGAGCTACAACTCCCAAAGCCGTTGAACCACCAGCCCTGCTTCCCAGGGAACTCTGTAGCTCTGTGAGGTGACAGGGGGTCTCTTCACAACTCTCAGCACCCTGGACATGCTACAGTTCCCAGAATTCTCTGGGGGAAGCCAGGACTGCTTAAAGTGGCCTAATGTCGTTTCGAATTAATGGTGCGGACGTGGCCTCATTCCGTCTAACAGTGGGCGCCTTCCCTGCTCTTCCAGTTACAACCTTTTGCTCCTTCCCTACCTTCGTATTAAAAAAACATTTAAAACCCAAAACGATCATTGCTACTAAGCAGAGAGGAAATAAACCCAGCGAAGCTGACTGAAATGGAGAGAAATCTTTTTTTCTTTTTTCAGCCTAACTTTTGACGGTTAAACCCCAGTTCCACTCGGTAACCGAAATTGCCTCATTTTGTCCGGCCTCCCCGTTTCAGTCGTATAAAGAGCTGTAAAGAAAGGCAAGGGCGGAATAACCTCTAAATAAAAGATGAGGTAATTTTGGAGGCACTTTAGAGTTTTATGTCTATTATGGCTTCATGGTTCCTCCCTCCCTGTGCCCCCCCCATACACACACGCTCACACACAGGCCCACGGAGGGCGGCCGTGTCTCCAATCTGGGAGCTGTCACCCGGCATTTTCCGCTTTATGGCAACTCTCATAAACCGCAAGCGTTTGAGATGCAAATGGCAAAGGAGAACGGCCATCCCGAACGCTGCAAGCTTGGGAAATGAGGTACCAAGAGAAGGAAAAGAGGAAGATGTCGGGGAGGGGGGAGAGAGGAGAAAATAAGGGTGAGGACAGGTTGTTTCTGGAGCAGTCGTGCTCCTCACCGGTGCAACATTTTGGGTTTTTTATTGCACTGAAAAAATGCACGTTGGATAAAGATTTGCAGGCAGGGGTGGGGAGGGGGAAAATGATAATTAAAGAAGCGCTCGGTCTCTTTTGCCTTAGGAAAGATGTGTCTATATGCCACTGCTGCATGGTGGCATGGTGGGAATGGTGGAAACTGTTGTGGTTAAAATCATCATCATCATCATCTCTGGAGTTGGACAATAGAACATAAGACGAGTCCTGCTGGATCAAGCCAATGATCTATCAAGCCAATGGCCTGTCTAGTATCTAGTATCTAGCCTAGCACCTTGTTCTCACAGTAGCCAGCCATAAAATAGCTTTATTTTTGAGAGGGTCATAGAATCAAAGATTTGTAGACCTGGAAGGGACTGCAGGATCCTTTTGCCCAACAAGGGCAGGTTGTGGACTCTCCTTCCTTGGAAGTTTTTAAGCAGAGGTTGGATGACCATTTGCCATGGATGCTTTAGTTGAGATTCCTGCATTGCAGGGGGTTGGACTAGATGACCCTTGGGGACCTCTTCCCACTCTAAAATTCTATAATTGTATGGGGCTTGAATCCACATCCCTGAGATTAGGAGTCTCATACTGCACCAACTGAGCTTAGGCCTTTGTTTCAATATGTCAACACCTATTCTTTTCTGTGTATTTAATTGTTAGTAAATAAATACTAGTAGAAAAGCTTCTTTTCTGTGTATTTATTTGTTAGTAGGGTGGATTTATTTGTTTAATCGCCACAATAACTCTCGTAAGATTCTCTGTTGGCTAGCATCTCTCTGTCCTGGGCTGTGAATGATTGATCCTGAGATGCAGCCCAAACTAGCCCGTCTTAGAGATGTTCCTCACCTGCTGCATCTCTGAGCGGGTCTAATAGGGGTGTATCTTGGAGCCTGAATGTATTCTTACTGCTGGATAGTCAAGTATGCAAATGAAGCAGGCAAACTAATACCAATGTACTGGAAGAAGCAAAGATCACCAGTGTTGAAGCAATGATTCTTCAACATCAACTTCGTTGGACTGGTCATGTTGTGCAGATGCCTGATGATCGTCTTCCAAAGCAACTACTCTATTCCAAACTTAAAAATGGAAAGCTTAATGCTGGTGGTCAACAAAAGAGGTTTAAAGACTCTCTCAAGGCAAATCTAAAAAATGTAGTATAAACACCAACAACTGGGAAACACTGGCCTGCAGGCGCTCCAGTTGGAGAACAGCCTTGACCAAAGGCTTTGAAGACACTCGAACTCAGGATGCAAGGGAGAAACGTGCTAAGAGGAAGGCACGCTTGGCAAACCCTCACCATGATCAACTCCTGCCTGGAAACCAATGTCCCCACTGTGGAAGGACGTGTGGATCCAGAACTGGCCTCCACAGTCACTTACGGACTCATTGTTAAAATTGTGTTTATGGAAGACAATGTTACTCAGCTACGAGTGATCGCCAAAGAAGATGCAAATGAAGCAAGCCTTCCATTTGAATTCAGACCAAGTGAGCTTCCTTTATCAGATTGGAACTAACAGTAGATGTATTTAAAGAGACCAGCTCCATTGCATTGGGCATTCTGACACTTACCACCCCCCCCACTTGGCCAGCTGTTTTTTGTGTCCAAATTACTCACGGAAAAGCAGTGCAATTAATAATGGTAAATCTCATCAAGGGAGCAGGGCTGTTCATGTACTTAGCAACATGGTTCATTGATCTTATCACTGGGAGGCTGCATTTTGGGAGATAAGAGGACAAAAGGAACTGGTAAGCTGTGCTTATAAACACGCAAGCCGCATCAAGGCGTGCGGCAATTAAGAGTGCTATTTGAAAAGGCAAAATCTATGTGACAATTAGTAGGACTCGTGAAATCTTCAGCATCAGAGAGGGTGCTTTGCTGGCAAACCTGACAGCTGAAGGTATTTATTCGTAAGGCAAAGTTTCTGATGCGGGAATAAAATCTGGGTGGGCCTATCCAGAGCGAAAGCAGGATTCCCACCCACGTAGGTCTGGGGAAAAAAGTAGCCATAACACAAGTCCATGTGACTGATAACGTAACTAGGAGGAAAGGAGCAGATTGCAGGAGTATAGAAGGCTCGCTATCGGGACTGTAAGCAGAGTGAAACAACAACACAAAAACTCTGCATTCGAATCCTGCAGAATGCTAACCACTTCATGGAAGATTGCAGGAGACTCTGGCAACAGCTGCTACGATGACACTTCAAACAGCCATGGCTTTCCCCAAATAATTATGGGAGTTTGTTAAGGGTGCTGTGAACAGTTAGAAGACCCCTATTCTCTCCCCAGAGTTGCAGATCCCGCTGTGGTTCAGCAATCAATCTCTCTTCACATGGGAAACCTGGGAATTGTAGCACTGGGAAGGGGAAATAGGGGGCTAACAACTCTTGGCACTTTTATCAAACGACAGCTCCCAGATTTCTTGCGGGGGAAGCCTGGATGCCTTAACGTGGCATCATAGTGTTTTAAATACATGGCGTGACTCCGACTTCATTATTGAGTTGCAGGTGTTGCTGGGATGGGAGTGTGGGAACAACTGTGAGATAGCAGCAAGCAGTCTGTGCAGCCAATGCAAACAGGTCATAAAGGTGGCCTGACCCCATGATGTCCAATGAGAACTGGTCAATTTTCACCCTCTCCTGACATTCTCACCCTTCAGCTGAACTCAGCTGCAAGCAAGACAGTGCAATTGCAGCAGGTTGCAATTTTCCCTCCTCTTTTCTCAGCCAGCCTTGATTGCAACAGCTGTCCTTTTATTTATTTTTTGGCTTGATCTTCCAGGGGTTTAGCTCCATGCTTAGTCTTTGTTGTTGTTTAGTTGTTTAGTCGTGTCCGACTCTTTGTGACCCCATGGACCAGAGCACGCCAGGCACTCCTGTCTTCCACTGCCTCCCGCAGTTTGGTCAAAGTCATGCTGGTAGCTTCCAGAACACTGTCCAACCATCTCGTCCTCTGTCCTCCCCTTCTCCTTGTGCCCTCCATCTTTCCCAACATCAGGGTCTTCTCCAGGGAGTCTTCTCTTCTTATGAGGTGGCCAAAGTACTGGAGTCTCAGCTTCACGATCTGTCCTTCTAGTGAGCACTCAGGACTGATTTCCTTCAGAATGGATAGCTTTGATCTTCTTGCAGACCATGGGACTCTCAAGAGTCTCCTCCAGCACCAGAATTCAAAAGCATCAATTCTTTGGCGATCAGCCTTTTTTATGGTCCAGCTCTCACTTCCATACATCACTACTGGGAAAACCATAGCTTTAACTACCGTATTTTTTGCTCCATAAGACTCACTTTTTCCCTCCTAAAAAGTAAGGGGAAATGTGTGTGCGTCTTATGGAGCGAATGCAGGCTGCACAGGTATCCCAGAAGCCAGAACAGCAAGAGGGATTGCTGCTTTCACTGTGCAGCGGTCCCTCTTGCTGTTCTGGTTTCTGAGATTCAGAATTCTTTTTTTCTTGTTTTCCTCCTCCAAAAATTAGGTGCGTTTTGTGGTCTGGTGCGTCTTATAGAGCGAAAAATACGGTATATGGACCTTTGTCGGCAAGGTGATGTCTCTGCTTTTTAAGATGCTGTCTAGTCTCAGGGGTCTCCCCCTCCCCACTTTATAGAGTGCCTGAGTACATATAGGAGCAGGGTTTGGTTTTAGGTCTTGTGTGTTGTTGTGCATGAGGATGCACGCCCGTCAACGTGGGTGAGAACGACATCACCACTTGCCTGGCGCATCAACATCTTTCAAGGTAGATCTACCAAGTGAAATTATTGTCGGCTTGTTGCAGATGGTTCACAAGGAATAAATAAATCCTTTGCTCTCCTTTCTCGCTTCCCAGTTTGAATGAGGGGAGGGGAGAGCATTGGCTTGGTAGGCTTTTCATAGTTGCTAGGAGACTAGAGGAGCAGAAATGGAAACCCAAAATACAGCCAACAGTGGAATACAGCGAGGTTGTCAGCTGTTGAAAGAATCTAGTTACTGTTGGGGGGGGTGGAGTGCAAGCCACGAACCCCACATCTTTTTGTGATAAGTTTTAAAGGATAGCTGTTGTGCATTTGCATTCTTAGCCATTGATTGCATCATCACCTTACAACAACCTTGCAAAGCAGACTAGGCTTGTCACCAGCTTCTTTGAGTTGGGACAGGGCAGGGAAGGTTAAGCTTGTATGTCTGAGTCCCTTCCAATTCCTGGACCCAACAAGGAAACAATCGCTGGAATAACCAGGTCAGCTTCCTGGTGAAGTAATGGCCTAAGTATGGGTCGTTAAGAGAACAAAGGAAGTGGCTCTGTGCCAGAGGACAAATGAGTGAAACCCGCCCCCCCAATCTGCTGGCAGTTAGAAAGACAAAAGCCTGAACTGAGGTGTGTGTGAATTAGAAAGCAGGCTGCAGGCTGGGCAGCAGAGAGGCAGAGCCATGGCAGATTTCCCTGGCCTAGAGGCTGAGATGTGAGTTGGGGAGAGAGTTGACTTCCCTCTGTTGATATTATGACAAAAGGTGGGCGCCGTTTTTGCTGAGCAGTAGCAAAATTCCAGGCAGTTCCATGTACACACCCAGGTCTGTGCTCCTTTGCATATTTGAAGACGCGACGGAGACTGTCGTAGCTTTTAAGAAATATGATTTATTCACCTATTTACACCTTCAGTCCTCATGGAGGGACTCCAAATCTTACAGCACAGTCATCTCAAGCAGGGCTTGTCCCTCACAGCAGTGCAGCCCTAGAGTCCAAGGCATCTCCTTCAGCCAACCTGCCCAAGATGGATCCCAGTCTTTGCACACACACACGCTCTCTCCTCCTCCTCCTCCTCCTCCTCCTCCTCCTCCTCCTCCTTCTTCCCAGCACACCTTGCTCTAGAAACTCTCTTTTCCTGACACCTCAAACACATACCCCATTGCCATGGCAAGCTCTGTCTGCCCAGGCCCTAGATTCCTCTTAGATGGCCCATTAGCCCCTTTTGTCATGCTAATGCCTTTATCCCAGTTGAGGCCCTGGCTTGGAAAGGAAGCTTAGCCTGTATTTTTCCACTGGCTTCCAATCTTCCCTTGATTATTCCAAATAATCGAAACCCTACAATATATTGATTTCTAGGGTTTAGGGCCCAGTCCGCCGCATTCTATAAAAGCATGGAATAACCAGCTTGGAAATAACTGACTCAATCTTGAGGACTGCTGTTCTTCAATCTGAAGTTTTCCTCAGATACACAGCTGGCTTGGATTATGTGAGGAATGGGGTTTCATCGCCTGTCTTCACTTAGATATCGCAACGCCGGGTGTGCAAGAGAGCTTAAGCAGCTTCGATTGATGAGTATTAGGGACCTCTCACTAGAGAAGCATGCTCAGGAACACGACACACCTCGCTCCGATGCTCAGCAGCGAAAAGCCCTCTCCCCAAAGAGGGCGAGGGGGTGATGATGGAGTGGGTGCTCGACGTTACCCACAGTCAAATAAATCTCTCTATGGGAGCCAGATGTTTGCCCAGCCACTCGGGCAATCTCGAAGCAGATCTGGAATCTTGTCAGGCAACACATAGCTGGCGGTCTCCTCCCTTGCAGGGAGTATGAATTTAGATCTCTGAATTAGATCTATGAATTTAGATCTCTCTCGTGTCAGGGAGTATGCGCCCCCAACATACTAAAAAGAATGAAGGGGCTGCTTTCTGCAATGGAAAAATATTCATCTTCTAATTTTGGGGGTGGAGGTGGGGAGTTGATGACTTTTTGGACTCAGATACATAGGCATTGGAGAATCCACTCAGAACCACAGGCCCTAATCCATCCATCCTTATATATCTTCTATGCAATAATAGCAAGAAAAGCAATGTATTCTAGCTGTTGTTCTTCTCTCTGACTCCAGCAGAGTCTCTGGGACTCCGATTCAGATTCCCGCCCCCCCCCCCAAAGACCACCCCAAAGTACCGTAATGTCCTCTCCCCAGTCTGTTTCAAAACAGAGCCACCTCAAACACCCACCCCTTTTCCAAGGGACGCGGGTGGCGCTGTGGGTTAAACCTCTGAGCCTTGGGCTTGCTAATCAGAAGGTTGGCAGTTCCCACGTTGGGGTGAGCTGCCGTTGTTCGGTCCCTGCTCCTGCCAACCCATCAGTTCGAAAGCACGTCAAAGTGCAAGTAGATAAATAGGTACCGCTCCGGGGGGAAGGTAAACGGCGTTTCCATGCACTGCTCTGGTTTGCCAGAAGCGGCTTAGTCATGCTGGCCACGTGACCTGGAAGCTGTACGCCAGCTCCCTCAACCAGTAAAGCGAGATGAGCCCTGCAACCCCAGAGTCGTCTGCGACTGGACCTAATAGTCAGGGGTCCCTTTACCTTTACCCCTTTTCCAACAAGTTCAGGGTTAATCACACTGTGGAACAAATGAGATGAAAAGGCGCCTCCTTTCATGTATGTTTGTCAGTAAATATAGGTGCAGATAGGAAGTGAGTATGGCCTTACAATCAAAGTCGTCTTCCATTGATGATAACTTGGGTTCCTCCTCCTCCTCCTCCTCCTCCTCCTTCCTTTTAATTTTCCAAAGGGTTATGTAGCTGGTGCCCCCCTGTTAATCTGTTATGTTTTAAATGTAACAACATACAAGTGAGGGGAGGCAATTAAAGCCTGGGGTAATGATCAACTCTGGGAAATGATTGACATGGATTAAAGAGAATTTAAAGAGTAATTGCTTCAAAACCAGCTGCACTGCCCTGAATGTTTAATGCAGGAAGGACCTGGGAATCTGTTTGAATATATAGGCGCACGCACGTGCATGTAAACACACAATCATTTAAATATGGGCACATTTACCTCAGGAAAAATAGTACCTTTCTCTCTCTCTTTTTTTTTTTTTAAAAAATGATATTTATTAAAGGTTTAATGATTACAGAAAAAAGAAGAAAGAAACAATAAAAGTTAAACAGAACAAAACAATACCTTACAATACATCAAAAACAAAAACAAAAACAAAAAACAATACAGCAAAACAACAAAGAAAAAGACAAAAACATTTAAAAACACATCCAATATTTCCGTATCTTTACCTTTCATTTACTTGTTTCTTCGACCTCCTCACACCTCCCTTTTTTGTATTCTAGTTCAATTATCTATTTCAGCAAATCCTTTCCATCTTTCTCAATTTTTATTCTATAATTTATCTTAACACAATCTAACCTTAAATTTTCCACTTTGGCCCATTAACAATATATTTTTGCTTAATTCTTTATCACATTTCTGCTAAAGCCATATAACTTCATTCCGGCATCCTTCTAACATTCATTGAAAAATAGTACCTTTCTCAACCAAGTTATGCTGTTTAGGATCATTTCAGTGTTCTCTCCCCCCCCCCTTTTTTTCTTTTTGCAGTTTTTTTCAAAAAAAAAGCTTGCAGCCAACGTTTCGTTATCTTTCCATTGCTGGTAGCCATTGCAATAAAGAGCGGCATGCAATGTTCCGGCGACAAATCTGCTTCTTGCCGCCTTTAAGGGGTGTGTCGTGTAGACAGAAGAGGGAGAGGCTTCTCAGAAAACCTTCTGGCATTACTAGGCCGAGATTTTGAAAACAAACAAAACACAGACCAGCACAGTGTCCGCAACACGGCACTGAGCGTGCACTGAAGTCCGTTGCTTTCATTGGCTTGTGGTGAATGCATGCCAAAAAGGAAAAGGAAAAAGGAAATAAATCAAAGTTCAGATTTGGGTTAGTTCAGGAGGCTGGCAGAACAGCAGACTTGGCACCTGCCCAGGTCTTCTTCCACCCAGCTGGGTCTCGTTCTTCCTTCATGCTGCGTGACTCTGTCAGGTGTTTAAAAAAGAACTCCATTATTTCCGTTGGTTAGCAGCACCCAGGGTTCGAAATTAGCAGGATGCCAGGCGTGTTTTGCGCCTAAAGATTCTCCATTTGCGAGCACCTCAGAAAGTCTGGGTGCCATTATTTTTTATGCCTGGCTGACATTCAAGGATTACCGAAATGTACGTACTTTGAAGCCTAGAAGTATATGCTAAGGGTAGACAATATGTTCAGGAGTTTCACAATAAAGGATAGAGTGTTTTGAAAACTGTACTACCGATATTTTTATTGTAAACACCAATTTAAACATGTATTAACAATTTCTGCTAAAAATGTGATATTAACAACGTGTCACGTGAATTGCGTATTAGTTCATGCTTATCAAAATAAAAAATAAAAAATGCTGCCAACACACACAACTAGACATTCTCAAAATAAAAAAATTCCTTCCAGTAGCACCTTAAAGACCAACTAAGTTAGTTCTTGGTATGAGCTTTCGTGTGCATGCACACTTCTTCAGATACACTGAAACAGAAGTTGCCAGATCCTTCTATATAGTGAGAAGGTGGGGAGGGGTATTACTCTGAAGGGTGGTGGGAATGGGAGATTGGCAGATAGCTGAGATGAGCCTGTTGACGACTCTTAATGACTGTAATAGGTCTTACAGGAAAAGGCAAGGGGTGAGAAGGTGAGAAATGGCTTAGTCATGTATAATGAGATAAGAATCCAATGTCTCTGTTCAGACCAGGTCTCTCCATGGTTTTAAGTTTGGTAATGAGTTGCAATTCAGCAGTCGTTAAGAGTCGTCAATTTACAGTCGTTAAGAGTCATCAACAGGCTCATCCCAGCTGTCTGCCAATCTCCCATTCCCACCACCCTTCTGAGTAATACCCCTCCCCACCTTCTCACTATATAGAAGGATCTGGCAACTTCTGTTTCAGTGTATCTGAAGAAGTGTGCATGCACACGAAAGCTCATACCAAGAACTAACTTAGTTGGTCTTTAAGGTGCTACTGGAAGGAATTTTTTTATTTTGACTATGGCAGACCAACACGGCTACCTATCTGTAACTAGACATTCTGTTTTGGCGTCCACAACCCAGGTCCCAGAAGCCATTTGGTTCCTAGCTTTTCTATCCCAGGTTCTAACACTGACCCAGGGCTTTTTTCTCTTCAGGGGGAACTCACAGAAACTCATTTCCGACACCTCTCAGGTGGGCACCATTGCCATTTTAAGAGAACGAGGATGGTGTTCATGGTGAGTTCCAGAACCAAGGTACCACTGTAATAGTAATGAAATAGCGTTGCCCTATATATTTTGGATGTTAATTTGTTTAAAAGATTCTTGAAATGTAATAGAATTAATTGGCAAAAAAAAAGAAAGAAAAGAAAAAGACAAGACAAGACAAGACAGAAGGAGACGGGTGATTTGCCAAAAGTCTTGTAGGTGATGATTGCACTCCCCTGGTTATCTCATTATCTGCTGCTACTGTTTTGTGCTTTTACAAACACTCACCCACCCCTTAGTTGGCAAGAAGGAATGCAAGCCAATTCGACCCCCTTCAGAACCCACAAGGAAGATATATATATGTAGCAGTATAATTTAGCTGAGCAACTGTTTAAGATGCTTCCTTTCAGTGATGATAACAGCAGAGGGATTAACTCTTCCTGGTGCTACTAGGAGATTTTTCTCCTGGTTTGGCTTCAGCCTGTCTGTTTTACTATAGACATCTATTTATATAGCGGGCACAGGTGGCAGAGTTGCCCCGCTGTGCAGCGATTCTATTAATACATCTTCCTCTTCCACAGCATGGCATCGCATCCCTGTGATTCCATTCCGTGATCTTAGCTGCCTTTTTGTGTGTGTGTGTGTGAATAACATTTCCTGCTGCGTGTATTTTTTTAAAAAAGAAGAGAAGAACACATTGCTACAACGATTGCTCCAGGAATGCTGGAACAGTCTCTTCTCTCATTCGCAGCATAGTCTTATTCTTGACCTACATGATGGCTGGGCTGGGATAGGATCGCTCTCAAATTCCCCTGGCAGAGTCCGAAGATATGTCAGTGCAAGGAATCTAATACTTATGGCTGCACACACACAATTCAGGACACAAAAGTTGTCAAAAGAAATGGATGTACCGTGCTATATTAGAAGCAAAAAAACTTGTTTTGATTAATTGGAAGAGCCGCAGAAAGATTCCATTGAGCACATGGATTGATAATATGGACAGATTAGCTACATACGAACGAGTTGCATGTCGACACAAATTAAGAATGGATAAATATGAAGAAATCTGGAAGGGATATTTAAGCGATAAGGCGGATAGTGGTGGGAGGTAGGGGGAGGAAAGAGTGGTAGGAAAATATTGTTAAAAAGGTGTAGTCATAGGTATATCAGTGTATTCAAATCTGAATTGTCAAATCGTGTTATTATGGTTTTTGTCGTATGTGTCTTTTGGTTGTTGTTTGTATTGAAAAAATGATTAATTTTTTTAAAAAAAGTTATTGAGCTTTTTTTGGGAAATGAAACTCAAAGTTGGCCAAAATGTATAAATCTAAATCAAATAAGTGCTGTGAATGTAAAGAGAAGGAAGATTCTTTTTATCATATGTTAAAGCTTAGTGGAAAATGATATATAATGAATTGAAAAGGATGTTTAAAATAACATTGGTAAAAAAACAAAACCAAAAGATTTTCTTTTGGGAATTATAGGGACAGGACTACCTAAACTGTATAGAAACTTCTTCTTGTGTGCGACTACAGCGGCACGGATGTTACTCTCTCCAGCCCCCAAATGGAAGGAAGCAAAAGTCCCAGCAAAGGAAGAATGGATACAAAAACTTATGGAATATGTCGAAATGGCGAAACTTACTGGAAGAATAAGAAATCAAGATAACAAACTTTTTATAAAGGAATGGAAATGGTTTATTGAATGTTTACAGATACAGTGGTACCTCAGGTTAAGTACTTAATTTGTTCCAGAGGTCCATTCTTAACCTGAAACTGTTCTTAACCTGAAGCACCACTTTAGCTAATGGGGCCTCCTGCTGCTGCTGTGCCACCGGAGCACGATTTCTGTTCTCATCCTGAAGCAAAGTTTTTAACCCAAGGCACTATTTCTGGATTAGTAGAGTCTGTAACCTGAAGCGTATGCAAACCGAGGTACCACTGTAAATTGTAAACAGATAAAAACATTGGCAGGATTCCTGTAATAATCCTGCAGTTTTATAAGAGTATATATTCAAAGTAGATGAATAAATGAGCAAATTAAGTCAATTTGGATATGCTGAAGATATTAGAAATAAATTTAAGGAACCACAGAAAGAGGGGGAAGGAAGTCAGGGTTTGAAATGTTAAAATGATTGTAAAATTAGTGAAATGTATAAACCTGAAAAACATTTATTTTTACACACACACACACACACACACACACACAGAGCAAAGTAGCTGTGCTTTTTAAAGGAGCTTTTTAAGGCAATCAGCCTTGCCTTAAAATCCTGGACATTTTGCTTGTCCCGCCACCCCTTCTACAGGGAGAGTGTCGTGTGTTGAGTACTCATTGCTAGAGAGCACCTCTCAATTCTCTCCTGTAAATAGGCGAAACTGGCTGAGCAACTGTCCTTTATTTGATGCTCAGCTGTGTCTCTCCAGAGGCTATTGGACTCCAACTCCCATCAGCCCCAGCCAGCATGAAGAATGGTCGGGGAGAGGGATGGGAGCGGTTGTCCAACAACACTTGCATGGCCACAGGTTCCCCACTGGTGACTTGACAGCTTGTAGCAGCGTCTCCCTAGGCCCATACTCCAGATGGGGCAACTGAGCATGAAAGACGATGGCTTGTCCACAGCCGCTTAACTAGAGATTTGCACCGGGGACTTTCTGGCACATAGCTTGCTCTCTTAGCCACTGCCCTGCCCCACTTCAAGGGCCTTAGAATTAAATGTGCAGAGATAGGGCTGATTGACTCTCTGTTTTTATTGTGGTTTCCCTCCCCCATAACTTCTTCCCCCAGCCACGAAATATTTCGTGTGTGTGTGTGTGTGTGTGTGTTTCTCTATAGGCACACTCCACTCCTGCCATGCTCTGCTTTCAGAGACCCAGATAGTAATTGGTTATTGATGGCCTATTTGTATGCTAATGTTGCTCAATAAAACAGCAAAAGTGTAATTAACACTCTTGCTACACCTAAATATAAGTAAAGCACCGAAAGGTCAGTGGTTTTCATACCATAAATTATTAAATAATGGGGGGAAACACAGGCGCAGCCTTCCAGAGAACATTTCTCTCTCTTATTTCCCCATTGCTTTGCTGTACATTTCGGTCTCTATATTTGGCCTTGACATTTCTGCATCCTCTGATTGCAGGTGCCCATTACCTGGAGGTTTCAGTGATGCCATTTCCCCCTTGCCATAATGTAGTGTAACTTATAGAATTTCAGCTGTGGTTGGCTTAAAGGATTAGCATCGCTAGGCAGCAGCCGTTCGGAGTTTGGGCTGCTTAAAAATAGTGTCCTACTTTGTAGAGCGCAGTCCTCTGCTTAAAGGTACAATCTTTTGAAAGGCTACCTAGTCCAGTTTAAAAGTAAAGAACCCTAACAAGGGAGAACAACAGGGGCTCGGAAGCTGCCTATCAAGGGTTAACACCAGGACCACAGACCATAGCTGTCAACTTACAGATTTGAAAATAAGGGACCAGCAGCTTCGAAAATAAGGGATCAGCAGCCAAAATAAGGGATTTCCTTTCCCCCCAACATGTGTCCCCGCTCCAGACAGACCTTTTCCCCAGCAAGGGTGAGTGGGCCGTTGATGACATATCCACCTGATTCCGAGCACAGGTATGTTCAACTTCTGAGCTCCTCCGAGCCAAAGGCAGAAAGCCCAGCCAGCAGCCAAACAAAGCCTCAAGTGGTGGTTCCCACAGCGCAGCAACCCGGCAAAGGGGATGCAGCAAGGAAAACCACTGTCACCTCTCCGCTGGGAAGCGCTGAGCAAAGGTGAGTCCCCAGGCAACGCGGCCGATTTGATTGGCACAAGGCATGCAAGCTCCACCCCCCAGTCGTTCTTAGACTCCTTATTGGGTGAGCAACGCAGCCAAGCAAGACAGTTGGAGCCTCCCTCCACCCTGGCCGGCAGGGAGGAAGGGAGGGAGAGGAGCTGCTTCCTTTGAAACCTGCGAAATTTATGGGATATCATCAGTCCGGGACAGCAGCGGGACACGGCGCTGGGATAAGGGAGTTTCCCGCCAAATAAGGGACGGTTGACAGCTATGCCACAGACTGAGACTCACCCCACTACGGTAAGATGTACTGCTGTCGCTGTCATCTGTCTCCCTTGAAAGGCAATGGAGTGTGCTCCCTTCCCCCAGAACCAGACGAGGCATGAAAAGGGCAGAGAGAGAGAGTTGGTTTCATGAAGGCAGTGTCTCAACTTGCTCGGAAAAACTTTGGGGAGGAAGCAACTTAGGGAGCTGTGAGCAGGGGCGGAGGAAGAGGGGGCGGTGGGGGCGGCCCACCCTGGTTGTCATCCCTGAAGGCGGCTGACATTCGGCATGCTGCCCGCCTGCAACTCCCAAGCCTATCCCAAGCCATTCAGGGAAGCTTTTAATCTGTGATATTTTACTGTATTTTTTGTTTCTATGGAAGCCGCCCAGAGTGGCTGGGGAAACCCAGCCAGATGGGCGGGGTACAAATAATAAATTATTATTATCATATTATTATTATTGGGGGAAGGGGGGAGCTGTGCTGCTTTGCCAGTGGCACTCCCCCTTTCCACCTTCATTTTAACAGCTGGGGGAGGCTTGGGATTCGGAGGTGCGTGGTGTGCCAAATGTCCGCCACCGGTGGCTCGCTCTGCCCCCGGCTGCAGGGCACACGCGCCACTCCATGCACCCGAGCTGCTATCCTGCCACTGCTTCCTGGGGTGTATGGGAAATGCATCCGGAAGACAAAAATGTATCGAGGAGTTAATGATCTGACACAGCTACCCTTCCTGTCTCTGTTCCTTCCCCCTCACTCACTCTTGTTAAATTTTTGGATGGTGCGAGAACGGCCTTTAATGTCCTGAGAACGTTGGGAGTAGGTGAAGACCCCACACAGCTGCCTTAATCAGGTGCAGAGGATAATGCTGACTTCTTTGATGTTGGACATTGTTTTGGGAAAGTGAGGCATTGGGAGGGGGTGGCTATTGGAGGATCTGCACGTAGCCAGTCTTGGAAGCCACGCAGGCTATCTGTAAAATCGGACGGTTTGGGCAGAGTTTCTTTGAAGCTCGTGCATGGACTGATTGGCTGCAGGGCTGTGCAAACTGAGGCTACTGGGGGAGTCGCTTCGCTGCTTCTTGAGGACTTCCAAGTGGCAGACTGAAATGCTTGCTTGGTATGGATGCATTGCTTGCTTATTTTAGAACAGAATATTTATTCTTCTCACTCACTTGTTATGTACTGAGTTGAATAGGATCCAAAATGCAGCAGTCTGATTGGTCCTAGAACAGTAGGATTCAGAGTGCAGCAGTCTGATTGGTCCTAGAGCAATAGAATCCAGAATGCAGCAGTCTGATTATCAGTGTTTTTCATTCTGTAAAGCACTGAGCCAGTCTTTGCCAGCCTGGTGACCTCTGGATTTTTTTGGACTACAACTCCCATCATCCCCATCCAACATGTTGTATAGAGCAGTGTTTCCCAACCGGTGTTCCGCGGCACACTGGTGTGCCGCGAGACATTGCCTGGTGTGCCGTGGGAGGGAGGTGGGCGAGTCGGGCGGCGAGAGGCGGGGCGGCGGTGGCGAGGAGAGGCCGCCCAGCGTGGGGCTCTCGCCGTCTGCCTGCCTGGCTGCCTGCGTGGCGCTGACGTCACGGGGCTGTAACGTGCCCCACATAGGCACACGCGGGGCGGCGAGCAAGCTCCCTCCCACATCCCATCGCCGCTCGCTTCGGCCGGCCTACTGGGCTGTCGCAGGCGGAAGGCCTGCCCATGCGCGAGGTTTTCGCGCCTTCGGGATTCCCTTCATGCCTTCCTCCTCCCGGGTCCTTGAGAGCGCGGGAAGCGGCAGCGCGAGACCGGCGTTGAGCCTGGTAGGTATTGCGCTTGCCAAGGCAGTCATTTGGGAAATGAAAACTTGCAAAGCAAGCAACCAGTTCAATCTGAAGTACATGTATGCTTAATATCCTGTATCTGAAACCTGTTCTGCCCCCTCTCCCACACTTGGTGCCATTTTCATCTACACATGCAGCAGAGTAAGTTGACCCAGAATAGTACCAATTCAGATGGCAGATGGGAGAATGACAGTGCTGACTGCTTTCCCATGTAGAACAGTCCCTGCAAATAAAAACCTAGCATATTTGGAAGAGGGATGCTAGCCTAACCATTACCTTCTATGCTGTTGCTATTTTTTTATTTTATTTTTACATAAGTAAAAAGTGACCTTTCCCCATCTGGCATGGTGGTGTGCCTCGAGATTTTTTTCATGAAACAAGTGTGCCTTTGCCCAAAAAAGGTTGGGAAACACTGGTATAGAGGACGACTTAGACTGCAACTCCAAATGTGCTTACTAGGGAGTCAAAGAGACCTTCTCACTGGAGTCAATGAGACCTTCTTCTGCACAAAGATACTTGGGATCACTCTGATCAGCAAGTATCTGGGAGGTAAAACCCAGGAGTTGGGCAAGCAATGTACCCATTTTACACACAGGAATACTGAGGCAGGTCATAACTGTTGCATCGAAAGCTCATGCAACATGCCCGGGTTGTGCCTTTTGGGGGAACGGCTGTTAAATTTGTCCAAGTCCAAGTTTTTTTGTTTTAAATTCCCAGAATGCATGTGGTAGTGTACAAATATAATACATTCCTGGGCAAGTTGAAAACAAGCGAGGTCCTTGCAGATGTAAATTCATCATGTGATCCACAGAATCACATTGGCGCTCACCTTGAGTTTAGCTGCGATGAGCAACACCATGGGCAAACAGGAGGCAGGCTTGCATGAAAGAACGGGCTTTTCTCCAGTTTTATCTGTGCAGCCAAATACTGAAAAGGTGTCATTTATCTTGCTAAGCTGCTTGTTCATTTCTAGATTCTGCATGCTCATCAGCCATGCAGCCCATGTGCACGGTACATGTTGATGAATATTTATTATACATGATGTCCTTTCGACAGTGTAATATACTCCACAATTATTTTTAATTCAAGATTCCATAGTGGGATGCCTGTTGCTTTGAGTGTTGGCTTCGGCAACCCCCAATTTTATAATTGCCATGTTCTCTTGGGTCAATTAGCATTACAGATATGGATCTGCTTTACACATCAAGCCATTAGTCCAAGTAACCCCGATGTCGCCCTTGTCTTACTGGTTGTAGATCTCCAAGCTTTATTCACTGTGGAGACGCAACGGGGCATTTTCTGCATACAAAGAATGTAGTTTCTCATTCAGCCACGACCCTAGGAAAGAGATTATTGTCCAGCCCATTTGACAGGCAAATACTGGACTCCTAAGGGAGCACCATGGTGTATTACCATTTGGTCCATGGTTGACTTTGTTCAACCATTGGCTTCTTGACCAAGGTCTCCTCCAGACTTTTGCTTGTCCCATTGCTAGAAAGCATGGGTCCAAGCAGATTCCCAATCATCACACAATTTCTAGGCATGGTCCAAGCGATTTTCTGCTTATCCCACAACTTTCCCCTAGGAAACCCACTCCGTAGCAATAAATCAGAGCAAATGTCAATCTGAAAGAACCCAATGAGCATTTGTTCCCGTTTAGCGGTGAATATCAGATCCTGAAGCTGAGGCTCCAATACTTTGGCCACCTCATGAGAACAGAAGATTCCTTGGAAAAGACCCTGATGTTGGGAAAGATGAAGGGCACAAGGAAAAGGGGACAACAGAGGACAAGATGGTTGGACAGTGTTCTCGAAGCTACCAGCATGAGTTTGACCAAACTGTGGGAGGCAGTGGAAGACAGGAGTGCCTGGCGTGCTCTAGTTGATGAGGTCACAAAGAGTTGGACACGACTAAATAACTAAACAACAACAGGGAATATTGGGTTTCCCTGGGGAAAAGCAAGGGAAAGTGTTGATGAGCTTTTGTTGGGAAGACAGGTGAACTAATACCAGTGTACTGGAAGAAGCAAAGATCACAACTGTCGAAGCAATGGTTCTTCAACTTCGACTTTGTTGGGCTGGTCATCCTTGACCATTTGGACTGACTGATCATATAGAAGGCTGATTGCCAAAGAATGGATGCTTTTGAATTATGGTGCTGGAGGAGGCTCTTGAGAGTCCCATGGACTGCAAGAAGATCAGACCTATCCATTCTGAAGGAAATCAGCCCTGAGTGCTCACTGGAAGGACAGATCCTGAAGCTGAGGCTCCAATACTTTGGCCACCTCATGAGAAGAGAAGACTCCCTGGAAAAGACCCTGATGTTGGGAAAGATGGCGGGCACAAGGAGAAGGGGACGACAGAGGACGAGATGGTTGGACAGTGTACTCGGAGCTACCAACATGAGTTTGACCAAGCTTGACCATTTGGCCTGACTGATGGTACTTGAAGGTCAGTGACGCTTGGAGGGCAACACATTGGCTGCCTCAGGCCTACCCTCTTTGTATGGTGTCGGAACAGCCATAATTTAGCAGCAAATTAACCAAAGAAGACCTCTACCCCAACTTCACGTATAACTGAAAAGATGAACTAGCAAATGGAAATTGATTCATAGGTATAATCCATAGCTTGTAAGAGAAGAGGGAAGACGCTCCTGGCTTTTTGGCTTTTTCCTCCCCAAGATAATAAATTTAGCTGGAAGCTAATGAGGTTTATGTAGCTAATCAGTCAATCTCGTAAGGAATATTGCTGACCATTGTCTGTGTTAAGGCAATCTTCACTTGCTTCAGCTCCTGCCCTCTTCCTATTAGGCTGTCTCTAATTCGATAGCCAGAGGAGAGTGAACGGGTATACTAGACTTTCAAAGTCTTTCCATCCCAATTGCACTGGCACGGTCAATGTTAAACCTATTATTGCTATCATAATCATCATTATTACCACTAATATACTTATATCCCAACTTTCCTCCATATACAGTGCAGAGTGCTGAACATGGTTCTCCTCCTCTGCCCAATTTCCCCTCACAACAACTTTGCAGAGTAGGCAGTGACTGGCTCAAGGTCACCTAGTGAGCTTCACGGCAGAGGAGGGATTTGAACCCAGCTCCTAGCCGGACACTCTAACCACTGGCTGCAAAACTACGGGTATTCCACAGTGTAAAGGAGGTGTGTATGATTTGCCAAATACAGTGGTGCCCCGCAAGACGAATGCCTCGCAAGACGGAAAACTCGCTAGAGGAAAGAGTTTTCCGTTTTGGAGGTGCTTCGCAAAACGAATCTCCTATGGGCTTGCTTTGCAAGACGAAAATGTCTTGCGAGTTCCTGCGGGTTTTTTTTCCTTCCCCCCCCTTTTTCTAAGCCGCTAAGCCACTTATCAGCTGATCCGATCAGCAGATAAGCTGCTAAAAGCTGCTAATAGCGCTATTAGCGCTAATAGCGCTAATCCGTCAATGGGCTTGCTTCGCAAGACGAAAAAACCGCTAGACGAAGAGAATCACAGAACGGATTCTTTTCGTCTTGCGAGGCACCACTGTACCATATAGTTGATGTCCATCCATTGCAGGAGGTTAGGATAATAGAATAATAGAATCCCAGAGTTGGAAGGATCATTTAGTCCATTTCCCTGCAATGCAGGAATATGTAGCTGTGCCATATGGGGATCGATCCTGCAACCTTGGCGCTATCAGCACCACACTCCAACCAACTGAACTATATTAGTGATGGAACTGTGCAGATCTGATCAGATTCTTTATATATATATATATATATAAATTTTTATTACTTTTCAACATATCATTTTCAACAATAATTAAACACATTTTAACATCTTATACAATTTTTTTGACTTCCATCAATCTCATCTGAAAATTTTCCAATTTAATCACTGAATATACATTTCCCACTTCCTCAAGAGCCAGCGTGGTGTAGTGGTTAAGTGCGGTAGACTTGTAATCTGGGGAACTGGGTTCGCTTCCCCGCTCCTCCACATGCAGCTGCTGGGTGACCTTGGGCCAGTCACACTTCTCTGAAGTCTCTCAGCCCCACTCACCTCACAGAGTGTTTGTTGTGGGGGAGGAAGGGAAAGGAGATTGTTAGCCACTTTGAGACTCCTTAGGGTAATGATAAAGCGGGATATCAAATCCAAACTCTTCTTCTTCTTCTCCTCAATTACATTTAACTCATATCTAATATCACAATTCTTTCTCTAATTTGCAATGCTTCATACATTTCTCCTCACAAAGCTTCTTGTAGTCCTACTAGCGTAATTTGTTGATTACAGTTGCTCTTCAAATAATTTGTATATTTCTTCCAATCTTCTGTAAATCTCTGGTCCCGCAGGTTTCAAATCCTTCCTGTCATTTTATTTAATTCTGCACAGTCCATTAATTTTGTTTGCCATTCTTCTTTCATCAGATCTGATCAGATTCTAGTGTCCGGGTGAACATTTCCCTCCTAAAATATTGCCCTGTGCTCTCAAAATGCTTTTGAGAGGCGAGGGCAAAGTGGTTCTCCAATTGTTGTGGGACACCAGCTCCAGCTAGCAAGCCCAATCATCAGGGGCAATGCTAGCTGGATTCCAGCAACCCACCTCCTTGCGTCCAGCCTGCACACTTAAAGGATTTTCTGCTCGCAGAATTGACTCTTAATTTCCGACCATGAATACGACGGATATTCAAAGGGATACAAGTTATTTCCCTTTCTGTCTATCCTGAGATCCAGTTGCATTGATCTCATTCCCTGCAAGGGAAGGAAATCTTGCTTTCGCAACAGGGCCATTGCTCATATGGCTGGAAGTTCTGTTGCTCCATTGGTCCCAGGGGATTGTGGTCTCTGAGCACATTGCTGTTATCCATGAGATTGAGACAGCAGATTTGCCTGATGTGTTGGGGGGCTGCTTTCTGCTGCCAGCCTTGAAAGTTTCACAAACTTCTACATGCAGAGCTGGAGAATGAGGATATGTTTGAAATTGGCAGCACAGCCTGTATATAGCCAGCTCCGGAGCAAGTGACTTGATGTAAGGATGCTAAAAGAACCTTCATAGGATGACAGATGTGCTTACCCTAGTATACAGGGATGCGGGTGGCGCTGTGGTCTAAACCACTATTACTATCTACTGTATCTACTGTATTTATTTTGCCATTGCTGATTATCGAAGCCTAAAGAACTGCTCTGCGTGAGCCAAAACCTTGCTACAAATATTTTGAAGTCTGCTCTCCTCTTGTGTGTCCTTTCGGGGGGGGGATGACAACAACCCCAACCTAGTTGGAGAGCATCTCTTGCCTACACAATAAGTGACCCAAATGAAAAGAAACGAAAGGGAAATTATGTTTACACCTGCTGCCTCAAACGGTAATAGCAGTTATGCAATCCTGCCAAGAACATTTGAAAGAGGAGGGGAGTCAGCGGTAGTCTTTGTTTGCTTGGGGGGGGCAGTTGGAATTTGCGGTGTATCTCAGGGAGATAAGGCCTTGGAAGGTGCAGCGAAGATAAAAGTCTCTCTTCCTTTCCCCTGCTCTCCTGCTTCCTCCATCACCAACCATTCAGAGTTACAATCTGCGGCTCTTATCTCTTTAACACAAGCATGGGGGAACCATTTAATGGGTTTATGGCTTTCTGCAGCCTTCATGCCATCTTGGGCTGTGTCTCCACTTTTCCTTCCTCATTAGTTTAGCCCAAAGGGTGCCGAAACCTGGACTTGATTGAGAGATCTGGGAGGAAGTGGGGCAGCTGGGCTGTTTTAGCTGCTGCACTGAACAGCAACTTAGGAGGGGAGGTGTCAATGGCCGGCCCAACCACTAGCAGAGTGAGGCAACTGCCTCAGGGGGTAGATGCTGGACGGAGAGGCATGGCAGCAACAGCCATAATAATAATAATAATAATAATAATAATAATAATAATACCTCGAGTTAAGAACTTAATTCGTTCTGGAGGTCCGTTCTTAACCTGAAACTGTTCTTAACCTGAGGTACCACTTTAGCTAATAGGGCCTCCCACTGCCACTGCACCGCCGGAGCACGATTTCTGCTCTCATCCTGAAGCAAAGTTCTTAACCCAAGTTACTATTTCTGGGTTAGCGGAGTCTGTAACCTGAAGCATCTGTAACCTGAAGCTTATGTAACCTGAGGTACCACTGTATACACGAGTAGCAAACTCACGCTCTGTCTGCCAATCCTCATCAGCCAAAATGTTTTTATCCAGACCTTAAAGGGAGGTAAGGAACTGCACATTTTTTTCAGAAATAGTTGCGAGGGGAAAAAAAAGGTAATTAGGGGGAATAAACACGGGGTGGAACATCCTCCCCCATAAACAAAATAGTCCAATGAGGACCAAGCACTTTTCTTGGTCATGACTGGGGGAGGGGGAATAGAAAACCTGGGGTAGGAAATAGAATGGAGTGTGCTGGGAATGGGTCTAGCTGGCTGGCTGGCACCCAAATCAGGATTGATTTGCACTGCTACATTATGTTGCAAGTCTAATTTATCATACAAAGCACCCATCCCCTTGAAAAAAGACTCATGGTGAAATATACTCAGAGTCGCAAAGTGATTTCATGCTCTTTATTCAGCTCATAGTGGTAAGGAGGAATGAATGAAAGTCCCCTCACAGTATCTGCTTTATATACATTATTTACACAATGGGCTGCACATGATTGGCTAATTCCGGAATTCTACTGTAAGCCAATCAGGTTGTGGATTCACTTCTATCTGGAGCAGGATTGGGTGGTTCCTGCCAACCAATCATACTGCTGCATTGTTCTAGGACCAATCAGGCTGCTGCATTCTGAATCCTATTGTTCTAGGACCAATCAGACTGCTGCATTTTGGATCCTATTGTTCTAGGACCAATCAGACTGCTGCAGATTGGATCCTATTCAACTCAGTACATAACACATGGGAACTGTAGTTTGTTAAGGGTGCTGGGAATCTTTGCATTGTGAGAGGTAAACAGTTCCAGATTGTTTTTTTGGTGGTGGATGATGTGCTTCAAATGTGCTCCAAATTGCAGGCAGACTTCTCCTCCTTAATGCACTTGGATCTTGCAGAGGTCAGCCTCCGTGCATTCCTCATGCCTGGTAAGAAATACAGCAGAAGATCTTCAAGGCAGTTTTTAGGAAGCTGCCTTGACCCAAATCCCCTTTTGTTTTCTTTTGCAGACCTTCTGGCATGCACTCCAGACCTTTATGTTCTAGGAACCACACAGGCAGCTGCTCTCTTATCAAGAACAGCTATTGATCCTGTTTGCATTTTTAGTCCCTTTACGTTTTTACTGTAAAGGGGATTAGAGCAAATGGCTTTGTCACAGCTCTTGCTTCAAGAGCTTTGCCAAAGTGAAGCGGAGATAAAACCTGAGAGCCAAACTGGCCAGCCGAAAGGGTAGTTTTGTTTAACTTCCATCTTTTTCATTAGTTGCCCCCCCCCCCCTGCTTTTCATAGGCTTGGATCCTGAATTCCCATTCTGGTGTTCCACAGAGGGACTGTCCACACTTTTGCTTGTCCCATGGCTAAAAAGCATGGGCCCAAGTTTGGTTTCCCCTTATCTTGCTCCTTGCCCAGGGAAAACTTCCTTTTTAGTCCTAAACCAGGACGAAAAGCAAATCTGTAGTAAACCCAATTTCTGTTTGCTCCGATTGAGTGGTTTTCCCTTGGGGTGACAGGAAAGGTGGAGAAGCCCTCAGAGGACATTCCCACCAGCAGAAAGCCGTGAGGTGACTCTTGCTGGTTTCCCCTTCGACCTTGCAATCTCTGCTCTGATGGCTTAAACGCCTCCTGCTCGGGATGGGGAATGGGCTCAGAGCAGAGCCATTGAAATTAATGGACATGACAAGCATCAAGGACCACCTCTCTTCCTATGAACTCCCCCTGGACCCTGCAATCATCATCTGAGTCCCTTATTTGTGTGCTTCCCCCATGAGAGGTCCAGAGGGTGGCAACACGAGAACCGGCCTTTTCTGTGGTGGTGGCTCCCTGTTTGTGTAATGCTCTCCCTAGAGAGGCTTGCCTGGTGCCTTCCTTGTACACCTTTAGGAGCAAGTTGAAAGTATTCTTCTTCGACCAGGCTTTGGCATTCCTATACCAAATCGTGCGGTGGCAACGGGAGGCCCAATTAGCTAAAGTGGTACCTCAGGTTAAGAACAGTTTCCAGATTGAGAACGGACCTCCAGAACTAATTAAGTTCTTAACCTGAGGTACCACTGTATCCTTTTAAATGTGGCTGTGGGTTGTGAGGTTATTGGTTTGTGAGGTTATTGGTTTGGTTTGTTCTTGTTTCTATTATGAATTTTGTGTTTCCATTTTGTATTTTTATGATGTGAATCGCCCTGAGATCTATGGGTGAAGGGTGATAGACAAACTTAATTAATAATAAGACAGTGGTACCTTGGGTTACAGATGCTTCAGGTTACAGACTCCTCTAACCCAGAAATAGTACCTTGGGTTAAGAACTTTGCACGCCGCTTTGTGTGGCGACTGTAGGAGGCCCCATTAGCTAACGTGGTACCTCAGGTTAAGAACAGTTTCAGGTTAAGAACGGACCTCCAGAACAAATTAAGTTCTTAACCCGAGGTACCACTGTACAGCAGAACCTCAGTTTTTGAATGTAATCCATTCCGGAAGACTGTTCGACTTCTAAAACGTTCAAAAACCGAAAGCGGAAGCCTCAATACAATAGGGAAACTCAAAATGGAAGCGGCGTTTCCTGTTCGACTTCTGAAAACCGTTTGAAAACCGAAGCAGTTTCTTTCGGGTTTTCAGCGTCCGAAAGCCGAAACGTTCGTCAAGGGAGACGTTTGACAACTGAGGTTCCACTGTAATAGGTTCATTAATTTCAATGGGAGGTATTCAATGTTAGCGCTATGACAGTCACCCAAACAGTGCAAACATTTTGGCTCGCTACACAGAACATTCCCCCCTCCTCCCCCTGTTCTCTTGACCCCCTCGGAGCTAATTTGGGTGACACAGGGAGCAAGGGGACAAGAGGGAAAACTCCACTGTACGGGATAACACTAGTGGGACTCATTATCTTAATCTAGCCCAATGGGGCTACCCTATACAAAACTTAGTTGGCTATCAACCCTCAGGATCTACACCAGAATATTTATAGTTGCCTGTACTTCCTCAGCATTGCGAAGGATAATGATTTCATTTAATTATTTATTCATTTATTTGTATTTTTATCCCGTCATTTGTATATTTGGTCATCGGTTTTTGCAAAAATCTCAAAATGGCTTTCTTCCTCCATGGAAGCCGAGGTGCCTCTATGGAGGAACCCCAAATTCTCCATTTTTTTGTGATGCACTTCCACAGCAACAAAAATATGTGTGCAAAAAGAATATACACCAGGGGAAAATGTTCACAAAAAGGTGTAAATGAGTGAAAATGGCACACGCAAATGCATTGTTTTAGTGTAAACCGCTTGCAAAAAAATAGTCATATTAGGAGAAATGTGCATCGATTTCCACACAAGGGGATCAGAAATGGAGAGAAACTTAAATGGATGGATGGATGCCTCCATCCTCAGGCCAATTCTCCAAATTCATAATGTTCTGGTTGAAAGTTGACTCTCAAAATTTGACCGTCAGATTTTCAAATGAAGTTTGACCTCAACCTTGAAAGGTCGCTTGTTTTGATTGGCTGAATGAGTCAAGTTAATAGCACATTCACTCGGACCGGTTGTACATTGGCTGTCAGATATAGTCAACTGCTGACTGCTTCATGTCGAACATTGTCAGATGTTGACGTCTATTGCATTTCTGCTGTCAGACACTGACAAATATTGATTGCAGACAGATGACATGCTTTCAGATGTTTGCGAGATATTTGCATGACTGTGTGGAATATTCAGAGGATATTTGCCATCAGATCCTGGAAAGGAGAAGTTTCAAGATGATGGCAGGGACCAATTTGCTGCAGCTCTTTTTAAATATCTATCTAATATCCCTGCACATAGAAAACAGGTATGCCAAAGAGAAGGACTCTAGTCTGGCCTTCTCCCTGACATGATAGCTTTCTATGAGCAATAGCTAGCTAATGTGTCCTATTGATGCAAGAATCTATACTTGTGCAAGAAGACTGATTGCTGAAGAATTGATGCTTTTGAATTATGGTGCTGGAGGAGACACTTGAGAGTCCCACGGACTGCAAGAAGATCAAACCTATCCATTCTTAAGGAAATTAGCCCTGAGTGCTCACTGGAAGGACAGATCCTGAAGCTGAGGCTCCAATACTTTGGCCACCTCATGAGAAGAGAAGACTCCTTGGAAAAGACCCTGATGTTGGGAAAGATTGAGGGCACAAGGAGAAGGGGACGACAGAGGATGAGATGGTTGGACAGTGTTCTCGAAGCTACCAGCATGAGTTTGACCAAAGTGCGGGAGGCAGTGGAAGACAGGAATGCCTGGAGTGCTCTGGTCCATGGGCTCACGAAGAGTCGGACACAACTAAACGACTAAACAACAACAACAAATGCAACTTTCCCTGTTCTCCTCTTTCTGTGTGCTCTGTGCCTCCCCCAAATTTGCTCTGGAGAGTTGGGGGGAAACCCAGAACACAACAGCATAGCGTGGTTTGCCAGTGCCCAGGGCAAAGCAAATTTCATTGACACCACCTACTGAACTACCCAGTGATCTACCTGAGTGCCAGCAGTGGTGCCCTGTGGGTGTCGACCATGGCAGAGAGTGGAATGGGAGACTGCAGTGGGTATCTTTCTAAACTTTGTGCAGAGGGTGCTTTCAACAGGCTGCAGTGAGCTTAGCTTTGTTTGGGATTGCAGCCATCATCTGGCAATGATCTTAGCAGCAATTCTCATTGTCAAGCTGCAATGAAATTCCACACCATCACTTTCTGTGTTCTGTTGCTCCCTAGCTCTGATGGATGGTTTCCCCCCTCCCTTGGCGATTTGAGCCCAGACAGATTTCCTAATATGGCTCTGAAGCCCCCTCTCCATTGACACACATTTTTTGCTTCCCTTTTCACTGGAAAAGCTGATCTCTCTTAGAGCAAACCCATAAAGGCAATGTCTGGCTGAGATCTGCAAACAACGCCAGGCAAGAGGAAGAAAACCAGCCCTCTGGCTGTCCAGGGATTAAGATGAAAAACACACACACACACACACACACACACACACACACACACACACACACCACCTCATTTTGAGATATGTGCAAGAAAAGGACATTCTTCATCATGTCGTAATTCTCAATAGCCCAATGGATATTAGTTAATAAGGGCAAATAGGGCTCTGTCCTACTAACTTTAGCTTTGCTTCTGGGGAGGTTAGGCGACATTGCAGATGTTTCCCGTTCATTTCCCGATTTTTCGGGGAAGCAGGTTTCTTGTACAAGACCGTAATGGTGCAACTCATATTTTATTGAATCCCATTTGAAAATATTGACTGTCTAGAAGCATCATAAGACAGTCTGGGAAGCTGAGATTAGGAACTGGGAGTATGTGTTCAGGCAGAAGGTTGAAAATGACTATGGAACAACTGTGGCTACTCTGTGCCTCCCCCCCCCCCCCGATGTTGCAGGCCAGAAGAAGAAGAGTTTGGATTTGATATCCCGCTTTATCACTACCCGAAGGAGTCTCAAAGCGGCTAACAATCTCCTTTCCCTTCCTCCCCCACAACAAACACTCTGTAAGGTGAGTGGGGCTGAGAGACTTCAGAGAAGTGTGACTAGCCCAAGGTCACCCAGCAGCTGCATGTGGAGGAGCGGGGAAGTGAACCCAGTTCACCAGATTACGAATCTACCGCTCTTAACCACTACACCACACTGACTCTCTTTCCCCCCTAAAAAACATGTTTATGGGTAATCTCATTTTCCTACTCATATTGAAATAATGCCCCTCAATGAGACCAAACTTAGATTCACAAAATGTTTAGGAGTATGCGTACCTCTGCCTCCCCCCAGAAAAAAGCACTGCCTGAAACTATTATCATTTCTCATAATTGACCATGCCTGCTTGAACTGATGGGAGGTTTAGTCCCTATTTTCCAGAGACAGCCCCAGATTTACAGAAGTCGTCCCTGTTTTTGATTTGATCCCAGAATGAGTCCAGTTTTCTTAGGAAGTCCCTCTTTTCATTGGAGAAATGTCGGAGGGTATGGAGTTATGTGACCCCCCCCCCCGAACCAAGGAGATACGCAACTATACAACTTTTACAAGACATCTGAAGGCAGCCTTGTATATATAAGGAAGTTTTTTAAAAAAATGTTTAATGTTTTATTGTGTTTTTAAAGATGTTGGAAGTGTGAATAGGACACGCCTATTTTTATCAGAGAAATGTTGGAGGGTATGGAGGTGGAGTCCTAAAATTTTTAGAAGGACACAGGTTCCTTACCACTGCAGTGGATGCTCGGGTTGCGACCATGATTCATGCGGGATGCACATTCGCAACCCACAGTATTCACAACCCACAGCGGCTTGTCTGTGTACATGCAGGTTGTGATTCAGCGCTTCTGTGCATGTGCAAAGCGCGATTTAGTGCTTCTGTGCATGTGTGACCACTGAAACCCGGAAGTAACCTGTTCCGGTACTTCTGGGTTTCGTCAATCCATAACCCGAAAAAACGCAACCTGAAGCGTCTGTAACCTGAGGTATGACTGTACTTGTTTCTTTCCTTCTCCATTCCCCTCCCCTCCCTGCTTCAGCAAATTCACTCGCTCTCCAGCTCTTGCAACCTGTGTCACTTTGCAAATGCAGCCCTGCAGTGGGTTATTAACTCCCAAGCCTCAAGAGACCCCTGCCGAACAGGGGAGTGGATGTGTTAATTAATCAGCCGAAATATGCATGCTTCCCTCTGATTCCAGATTGCATGGAGTGACATGAATGTTGATTTCGTTTAATCCCCCAAGGAGATGAGCCCGAGGTCTGCAGGCGTGTGAGAGTGTTGCAAGGCAGCTTAAGAGCTTCCAGTCGGAGGGCAATGGAACTCAAACACTTAAGCTGCTATTAGATGCTTTGCAGAAAGATTGAGAAATCACAACCACTACTGAACGGTGTATATTTACTGCCAAAAAACATGAACAACAGATCACAAGAGTGAATAACTTGGCTGGATATTCCTTTTGCTTGGGACCTTTAGACAAACAGTAAAATCAATCATGGAACAGAGGAAACTGCCCAGATTTTTGTTTTATTTTAGAAAAACATGTTTATGAGTTTTCTGCTTATTTATCAAAAAAATTATAAATGGATTCTGGGTTCTGGCAGGGTCTCACAGGGCTCTTGTGAGATCTCATCGGAACCTTCTCATTTTTCCATTGGTGGCAGCAGCTGGAGGTACCTCTTAGATTCCACCACCTTAGGTGGCTGCCTCAGTCTGCCTCATGGATGGGCTGGCCTTGTTGGCTGCCGCTGGAGTGAGGGTGTTCATTGCACGAGTCATTGCTGTGCAGAACTTAAATGAACTCCGCACGCACCATCAAAGTCCAGCAATGTTGTTGGTACCATACCAAAAGTAGAAGAATGTCAGATGAAGATGTTGGACTTTTTGGAGCTAGCTGACCTGACTGAAAGAATCCGCGATCAGAAAGAAGAGGAGTATCAAGAAGACTGGAAGAAATTTAAAGACTATTTAGCCAAATGTTGTAATATAAGATAATTTGAAGTCACTTGAAAATACTGTATCAAATAGGCTTAGGAATAAAATAAGAATGATTTGTTAAGCATTATGGATTTTGAACATCAAGGAAAGACTAGAAGATAGTAAATTGAGAAAGTTAATTTTATTTTTAGAAAGAGGAGGAGAGCTGTTACAAGGGGATACAATGAAATTCAGTTAGGGGGGATTTGAGGAAGTCCGTTAATAATGGAAATTAAAATGAATTTTATGTGTTTATATTTTTGTTTCTTTTTTCTTTTCTTTTTCATTTGTATTGTAATGTGCTTTCTTTGGTATGTTTTATATGTTATATTTGTTAAAATCAATAAAAAAATTGGGGGAAAAACAAAGTCCAGCAGTGTTTCATTTCTCAATTTTTACATAAGAACATAGAACTGAATCGGAACACTGGACCATCTAGACCACTATTGTCAACACTGGCTGGCAGCAGCTCCCCAAGGATTCAGGCAGGGCTCTCTCCCAGCCCCAACTGGAGATACTGGAGACTGAACCAGAGATCTTTTGCATGCAAAACAGATGCCCTCCTACTGAGCTATGGGCTTCTGAAAGTTGCATTTCTCCGCACTCCCCCATATTTTGCTTTTGAATCAAATGGGACTTTTAAAAAGTAGAATCATAGAGTTGGAAGGGACCCCACAGGTCATCTACTCCAACCCCCTGCAAGGCAGGAATCTCAACTAAAGCATTCATGACAGGTGGCCATCCAACCTCTGCTTAAAAACTTACAAGGAAGGAGAGTCCACAGACTCTGATGGGAGATTGTTCCACTGCTGAACAGCCCTTACTGACAGAAAGTAAAACTTCTGGGTGAAGGTTAAGGACATACTATTGAATTATGGTGCTGGAGGAGACTCTTGAGAGTCCCATGGACTGCAAGAAGATCAAACCTCTCCATTCTTAAGGAAATTAGCCCTGAGTGCTCACTGGAAGGACAGATCGTGAAGCTGAGGCTCCAATACTTTGGCCACCTCATGAGAAGAGAAGAGTCCCTGGAAAGACCCTGATGTTGGGAAAGATGGAGGGCACAAGGAGAAGGGGACGACAGAGGACGAGATGGTTGGACAGTGTTCTCGAAGCTACCAGCATGAGTTTGACCAAACTGTGGGAGGCAGTGGAAGACAGAAGTGCCTGGCGTGCTCTGGTTGATGAGGTCACAAAGGACTAAACCATAACAAAAATTGAAGATCAGCTCACCAAACTTAATACAGTGGTACCTCGGGTTAAGTACTTAATTCATTCTGGAGGTCCGTTCTTAACCTGAAACTGTTCTTAACCTGAAGCACCACTTTAGCTAATGGGGCCTCCTGCTGCCGCCGTGCTGCCGGAGCCCAATTTCTGTTCTCATCCTGAAGCAAAGTTCTTAACCTGAAGCACGATTTCTGGGTTAGCGGAGTCTGTAACCTGAAGCGTATGTAACCCGAGGTACCACTGAATTTATTTATCTCCCCCTCCCCAAATCTCCCCCCCCCCAATTCCAGCAACATCTACCTATTATTGAGAAGATTAGAAAAGAAAGTCGAATTATGTGCTTATCAATTGAATTTATTGCACACCAATTTATCGCTTTCGTCGAGAATTCTCCCAGGTGATTCTTTGCAACGCTCCGCACCAGGAATTCAGAGAAGGAAGCAATGTATCCACTGCAATGGAGGCTGACCTGTTGGATGCTATCTTGATTGCGTTGTAGAAATAACTGGCTTAAGCTCACCTGCTATTGCTCCTGATGCTGGCTCACCTATGCCTTAATCGCTGTGATTTTTGACCTCGTTTTAGTAGAGTGCAGATACAGTTTTGTTTACATCAGGGAAAAAGAGCCATATATTTCATATTCAACGCTCTGAGCAAGATAAGCTGCCTGACAAAGAAAGTCCCAAGCGAGGCGCCGCCTTGGCCAAATATTCCAAGCCTTGACAGGTGGATGTAGCAAGCCTTATCAATGCCCGCCGAACACCCCATCAGCCCGCCCCCACCCTGCCATTTCCTGTTGTAATGTTGTACAACAAAGGAAGTTTATATCTTTGACAAGTCTTGATGTTGCAAAATCGACGGCCGGTATCTTTAAAGCTACTTGTTTAATGCTTTGGCAAAGATACGGAGACAGAAAAAGAGGGAGAGAGAGAGAGAGAGAAGGGGGAAAAAAGGAGGTGGGTGGGAGGGAGAGAAAGAATTACTGCCGGCATTGTTAAAGCTTTGTGTGATTATCATAACTTGACTGCGCTGAACAAAACACAGCTCAGTTTTTGTTTCACATGAATAAAGAGTTCACAGTCAGGGGTAACACTGTTCTTGCAATCTTATTTCAAAGGAGATGAAAGGGAACGTGCATCCCATGATAGGACTGGGAGCTTGGGATGCTTCTCAGGAATTACATAACCCATTGGCGGTTTGGATCGATTAAGAAGCACAGTTAAACAATCCGCAAGCAAAGGTTTGCAAAGCCCATTGGGGCAGGGAGGTGAGAAGGCAGGGAGAACAGCAGGATGTGGAGACAGGACCAGGGACAGGTAGACACCCCCAACCCTGAACGGTTGTACAAAAGAATGCAGGCAGATGGGGACAGGCTCAGGTTGGTGGGGCAGTGCCCTATTTGCCCCCATGGACTGCCCCAACGCTCTGCAGGAGATGGTAGAAAAGCTGTGGGAGAAACACTCGAGGTTTGTTGAGTGTAGGGCTTGACGGTGCTCCATACACAGTGTCTGAGGTCATTAAGCACCTCTCCAGACTGGTGGGTTGAGTTGGTGGCGGCCTTGGCCCAGTATACCTGAAGGAGCGTCTCCACCCCCATCGTTCTGCCCGGACGCTGAGGTCCAGCACCGAGGGCCTTCTGGCAGTTCCCTCACTGTGAGAAGTGAAGTTACAGGGGACCAGGCAGAGGGCCTTCTCGGTAGTGGCGCCCGCCCTGTGGATCGCCCTCCCGTCAGATGTTAAAGAGATAAACCTGACATTTAGAAGACACCTGAAGGCAGAACTGTTCAGGGAAGTTTTTAACGTGTGACATTTTAATGTATTCTTAATCTTTGTTGGAAGCTGCCCAGAGTGGCTGGGAAAACCCAGCCAGGTGGGCGGGGTACAAATAATAATAATAATAATAATAATAATAATAATAATAATAATAATGCAATAATAATTTGATGCAATAATAGTGCATTAGTGATGGATTCATATTGGACTGTCAATACATCCTCTTTATTAGTTGTTCTGCAATGCCTCTCCATGTTAAAGCATCATTGCCCTCTGGAAGGGCACCCTTGCACTTTAGTGTAACCAAAATGAGATTACTACTACTACTACTACTACTACTACTAATTTAATTACTTATACCCTGCCCATCTGGCTGGGTTCCCCCAACCACTCTGGGCATCTTACAGCACATTTAAAACCACAGAAAACACCAAACATTAAAAACTTCCCTATGCAGGGCTACTATCAGATGTCTTCTTTATCTCCTTAATGTCTGATAGGAGGGCGTTCCGCAGGAAGGGTGCCACTACTGAGAAGGCCCTCTGCCTGGTTCCGTATCACTTCTTGCAATGAGGGAACCACCAGAAAACCCTCAGAAGAGGACCTCAGTGTCTGGTCTGAGCGATTTCACACCCCTGAACATTTGTAGTATTAAATCCCAACATCTGGAGGGCCACACGTCCCCCGAGCCCAGCTTAAGAGTATAATAAACAAACTGGGGGAAATGGCATTGATTTGAATGGCATGTGGATTGTATCCCTTGATTTCGATGGAACTTCCTTGCAAGGGAGTGTGGGGAAGATTGGGGTACTGGCCTGTGTCAATGAAATGTCATTGTGCTCAGAACAGCTCAAGGCAGCTTGACCCTTCCTGAACGTAGCATGACTTTTGATACTTGGCTTAATTTGATCAGCCTGTCAAAAGGGGCAAGGGAACCCCCTAGACAGCGAACCCAAATCTGGATGAAAACATTCCTTCCAGGAAGTGCTGCCTGTGAAATGCAACCCCCTTAAAAATTGGGTGAGCTGACAATGTTGCCTTTATATTCTGCAAAGCACGGCTTAAGTAAAAGCATAGATCGGACACAGAGCCCGCTTTTGACTGCGTTATTTCCTCCAGAAGCTTTTCTTGGATGCTACATCAAGATGGTTTAATAATAGGACAATATTTCTTTACAGGATGCATAACTCAATTAAGCGCATTAACGAAGACAGTCGACTCTCAGAGTAAACATATTCATCAGACCGACTGTCAGAAAAAGAAAATGTTTAAATTTGTGGATGACATCTGATATGAATTAGCTCTGTGGTTGGCTGCCATTGCTTGCTAGTTCTAAAACAAATGCAAGGAGTAGCTGGTGTTGAAGAACAGAGCCCTAATCCAGAAAACTCACCCAAGAGGAATAGGGGATTGTCATGTGGTCTCTTGATATTATTTTGCAATCCTCACTTTCCTACACAGTAAGAGCATCATTTCCCATTCTGTCCTATATATGTCACACACAGCACTGCTTCTGTTCCACTGCAGCTCATCTTCCACCACAGAGCTACAGTGTTCATTTCACTGTCTACTGTGGTGAACTTCTGTTATTCTTATGTACAGAAATTGGGTTTGTACTGAGATTGTACTGACACACTGCCCAGTGGTGTTCACAGAAAGGGGGAGGATGTTAGTTCTGTTTCCCACTGCTTAGAGTCACAAGACTCTGTTTACATTCCAGAGACATTCCAGGCTGTTGGAAGTCTCATGGGAGAAGGGAGACGGATGTGACGTTACTGGTTTCCTGTTCCTTTGTTTGTTCTCAGTTGCTCTCTGCCTTTCACAGAGAGAGGATGTGTTTTTTGTCTGCATAGTAAGAAATAAAGCATAGCGATGTAGCCATAAATCTCATAATAATAATAATAATAATAATAATAATAATAATAATAATTTATTATTTATACCCCGCCCATCTGGCTGAGTTTCCCCAGCCACTCTGGGCGGCTCCCAATCCGTGTTAAAAACAGTACAGCGTTACATATTAAAAACTTCCCTGAACCTTAAGATGTCTTCTGAATGTCAGGTAATTATTTATCTCTTTGACATCTGATGGGAGGGCGTTCCACAGGGCGGGCGCCACTACCGAGAAGGCCCTCTGTCTGGTTCCCTGTAGCCTCACTTCTCGCAATGAGGGAACCGCCAGAAGGCCCTCGGCGCTGGATCTCAGTGTCCGGGCTGAACGATGGGGGTGGAGACGCTCCTTCAGGTATACAGGACCGAGGTCGTTTAGGGCTTTAAAGGTCAGCACCAACACTTTGAATCGTGCTCGGAAACGTACTGGGAGCCAATGCAGATCTCTCAGAACCGGTGTTATGTGGTCCCGGCGGCCACTCCCAGTCACCAGTCTAGCTGCTGCATTCTGGATTAATTGCAGTTTCCGGGTCACCTTCAAAGGTGAGCGTGTTGCAGTAGTCCAAGCGTGAGATAACTAGAGCATGCACCACTCTGGCGAGACAGTTCGCGGGCAGGTAGGGACTTCGCCTGCGTACCAGGTGGAGCTGGTAGACAGCTGCCCTGGACACAGAGTTAACCTGTGCCTCCATGGACAGCTGTGAGTCCAAAATGACTCCCAGGCTGCGCACCTGGTCCTTCAGGGGCACAGTTACCCCATTCAATTCCAGGGAATCCCCCACACCAACCCGCTCCCTGTCCCCCAAAAACAGTACTTCTGTCTTGTCAGGATTCAACCTCAATCTGTTAGCTGTCATCACTTCCGCGTGCTGCTTTGATTCTCTGCTGAATGGGGGATGTGCCTGGAGCCTTAGCAGAGGCTCAGGTCATTAATCACATCGGAGGGCGATTCCAGAAGATGAGCTTTATCAGCTCGGTGGAACGGAGATTCCGACATTTTTACCCCACTTATTTCAGTGAAAGGGAAGCAATTCAAATAGAGGGGGCAGGGAGTGGGAAGTGTGGTTGGGAACAGCACTGCAGACCTTCCAAATGTTGCTTAAGCGATGGTGCACTTTGTCGTGGTTGCTCCCTGGGGTACAAGCTCATACAACTCATCTCCATGAGTGAATTGTAGCCTATGAATAACTTCCATGCCAATCAAGGGTGGAGGACGTGTTTTTGGACTCCCATCAGCCTCAGACGGCATGGACAATGGCTGAAGACGATGGTTGCTGGAGTCCCACAATAACTGGAAGGCCACAGTTGGTGACAACTTGTAGGAGAAAGTATGGAAACGCTTCTAAATGTAAATTAATATCTAGAAAAATACTGGCTTTTTGTCTCTCTTCTCCCTGCCAAGACACTAGGGTTGCTGAGTAGCACACCACAGCAAGCTCTCATTGGCCACTGCACTATCACCTGGTGAGATTTGAAGGCTCTCCTAGTCCTTTTGAAGGAGGTGGCGTCAGACTGTGAAGAAGGTGGAGGATTGGACAGTACGACTCCAGACTGCTGGTGTGTGAGATCATATTTCTTAATGACCAGCCAGATAAATATGCCTTCCTCCAGGAAGTTTAATGAGCATACTATGGAGAGGTCTGTTCTGAGCTTTGCTCCCTGGTATGCTGAGCATTTATATTTATTTTAAATGGAGAATTAAAAAGTAGGATTCCCCTTGCACCGCCGGCAGTCTGAAATGGTATGGCCCAGAATCCCAGGCGGTTCCATCCATCTCTATATAGAGGATCCTCTATATAGCATCGCATGTGATTCTATGCCATCCGCCCAGCATCCAAGTCCACCCCCTGAGTCCAGCCCAGAATGGTTTCACTCGAGGCATGTGTTGTGGACAACAGAAGGTCCTTGTTTAGTAATGAATAAAAGGACAGTACTATTGCTTTTCCACAGCCAGTTTTTTAAAGCCATAATTAGATCTTGTAATGCTGCCAAGATAGAGGCAGAGGGCCTCGACAGGGAAGCCTGACTCCGCAAGTGAACTGAAACTAAATATAGTTCTCAGGCAGCTTTTACCTTTTTTCTTTTTTCTTTTTTAAAGAAAGAAAAACTCGCGCACATCAAAGTGAGGTGCTGCTGTTCTCCATCCTTGTCTGTTGCGATGGAATCAGATAAGAATGCAGTTATGACAACCCACAGTTTTCACTGCAAGGCTTACAGGCTGAGAGAGGAGCAGCTATTCTTATTATTTATTGCATTTATGGAAAAGGGGGGGGGGAGTCATATAGCGACTTGGCTGAGGTCCCATCTGCACTATATGTTTAAAGCTGCATCGTACCTCTTTATACAATCATGGCTTCCCCTAAAGAATCCTGGGAAATGTATTTCATTAAGTTGCTGAGAATTCTTAGAGGTAAAGGGACCCCTGACTGTTAGGTCCAGTCACAGACGACTCTGGGGTTGCGGCGCTCATCTCGCTTTATTGGCCGAGGGAGCCGGCGTACAGCTTCCAGGTCATGTGGCCAGCATGACTAAGCCACTTCTGGCGAACCAGAGCAGCGCATAGAAACGCCGTTTACCTTCCCGCCAGAGTGGTACCTATTTATCTACTTGCACTTTGACGTGCTTTCGAACTGCTAGGTTGGCAGGAACAGGGACTGAGCAACCGGAGCTCACCCCGTCGTGGAGATTCGAACCGCCGGCCTTCTGATCGGCAAGCCCTAGGCTCTGTGGCTTAGACCACAGCGCCACCCACATGAGAATTCTTAGGAGACTTCTATTCCCCCCCAGAGAGCTCCAGTCCCCAGAGTTCCCTGGGAAGAGGGATGGATGGCAAAACCACAGCTACACTGCAACTACACTGACACACAGCGATTGTTCCAAATCTTGCTTATTGATACTGGGGATTGAATCTGGGGCCTTCTGCTTGCAAAGTGTGTTCTCTACCATTGAGTTGCAACTGAAGTTCAGTTGTGGACATTAGACTGTTGGAATGAGCAGCCTGAACGCCCAGTCAAATACCCAAGACACCTCAGAGCCTTGCTGACCCACCTGAAATGCTGGAGGTGACTGAATGGTACCAATCCAGACTATTGGCCATTTAGAACCACCTTTTGCCAAGCGGTGGGATTTGGGACCCGCAAATGAGCAGTGGGACGTCTTGGGGGCAAACTACCTGCTGCCTCGGAGCTGTCCCTAGTCCTGATGATTTTGCTTCAGATGATACCCTGCATTAAGCCAGGTTCTGAAGTTCACCTCCACACTTAGGGCTAAGGAGGAAGTCGGAGTCTATCCTTGCCAGCCCTGCCCACATAACTGGGTCCCACTCCACGTGTTCAGGTTGAGCATAGACATATGCGGAGGTGCTCTCTGCAACTGGGACCCCAGCACAAATACCTGGAGCTCAGTGCAAAGTTGAACTTCAAAACTTGCTCCCACAGGAGGCAGTGATGACCACCAACTTGGATGGTTTTAAGAAAGGATTGGGCAGATTCATGGAGAAGGTCCTCTCTTGCTACTGACCATGATGGCTATGCTCTGCCTCCATGGACAGAATCGGTAATGTATTACCGATTGCTGGAAAGCTCAGGACAGGAGAGTGCTGTCCTGCTCAGGTCTTGCTTGCAGGCTTCTCATGGGTACCTGAGCTGTGAGAACAGGATCCTGGATTAGATGAGCCATTGGCCTGATCCAGCAGGATCTTCTTTAATAATAATAATAATAATAATAATAATAATAATAATAATAATAATAATTTATTTATACCCCACCCTTCCAGGTTCAGAAAACCAGGCTCAGGGCGGTTAACAACAAATTTAAAACACTTAATTGATGCAACAAAAAAACAGCATAAAATACAGTATAAAACGTGAATAACAATAAATTCAGAATTCAAAAATCAATTTAGGCGGGAAATCCATCCAATAAACATTAGATGATCACCAGGGGTAGCTGGCTAAGTTGGTCCTATTTGGGCCAGCGAGGAGAACAGGGGAGAATTAGCATCTTATGTTCCATGTGCAAGCAGGTGCTTTTGTGTAGGCTTCCCCGTTCCAGATACAGTGGTACCTCGGGTTAAGTACTTAATTCATTCTGGAGGTCCGTACTTAACCTGAAATGGTTCTTAACCTGAAGCACCACTTTAGCTAATGGGGCCTCCTGCTGCTGCTGCGCCGCCAGAGCACGATTTCTGTTCTCATCCTGTAGCAAAGTTCTTAACATGAAGCACTATTTCTGGCTTAGTGGCGTCTGTAACCTGAAGCGTATGTAACCTGAAGCGTATGTAACCCGAGGTACCACTGTATTTGAATGCCAGTGAGTGGGGCTGTCATGGAGCATGATGTCAGGGATGGGGACAGGAGGGACTTGCAGGTACCATCCTTGACATGCTTGCCTAGGAATGGTGGAGACTTGTGAAAAGGAGTTGAGCTTCTGCATCCTGCTACATTGCCCCCAAATATTAATGTCAAGCCACCCACCACCTGGCATTTATCCCCTGACTTCCAATCGGGTACAGCCGAGTTATTTCCTGCACAGACCATGAACTTCACTAGAACAGAACACAGGCTTTTGGGAGAAGGCATTTTGGTTTCTTAGCTGGATGCATCCCACAATGGAACCTGCTTTTCTCATAAAAAAATTCCTTCCAGTAGCACCTTAAAGACCAACTAAGTTAGTTCTTGGTATGAGCTTTCGTGTGCATGCACACTTCTTCAGATACCAAGAACTAACTTAGTTGGTCTTTAAGGTGCTACTGGAAGGAATTTTTTTATTTTTACTATGGCAGACCAACACGGCTACCTATCTGTAACTGCTTTTCTCAGTTTGGTTCCATCCAAGAGTCATGACTGTCACTTTTACAACTGAAGCAACCGCTTTTTCAGCCACCAAAGAAACATGCTATTGTTCAGTTGACATTTTAAATTTTACCCAGGTGATTACAGCACATAGTCTAAGAGGTGCATCTCAGGATCTCTTGCAAGGTGACAGAAGATGCATGCCAATTTATTCTACAATGATCTGGGAGAATATTGATTCGATTGCATGCTGCGATACTCTTAACAAAAAATACTGTTCCCCCTTCAAGCATCTACTTGGTTTGTGGAGCTAGGCTGACTCTGTGCCTTAATGACCTCAAATGCATGGGAAAAAAAGGGGTAAGAAATCCACTGTAACTATTTTTGTTGGGTCCCTCTTCTCAACGAAAGAAGGCAAAGCTGGTTTAAAAACCAAGAGGACTCCTGGCAGACCGCCCCAGAGTTCCTTCCAGGCCTGCTGGATTGAGGATTGCTAAACAGGGAGATATTTGACAGGAAACAGCAGTGTGCCTACGAAGGGAAGACAGACCAATATTGTCTGCCGTGTAAGATTATATCATCTCAGCCTGTCTCCCCATTGCTCAGCAATACTTTTAAAAAAGAAGAGGAAAGTAATTGCTCTTTTGAAAGCACGGCAGTGCCTGCTCTGAGGCAGAATGTCTCATTTAACACTGAAACCGTAGCCAAGAGACAGTGTGGTCCCGGCTGAGATTTTGCAGGATTGCTTTGGGTGTGGTGAGCATTTGGTTAGTGACGAGCGGGAGCGAGATGCCATCTGCAAAGGCTGGGCTGGCGCTTGCAAAGGGCTGGGAGCTGCAAAAGTGGGATTCTGTCCCATGCAACCACAGAAGGAACAGAAGCCTGGTATTAATGTCTTCTGGGAGCAGCAAAAAAAACCCAGCAACCACCCACCCACCCCAAAATGTGGACAGGAGTCTTGCTGCTGTACAACACAGCAAGCAGCAGCATTACCTAGTGCAGCATGTCACCCAAGGGCCACATGGGTAGGAGAAGGACCGTAGCTCAGAGGGAGGGCATCTGTTTTGCATACAGAAGGTCCCAGGTTCAGTTCTCCGAATCTCCAGGTAGAGCAGAGAAGGTCCCCTACCCCAAACCCTTAGGAACTGCTGCCAGCCCCTGCAGTTCAGGGGTCGCTGAACTACAAATCCCACCAACCCTATCAGCTATGTCAACTGAGGCTACAGTTCAGTGGCAGAGTGCAAGCTTCTTTCATGTATGAGGTCTCCGGTTCAGCCCCCAGGATTTACAGGTGGGGAAACCTCCTTTCTGAAACCCTGGAGAGCTACTGCCCACCAGTGGAGAACAAGGGTGAGGAACCCTCTTCCCATCTGGGCAATCTTCTGGTTGTCCTATGCCAGTGGTGGGAGGAGCCAGAGGTGAAAGTGGGCAGGGCAATGCATGCAAATTTGTGTTTGTATGGTTTCAGTTTCTTCAGACACTCCATCCATTATCTAGGCAACCAAGAGCCATTACGGATGTTCAACACATTTCAACCAGGCAGAAACACCCAAGGAGGATGTGAAGCAGGGTTTGGTGAGGGGTGTGGTTTGGGGAGAGCTCCAAGGGCCAGACAGAAATGTATGGGGGGACGGACGTATTAGACTACTTGAGGAAGATGAACCAGTGCTCTGACTCAGTCTATTAAGCAACTGCTAGATGCTAAACCCATTGGGCAGGATGCATCCTTTTATTTTTGATGTGCCGCATACATTGCCTAGGTTTTCAGCCTCTCAATTATTTTTAATGAGCTATTAATTATGCTTATTAGTAATAATTATTATGAGTGTCCCTGCACCAGTATTGTACAAGCCCAATGTGGGCAGAGAGACATTAGGAGAGGGAAGTGGCATGACTAACTGCGAGTTTTCCCCAAAGGCACCATTAAGGGAGAGCTGAGCTTTCAGGAATGGTCAGCACAAGCTGGCAAATGAAGTGGCAGCATGCTAGAACGGACTGTGCTACTTTCGACCACAGGAGTATATGTGTGGGTGTTGCATCTCCAAATGCTTCTCTCGGTTTAAAACCTCCCTGCAAGTAGAAAAACTTGCAGGAATGCAAAAAAGCCTGGGCTAACGCATGAAAATGGGACATAGGTGGCGCTGTGGGTTAAACCACAGAGCTTAGGTCTTGCCAATCAGAAGGTCGGCGGTTCGAATCCCTGCAACGGGGGGAGCTCCCGTTGCTCAGTCCCTGTTTCTGCCAACCTAGCAGTTCGAAAGCACGTCAAGTGCAAGTAGATAAATAGGTACCACTCCAGCAGGAAGGTAAACGGCGTTTCCCTGCATTGCTCTGGTTCGCCAGAAGCGGCTTAGTCATGTTGGCCACATGACCCGGAAGCTGTACGCCAGCTCCCTTGGCCAATAAAGCGAGATGAGCGCTGCAACCCCAGAGTCGGCTACGACTGGACCTAATGGTCAGGGGTCCCTTTACCTTTACCTTTAACGCATCAAAAACAGTTACGCGTTACCACTCTCATTAGCCAGAGTGGGCACTGTGATTCTCCAGTGGTTTGACTTCACCCTTGGAGGTGCACTCCATTGTCTTTCGAGGCAGATGGATGCCAGCAACATGCCCACAGGTGGACTTTGGCATGCTGCCCTCCCCTCTGAAGACTCTTTGCCTCCCTTTCATTAATGGTGCCTGTCCACAGGACCTGGAAGCAACCCACTTATATAGCAACACAAAATATGAGTACCAAGACCTAAGACCCACAGCTTACAAATACGTAGATCTCAAGATGCTGAGCGTGCCTTTCAGTGGGACATTTTTATTGCAAGGCTGAATAATGTTTGGGATTCCAGCAGGAGAGGAACAACCGCCCACAGACTGCCAACTGCAGCTGACCTCTTGGATTAGAAAATCTTGAGGGGCCTTCCCATGTGAGCTTTCTGCGTGTGCTACTTGGTATGCTTCAAGATAAGATTATGGGACAACTGCAGGGTCAGTAGTGGAGGTGAACAAGTGCAGTCACTGTTGTTATGGCTGCTGAGGAACAGACGTAGGCTTAACTCACAACCTGTGGATTCAGACTTGGACTGCTGCTAACTTCAGGTTTGTTTGAATCTGCCCGTTCTGCTCTGACTAGCTGCAAAGATAGTGGCTGTTTCTAAGACAGGGATTTGTCTAGGAGGTTCAGAGGCAGGATCTCCCTTTCACTCCAGCGGCCTCAGTGAATTCCAGAATCAGGTAGTCATGTCTCACATGCAAAAGCAGAAATGGAAACAAACGTGCCTGAGATCTTGCAGCAAGACCGAAGGGAAGACCAGAAAACCTGGAGGCTGGCATGGTGCTTTATGTCAGGTGTGCATGCAGGAGTCAGGCCCTGTGACCAATAGGACTCTGCAGGATTGGGGCCTTCCTAAGATTGTTCTGAAGAGGCAAGGTGCGGCCACACAGGTGAGGCTGATTGGTAACTCACAGCACCTGGTGGCAAGAGCCAGGAAGGGATATAAGGCCAGCATTTTCCCTTCAGCTCTTTGCCACAGCAACACGTTCCCCGCCTTGCTGCGTTTGACTCCTTGCTTTTTGATCCTCGGACCGTTGACTTTGTGACTTCTTGCTTCCAGACCCTTGGCTTCTTGACTCCCGGCTCTCTGACCCTTGGACTCTTGGCTTTCTGACTCCTGGCTTCTGGACTTCCATTCCTGCTCCCATCTTGCCCCCGATCCTGACGTCCCCAGCCAGGACTTTGATCGCCCATGAACCGGACCATGACACTTTATGCATGGCAGAAAGTGGGATGTCCAAAAATGAGCTGGTCCCTCACCATTCAGGGAGGCAGGCGCAAGAGAGCAGGAAGGGCAAGACCTGCACTAGATTGTGTTGCCTGCACAAAGCTTGTTAGGTATAGCAATTTGATTCACTGAAATTGCAAATGCTTGTATGCATTACTACATGTTTACATTTGATTCGTTGGTAACGGAATTCTAGAGAGTTTTCTGGTAGTTCTCATGTGATTGGCTAACGTTGGTCACGTGGGAGGTATCTAGTGAAGGAGAGACTCCATTTTATGGGAAGCAAGATGACTGTGTTTTAGGATCCACTGTGAACACTGATAAGTTTAATGGAGCTTTGGGAGTGCTTCTCTGCTTGAAAGAGTGCAAAGCTGCAGGAGAAGGTAAAAGTGGAAATCTCTCATAGGAGCTGCAAGAATGCATGCACACTCAACTACCTAAAAGCATCCATGTCACCCAGGAGAAGGCAGCTGCAGAGATAAGAAAATAAGAGCCATTCCATTGCCTGGAGAGGTCATTTCCTGGTTCGTTTTCCACAGAGCCCAGCGATGGAAGCATGCCGCTGTATTGAGGCAGCACCAGGTGCTGAAATTTTGTGCCCCTAACCATTTTGCACCTGGGGCAACAACCCCTGTGCCCGCTCGCCACAATGTTGAGATAGATGGACTAGTAGGTCTGACTCAGGGCATGGCAGCTTCCCGGGTTTCTGAAGATCTGAACCTGACAAGGAACAGCTAGGCCAGGCCAAAGAGAAGGGCCAAGGGGAAATTTGTTTGTGTGTGTATGGAGCCATAGTCTGGAGAAGATTGTGATGTCTCTGTTGTCATGTGTTCTGAATGTCTTGCAATGATGCTACTTAGAAGGTCCCTGGTACAAGGTTCTGCTGATCTTGATGTTAAAAGTGCTTGCATTTCTTATTAACATCTGGAGGAAGACTCAGTATGAGTTTGGTTTCGCATCCTGCAATCAGTTATCGAGATAACTGATTTCACCTTACATCACCTTTCACTCCATATCAGCTCTTACAAAACATTGTCCCATTCATCATTCTATTCTGCAGAATTCTGAATGCCATATGGATCTAATGTTAGCGGGATCTTTCTGGGCCAATATTCCATATTTGGGGGGAGTAGGGTGGGGAGAAACCTCCAATAGTTTCATCAGAAATTCCTACAGAGACTTGAGGTAATTGCAACATCGTTTTGAAAGCTCCACATCTGCCGGCTCAATTTGAGAACTTATACAAACTATTTTGGCTGCTTAAACCCTTATTTCAAGTCAGTAGGATCTGAGAAGCTTGACTCTGTGCGGGATTGCAACTCTTGGCAGTGAAATGGATGGGTTTTAAACATTTCGAAAGGAACTTGTTCTATCTGCTCTATCCCTTAAGAAGTGGAAAGGGAAAAGGATTTCCAACTCTGACCCAGACATGTTGCGAATGTATTTATGAGGCTCAGATACTCAGTTGCTATGTTTAGGACAGTTATTCGATAAGCCATTTGAAATGTTTTTCATAAGAATTAAGACTGCAGTCTTATAATCCATTTAAGGAGTACTTTAATCAATTTAAACTCTGCTTGATTAAATGACGGAGCCCAATTTTAATTACTATGGGTGTAACTTTTAATTGTTGGGGCCCTGACACTTGTATATTGTCAGAGACTGTTTTGCTCCTGAAGTGCTGCAGACGGATGGAAAAGAAAATATAACCGATTGCCTCAGAGGAGGGCATTGCCTTTTTGAACCTTTGGATGCAACCACTACTTAGAGTGACGCACGTGTTTTTCCCCTCTTCCCATTTTACCCACACAACAATCTTGTGAGGTAAGCCAGGCTGAGAGACAGTGACTGGCCCAAGGTAAGCCAGTGAACTTCATGGCTGAGTGGATGAATGCTCATTATTGTATAACCACACACACATATATATCCCATTGAAGTTTAGAGTGTTTGAGGACCAGGACATTCGCAGGGAAACCAAAATGCTTGTTTACAAACCAACCTTACCACCAACCTTACTGTATGCTTGTGAAACATGGACCACTTACAAATGCCATCTCCAGCTTCTCAAAAGATTCCATCAACGGTGTCTCCGAAAAATCTTACACATCACTTGGGGAGACAGGTGAACTAATATCAGTGTACTGGATGAAGCAAATATCACCGGTGTTGAAGCAATGATTCTTCAACATCAACTTTGTTGGACTGCCATAGCTTTAAGAAATATGAGTTTATTCACCTGTTTACACCTTCAGTCTGCATGGAGGGGGTCCAGATCTTACAGCAAGCTCATTTCAAGAGGGGTTGTCCCCCACAGCAGTGCTGCCCTGGAGTCCAAGGCATCTCTCCCAGCCAACCTTCCCAAGATGGACCCCAGCCTTCCTTCTCCCCAGCACCGTCCCAGCAAAAACTCTTTTCCTGTCACCTTAACCATCACCTTGGCAATGCCTGTCTCCCAAGCCAAAGGATTCCTCTCAGATGGCCCGTCAAACACTTTTGTCATGTCAAGTACCGTATTTCTTGCTCTATAAGACTCACCTTTTCCCTCCTAAAAAGTAAGGGGAAATGTGTGTGCGTCTTATGGAGCGAATGCAGGCTGCGCAGCTATCCCAGAAGCCAGAACAGCAAGAGGGATTGCTGCTTTCACTGCACAGCGATCCCTCTTGCTGTTTTGGCTTCTGAGATTCAGAATAGTTTTTTTCTTATTTTCCTCCTCCAAAAACTAGGTGCGTCTTGTGGTCTGGTGCGTCTTCTAGAGCGAAAAATACGGGTAAGAGATTTGCTCTTCACTAGGCTCAGTTCTGCAGCTTGTAGTTTCATCCATATCCCAATGAATAAAAATCCTACCATTTATCAATTTCTAGGGTTTAGAGGGGCTTCCCCTAAATCTATAACAATATACACCTATGCCTTCTCTCTCTCTCTCTCTCTCTCTCTCTCTCTCTCTCTCTCTCTCTCTCTCTCACACACACACACATATCTATCTATCTATATCCTATCTATCTATCTATCTATCTATCTATCTATCTATCTATCTATCCATCCACCCATCTTCCAATCCAGAGAAATGGCTACTCTGTGCAGATTTCTTTCTCTGGAGTAGGAATTAGGATGTAAATCTGCACTGTGCTGCTTTCAATGGGATGTGCACCCAGGTATATAGCAAGGCGCTGAATCCCATGTACACTGTGGTGCAGCTTGTCGTGTGCATTACAAGCCCAGGATTGGTTCAAGATTCTCTCTCTCTCTCTCTCTGGGTCTTCCTTCACACCAACATGCATTCAGTGGAGTGACTGGAACGCTAAACACACTCTTCACACTGTAACAATTTTGTTGCAGGTTCCCACCCACCCCTTTCCTATATCTATCCCAACTCTCTTAATTGTCCCTGTTTAGGCTCCTGTATCAGTTTCTGCTGAAAAGCAAACCTTTTTTTTTGCTGCTGAGTATCTCCACTGTGAAACTGGAAAAAATCCATTGGATTCAATAAGGGGCATGACGCCTTCCCTTTCCCCCAAAGTGATTTTCTGATTGTGGTGCTGTTTGCCAAGGTTTTCAGTGGCGAGAGTGTTTTGTGATGGTTTGGAATAATTTCCCCGTCTGTGTAAACATCATTCTGCAGTTAAATCATTTCCCTATTTAACTGGGTATTTGCTTTAGGGCTGGTGCATGAAGGTTTCAGTCCTGCACACATTTTCCTGGGAGTATGCTCCATTGAACACAGCGGGACTTACTTCTGAGTAAACATGCACAGGAATGTGCTGTTGGGCAGCTAATCAGGTCAACTGATGAATGAAAAACATTGCATCACCCAAAAGGCGTCACCTTATTAATTGGGAAGCAGATCCCGCGCTCCCGCCTCAGTTCAAGGACATTGAAATTCATAAGTGGCAGGTGACATTTAACAGTGAACTGAAGAATAAGGAAAGCCTGCTGGATCAGGCCAGACGCAGACTCCTGTTCTCACAGTGGCCAACCAGATGCCTATGGGAACATTTATCTGATGGAAATAGGAACATCCTACCGTACCCTCCAACATTTCTCCAATGAAAATAGGGGCATCCTAAGGAAAAGTGGGATATTCCAGGATCAAATCAGAAACTGGGGCAGCTTCTGTAAATCCAGGACAGTCCCTGGAAAATAGGGACACTTGGAGGATCTGGAAGGAGGCATTCTGGGGATATACCTAAACGATGACTTCACCCCTTAGGTATCCAGCTTATCCCTGCAGGATACCATCTCATCAGGAGGTCTGTTCCTTACCAAGTAGGAAATGCACCTCTTATTGCATATCAGGTGTGTCCTGCCTTTCAAGTGAAGATCTTTATCCAGTATCCATGCACTTTTTGTCGAAGCGATGATTCTTCAACATCAACTTCATCGGACTGGTCATGTTGTGCGGATGCCTGATTATCGTCTACTCTATTCCGAACATAAAAAATGGAAAGCGTAATGCTGGCGGTCAACAAAAGAAATTTAAAGACTCTCTCAAGGCAAATCTTAAAAAAATTAGCATAAACACTGACAACTGGGAACAAAGGCCTGCGAGTGCTCCAGTTGGAGAACAGCCTTTACCAAAGGTGTTATGGGCTTTGAAATTATATATCTATATCTACATCTACATCTACATCTACATCTACATCTACATCTACATCTACATCTACATCTACATCTACATCTACATCTATTTGTCCAGAGGCACCTTAGAGATCAACTAAATTTGTTCTTGGTATAAGCTTTTGTGTACATGCACCCTTCTTCAGATATACTGAAACAGAAGTCACCAGACCCTTATATATAGTGGGAGGGTGAGGGGGGGGGTTCTCAGAAGGGTAGTAGGAGATGGTTGATTGACTCAATGAGTAGGGTAAACCTGTGGACAACTGTAAACGACTGCAATTAGTCCTACAGGAAAAAGCAAGGGATAGTATGCAGATGATTAGCATATGTAATGAGACAGGAATCCAATATCTCTATTCAGACCTAGTCTCTCCATAGTAGGAGTACTATTTCTGAAGTACTATTTTTCCTGTAGGACTAATTAGTCATTTACAGTCATCTACAGGTTTACCATGCATCAAACCAACATGGCTACCTACCTGAATCTAGAACCGTGGACCTTGAATTCGCTCAAACTCAGGACGAAAGGGAGAAACGTGCTAAGAGGAAGGCATGCTTGGCAAACCCTCACCTCGATCAATTCCCACCCGAAAACCTATGTTCCCACTGTGGAAGGATGTGTGGATCCAGAATTGGCCTTCACAGTCACTTACGGACTCACTGTTATCACCGTGTTCATGGAAGACAATCTTATTTGGTTACAAGTGATCACCAAAGAAGAAGAAGAAGATCCATGCACTGCATCTGAAAGTGAGTGTGTGTGAGAAAGTGCTTTGATTGTCTCCCCCTTGTTATAATTGTAATTTCACATAAAATTGTTTTGATATTTCCATTGCAACATTGCTTCAAGATATTTTATGGAAAGCGATTTGTAAATTGAATTAGCTAATTGATTAAATAAATGAATACCTCTGGGTCCATGGCCTTCCCATTTCCCTCAACACGCCTTGGAACAGGGGGCAAACTTCACTAGCTCCCGATCTCTCATAGGACCTATTGGGTTTAGATACAGCTGTAAGTAAAGATATCCTAGTTCCACACTGGCAAGGAGACAGTACCCTTCACTGCCCCTGAGGACAGCAGATTTGCTTTGGAGGTGCAGGTCAGATGGCACATACAGCCATGTCTTAGCAGCCACAATGTCTCCTGACTCTCAGCATCTGCCGCATGAGGCAGCTGCCTCACTCTTTCTAACAGTAGGGACGTCTCAAAATGTCTCCCTCTAGCTTTTGCTCACACTTTCACCATGCTTTCTTTCTCAACGCAACTCTGTCAAACACACACACACATTATTATTTCGCACCCTTCTGTGCTGTCGCCCATTCATTTACCCATGTCTTTCCATAAAGACTGTGCACCCGCCGCCAAAACTGAATCCAGCGCTCTGACTGAGGCTTTAAAGCGGTGCCAAGCGAAGCAAAAGAATGACCTTTCTTGTTTAACCAATGACACGCTCCTTTATTTTATTTACATAATTGGGAATAGCCTCTCGGAAAGAGCCAAAGAGCTGCATAAGATGATGAGTTTGGCCTGAGGTCCATGACAATGGATTGAAAAGGTGCCAGAAAGTGCAATCTCCAAGGAGGCGGAATAATTGCTCCTCTGGATTCGGTGAAAGAAGGTTAACAGTGACTGCGTGAAATGGAAATGTCGGCCCACTTGCGGTAAAACGACTGTAAGGACTCAGACTGTGGAAATATGTATCTCTCGCGGAGCCCAAGATAATCTAGAAGTTATTTCTAGATTTAGCTCGGGGTGGGGAAACCTTTTCAGCATTCCCTTCTGGCCCCAACCTTCTGGGGGGGGGGTATGCCAGTGGAGGGGAGGGCCAGAGCAAATAAGATAACTCTTACCTTTGTCCCATAGCCTAATTTCTATGCATGTTCACACAGGCCCTTTGTCCTTGGCCCAGGCAAACACTCTAGCCATGCAAAAACATTCAAAGGGGACATGAAACAAGCCTACTAAGGGGTGTGGCCTAAGGAAAGAAGGTGTGGCTGGGGAGTTGGGTGTGTCCAAGCGCCAAACCTAGACAGCATCTTAAAAAGCAGAGACCACCTTGCCAACAAAGGTCTGTATAGTTAAAGCTATGGTTTTCCCAGTAGTGATGTATGGAAGTGAGAGCTGGACCATAAAGAAGGCTGATCACCGAAGAATTGATGCTTTTGAATTCTGGTGCTGGAGGAGACTCTTGAGGGTCCCATGGACTGCAAGAAGATGAAACCTATCTATTCTTAAGGAAATCAGCCCTGAGTGCTCACTGGAAGGACAGATCGTGAAGCTAAGGCTCCAATACTTTGGCCACCTCATGAGAAGAGAAGACTCCCTGGAAAAGACCCTGATGCTGGGAAAGATTGAGGGCACAAGGAGAAGGGGACGACAGAGGACGAGATGGTTGGACAGTGTTCTCGAAGCTACCAGCATGAGTTTGACCAAACTGCGGGAGGCAGTGGAAGACAGGAGTGCCTGGCGTGCTCTGGTCCATGGTGTCACGAAGGGTCAGACATGACTAAACGACTAAACAACAACAAGGGCCAGATAGAAAGACTCAGAGGGCCACATCTGGACCCTGAGCCTGAGGTTTTCCACTTGTCACAGGAGCAAGCCGGTCAGTAATCACACTGTTAACTCTTTAGTGGTAAATGATCTCCACAGACTTGGTTGAGTGTCAGGCCTAATGAGAAGAGCAGCTCATTCCTGGTGGTCTTCCTCCATGAAAACCAGCCAGAACTGAAAACCCCCACCTCCTCAGGGCTTCCCCCTAAGCAATTGGAGACTGTGTCTGTGTGCAGCTAACCTCTCCTCCACCCTTTTCATGCCTCTTCTGGTGCTGGGAGATCGGGGGAGGGGAGCTCATTGCAGCAGGAGGGGGAGACACCTGTGCCTCTTCACAAGCCGGACTCACCTCTGCCTCTTGGCCTCCCTCCTCTCCTACTTCCGGTTTGGCCTCTGATTCTGGACTTCTCTCTGCCAGAGACTTCCCCCACTCACTAAGCCCTGTTACCTCTTCAGCTTCTGACACCTCCTCCTCCCTGTCTTTTCCCTCTGACCACTCATCATTGTCCCACCACCACTCCCTGGGCTCTGAGCCATCTTCCCTTGTGGGTTCCTCAGCTTGTTCTTCACACCATTCCTCTGCATCCAACCAGTCTGCAACACCACCACCACCGTAGCTAGAGACCTCTTCAGGTGTTCTAATTTGAAAATTCCACACCTGGGGGAGTGGGGCCACAGTGATGCGTGTGCTATCTCTTCCATCCCAGAGAGAGCCTGCAGGACAAGTCAAATGGCCCATCTAGTCTAGTGTCCTGTTCTCACAGGGTCTGTCAGGCTGGGGACTATGCCAGTCCTATGGGGAGATGCCACTGAAGATGCCACTTTTTAAGGAAGGCACATTCCTTAAAAAAAATTGATAGAAAATCTTACAATGTAAACTGGGTCTTCTTTCTTCTCCTGCCCATCACTTTCCCCAGCGTGATGGCCTGGGAGTTGGGCTTGGACTCACAACCAGAGGAGTCTCAGTCTGCACCAGATCCTTTGCCTCAGGCGGCATCTGAACTGAGTCTGGGGCCTGATTCTGAAGAGCCCCAGTCTGCACAGGTTCCCCTGCAACAAGCACCAGCTGGGCCGAGTCAGGGGCCTGAGCCTGCCCTGGCTCCAGATGCGGGGATTACCTCGTTGCCTTCAGCTGGGCCATCACTTACAGCTGCTCCACTACTGGTTGGGTCAGGAGAGGCTGAGGTGGCCTCTGGGTCTAGTAACCCACCGACGTCTCCCGAGCTGCAGAGACTCAGGTCGGAGAGAAGGAGAGACCTGAGTACTTGCAGGAGGAGTGCTCACCTTTGGGCGAGACAGGGAGATGAGTCACCGAGGGATCAGGACTGGCCGTTACCCCGACAGAGATAAAAGGCTGTCGGGCCCTGCCCCAGGTTGTGGGAGCAACATTGCTGTTTGCCAGAACCTGCCTGAGACCCTGTACCTGACCTAGCCTGGTTTCCTGCCTTGACTCTTCGGACTGACTCTTTGGATTTGGGACCGGACCTGGACTGCGTTGCTCGGGTTTACCCCCTTGCCCAGCACAGTTTCCCTTTCAAATTCACACTCCTCTGAATTTTGCAGCGCATTTCTTCAGCCAAGTTGCTGTTGGCATCCGTCTGTCTCGGGAGAGAATGGAGGAGTGCGCCTTCAGGGGTGAAGACCCTGTGCCTGACCTAGCCTGGTTTCCTGCCTTGGCCCTGTTGGACTGACTCCTCGCAGAATCCTTGGATTCTTGGACCGGACCTGGACCGCGTTGCTCGGGTTAACCCCTGGGCTCAGCACACCCTGAAACTCACCCCCCATTCCTACTCCCACACAGATATTGCTTTCAGCTCATGTTCCAAAACTGTGCATTGCACAAAGACGGGTTTGGAATCTGACGGAATAATTGCAACTCAAGATGGAGGAATTTCAGGGGGAAGGGTTAAGCCCTCCCTTCTCTGCTGCGCAGCCACTCCTTCCAAGACTGATTTGCAGCAGAGAAGGCTCTGTTAAACGCAGCTGCAGATTAGCACCCATCGGAGGAGCATCATCATTGTACGGCGCACCCAGCCATTCATTTGTCCGCCTGCCATATAAATTCAGAAGGATTGCATTATTGTGACAGGACTTGGCTCCGGCGCACAGCCAGGACCCGGGAGAGCGCAAGGGCCTTAAAAATAGCTGCGGCGACAGAATTGCAAAATTGTAACGCTGGGCGGTAGTCAGGCCTGACGCTGGGTATGAATTATTGTGATGTGTCAAGCGCCAATAGGGAGCACTTATAACACCAGACCGTAGCCTCCCACCAAGGCATCGCTGGCTTTCTTCCCGCAGATTTGACTTAAGGGAGAGAATCTGTGTTTCATGCACAGAACGTTGCTTTATAATGGAAGAGCACAGTTTTCAATTCTGGATCTTGGCATCAGGGATAGAATTTGCAACTCGCTTGGATCTCCATGGCAACTGCTCCTTTTTGAAGTGCTGGATTCAAAGGGATGGAGGCTGGAAGCACGATGGAGGCTGGTCTTGCCTTTCCTGTTTTGTTTCATTCCTTCCCCCATTTACAGCATCCCCACCTTTCTGTTGGACTGCCAAAGATGGCTAATAATAATTTAAAGCTAACCGCACTGTAAAATAAAATAAAATAAATCAACAGCCAGATCAAAGAACAGAACAGCAGATCACAAAACCCAAAGGACCGGCAGCTGAAAAATTAAAAAGATGGCCGAGATGCAACAAAACACACTTGTAAAAAATTTAAATAATGACTTGCAGAGCAACTATAGCATAATACAGGCACAGACAACATGGCACCTTCCAGCTGTTGTTGGATATCAGCTGCATTCAGCCCCAGCCAGTGAAAACAACGGACAGTGAGAGTTGTGTTTCTGCAACATCTAGAAGGCACCGATTTGGCTAACCTGCCCTGAGACTATCTGGAGAGAGGATGAATCAGATGTGCCAGGAGGTGTTGTTGTCATTATAATATATTTCTTTATACCCCGCCTTTCCCCCTGATGGGATTCAAGGCAGCTTACAGAGAAAAACAAGAACGACTTAAAACATAGAAAAAACAGTCACTAAAAAACAATTAAACACTGATAAATATTTATTTATAGAGTTGGAAGGTGGACCAACTAGTTCAACCCTCTGCGAGGCAGGAATATGCAACCGTCCCAGACGGGTATTGAACCTGCAACCTTGGCATTATCAGCTCCATGCTTTAACCAACTGAGCTATCCAGGCTGAGCAGTCATTTCATTAAAAGCAATCAGTTCCCAAAAACTCTTTCTGCAAATCATAAGAACCTCTGAGAATCCTATGTAGCCAAAAGCCCATGTAACACAGCATTCTGTTCTCAGCATTGCAACCCCAGAAGCTTGTGGGATACCCTCTTGCAAGCACAAGGGTCCTCTCTTTACTTGTGAGTCCCTGCAGCTTATATTATTTTGAGACTTACTGAGATGCCTCTGACAGTGCAGGTGGAAGGTTGTCGGAGGCAGAGCAAGGCGGGCAATGCTTATATTGCATGTTCCAGTGATTTAGTCCCAGCCGAGCACGCATAAGACAAAGTTGGAGCACGGTTTGCTGGCACCTCCTGGACCACTGTGAGAACACGATGCTGGACGAGGTGGGACTTTGGCCTGACCCAGCAGAGCTCTCCTCTTATCCTTTTTTGTCTTCTTGGTTCCTGAGCTTCCCAGTGAATTTTGCCGTTTTCGCGTAGTCCATCAACTTGATTTGCTATTCTTCTCTGGTCAGGGCTGGCTCTTCCTTCCACCTCTGGGCTAGTAACATCCAAGCGGCCATTATAGCATACATAGAATCATAGAATCCTAGAATCCTAGAGTTGGAAGAGACCACAAGGGCCATCGAGTCCAACCCCCTGCCAAGCAGGAAACACCATCAGAGCACTCCTGACATATGGTTGTCAAGCCTCTGCTTAAAGACCTCCAAAGTAGGAGACTCCACCACACTCCTTGGCAGCAAATTCCACTGTCAAACAGCTCTTACTGTCAGGATGTTCTTCCTAATGTTTAGGTGGAATCTTCTTTCTTGTAGTTTGGATCCATTGCTCCGTGTCCGCTTCTCTGGAGCAGCAGAAAACAACCTTTCTCCCTCCTCTATGTGACATCCTTTTATATATTTGAACATGGCTATCATATCACCCCTTAACCTCTTCTCCAGGCTAAACATGCCCAGCTCCCTTAGCCGTTCCTCATAAGGCATAGTTTCCAGGCCTTTGACCATTTTGGTTGCCCTCCTCTGGACACGTTCCAGTTTGTCAGTGTCCTTCTTGAACTGTGGTGCCCAGAACTGGACACAGTACTCCAGGTGAGGTCTGACCAGAGCAGAATACAGTGGCATGAACAGTTTCCTCTGATCTTTTGGAATCTCAGTACCTATAATTCCTAATCTCCTTTTATCCTTAAGCATCTAAGAGAGTATTTTATTTTTTATTTTGTTTTAAATACCTTTATTGTACATCAGAATCTATAAACATACAATACATATATCAAACAATACAATACACACATACATATCTACAAAACATACATTACCTATATACATACCCAACGTGAACACACCCACAGTGAATTGACTTCCAACCATTCTCATTGTGCTAGTTTACATTTATTTAATCTGTACGCATGTTCTATTTTTCCAAATATTTTCCAAGTTCGATATATTCTCTTTCTTTTCTAGATTCATTCACTGTCTGTCAGGAGATCTATCTTTTCCACATAGTTTTTAAGGTATTCTTTAAAGATACCCCATTCCTTATTAATTTTTTGTAAGGTGTTTGCTCTTACTCTCCCTATTGATTTAGCAATGTGTAAGTATTCGATCTAATGGGATGCTGGTGGCGCTGTGGTCTAAACCACAGAGCCTAGGGTTTGCTGATCAGAAGGTTGGCGGTTCAAATCCACGCGATGGGGTGAGCTCCCGTTGCTCGGTCCCTGCTCCTGCCAACCTAGCAGTTCGAAAGCACATCTCGTAGTGTTTTCTTTTGAAATGTTTAAGGTTTCTGTGTGTGCTAACTTTGCTGCGTTAAATGTGCATTCTTTAGCTGACCGTTTTAAAGGTGTGTTTTTTTTTATTTTCAAGATAATATTTTAGTTTCCCATTTAGTTATCCAGCTTTGAATGTGTACTTTGCATTTGGCTTTCTTCTGTTCTGTTTTGTTCTGGATTGTTTTCTGTGATGTTTTAAGGTAGGTTGTAAACCACTTTGAGATTTCCCTTCCCTTAAAATTTTAAAGCAGTATAGCATTGAAATGAATAATAATAATAATAATAATAATAATAATAATAATAATAAGCAGAAGAGCAAGGGTGATGAGGGAAGAAGACTTAGGTCGAGGACAAGAAGATAAGGCGAGGATAAAGTGAGATAAGGAGATATGCCTTGGAAAATAAAAATATTCATGAAATGTTTTAACCATGGTTTGCCATTACATGCAAAATCAACACACCTTCCCTAAACCATGGTTTGCTGGTGCACCTCACCCCAGAGAAAGCCATGAGGAAAGATGACTAATTATAGGTGTAGAAATGATGTTTCATTTCATTGTTCATGGGGCAACTCTGGGCTAGCTCATGATGTGAACCTGGCTTTTGCTCGAGCCCCTGGAAGCCTATACAGTGGTACCTCAGGTTACAGACGCTTCAGGTTACAGACTCCGCTAACCCAGAAATAGTACCTCAGGTTAAGAACTTTGCTTCAGGATGAGAACAGAAATTGTGCAGCAGCGGTGCGGCAGCAGCGGGAGGCAGTGGCGTAGCGTGGGTTGTCAGCACCCGGGGCAAGGCAAGTAATTTGCGCCCCCTAACCCGTGGATTTGCGCCCCCTAACCCTAACCCCAGATGTTGCGCCCGGTGCGGCCGGCCCCCCCTGCACCCCCCACGCTACGCCACTGGCGGGAGGCCCCATTAGCTAAAGTGGTCTTCAGGTTAAGAACAGTTTCAGGTTAAGAACGGACCTCCAGAATTAAATTCTTAACCCAAGGTACCACTGTACTAGGCTGGATAGACAAACTGTTGAACTTATGATGAAGCAATGTCCTCTGTTCCAGTTGGAAGCATACATTTCATCTGGGCACAAAAAACAGCTCACCCGTCTTGCCGCTCCTGAAAAAAATAATAAAACTGAGTGCAGAGAAAATGAAACTGCTGCGCCGGGTGCTTCATTGGAAAAGAATTTTTCGGCAAGTTGCCTGGCAGGCACATGCCACACTATATTCTTAGAAAGCAATAGATCTATTCAGGGGATGGCTGCTGCTGGGAATTTATTGTACGAAATGTGTTTGGCAGGAGCTGCTCTTCGGTGATGTTGACTGAAATCTGGATGCTTTCGGAGACGAAACGATTAATCTTAACAGAACGTCATTAAGACCAGACCTGCTTCCCCTTTCTCATTCCCCGTTCCCAAACACATCTGAAATTTCAGGAGGTTCGTGTATGAATGTACCAAGATAGAAGGGCTGCAATGTTTAGTCAATTTGATTAATGGATTTTGATTTACAATAAATAAAATGAAAATGCCTACTTTCAGCTGGTTTTTAAAATATACCTCTGCTTAGGAATAGAATCGTAGAACTGTAGAGTTGGAAGGGGTCCCGAGGGTCATCTAGTCTGGCCCCCTGCAATGCAGGAATCTCAGCTGAAGCATCCATGACTGATTAAACCTCTGCTTAAAAACTTCCAAGGAAGGAGAGTTCACCAGCTTCCAAGGTACAGTGGTGCCTCAGGTTAAGAACTTAATTTGTTCTGGAGGTCCGTTCTTAACCTGAAACTGTTCTTAACCTGAAGCACCACTTTAGCTAATGGGGCCTCCCGCTGCCACCACACGATTTCTGCTCTCATCCTGAAGCAAAGTTCTTAACCCGAGGTACTATTTCAGGGTTAGCAGAGTCTGTAACCTGAAGCGTCTGTAACCTGAAACGTCTGTAACCCAAGGTACCACTGCACAATGTTCCACTATCTAGCCACTCTTGCTGTCAGAAAGTTCTTGCCAATGCTTAGTTTGACACTGCTTTAGTCCTTGTAATTTGAATTCATTGGTTCAGGTCCTGCCCTCTGGAGTGGTAGAAAACAAGCATGTTCCCTTTTCCACGTGACAGGCTTTGGGAAATTTGAAGATGGCTGTCATATCACCTCTCAGTCTTCCCTTCAGCAGGAAAGCTAAACATACCCAGCTCCTTCAACTGTTCCTCATGAAGCCTTCCAGGGCATCTTCACCAGCTAGATTAAGCAATTAATTTTGTTGCAGTTTTGCACATTCCACTGCTCTGTTTGTCTTGCCAGTGCACCATTTCTTGGTTTGGGGGTTTATTTCAATGGATGGAACGGCTTTAAACTGTCATTTGCTTTCACTGCTGTCAGAGCTGCTTGAAGATCCTAGCTCACAGAGGAGCACGCTAGCCAGCGATCATTAAGTAAAAGTCTTTATTGAGTTACAGTTTCCATTCTCAAGCTGCTGCGTGCAACTCTACGTCTAGTCGCTAGATCGGCGAAGCTCCGTCTGAGTCTCCGCCCCGTGTGCACCAACTTAATATCCTAGCCCGGCTCCACCTTTTCCGCCTGACTGTCCTCCTCTGGGTCCCTCTACCCCCCGGGGTCTCTTCCTTCCGGGATTCTTCTGATGCTGACCCCCCGGACCCTCCTGTCTCCTTGCGCCGGGCTTTAGGACCTGGCTCCCTTTCCGGGCTGCTTACTGCGCCGCCTTCCTCTGCATTTGAACTTGGCGCGCGCGCCCAACCTTCCACTTTCCGCTTAACCGTTTCTTCGCTCCCCGATGGAGGTGTGGCCACTCCTGACTCGTGCCCTCCCTCCTGTGGTGAGCTGCCAGCGCTTGCCCCCTGGCTCCCTTCCTCTTCCCTGCTCTCTGGCGGTGACGCTGGTCCCGATTTCCAACTGCTCTCCTCTGAGTCCCCTCTGGCTCTATCTTCCTGGGGTGCCCCCCTAGACTCCCCCCTTGCCCTGGCCACTGGTGCTCCTTTCTGTGAATCCTCTGATTCACTGGAAAGACTCGGAGATCTCGGGTCGTTGTCATCACTCATCTTTTCTTCTGCCTCCTCCCCTTCGCTCTCTGTTTCCTCCCTTGCCCTTGCCTCTGCTCCTAAACCCCTGACAACTGCGAATCACTTTGAAACCTTTGCCAGTGGTTTAATTAGACACAACTCCCTCGTTCTCAGGCTGCCTACCTGTAACTCAGCCTGCAATCAATTACCTGTAATTACCTGTAATTGAAACCATTTCATATCCTTTCATGCTCATTCCCTGAGTTTCCTCCTCTCCCTCTGTTTTCTCTGCTTCTAGTTTTAGACTGTAAGCTCCTAAGGACAGGGACCTATGCCTTGTATTAGGGCTGTGTACAACCCCCCTGACCCAACCCACAGAACAGCCCATTCAGGGGTGGGGCTAGTGTATTAATTAGGATTTTTAAAATCTGAATCAAACATGCAGTCAGGAGGGGGCAGGGGAAAATGAGGTGCTTGTTCCCAACATCACTGCGGGGAGCAGGAGGTTTCTGTCATGTCGGGTGCCATTTCACAAGTGCCTTCCCTGTGGGAAACATACTTGCAAATCAGCACCATGCAGCCAGCAGGATTGAGCCCTCTGCTCACCAGCTAATGAGTGGACAGTTCAACCCTGCTCAGTTTGGCTGTGTGTTCTCCTGCTGGGTACAGGAATGTGCAGTGTGGGGCTGTTTGAAAGCCCTTTTGCAAAGAGCCCTGTGTTACTCTTTGCAGAGGCTGCTGGCTTCTCCGCTTCTCACCCAATGCTCTGCTCCCTGACAGCCCTGAATTGCTTCAGATGGCCTGATCTAACCTGGGTTGACCTGGAGCTGTCTCCACCTGACTCAGTTGAAGTCTGGATCCTGCCCAATTTGGTTCAGGCTTTGAACTTCTTGGAATCTGCTGCACAGCACTATCTTGTAATTTGTAAAGTGCCATGCTTAACCCCATCATCAGTGCTGCTACCGTCACTACCATAGTAATACTGCTGCTAAAAAAAGGTAAAGGTACCCCTGCCCGTACGGGCCAGTCGTGTCCGACTCTGGGGTTGCGCGCCCATCTCGCTTAAGAGGCCGGGGGCCAGCGCTGTCCGAAGACACTTCCGGGTCACGTGGCCAGCGTGACAAGCTGCATCTGGCGAGCCAGCGCAGCACACGGAAACGGCGTTTACCTTCCTGCTAGTAAGCGGTCCCTATTTATCTACTTGTACCCGGGGGTGCTTTCGAACTGCTAGGTTGGCAGGCGCTGGGAGCGAGCAACGGGAGAGCACCCCGCCACAGGGATTCGAACCGCCGACCATGCGATCGGCAAGTCCTAGGCGCTGAGGTTTTACCCACAGCGCCACCCGCGTCCCTAATAACTGCTGCTACTACAATACTATTACTAATATTACATTGATGCTGAAATCCAGCATCGCCTGAGCTCTGTGAGTGTGGATTTCTCCCTATTGAAGTGCAGAGTGTTTGAGGACTGGGACATTCGCAGGGAAACCAAAATGCTTGTTTACAAAGCTATTGTACTACCAACCTTACTGTATGCTTGTGAAACATGGACTACTTATAAACACTATCTCCAACTCCTCGAAAGATTCCATCAACGGTGTCTTGGAAAATTTTTACACATCACTTGGGAAGACAGGCAAACTAGTGCCAGTGTACTGGAAGAAGCAACGACCACCAGTGTTGAAGCAATGATTCTTCATCATCAACTTCGTTGGACTGGTCATGTTGTGCAGATGCCTGATGATAGTCTTCCAAAGCAACTACTCTATTCCAAACATAAAAAGGGAAAGCATAATGCTGGTGGTCAACAAAAGAGGTTTAAAGACTGTCTCAAGGCAAAAATAAAATAAAATAGTATAATAAAAAGTAGTATATACACCGACAATTGGGAAACACTTGCCTGCGAGCGCTCCAATTGGTGAACAGCCTTTACCAAAGGTGTCATGGGCTTTGAAGACGCTCAAATTCAGGACGCAAAGGAGAAACGTGCTAAGAGGAAGGCACACTTGGCAAATCCACACCGTGATCAACTCCTGCCCAGAAACCAATGTCCCCACTGTGGAAGGATGTGTGGAGCCAGAATTGGCCTCCACAGTCACTTACGGATTCATTGTTAAAACCGTGTTTATGGAAGACAATCTTACTCGGCTTTGAGTGATCGCCAAAGAAGAAGAAGAAGAAGAAGACTATTAATATTGCTACTAGCAGCAAATACTATTAGTATCACCACCAACACTACCAGTAGTAGCAATGAAAATGGAACAAAATTTGCTGCCCCCTAGTATTTCACCTTGTCTGTTTCCTTGTGGAGGTGAATGGCTGTACAGATAAATGCCATTGCATTTGTCTCCCTGCACCCCCAATGGCTTTGGGTGGGCTTCCTGCCCTCTTGCTACCTCCACTTACTCATCTATAAAAGAGGTTTATTAAAGGACGCTTATCGCTGCCACACAGGAGTGCTCTGCGAGACTTAATTATATTTGTACAGCTCTTTGAGATCTGCAGATGAAAGCCGCATTGCTGCTCAGTGCGAAGAGCATCACTATTATCACCTGAGGGAGGTAACAGGGGTTAATGAGATCTTGCTCGGGAATCCCTGCTTCTCAACCAGAATCAAAGATTTGTGCTCCGGGACTTGGCATAATGAGAGCCCAATCTGATGAGGTGCTGAGTGTCTGATGCCCCTCAGCTGCCACCAGGGGATTTTTGTAGGATTCTGGCTTTGGGAGAGGAATTTTACATTGGAAATTTAATCTCTCAAGGAATGTGTGTGCCAGAACAGAGGAGAGAGGGGGAACCACACACACAAAACTTTGCTGGAGTATGCGGGAAACTTTTCACCGGGGGACGGGGAGGGAATCCCCATTTCACATTGCTCTTTCACTCAGTTACCTTTTAAAATAGGGGACACACAGCCTGCAGATTCTCAAGCATGCAGACACTAACAGGGCAGCTGAAAAGCTCCGACTGGATGCTTTGCTTTTGCAATCTGGGCTGTTTCAGGTGAATATTGGGAGTCAGTGTAGTGGCTAGAGTATCTGTGTTTAGGGATGCAGAGTAAGCTTCATTGATTCCACATCAAGCCTGCACATCTTCTGATCCACCAAACTGAATGAAGCTGTTGTTGTTTAGTCATTTAGTCATGTCCGACTCTTCGTGACCCCATGGACCAGAGCACGCCAGGCACTCCTATCTTCCACTGTCATTGGTCAAACTCATGTTGGTAGCTTTGAGAACACTGTCTAACCATCTTGTCCTCTGTCATCCCCTTCTCCTTGTGCCCTCAATCTTTCCCAACACCAGGGTCTTTTCCAGGGAGTCTTCTCTTCTCATGAGGTGGCCAAAGTATTGGAGCCTCAGCTTCAGGATCTGTCCTTCCAGTGAGCACTCAGGGCTGATTTCCTTTAAGAATGGATAGGTTTGATCTTCTTGCAGTCCATGGGACTCTCAAGAGTCTCCTCCAGCACCAGTGAAGCTGACCTACTAACAACCGACCACCATATCTGTCCCACGAGACTAGGGCCCTGCAGGACTTAATCTCTTTCCGCAGGGCCTGTAAGACAGAGCTATTCTGCCTGGCCTTCAATTTGAATCAGCCTGATCCTCTATTCCCTTCCCCCTTTCCTTTTCTATGAAGAAACCCTTCTGGGACCCCACATTTAAACTCTCCTTGCTGGCCCTAGTAGGTCCAACGTGGCCAGTTAGCCATGGTGATCATTTGATGTTTACTGACTGGGGTCCCCCCTCCCAAAAAAATGACCCCTGAATTTTTGAATTTCATTGACATTGATGCTGCATTTATGTTGTATTTTATGCTGTTATTAAGCCACATTTTAATCAATGTTTTATATTTGCTGTTAGCCGCCCTAAGCCCAGTTTTTAAACCAGGAAGGGAGGGGTATAAATAAAAAAATAGTATTATTATTATTATTATTTCTCTGCGGGTCCAGACAGGGACCTGCAGAAATAATCTGATTTGCGAAGTCCACAGTGGCCTGCTACACATAATGGCCTCTTAAAATTTAGTAAGCATATTGGAGGCAGGCAGGATTGTGTTTTGGGTGCTAGATCTAGTCAATTGGGAGCCATCCCTGTTGTGGATGACATTTTGGTGACACCACATAAACCAGACCCACTGCAGTGAATGGAAATTGTACGGCGGTGGTGGATCACTCCATCGGCCTCTTTGCCTACATTCCTGTGACGTGATCTGGCCGTTTGTGCAAAGTTGCACCTGCAGAATGTCCTGGGGACACTTCAGCAAATTCTTTCCACCGTCCTCAATTGTTCCATATCCCTCATTTTAGAAATAGTATTTAGAAAGTATTTCCCCGCTATTGAAACACGTTACCAAGAGGTTTGAAAGTGAAACCTCTTTTGGTGTATATCCATTTCAATAAAATAAAATGATGGGTTTTGCTGTAACATTTGGATGGAACTTTGAAATTAAAGAAAGAAAATTAAAGCCAGGCAAGAACTTTACTGCCTCTCTTAATACAGAAGTGAACTGATTCCTGACTTCAACTAAGTTCTGTGCTACCTAGTGACTAAATTGTATAATTATGCTATCTACACAGTGCTCCTGTCTTGTGCTAAATGGTCTCCTTTTCATTTCCTGGCATCTTCAGTTTTTCTAAAATAATAATAATAATTCCATGTACCTGAGCTAAGAAAGTTCCCAGTCTTTGGAGCAGTTCTGCATTTTACAAGGACTGAGGTGGTGGAATTCTTTATTGAACCATTTTATAGGGTGTACATGGACCATCAAGAAGGTTGGACCATAAAGAAGGCTGATCGCCGAAGAATTGATGCTTTTGAATTATGGTGCTGGAGGAGACTCTTGAGAGTCCCATGGACTGCAAGAAGATCAAACCTCTCCATTCTGAAGGAAATCAGCCCTGAGTGCTCACTGGAAGGACAGATCCCGAAGCTGAGGCTCCAATACTTTGGCCACCTCATGAGAAGAGAAGACTCCTTGGAAAAGACCCTGATGTGGGGAAAGATGGAGGGCACAAGGAGAAGGGGACAACAGAGGACGAGATGGTTGGACAGTGTTATTGAAGCTACCAGCATGAGTTTGACCAAACTGCGGGAGGCAGTGGAAGACAGAGGTGCCTGGCGTGCTCTGGTCCATGGGGTCACGAAGAGTAGGACATGACTAAACGACTAAACAACAACAACACGTGGGGGTCATAGTTTTGAATGCTTCCCATGTAAGAAAACAACTAGCACCACAGAAAAAACACCTTGGCTTTATCCCTAATACCCTAGCGTACTGCATGAAAGGGCAATGTGTGTGCATGTTTGTGTGTGAACATACAAAAATATGATTACCCTGCCCTCCTCCAGTTGCAAGAATTGGCCTTAGTGTTGACAGTGCTCTTTTATCCCACTAGTGACATGTTGTGCTCCTTGAATAGAATAATCATGTGGTGTAGATCTTGCTAGACTGCATTACCTCTGCCTCCAAAGGAAAAAGAAAAATTGCAACATGCTGTGGTGATTTGTGGTGATATGAATGCAGTGGTACCTTGGTTCTCAAACGCCTTGGTACTCAAACAACTTGGAACCCAAACACTGCAAACCCGGAAGTAAGTTTTCCTGTTTACGAACTTTTTTGGGAAGCCGTATGTGCTCCATTTTGAGTGTTACGCTTCCATTTTGAGTGCCACACTTCTGTTTTGAGTGTTACGATGAGGCCTGTCTTTGCTATTTATTTTGCATTTTTGTGGCTCTGGTTTTTGTGACTGTGTGGAACCCAGTTCAGCTACTGTCTGACTGATTGTATGACTGCAGTCCATTGTTTATTGCTTTCATTTTGTGGATCAATGGTCTCGTTAGGTAGTAAAATTCATGTTAAATTGCTGCTTTAGGGCTTGTTTCTAAAAGTCTGGAACGGATTAATCCATTTTGCATTACTTTCTATGGGAAAGCGCGCCTTGGTTTTGGAACGCTTTGGTATTGGAACAGACTTCCGGAACGGATTAAGTTTGAGAACCAAGGTACCACTGCATAGCTTGTTGGACTAATCCACCCATTCAAGTCATGACTTGATGCCACTGATGTCCTCTGGCCTCAGTCCCCTCTCTGGCTAGAAGGAAGACTCAGAGAAGGAAGAGGCATCATTGTCTCTCACTCTAGGACCTTCCAGGATAGAGGATGTGGCTTGACCTGACTCCACAGACATGGAGGGCACCTCCCCACCCCACCTCATAGGAGCTAGCAGCTGAGGAATCAGCCAACGTCACCTTAAGAAACACAGACAGTTCCTCAGGTGGGGTGGGTTTAACAGCAAGCTGAATTAGGACAGCACAGAGGACCAAGGACAGGATATGCCTCTTTAGGCATGATGGAATTGTAAGCAAGGAGGAGGCATGGAGTTGTGTGTGGTGGCCTTGGTGTGCTGGCCGCCGAGACCACATAACACCAGTCTTGAAAGACCTACATTGGCTCCCAGTATGTTTCCGAGCACAATTCAAAGTGTTGGTGCTGACCTTTAAAGCCCTAAATGGCCTCTGTCCAGTGTACCTGAAGGAGCGTCTCCACCCCCATCGTTCTGCCCGGACACTGAGGTCCAGCGCCAAGGGCCTTCTGGCGGTTCCCTCAGTGCGAGAAGCCAAGTTACAGGGAACCAGGCAGAGGGCCTTCTCGGTAGTGGCGCCTGCCCTGTGGAACACCCTCCCACCAGATGTCAAAGAGAACAACAACAACCAGACTTGTAGAAGACATCTGAAGGCAGCCCTGTTTAGGGAAGCTTTTAATGTTTGATGCATTACTGTATTTTAATACTTTGTTGGAGAGTGACTGTGGAAGCCCAGCCAGATGAGCGGGGTATAAATAATAAATTATTATTATTATTATTATTATTATTATTATTATTATTATTATTCCCTCTGTCTGTGCTCCTGGTTGGCTGAGCATCAAGGTGTGGCAGGAGACTGTCAAGTGTGTTTGCCTGAGTGCGGTAACAAGCATCCCTGTGACTGAGAAGCCTTCGAGTGGAAGGGACAGTGTCCAGTGGCCCAGGCCTCCTGTTGTTGTTGTTTAGTCGTTTAGTTGTGTCCGACTCTTCGATACGCCATGGACCAGAGCACGCCAGGCACTCCTGTCTTCCACTGCCTCCCGCAGTTTGGTCAAACTCAGGCTGGTAGCTTCGAGTACACTGTCCAGCCATCTCGTCCTCTGTCGTCCCCTTCTCCTTGTGCCCTCCATCTTTCCCAGCATCAGGGTCTTTTCCAGGGAGTCTTCTCTTCTCATGAGGTGGCCAAAGTATTGGAGCCTCAGCTTCAGGATCCGTCCTTCCAGTGAGCACTCAGGGCTGATTTCCTTAAGAGCGGATAGGTTTGATCTTCTTGCAGTCCATGGGACTCTCAAGAGTCTCCTCCAGCACCTATTCAAAAGCATCTATTCTTTGGCGATCAGCCTTCTTTATGGTCCAGCTCTCACTTCCATACATCACTACTGGGAAAACCATAGCTTTAACTAGGCCTCCGACATGCTTACAATTTAATCATGCCTGAAGAGGGTTTGCGTGATGATTTCCCATAATGAAATGGGCCTGATGCCCATGGCCTGCTCTCTTCTGTTACAGAATGCAATGGGGTAAAATACCACTATCACCAATGTTTGAAACCTAATGCTCTTCTTCGTTTCTCTGCAATAGTCTTTTTCTTTTTGTATTGATTGCTGCTTTGCCACAGCAGTGATTAACTGATCAGGGAGAATGCCAGGAGTCACAGAGTGCCCTGAGCAGGAATAATTTCTGCATACACTCTTCCATTCTCTTTAAAAGAATTGTGAAGTCCTCATTGAAACAGGTAGTAAATTCACCCAGATGAATTCCACCCCCTTCTCTCTCTCTCTCTCTCTCTCTCTCTCTCTCTCTCTATCTATCTCTATCTATCTCTCTCTATCTCTCTGACTCTTTCCCCCCCAGGCCAATCTCTGATGATGAACTTTTTGAAAAGGGGGGTGTATGTGAGAGATATCTAGATCTTGATCTATAGTGGTACCTCTGGTTGCGAACAGGATCTGTTCTGGAGGCTTGTTCGCAACATGAAAAGAGCGCAACCTGCAGCGGCTCATCAATTCACCACTTCTGCGCATGCACATGACGTCATTTTGCGCATCTGCTCATGCGTGAGCGGCAAAACCCGGAAGTAACCCTTTCTAGTACTTCCGGGTCGCTGCAGGACGTAACCTGAAAGAACTTAACATGAAGCGGACGTAACATGAGGCATGACTGTATATGGCGTAATGGTAAGAAGAAGAAGAAGAAGAAGAAGAAGAAGAAGAAGAAGAAGAAGAAGAAGAAGAGTTTGGATTTGATATCCCGCTTTACCACTACCTGAAGGAGTCTCAAAGCGGCTAACATTCTCCTTTCCCTTCCTCTCCCACAACAAACACTCTGTGAGGTGAGTGGGGCTGAGAGACTTCAGCTGCATGTGGAGGAGCAGGGAAGCAAACCCGGTTCGAGGGTGACAAATTGAAACTACAGAGCCACGAGAAATTGAAAACTAAAGTACGAGATTGGCTCCATTATTATCAAATAATGGAGGTTTATAAACAAGATAGGAAAATTGGCTTCCAGGTGGAGAAATCAAAATTAGAAACAGAACTGCTAGAACCCAATGCTAAGAATTTGTCAAGAATGTATAACTTGTTGCTGAAATGGAATACACAAGATGAAACGTTTAAATCAGCTATGATTAAGTGGGCACAGGACATTGGTCATAACATCATGTTTGCTGACTGGGAACAGTTGTGGACCACCGGTTTAAAATTTACGGCATGTAATGCCTTAAAAGAAAACATTATGAAAATGATCTATAGGTGGTACATGACCCCAGTCAAGCTAGCAAAAATTCATCATTTGCCTGATAATAAGTGTTGGAAGTGTAAAGAAACTGAAGGTACTTTCTACCACCTTTGGTGGACGTGCCCAAAGATTAAGGTTTTCTGGGAAATGATATATAATGAAATGAAAAAGGTACTTAAATGTACTTTCCCTAAGAAACCAGAGGCCTTCCTCTTGGGCATTGTCGGCCAATTGGTGTCAAAGAAAGACAGAACCTTTTTTATGTATGCTACTACAGCAGCAAGAATACTCATCGCAAAGTATTGGAAGACACAAGATCTACCCACTCTGGAAGAATGGCAGATGAAGGTGATAGACTATATGGGCCTGGCTGAAATGACTGGCAGAATCCGTGACCAGGGGAAAGAGACGGCGGATGAAGATTGGAAAAAATTCAAAATTTATCTTAAGAAACATTATGAAATTGATGAATGCTAAAATGTTGAAGTTCTAGAAAAAAAGGGGGGATTACAGCGGCAGAGATTAAGTAAAAGAAAAGAATAAACAAAGGACAAATTTGGTAAAAATAGGTGTTAGGATTTGCTGAAACAATTTTGGAAATTGGGATGTAGAAAGGGGAGGTTTGGGGGAGTCCGAGAAGCGAGGTTTATGAAGAAAAAGGATACGAAATTATACATGCTTGTTTGTTTCTTTATTTGTTTGTATTGTCTATAAAAACTTTTGTAAAACCAATAAAAAATATTATGGAAAAAAAAAAGCAAACCCGGTTCACCAGATTACGAGTCAACCGCTCTTAATCACTACACACCACACTGGCTCTTAGAGTGTTGGGCTAGGACCAGGAGAGCAGGGTTTGAATCCCTGCTCATCTATGAAGCCCCCTGGATGACCTTGGGCCAGTCACCATCTCTTAGCCTAGCCTACCTCACAAGGTCGTGGTGAGAATGAAATGGGGAGGAGGAGAACCAAGTCTCCTTGGAAGAAAAGGTGGCATTGAAATGTAATAAATAAATATATCTACAGTATATCTATATCTGATGCAACTCATTTCTTTAATAACCCCCTTTTACTCCAGAAGTGACTTTGATGAGCCATGCATGCTCAGGACTTGGAGAAAGAAAACAGAACACATTGATTTCATATATTTGCACACTATCCTAGAATCGAGGCTCATGACCAAATGAAATTTGGGAGGCTCACCTGGTACCATTTTTACATCTCTTTAGGTGCCAGGTGAAAACGTTTCTCTATAATCAGGCTTTTGGCTGATTAACATGTTATGGCCTTTTAAAATGTCTTTGTGGGAGGGGGGCTATTGGTTCTGTCATTGAAATTCTACTCAATATTGATCCAGAATAGATTCCAATTTATAGTTAGCAGGGTAACAACTTAAAACACATTGCAGGATTCCCTAAAAATAGACCAGAGGCATTTCATCCAGCAGAGCGTTACTGCTACTGAAGGCAAATGAGTGTAATGATCACAAATCCAATACATTCAGGATTGGCACTGCCCATAAAAAATCCAGTTGCAGTAAACTTACACTTACAAAAACTTATAATAAGTCTAAACCTTAATACTAAGCATACTATGTACAGAACATCACACCAGAAGGAAGAGAGATAGAAAGAGAAAACCAGGCTCCTTCTGGCCTTACTTTTATAGTCAGCATGACCTTGACAGAAAGAGATAAGAGAACCAGTTTAAGCCAGCTGTACTCAGCTTCTCTGAAGGAATAACCCAAACGCCATGAAGTTTCTTTCACACAGAGAAGCTTCCAGAACCCTCTTGAATGAATTAGGAAAGATGTCTACACATCAGATCAATACTTTCTGTACTAAGAAATGCAAACCGACAGGTTCATGTTTGTTTCAATATGTATTTTGTGTTCTCATTTTGTACATTTATGTTGCAAGCCACCCTGGGGTCTACGACTGAATAAATTTAATAATAGCAATAAATAAAATTATCCCCTAGGTTTTACTAGCCAATACATCTGTGTATAACTATTGCAGAGACACAGCCCCTCACTTTAACATTGAGGTAATGGAAGTTGGTACACGTTCTTGGAGTAGTCGCTAGGCATCCATTAAGCCAGGGGTCTGCAACCTTTAAGACAAAAAGAGCCACTTGGACCCGTTTCCGAAGGGAAAAAAACCTGGGAGCCGCAAAACCATTGCGACATTTAAAATAAATATATCTCCGGAGCTGCGATCTGACAGCTGGCGGGAAGGTGACATCGGGATGGTGCGTGACTAACGCACGCACCGCCCCCATGCGACGTCACAGCCAGTACAGCGCCCGCCACAGTGGGGAGTGTCGGGGCGCACAATGCGCCTCCTCCCCTCGCTAGTATCCGCCCTGGAGCCGCGGCAAAGGTGTAAAAGAGCCACATGCGGCTCTGGAGCCGTGGGTTGCAGACCCCTGCATTAAGCCATTAAGGAAATACTTTGAATTATTATAACTACACCCAAAGCATGGAAAGCAAAGGTGTAGTATCCCAGGGTAGTGGGTGTCAAAGACCTGTTATTATTTTAGAGGAGAGTCCCTATTTCCAGTGTGGTAGAGCCAGCCAATCAGCATGAAAGGGGAACTTTCCATTCACTGAGAAGTCAACTCGCCCTTTGTGCTGACTGGAACCAATCAGAATGAACGGAGTTGAGTCAGCCACTGAGGATTGGCTCCTGGGGTCACTCTGGAGAAAGTGAGGAGTTGACGTTTCATACGCTTCAAAGCTAAGCCTTCAGGAACACTGAAACCACAAGGTGCTTCAGTGTCTGTAGAATGGTGTGTAAGTTCTGCTACGTGCAATGGAACTTCAAGGAGAAAATATAACTAAAGTCACTCTGAAAGAAGATGTTGGACCACTCCAAATCATTTGCCCATGTATGTGCACAGAAGATAGTAGATCTAGCTAAAAGGCAACACTTGCAGATCTGCATTGATTGATGCAATGCAAACCTCATTATTATTATTACAGTGGACGCTCGGGTTGTGAACGTGATCTGTGCGGGATGTACGTTCACAACCTGCAGCGTCCGTAACCCGTAGTGGCGCATCTACGCAAGCGCAGGTTGCGATTCGGTGCATCTGTGCATGCACAAAGCGCGATTTAGCCATTCCGGTACTTCCAGGTTTCGGCAGTCTGTAACCCGAAAAAACACAACCTGAAGCATCTGCAACCTGAGGTATGACTGTATTATTATTGAATAGTTATAAAATTATTGAATCATTTTAGAAGGTTGTGTGATCTTGCTTGGTCCCTGCTCCTGCCCACCTAGCAGTTCGAAAGCACGTCAAGTGCAAGTAGAAAAATAGGTACCACTCCGGCGGGAAGGTCAACAGCATTTCTGTGTGCTGCTCTGGTTTGCCAAAAGCGGCTTAGTCATGCTGGTCACATGACCCGGAAGCTGTACGCCAGCTCCCTCGGCCAGTAAAGCGAGATGAGTGCAGCAACCCCAGAGTTATCCATGACTGGACCTAATTGTCAGGGGTCCCTTTACCTTTACCTTTACCTTTACCTTTACCTCTTGTATAGCTCATTCCTTTCAACTGTGCTTGTGCAGGACTTCCACCTTGGTAGATTGTGCCCCAGATTAATTAGTGCAAAAGGGTGACATTTGCATTTTTCTGCACCAGGCCCAAAAAACGTATTGCTTTTGGATTCTCTTCATGGCGTTATTAGCAATTTCAGTCTCAGCAGATAATTTCCGCAGCATATGTTGAACGTTCAAAGGATTTCCAGCCAAAATAAGAGTTGCAGCCCTGCCAAAAAAAATTCTCATGGCCCAAAGCCATGGGACACATACTGTAAGCGTTTGATTCTTTGCCATATGAAGATTTCAGTGTGTGGTTTGTACGGCCAGAATATTGGGCAACTCCATAAATTAGCTACGAAAGGAAAGAACTGGGATTGGCAGCAGATTCAGGACAGACAAATGGAAGTATCCCCCAAGTCACCATTAGAGAGCCAGGTCATATTCACACCACAGATTTAATGCACCCGGCTTCTCCCAAAGAATCCTGGGAAGTACATTTTGTCAAGGGTGCTGGGAACTGTAGCACGGTGGGAGATGCACTACAGTTCCCAGAAATCTTTAGGGTAATCCATGCCCTTTAAGTGCTTTAAATATTTGGTGTGGCTGTGGAGAGCCAGTGTGGTGTAGTGGTTAAGAGCAGTAGTCTCGTAAGCTGGGGAACCGGGTTCGCGTCTCCGCTCCTCCACATGCAGCTGCTGGGTGACCTTGGGCCAGTCACACTTCTCTGAAGTCTCTCAGCCCCACTCACCTCACAGAGTCTTCGTTGTGGGGGAGGAAGGGAAAGGAGAAAGAATGTTAGCTGCTTTGAGATTCCTTCGGGTAGTCATAAAGCAGGATATCAAATCCAAACTCCTCCTCCTCCTCCTCCTCCTCCTCCTCCTCCTCCTTCTTCTTCTTCTTCTTCTTCTTCTTCTTCTTCTTCTTCTTCTTCTTCTTCTTCTTCTTCTTCTATGGTTAAGGTGTCAGGCTAGGGCCTGGGAGACCGGTGTTGAAATCCCCACTCAGCCATGGAGAGCCAGTGTGGTGTAGTGGTTAAGAGCGGTGGACTCGTAATCTGGTGAACCGGGTTCACTTCCCCGCTCCTCCACATGCAGCTGCTGGGTGATCTTGGGCTAGTCACGTTTCTTTGAAGTCTCTCAGTTCCACACACCTCACAGAGTGTTTGTTGTGGGGGGGGGGGAGGGAAAGGAGATTGTTAGCAGCTTTGGGGCTCCTTAAAAAGTAAAGGGATCCCTGACCATTAGGTCCAGTCGTGACCGACTCGGGGGTTGCGGCGCTCATCTTGCCTTAATGGCCAAGGGAGCTGGCACACAGCTTCCGGGTCATGTAGCCAGCATGACTAAGCCGCTTCTGGCGAATCAGAGCAGCGCACGGAAACACCGTTTACCTTCCCGCGGGAGCGGTACCTATTTATCTACTTGCACTTTGACGTGCTTTTGAAGGTGGGCCGGCGCAGGGACAGAGCAACGGGAGCTCACTCCTTCTGATCGGCAAGTCCTAGGCTCTGTGGTTTAACCCACAGCGCCAAGACTCCTTAGGGTAGTGATAAAGCGGATATCAAATCGAAACTCTTCTTCTTCTCGCTGGATGATATTGAGCCAGCTCAGCTTAGTCTACCTCACAGGCTTGTTGTGAGAATAATATGGAGGGAAGGAGCTACGCATGTCGCCTTGATATCCTTGGAGGAAGGCCTAAGTTTATAAATGAAATAATAAATGAAATTCATCAATGGAATCCGTGTGGTGCCAGCACTTGCTTAATACTGCTTGCCCCCCTGATATAATTCTAAACTTATTTATTTGACTTCACTGGCTTGAATGTCATTTGCTCCTGCAACACTTCAGTGGAAGTGAGAAGCTTAACAGTGTGGGGGGGGATGATTTTCTTGTTTCTTTTGTCTGGGGTTGATGAACTTTTATGGAGCCTAACACGGCTGAGCGCAGGGTTAAACCTTTCTTTGAAAAGGCCCGGTAATTTGTAATAGATTAACCCCACGGGAATTTGATTAGTATTAACCTGTCATCAGCACAAGGCAGCTTTCAAAATTATTATTACATGCTCCTGTAGTAATTTTCTCTTGGCCAATATTTGAAAGATTTTCTCCGTGATTCCCCTTCTCCCAGGAACGATAACTTGGGGTCAACCAGTGGAGCCAAGTGGGGTTAAGTTCAGGAGAGTCAACACAGGACAGCCACAAATAAATTGACACGGAAAAAGAGGAAGCACCACACACGGCACACAAATTTGCAAAAAATTGGCATATTGGAAAAATTGGATGGGTGAGGTAAGGATCACTGTCTTGTTTTGTTCTTGTTTTTTAAATTATTATTATAATGTATTTTGTGTTTTTATTTTGTATTTCTATGCTGTGAACTGTCCTGAGATATATGGATGAAGGGCTGGGGACAAATTTAATAAACAACAACAACAACAATTTGTATAGATACACATTTATAAATAGTTACTATAATTTAAACTGAAATGAAATGGGCTCTAGTCAAGCTTGAAAAAATCTACCATATGCCCGATAATAAATGTTGGAAATGTAACGAGACTGAAGGTACATTTTTTCACCTTTGGTGGATGTGCCCAAGGATTAAGGCTTTCTGGGAGATGATTTATAATGAAATGAAAAAGGTATTTAAATATACCTTCCTTAAGAAACCAGAAGCCTTTCTCCTGGGCATGGTCGGCCAATTGGTGTTAAAGAAGGATAGAACTTTCTTTATGTATGCAACAGCAGCAACAAGAATACTCATCGCGAAATATTGGAAGACACAAGATTTACCCACCCGGGAAGAATGGTAGATGAAGTTGATGGACTACATGGAACTGGCGGAAATGACTGGCAGAATCTGAGACCAGGGAGAAGAGTCGTGGAAGAAGACTGGAAAAAGTTTAAAGACTATTTACAGAAATACTGTAAAATTAATGAACGTTAGAAAAATGTTGGAATGAAGTTATATGGCTTTAGTAGAAATGTTATAAGAAATTAAGTATAAATAGATTAATAGAGTATTAAAGGGAAAAATAAGGTTAGAATGTGTTAAGACAATTATAGGATAGAAAACAGAGGAAGATGGAAAGGAATTGCTGAAACAATTAATAGAAGTGGAATACAAAAAGGGAGGCGTGAGGAGGTCGTGGAAATAAGTGAAAGAAAGATAAGATATTGAAATTGGACTGTGTTTTAAATGGTTTCTGTTTTGTTTTGTTAGTTGTATGTGTTAGTGTTTTATAGTGTTTTTTGTATTGTATTGTTGTCTTTTTTGTTTTTTGTAGTGTGGTGTTTAATTTGTTGGAAAACTAATAATTTTTTTTTTAAAAAAAAATGAAATGAGCTCTATTCAGCTAAGTTTTAGAGCAGGGGTCAGCAAACTTTTTCAACAGAGGGCTGGTCCACGGTCCCTCAAACCTTGTGGGGGGCCAGACTATATTTTGAAGAGAGAAAAAAAGAAGGAATTCCTATGCCCCTCAAATAACCCAGAGATGCATTTTAAATAAAAGCACACATTCTACTCATGTAAAAACACACTGATTCCCGGACCGTCTGCGAGCTGGATTTAGAAGGCAATTGGGCCGGATCCAGCCCCCAGACCTTAGTTTGCCTACCCATGTTTTAGGCTCCCTGAAATTAATGGATCTAAATTCAGGTAGGTAGCTGTGTTGGTCCGACACAGTCGAAATATTTTTTTTTAAAAAATTGTCCAGTAGCACCTTAGAGACCAACTAAGTTCTGGGTATATGCTTTCGTGTGCATGCACACTTTAGTCATGGCATTAATTCCAGTGTGTTTGCTCTGAGTAGGATTAGCACTGCACCCCCACCCAAGACATCTCAGCATAGTGGAAGAAGCAAAGATCACCAGTGTCAAAGCAATGATTCTTCAACATCAGCTTCGTTGGACTGGTCATGTTGTACGGATGCCTGGTTATCCTTTTCCAAAGCAACTACTCTACTCTGAACTTAGAAAGCGTAATGCTGGTGGGTGACAAAAGAGGTTTAAAGATTCTCTCAAGGCAAATCTAAAGAAATGTAGTATAAACACTGACAACTGGGAAACATTGGCCTGTGAGCACTCCAGCTGGAGAACAGCCTTTACCAAAGGTGTCATGGGTTTTGAAGACGCTCGAACTCAGGACGCAAGGGAGAAATGTGCTAAGAGGAAGGCACGCTTGGCAAACCCTCACCATGATCAAATCCCACCTGGAAACCTATGTCCCCACTGTGGAAGGATGTGTGGATCCAGAATTGGCCTGCACAGTCACTTATGGACTCACGGTTAAAACCATGTTTATGGTGTAGCCTTATTGGAGTTCACTGATTGGGAAGACAGTCTTACTCAGCTATGAGTGATAGCAGACAAAGATGAAGAAGAAGAGGAAGAAGACATCTCAACATAGTGGGAAAGACCCAGCTGACTGGTCTGCCATTTGGGTGCTAAATGTTGATGGCCAACTTCATGTCCCATCCTTCTACATTTTAGGATTATTTATCTTTAGGGCCTTTGGAGTGGATAGCCATTAGGCACGGGGGAAGATATCTGATTTAGTTTGCATTTAGAGCTGAAACCATCAGATCCACACTTTCTGAAACAATGACAACGGACGCAGTCATTCTTCATAATCCATATTAATCTGAATTCTGCAATGTAATTCTCCAATTATTATTTTTTTGCAGATAATAGGTTAAAAGATGCATGAAAATGAAATATTAATGAAGACACATTATATTAGGAGAAATTGTTTGTGAAAATGTGCATATGAGTCAAAACTATGACTTTTTTTGAGCTGGAACTCACTGGAACGCAGTTCCGGCGCCTCTCAGAACAATGGAGGCATTCATTGTGAATTCTGGCACTCTTTCCCTAGAAAAATAGCACTGGTCAAAACCGCATACAGAAATGTGTTTCTCAGGAGAAATTTGCCCTAAAATGCTGAAGAATTTCCATGCTGTTATTTGAAAAAATGAAATACTGCAGAAATGTGAACTATACCCAAGAATGGCAAAATGAGAAAGTGAGAGAGCATGAAGAGGCAATTCCTTTCATTCCTAACAGCAGGACACATGGTCTCCCTAAGTCTTAAAGAATTACTTTTTCCAACAACAAGTAATTAACTTCTGGAATTGAGTGCTGCAAGACCTGGTAGTGACCACTCTCTTTAAAAAAAGAATCAGATCAATGGATGAAGGATGGGTCTATCAATGGCTGTTAGCCATTACGGCTAAATGGAATCTCCACGTGCAGAGAGGCAGCAGTAGATCTCCGAGTATCCAAATTGCAGGGGGCAGCTTCTCTGGGATCTACTTTGACTCTGCCTCCCCAGGATGACCAATAAACATTCCTGGAGAGGAAGTCAAACAAAAGGGCTTCCTCTTCAAGCTGGTACTTCCTCAAGCAACAAGGTGTCCCTGTGATGAGGCATCTCGCTGTGTCCTTGTTATTATTATTTTTAAATTTCATCTTCAGATTTACTCCTCGGTTTGGCCTCCTGGTATGTCATATGGGCTCTTTGGATCCAGGTTCTTGGCTCCTGGCTCACCTTGGACTGCTGCCCCCAGCCCAGATCTGACACCTTGCTTAAGGGTTCCTGAAATATACACGGAGTCGAGAGTGGATTTCATGCTCTTTATTCAGCTCATAGTGGTGAGGAGGAATGCAAGTTCCCCCACAATATCTGCTTTATATACATTATTTACACAATGGGCTGCACGTGATTGGCTAATTCCGGGATTCTCCTGTAGGCCAATCAGGTTGTGGATTCATTTCCACCTGGAGCTGGATTGGGTGGCTCCTGCAGACCAATCATACTGCTGCATTGTTCTAGGACCAATCAGACTGCTGCATTTTGGATCCTATTGTTCTAGAACCAATCAGACTGCTGCATTTTGGATCCTATTCAACTCAGTACATAACAGTTCCCTAGGTTTCATCTGCCTTGTTGTTGCTGTTGCTCTTTGATCTGGCCATTGGTCTTTGGTCTGATCTTTGTTTTCTTGTTGCTGTTTGTGACCACACTCCAGCTGCCTACCACTTTCATTCATAAAAGATGGCTAAACCCTAGGTGAGAGTGACAGTAAAGCACTAAGAAAAAACAACAACATTTCAGACTGTAAGGGAGGTGCAATGGGATTGAGAAGCTCTCCGACTAATATGCACCTATGGCTAATTAATGGCTTCAACGCTCTAGCAGTTATTAAACACAGACGTTTAATGTATTACTTCCAAAGCCATCATTAAGTGGCAATTCAAATTCCTAGTTCTCTCGTGCACAAGTGATTAGGATTTGGCAACTAAGTAATGAAGAGATCTCTTTCAAAATGATTGATCTGCGCAGAGATTGAATAATGACTATTTTTGTGTTTAATAGATTAACACCTTGATTAGCGATTAGTGTTTTATGGTGCCAGTTCAGACAACCCACTTCCAGAACCATCTTGTGGCTGTGTAATATAATGTTTACTCACATGCTTTATTCCCACCCTGCTTTCTAATAAGAAAAACCTTTCTTTGCTTTATTACTCCATATGCAGGGCTATCGTTAGCACGTTTACTTGGAAATAAGTCCCTCTACGTTTCTAGTAAATGTGCTTAGTATCGCAGTCTGGTCTATGGTCTTTATGCAGCTGAGTCTTATAGTCCAAAACAATGGGTTTCCTTATCACGGAGGGCGAAAAATAGATCTGCTAATACATTGAATTATAACACTTTTTTGTTTTAAAAAAGGCAACACAATATAGATAAAACCCTCCCCCGTCCCACACAGCAGCAAAATATTGCAGCACATCCCTTAACCAGAAATAGAATAAAAAATTGAGAGGGCAGATTAAGAAATCCTCTGGTGCTAACATGTTTTGTGGCCATTCAAAGCACAGATAAAGGCTGTCTATACACCATACCTTTAAAACACATTGTTGTTGTTGTTGTTGTTTAGTCGTTTAGTCGTGTCTGACTCTTCGTGACCCCATGGACCAGAGCACGCCAGGCACTCCTGTCTTCCACTGCCTCCCCCAGTTTGGTCAAACTCATGATGGTAGCTTCGAGAACACTGTCCAACCATCCCGTCCTCTGCTGTCCCCTTCTCCTTGTGCCCTCCATCTTTCCCAACATCAGGGTCTTTTCCAGGGAGTCTTCTCTTCTCATGAGGTGGCCAAAGTATTGGAGCCTCAGCTTCAGGATCTGTCCTTCCAGTGAGCACTCAGGGCTGATTTCCTTCAGAATGGAGAGGTTTGATCTTCTTGCAGTCCATGGGACTTACAAGAGTCTCCTCCAGCACCATAATTCAAAAGCATCCATTCTTCGGCGATCAGCTTTCTTTATGGTCCAGCTCTCACTTCCATACATCACTACTGGAAAAACCATAGCTTTAACTATACGGAGCTTTGTTGGCAAAGTGATGCCTCTACTTTTTAAGATGCTGTCTAAAGCACATTATTCCCCCCCCCCAAAGAATCATGGGAATTGTAGTTTACCGCCAAACAGAGAGGTCTCAGTGAACTTCCCTGGGACTGGAGTTCTGTTTGCATTTTAATGAGAAACTACATAATTGCACTTCTTGAACTGATATGCAAACTTAAACACTATTCTTCCACATTGACACTTCTCCAGATTTTGCAATGCAGTGCTCCAACCATGTGATGTGTATATGAATGTTCATAGTACAGGGAAATGTCCCAAAATGCGTATGTTAGTGAAAATAATTTACAAAAAATACATTATGCTGGGAGGGGGGAATGCTTGCAAAAATGTGCACATTTGTCAAAACAACAACGAAATTTGCGTTGAATTGCTGCTGAATTTTAATGCAAAATCTGCAGGTTTTAATTCTGCAAAATCTGCAGAAATGTGGAAGAAGGCTCAGAGCCCAAGGATTGCTGGTTGGATGGCGATGAGTGGTCAGAGGGAGAAGACTGGGAGGAGGAGGGGTCAGAAGCTGAAGAGCATTCCCTCCAACATTTTTCCGATGAAAATAGAGATGTCCGATTCCATAATGGTAATTTTACTATTTACTTTTTTTATTAAATGATATTTATTGAAAAAAGAATTTTTTAAAAATTACAAAGAAATAAAAAGACAAAATTACAAAGAAAAAAGACAAAAACAGAAATGACCTCCTCCTCCTCCCATCTCTTGTATCTTGATTAATAATTGCCACAGCAAATCCTTCCCATAATTCATAGTATTCTGTCATTGCATTACCTTACTCTATTTTCATCTTATCTTATAAAAAACCTTAAAACTTAAGACTTAAATCTTATTTTTACCAGCATCTCATAACCATAACATTTTTACCTGATTCTTTAAACATTTTTACAAGAGCCAAGTAATTCATTTCAACATTTTACCAACGTTCATAAAACATTTCTGATAATAAAAAGAAAATAAAAACAATCCAATCTTCTTCCAGCGTCCCCTCTCCCCGGTCCCGGGATTGTCAGTCCTTTTTTATCCCATTAGTCTGGCACATTAACCTGGTGATCTTATATCCGAGGCCTTCAAATCTCTTCCATGTCCCTTTCGCAGCTCTTCTTCATATTTTCCTTTCACTCGTGGGAACTCCAGCTTGGTTTTTGACCCATTTCAACAAATCAGCCCCTTTCTCATAGTCCAGACTAGACTCCATGTGGTATTTTAAAACATGTTTCAAATTCCCTCCAAGATTGGGAGTCCCAACAGCTCCAAACCGATAATTTTACTATTTACACCCCACACATCTTACCGGGTTGCCCCAGCCACTCTGGGCAGCTTTCAACATATATAAAAACATAATAAAACGTTAAGCATTAAAAAAAAAATCTTCCCTATACAGGATTGCCTTCAGACGGCTCGGGGGTCGGAAAAGTCTATACCCTCCAATGTTTCTCCAGTGAAAATAGGGACATCCTAAGGAAAAGTGGGACATTCTGGGATCAAAGCAGAAACCGGGACGGCTTCTCTAAATCAGGGGTGTCCCTGGAAAATAGGGACACTTGGAGGGTCTGGAGGACTCAACAGGGCTTAGTGAGCAGGAAGAGGCTGGGACAGAGAGCAGTCCTGATTCAGAGTGTTATGTATTGAAGTTCTCACCCTGGCCACCAGGAGTATCGTGTACAGTGGTACCTTGGGTTAAGTACTTAATTCGTTCCGGAGGTCCGTTCTTAACCTGAAACTGTTCTTAACCTGAAGCACCACTTTAGCTAATGGGGCCTCCCGCTGCCACTGCACCACTGGAGCACGATTTCTGTTCTCACCCTGAAGCAAAGTTCTTAACCCGAGGTACTATTTTGGGGTTAGAGAAGTCTGTAACCTGTAGCGAATGTAACCTGAAGCGTATGTAACCCGAGGTACCACTGTATATAGTTTTTACTCAGGTCCACATCAGTTACTTTAGGCGGGTTGTTACTTTAGGTGGGTTGTTGTTGCTACAATGTTGACAGCCGGCTGCCAATAAAAGCAGGCCGGCTGAGCTGTTTGCTGTTCAGTTCTATTCCAGCTTAAAAATAAAGAGCTGCTTTGGAGGAATCGCTGCATCGTCTGCTATGTCTACCCATTATTTAATACAGAGGCTGGAGGGGAGGGGGATTAGGAGACAGAGACAGAGATGAAGCCTGCTGCTGAAGAGTCCAGTGAGTCGTCCTATTGCAACCAGCTTCTTCCCTCCTGGTCTCCCAGAACAGACGGAGAGCTGAAAAGAGCAAAGGAGAGATCGGTTGCATACAGTTGCACTCTCTGATTTCTTGGAAGAAACCCTGGAGAGGAAGGGACTTAGGCAGTTGTGGGAAGGTGGAGACCTTCAGTTCTTGCACGTATAATAATAATAATAATAATAATAATAATAATAATTTATTCACACCCCGCCCTTCTTGCTGGGTTTCCCCAGCCACTCTGGGTGGCTTCCAACAAAATATAAAAAATACATTAAAACATCAGAAGATTAAAAACTTCCCTGCCTTCAGATGTCTTCTAAAAGTTAGATAGTTGTTTATTTCCTTGACATCTGATGGGAGGGTGCAGTGCCAGATTTACGTATAAGCTAAACAAGCTATAGCTTAGGGCTCCACTGTCTTGGTCCCCCCCCAAAAAAATGTAAAGGAAAAAAAACTGTATGTACATTTCCAAAATATAAGATAAAAAACTAATAAAAGAAAAACCTACACACAGAAACAGTGTTTTGTGTTGTGTAGGCTCCTGTGATGTAAGTCATGGGCCCCGCCTGCTAGCCTGCTCCCTAAAATATCACTGGTTTGCTCATTTCTATATATAGGGTGCCTACATTCTGCAGGGACTGGTTGCATGGCAACATGGGCAAATGGCTTGAGATACCTATTAGGTCCATAAATTACCACATAGCATATATTCAACACAAAAAACAGCGACAATTTGTTGATGACAAAGGACAGCTGGATATATAAAGGGCCCCCTTACCTTCAGTACAACTAATCCAGAATGCGGCAGCTAGACTGGTGATTGGGGGCGCCCGCCGAGACCATATAACACCAGTCTTGAAAGACCTACATTGGCTCCCTGTACGTTTCCGAGCACAATTCAAAGTGTTGGTGCTGACCTTTAAAGCCCTAAACGGCCTTGGTCCAGTATACCTGAAGGAGCGTCTCCACCCCCATCGTTCTGCCCGGACGCTGAGGTCCAGCGCCAAGGGCCTTCTGGCGGTTCCCTCATTGCGAGAAGCAAAGCTACAGGGAACCAGGCAGAGGGCCTTCTCGGTAGTGGCGCCCGCCCTGTGGAACACCCTCCCACGAGATGTCAAAGTGATAAACAACTACCTGACATTCAGAAGACATCTTAAGGCAGCCCTGTTTAGGGAAGTTTTTAACGTGTGATATTTTAGTGTATTTTGGGTTTCTATGGAAGCCGCCCAGAGTGGCTGGGGAGGCCCAGCCAGATGGGCGGGGTATAAATAATAAATTATTATTATTATTATTATTATTATTATTCAATAGCTTAGGGTAGAGGTCAGCAAGCTTTTTCAGCAGGGGGCCGGTCCACTGTCCCTCAGACCTTGTGGGGGGCTGGACTATATTTTGAAAAAAAAAAAATGAACAAATTCCTATGCCCCACAAATATCCCAGAGATGCATTTTAAATAAAAGCACACATTCTACTCATGTGAAAACACCAGGCAGGCCTCACAAATAACCCAGAGATACATTTTAAATAAAAGCACACATTCTACTCATTTAAAAACACATTGATTCCTGGAACGTCCGTGGGTCGGATTTAGAAGGCGATTGGACCAGATCCGGCCCCCGGGCCTTAGTCTGTCTACCCATGGCTTAGGGCCTCATCAAACCTAAATCCTGCCCTGCTCCTGACAGTCTGTTTCTTGGGTGTGGAAGTGCTGCTAGGGGACTGTGATGTAGCATCTGTGGATTCTGTGCTGATCCCAGGTTGGGATCACTGCTTGGGAGGGAACAGGTGACTTTGACAGGTGACTTTCCAAATTCTACCACCTCTCTATTAGCATCTCATTCTGCAAAAAAATATGTGTGCCAGGGCTCCTGGAATTTGCCACTTTCTAAATTCTTGATCCATGATGATAGGCAGTCGAGAGATGCAAGAGGGTTTTTCTTAAAATATAAAAAAGGGCTATTGTAATACTTGACATCCTTCAGTGCCACCTCCCCTCCCTTCTGAGCAAACAAAACATCTCTTGGTGGAGCACTTGACAGAAGAAAACAACTGTCTTCCCAGGGAGAGTGCCTTCCTTGACAGCTCTTTAAGCTGCTTGATGGCTTTAGCAGCTGTTACTTATTAGGAAAAATCAGGTGTTTGGAACTGCTGTGTAATCTCAAGAGGCTTTCTTAAGGAGAAAGATAAACACACACACACACACACACACACACACACACACACAAACATTCACACTTAGATTTGATTGCCAAGAGTTTGCAAGAAACTTGGTCCTTCTTAGCTTGGCCTAACTCACAGGGTTGTTGTAAGGATTAAATGAGATGGGGACCTAATAATAATAATAATAATAATAATAATAATAATAATAATAATAATATAGTGCCCTTCGTCAAAAGATCTCAGGGCAGTTCACAAGATAAAAACATGAGATAAAAGGACAAATAGATACCGGTAGTTAAAAGAGAAACAGTGGAACAATAACACACACACACACTCCCCACAAATGCATATAAAACACTGTAGAATATTAATCAGTCCAAGGCCTGCTTGAAGAGGAATGGTTTTGTCTTGCGCCTATAGATATGCAGTGGATGCTCAGGTTGCGAACGTGATCCGTGCGGGAAGCATGTCCGCAACCCGCAGCGCGCGTCTGCGCACACACGGGTCGCGATTTGGCGCTTCTGTGCATGTGCAAAGTGTGATTTAGCGCTTCTGCATATGCACAAGCGCTGAAACCCGGAAGTAACCCTTTCCGGTACTTCCAAGTTCGGCATGGTGCGCAACCTGAAATCGTGCAACCCGAGGCGTCTGTAACCCGAGGTATGACTGTATAATGAAGGAGCCAGAGAAACCTCCCTGGGGAGAACATTCCAGAAATGGGGAGCCACTGCAGAAAAGGCCTGTTCTCATATTGCCACTCTCCGGACCTCTCCTGCAGAAAGCACATGAATAGGAGCCACACTTGTTGAATGCAGAGTCCAAGTCGGTTCCTGAGCCATTTAAGGTTTTCTGGGTCAAGACCAGCACTTTGAATTGGGCCCATGCACGCATCATACATTTGAAGCCCATTTCCCCATGCTCCAAAGACTCCTGGAAACTGTAATTTAAACTGTAGCTCTGTTGGGGGTAAACTACAGTTCCCATAATTCTTTGGAACATGAGGAAATGGGCTTTGAATGTTCAGTGTGCACAGTCTAGATCAGTGACGGCCTTCAACTGGGATGGCTTTTAAAGAGAATTAGATAGATTTATGGAGGACAAGGCTATGCACAGGTACCGGCTGAAATCTTTTGGTCCCTTAGTCACAGCATTATACCTGCTCTTTAGTCATGCATCATAAGGAAAATATTTTTTTTACCATGGCACCATCAGTATACATTTTCTCAGGCCTATCTCTGCTGTCTCTTTTGTGTAAGCATTTGCTTTGGGACTCCACCTTTGAGAAACTTCCCATCATCTCTATAGAGGAATTAATGCAACAGCTACTTCCAGAAACTCAAAGGTTTGCTTTATGAAGGTGATTGGGCTCAATTTGTTCTTTCAGGTAAGAGCCTCACAAGGCCAATTTTTAAATGGCACAGACAACTTTCCAGCCACAAGAATGCAAGTATAAGCAGATGGGGTTTGTGATGTTCCCATCTTCTAAAGCTTTTAAATAGCAGGTTGGATTAACATCTGTCAGGGATAGTTTGAAACATATATTTAATTCTGCTTCAGTGAAGACAAATGAACTATTATTAATTCTTTATACAGGACTTATGACTGCAGAGCATGCTACCATTTCCATCTAATTTGTCTCTGCAACAATATGTGGGGGCAGATAATTAGTATTCCCATTTTACTTAAGGGAAACTGAGACTGAAAGAGTGACATTCTTACCCATGAGTTCATGAATTCACAGCTCCCCAAGACAGAGTAACACACCCATCCTTCCCTCCCTCCCTTGAATTGCCATATAACCCACATCAATAACTCAGGGAGGGAGATGATATGCTGATTATTCTACCTTCTTTCTCCCTACTCCTGGCCATCAAAACCCACTTTCAATCTTACACAACTTCTGGAAGATGCTCAGGTACCTCCCCAGATCTGGCACCTCTCCAGGGGAAGAGTATTTTGAAGTCTAGGAAAAGCAACTGAGACAATCTCTCGAGGCACTCTTGTCATCCAGACCTGTTGCAGGCATGTATACTTAACAGAGTGTACCTGGTCAATTTTACTAGGTGTGGTGGAACACTGTGGAGGCTCAAGCAATGTAGTTAATGAAACCAGTAGCAGTACTTCAAACTGAGACCCAAGGGCCATAGAGAGTCTATGCAGTAAGCAGACTGCATTGATGACTGATGAGTTCCTGGTGAAACGGCCCCATCCAAAGATGGACTTCAACATTTAGCATCTGCCACCCAGGGTAGCCCAACATAATAGACTTTACAGTAGTTTAGCTTCCAAGTGATGGAAGCATAACTAACAGCAGAGAGGTCTGCACCGACCAATTCAACGGCGTTGTAAAAATAGCCAGCGATGGCCAATGGTGGGCAGGGATTTAACAGAATATAATCCACATTATATAAAGGTCCAGTTGCGGACAACTCTGGGGTTGCGTGCTCATCTCGCTCTATAGGCCAAGGGAGCCGGCATTGTCCACAGACAGCTTCCGGGTCATGCGGCCAGCATGACTAAGCTGCTTCTAGCGAACCAGAGCTGCACACGGAAACACCATTTACCTTCCTGCCGGAGCGGTACCTATTTATCTCCTTGCCTACGGTTGCCTCCTTGCCTCTTACCTTGTGAGGCTTCTGGGAACGTTCCTGCTCTGAGTGAGTGGATGGATGTGCCTTTATCTGCCTAAACTGCAGACTGCCTGACCTCCTCAATGTCACCAGCCTGGCATCCTTGCGGGCTTATCCACCACAATCAGAAAACCAGCTTCTTCCTAAAATCAAAGACCAGGTATGGAGGGAGAATTCGTTGATGATCAAAGGCCCCATCCCTAGAAGATTCCACGCTAGCTTCCGCTTGGCAAGAGAAAGGTGTTCTGCAATCGCTCACATTCCCTTCTGGGTAATGGGCTCAGAAGTGTCTCTCTAGGGGGACGGATGGTGACATTAAGAGCAGAGGAGTGAAAAGGGCAAACGAAAGAGGAGGCGAAGAAGCTGCCCTGGGGGATAGGTGCGGCAAACTCTCCAAAACCGCTTGCGCATGTCGCCTCTGACTCATGTTGTTGTTTACTCCTTTGATCTAATAACTCTGAGTTCGGGGTGGGCGGTACGAGGCAAATTGGTTTGAAGAAGATCTTTCCTTCCCTTTACAGGAAGCTAACGTAGACGACGGTCGCTCTTTCATCTCAAAACATGTGGGCAAACTTCACACGTTTGCATTGTTATTATTATTATTTTAATCTGAAGGCGACATCTAAGATGTTTTAAGCATGCACTTTAAAAAAAAAGTGTCAAAGTGACAAATATGTAACTGCAATGTAATTGTCGTGCTGACATCCTTGCTGTTGGGCTTGGCTTCCTGATAGGTTGTCACTGCGTTTTACATTTGATGAAGGGATGCTTCCAAAAACGGCATCTCCACAATACACAATCCTCTTATCCATTGGTATAATGGTACAGTGGTACCTCGGATTAAGAACTTAATTCATTCTGGAAGTCTGTTCTTAACCTGAAGCACCACTTTAGCGAATGGGGCCTCCCACTGCTGCTGCGCCGCTGCTGCACGATTTCTGTTCTCATCCTGAAGCAAAGTTCTTAACCCGAGGTACTATTTCTGGGTTAGCAGAGTCTGTAACCTGAAGCATATGTAACCTGAGGTACCACTGTACATGTAAGGGTATATTATTATTATTATTATTATTATTATTATTATTATTATTACATTTATATCCCACTTTTCCCTCCAATGAGCTCTAAGTGGCATACAGTGGTACCTTGGTTCTCAAACTTAATTTGTTCCGGGAGTCCGTTTGATTCCCGAAACATTTGAAAACGAAGGTGCGGCTTCTGATTGGCTGCAGGAGCTTCCTGCACTCAAGTGGAAGCCGCGTCAGATGTCCAGCTTCCAAAAAACGTTTGAAAACCAAAACGCTTACTTTCAGGTTTTCGGACTGATTTGTTTGGGAGCCAAGCTGTTCAAGAACCAAGGTAAGATTGTACATGGTTCTCGCCCCTCCTCATTTAACCAGGGCTTTTTTTTCAGCTGGAACTCACCGGAACTCACTTCCAGAACCTCTCAGGTGGGTGCCATTGAAATTAAGGGTCATGATTAAGCTAGGTCCATTGAGCCAAACATAGTTGAATACCACTCACTATACGGGAGGCCAATTTGCACCCCAAACTTCTTCAAAGTCCTCTAGTATGGAGTTTTAAAAATATTTATTTATGTTAAAATGTCTATCCTGTCTTTTCTCCCAGGCTCACATCATTTATATACCCCTCCCCACATGCATACATGGGGGTGGCGTATCTTGTGATGTGCCAGCTCTAGCTCAGCAGAGACTTTCATCTATCCTGGCTAAGAACATGAACTGCATAGGAGTTGTCCTATTTTCTGGCGCCAAGAACTAAATCATAGTGTAACTGGCATTTGCTCAGTGGCAGAAGATGTACTTCGCCCCAGGCTCCTTCGCCACTTGGAAAAAGAAATACATATTTCACGTTGCCGGGTTGGGAAAAGCGTCTGCTTGCCTGGAATCATGCAGCGTTACTGCAGGTCTTCTTGTTCAAGGAGGTAATTAACCTACATCAGGGTGGGGAATATTAGGCCCAAGGGGCCAAATATATCTCTCCGGTCCTCTCCAACTGGCCTTTGGTATACTGTACATTCCCCAGGCCACCAGCCCTACTACGAGAGAGAGCCAGTGTGGTGTAGTGGTCAAGAGCGGTAGTCACGTAATCTGGTGAACCGGGTTCGCTTCCCCGCTCCTCCACATGCAGCTGCTGGGTGACCTTGGGCCAGTCACACTTCTCTGAAGTATCTCAGCTCCACTCACCTCACAGAGTGTTTGTTGTGGGGGAGGAAGGGAAAGGAGAATGTTAGCCACTTTGAGACTCCTTCGGGTAGTGATAAAGCGAGATATCAAATCCAAACTCTTCTACGTGCTTTGCACCCATCTACCTTGAATATGGAAGTGAGAGCTGGACCATAAAGAAGGCTGATCGCCGAAGAATTGATGCTTTTGAATTATGGTGCTGGAGGAGACTCTTGAGAGTCCCATGGACTGCAAGAAGATCAAACCGATCCATTCTGAAGGAAATCAGCCCTGAGTGCTCACTGGAAGGACAGATCCTGAAGCTGAGGCTCCAATACTTTGGCCACCTCATGAGAAGAGAAGACTCCCTGGAAAAGACCCTGATGTTGGGAAAGATGGAGGGCACAAGGAGAAGGGGACGACAGAGGACGAGATGGTTGGACAGTGTTCTCGAAGCTACCAACATGAGTTTGCCCAAACTGCGGGAGGCAGTGGAAGACAGGAATGCCTGGCGTACTCTGGTCCATGGGGTCACGAAGAGTCGGACACGACTAAACGACTAAACAACAACAACAACAGAATTCCTTAAACTCTGATAACGCTGCTCACTGGCTTGGCTAGAGATGTGTGTGTAAGCAAAATGACTAGTGAAATTCACATTTGTTGGTTCAACCTACTTTTTTCTTCTGACACTGCCCACCGCTTCCAAGTGGCTCCTTGAAGGTTGATCAGAAGCAAATGTGGCCCTCTGTTTCAGAAAGCTGGCCCAGTATAAAGCAGATTCACTTGTGTAACGAGAGAGAGAGAGAGAGAGAGATTTAGTGAATGTAATGACTGTGATAAATATCCAAGAAGGTTTGCCTGCAATTAATTATAATACCAGTTATCCAGAGAGCAGTAATGAATTATTGTATAATATTGCAACTTTAATGAAAACTAGAGTTTTGGGGAACACTGCAGAGACATTTCTCTAGTCTTAATGAAACACTTTTCTATCCTCCTTGTTTTAAGGAAGCTCTGTTTTAACTGTTTCCAAGCACAATTTAAAGTGTTGGTCCTGACCTTTAAAGCCCTAAATCAGGGGTCAGCAAACATTTTCAGTAGGGGGGTGATCCACTGTCCCTCAGACCTTGTGGGGGGCCAGACTATATTTTTTGGGGGGGAAATGAGTGAATTCCTATGCCCCACCAATAACCCAGAGATGCATTTTAAATAAAAGTGCACATTCTACTCATGTAAAAACACCAGGCAGGCCCCACAAATAACTCAGAGATGCATTTTAAATAAAAGGGCACATTCTACCCATGTAAAAACATGCTGATTCCTGGACTGCTGGCTGGATTGAGAGGGCAATTGGGCCAGATCTGGCCCCCGGGCCTTAGTTTGCCTACCCATGCCTTAAACGGCTTTGGCTCTGTATACCTGAAGGAGCGTCTCCAATCCCATCGTTCAGCCTGGACACTGAGGTCCAGCTCCGAGGACCTTCTAGCGGTTCCCTCCCTGCGACAAATGAAGTTACTGGGAACCAGGCAGAGGGCCTTCTCGGTAGTGGCACACACCCTGTGGAACACTCTCCTGTCAGATGTTAAGGAAATAAACAACTATCTGACTTTGAGAAGACATCCTAAAGCAGCCCTTATTGTTGTTGTTGTTATTAAGCTCTTTCCCAGCTTTGGGAAGCAGGTGGGAGAGCTCTAGGGCCCTGCCGGAGCCTTGCACCCCCTTTCCAAAGCCCTGTGCAGCTCTTACCTAGCTTTGGAAGGCAAAGTGAGGGCTCGGGTGGGGACGTCAATTTCTGCCTTGCACAGGGCTCCATATTACGCAAATCCGCCATTGTCTGGAGGACCACAAGCTTCTACCCCTAGGACCTAAGCAGACTCTTGGGTAGGAGTTAGAACCCCTTGCAATGCAAGAATCTCAACTGAAGCATCCATAAGAGATGACCATCCAGTCTCTTTTCGAAAACCTCCTATGGAGAGTTCTTCATCTTCCAAGGTAGCTACCACCTTGGGAGGCAACATGGGAAAATGCCACCCATCACCAGGCATCTGGTTGGCCACTGGGGGAAGAGGATGCTGGTCTAGATGGGCCAATTGGCCTGATCCTGCTAGGCCCTTCTTACATTTGAATTTTCTGGATGAGGAAAGGCTAGCACGGTTGAGGCATTTGTTGTTGTTGTTGTTTAGTCGTTTAGTCGTGTCCGACTCTTTGTGACCCCATGGACCAGAGCACGCCAGGCACTCCTGTCTTCCACTGCCTCCCCCAGTTTGGTCAAACTCATGCTGGTAGCTTCGAGAACACTGTCCAACCATCTCGTCCTCTGCCGTCCCCTTCTCCTTGTGCCCTCCATCTTTCCCAACATCAGGGTCTTTTCTAGGGAATCTTCTCTTCTCATGAGGTGGCCAAAGTATTGGAGCCTCAGCTTCAGGATCTGTCCTTCCAGTGAGCACTCCAGGCTGATGTCCTTAAGAATGGAGAGGTTTGATCTTCTTGCAGTCCATGGGACTCTCAAGATTCTCCTCCAGCACCATAATTCAAAAGCATCAATCCTTCGTCGATCAGCCTTCTTTATGGTCCATAAATGAGGCATTTAGGTATAGCCACAAAGAAGGTGTGTGTGTGTGTGTGTGTGTGTGTGTGTGGAATCTAGAGTATTATAAAACATGTTTACAAAACGATGAATAGCAAGGAAAGAGAGAAATGTGCAAAAAGCATACTAGTAAATAAAGAAAAACTCTGGTTTTATCCAAACAGTGCTTTAAGTTTCCTGTTTTGCAACTTGCAAATGTCCCTCCTCGTCACTCAGAATAAATGCAAATAAATAAATGTAAACAATCATATATATTATCATCAAATGGAGATGTTTGCTCTCATTTATTTCTTTCAAAAATGCAAGTGCTTACTTATATCTCTACCATTTAAATGACTATTCTAGCTGCTGAATTTACTGCATTTGTGATCTTACTTTCAGTAAAAACTAACCCATTTGCTTTGAACGCAGCTGGTCCATTTACTCTCCAAACCCCTTAATCCGGCCAAGGTACTGAACAACAGGTATGGAAACAAGGGAACAATGATTATCCAAGTTAAGAGCCCCCCTTTTGTTAGGCTGATCGCTTACTCATATGTCCTCAAAGATGGTTTGTTGTTTCATCAATGGAAACTAATGAGGGGAGGTACCCCCACCTTAGTTGGCAATCCCTCTCCAGTTTTTGGGATGTAAAGCTTCATTAACGTGTGGCCTTGATTTGTTTTGGGGGGAAACCCACAAACTAATGCTAAAGGTTAATTCTAGTTCAATCGGACCAGGCTGGGTCCCCCCCCCCATTTACTTGTGACCCTGGTTTGTGTGTCAGTTATTCAGTTTGGGGGCTTGCAGCATGAAAAAAACACAAAACTAGCACTGAACTTCGGCATCAGATTGGGGGGAACCCACAATTTGGAGTTACACGTTAAAGGAGCTGCAACACCCATCACAATTTGTGAAGGCTGAACAACAACAACAACAACAACAACAACAACAACAACTCATTATTTATACCCCACCCACTGGCTGGGTTTCCCCAGCCACTCTGGGCAGCTCCCAACAAAATATTAAAAACACGATAAATCATCAAACATTAAAAACTTCCCTCAACAGGGTTGCCTTCAGATGTCTTCTAAAAGTCAGATAGTTATTTATTTCCTTGACATCTGATGGGAGGGTGTTCCCCAGGGCGGGCACCACCACCGAGAAGGCCCTCTGCCTGGTTCCCGGTAACCTCATTTCTCACAGGGAGGGAACTGCCAGAAGGACCTCGGCGCCGGACCTCAGTTTCTGGGCTGAACGATGGGGGTGGAGACGCTCCTTCAGGTATACTGGGCCGAGGCCATTTAGGGCTTTAAAGGTCAGCACCAACACTTTGAATTGTGCTCAGAAATGCACTGGAAGCCAATGTAGGTCTTTCAAGACTGGTGTTATGTGGTCTCGGCGCTCCTCCCAGTCACCAGTCTAGCTGCCGCATTCTAGATTAGTTGTAGTTTCCGGGTCACCTTCAAAGGTAGCCCCACATAGAGCGTGTTGCAGTAGTCTAAGCGGGTGATGACTAGAACCCTGTCAGAGCCTGTGTGGTGTAGTGGTTAAGAGCGGTGGACTTGTAATCTGGTGAACCGGGTTCGCTTCCCCGCTCCTCCACATGCAGCTGCTGGGTGACCTTGGGCCAGTCACACTTCTCTGAAGTCTCTCAGCCCCACTCACCTCACAGAGTCTTTGTTGTGGGGGAGGAAGGGAAAGGAGAATGTTAGCCATTTTGAGACTCCTGCGGGTAGTGATAAAGCGGGATATCAAATCCAAACTCTTCTTCTCTTCTTCTGTACCTCCTTCCCAAACCCTGGAACCTCACGTACCGGACTTTGAGAAGGCATCCTCCTTGGTTCAGCACCCAGTGCATGGCGTGCTGCTTGCAGAGCCCTCAACCTGCCCCTGCGCCAGATGTTGTTGCACTCCAACTCACATCAGCACCAGCCAGCAAGGAGAGTGATAAGGGATGATGGGAATTGTAGTCCAATAGCATCCAGAGGCCCAGGAGTTCCCCACCCTGGAAAGAAATTGGCTTGCAGGATATGGTTGACGTCTTTGACAGATACTGCTGCTAGCCCCCACCCCACCCCTTGACCGACATGCCTGTAGGGTTATTACGTGTTCCAACCATTTTAAAAATAGCACGGAGCAGGAATATCTGTTTCTAATAAAGACATTAAGTGGCTACCAATGGACTGCTCTGATTGCAAAGAACAAATCTTGCAGTCATAACACACATCAAAGCCTGGTGTGCTTGCGACAGAGTGTTAATTGTTACGCATTTCGAGGTCTATTTGTCTGGCCTTGGCACGGTGCTGTATTTTTAGCGCTTTTCATTATGTTTTGTATTTAAAAATAGCCTGAGTTACAACCAGCCGCTGCTCCGGCGGAATGAATGATGGCTCGTTGGAGCAACGGCTTATTCCGCCTTGTCCCATGGTGTTCTGTGAAGCCAGACAATAAAGGGAGGAAATATGAGTGGCGTTAACCTTTTGAAGTGGAGGGGGAAAGAGCTTTAATGAAATAGATCAAATCAGGCAATTAAGCTGCAGCTCTTTGTTAACGTGCAGAGTAAGAGGGGAAGGAGAAGCAGCGAGAGAGAGAGAAAGGGGGGAAATCGTACCCAGTGCTTAAAAAAATTATTCTGCTTTTGGGTGCCAGAAATATGAGCCTTGGCCAAACAAGCAAGCTTGGGGTTGCGGGTGGGGATGTAGTGTTCTGCCATGGGAGGGGTGGGGAGCCTTAGGCCTTGGGGCCAAATTGGCCGGCCAGGCTTCTTTATCTCATTCTTGGACCTCTTCCCAGATCATACCCCTCACTGGAACTGCTTCACATAGGGTTACCACCTGTCCTGTGTAATACAGAATTGTAAGGTAAAGGGACCCCTGACCGTTGGGTCCAGTCATAGTCGACTCTGGGGTTGCAGCGCTCATCTCGCTTTATTGGCCGAGGGAGCCAGCGTACAGCTTCCGGGTCATGTGGCCAGCATGACTAAGCCGCTTCTGGCGAACCAGAGCAGCACACGGAAACGCCGTTTACCTTCCCGCCGGAGCGGTACCTATTTATCTACTTGCACTTTGACGTGCTTTCGAACTGCTAGGTTGGCAGGAGCAGGGACCGAGCAACGGGAGCTGTGTACCTGCTGTACACAGGTAAAATCTGCAGTCATTGCCCCACCCATTTTTGCTTCTGGCCCCAACCACCTCTGGCACCTCTGGCCCATGGAAGGTTACTGATATGGGAATGTGGCCTATGGGCTCATAAAGTTTCCTTATCCCTGTAAAATTGTCAGTGGTAAAATTGCTGGTGTCTCTGGTGTCCCTGGTTCCTGGTAGCTTTGCAGTTCAATGCAGAAGCTCAAGAAAAAGGGTGGCCACTTAATGCACCATCAAAAGGAAAACAAAAGAAGAGGCTGATTTGCATACGATTTGCACGCAGCACTATATATGCATAGATGCACATTTAGAACCAGTTACTCTCGTTTAAATAAAGACAGTGTGCATTTTTTCTCTGGCGGCCAGGGAATTGAGAGCCATATTTGTGGCTCAACCCTGAATGCTCTTTTGCTTCCTTTCTTGGGAAAAAAGAAATAGAATTATTACCTCCTTACCTACACATCTAGGGACGCGGGTGGTGCTGTGGGTTAAACCACAGAGCCTAGGGCTTGCCGATCAGAAGGTTGGCAGTTCGAATCCCCACGACGGGGTGAGCTCCCATTGCTCGGTCCCTGTTCCTGCCAACCTAGCAGTTCGAAAGCACATCAAAGTGCAAGTAGATAAATAGGTACTGCTCCGGTGGGAAGGTAAACGGCGTTTCCGTGCGCTGCTCTTATTCGCCAGAAGCGGCTTAGTCATGCTGGCCACATGACCCGGAAGCTGTACACTGGCTCCCTCGGCCAATAAAGCGAGATGAGCGCCGCAACCCCAGAGTCGGCCATGACTGGACCTAATGGTCAGGGGTCCCTTTACCTTTTTACCCACACATCTAGCCAGAAACACAATCTATCTCACTGTAGTGCAGAAGTCTGTGATGGTGTGACAGGTGTTCTTGAAATGGGCAAGTAGAAGATTATCATAGAATAATAAAACCATAGAATTGTAGAGTTGGAAGGGACCCTGAGGGTCATCCTGGAAGGCCGTGGACTCTCCTTCCTTGGAGGTTTTTAAACAAAGAAGAAGAGAAGGGGAAGAGTTTGGATTTGATATCCCACTTTATCACTACCCGAAGGAGTCTTAAAGGGGCTAACAATCTCCTGTCCCTTCCTCCCCCACAACAAACACTCTGTGAGGTGAGTTGGGCTGAGAGACTTCAGATAAGTGTGACTGGCCCAAGGTCACCCAGCAGCTGCATGTGGAGGAGCGGGGAATTGAACCCGGTTCACCAGATTACGAGTCTACCGCTCTTAACCACTACACCACACTGGTTGGATGGCCATCTGCCATGGATGCTTTAGCTGAGATTCCTTCATTGCAGGGGGTTGAACTAGATGACCTTCAGAGTCCCTTCCAACTCTATGATAGTCCAACAACCTGAATGCAGAAAACTCCACATTGACTGAAAATGTAATAGTAATAGTAATAGTAATAGTAATAGTAATAGTAATAGTAATAGTAATAGTAATAGTAATAGTAATAATAATTAATAAACCTCCAAGAAAGGAGAATCCACTACCTGCTGCCACCGTGATATTCAACTAATTTTCTACTCAGAGTAGGTTCATTGAAAATAATGCATGTAAGTAAGTTTGGTCCACTTGTTTCAATGGGTCTACTCTGAGTAACTACCAACAAAGGTCCGTATAGTTAAAGCCATGGCTTTCCCAGTAGTGATGTATGGAAGTGAGAGCTGGACCATAAAGAAGGCTGATTGCCAAAGAATTGATGCTTTTGAATTATGGTGCTGGAGGAGACTCTTGAGAGTCCCATGGACTGCAAGAAGATCAAACCGATCCATTCTGAAGGAAATCAGCCCTGAGTGCTCACTGGAAGGACAGATCCTGAAGCTGAGGCCCCAATACTTTGGCCACCTCATGAGAAGAGAAGACTCCCTGGAGAAGACCCTGATGTTGGGAAAGATGGAGGGTAAAAGGAGAAGGGGACGACAGAGGATGAGATGGTTGGACAGTGTTCTCAAAGCTACAAACATGAGTCTGACTAAACTGCAGGAGGCAGTGGAAGACAGGAATGCCTGTCGTGCTCTGGTCCAGGGGGTCACGAAGAGTCGGACACGACTAAACGACTAAACAACAACAACTCTGAGTAAATGTTAGTTTTCCCCTACAGATGTCCCCATGCCCCACATTTGCACTAGGATTTGGGTTGGCCCGTTTCATCGACCAGATAAGGTGTTATTCTGCTGTGCGGGATCCCTACCGAAAATCCCTGGGGAATCGGGCCAAAGGCCCATCTGGTCCAGAATCCTGTTCACACATTAGCCAACCAGGTGCCTGTGTGCAACAGCAGCTCTCTCCCCTCTTGCGACTCCCACCGACTGGTATTCAGGGCCATATCGTCTCCAACTTTGAAGGAAGAACATAACCATTGGGGCTAACAGCCCCTAATGGCCTTACTTTCCATGCATTTGTCTAATCCTCTTTTAAAGCTGGCAGCCATCAATCAAGTGTATTGTGGGTGTGCCAGAGGGGCCATGGCCCCGGGCGTGGATACCTGAAGGAGCGTCTCCACCCCCATCGTTTTGCCCAGACACTGAGGTCCAGTGCTGAGGGCCTTCTGACGGTTCCCTCGCTGCGAGAGGCCAAGTTACAGAGAACCAGGCAGAGGGCCTTCCCGGTGGTGGCACCTGCCCTGTGGAATGCCCTCCCACCAGATGTCAAAGAAGAAAACAACTATCTGACTTTTAGAAGACATCTGAAGGTGGCCCTGTTTATGGAAGCTTTTAATGTTTAATAGATTATTGTATTTTAATATTCGGTTGGAAGCCACCCAGAGTGGCTGGGGAAACCCAGCCAGATGGGCGGGGTATAAATAAATTATTATTATTATTATTATTATTATTATTATTATTATTATTATTATTATTATTTTGAGGGAGCACGAAGCAGCCACCCAGAAACAGGCGCCCCCAGAATGAACCGGCCCAGTCCTCCTCTCCTGGTATCGGAGGAACCATTGCTTCATGCCTGCCAAGTGGCATGTTGGCTGGCCAGGCTGTGGTGGGCTCCTTCACCCTCTGCGACCTGCCCCCTGGCATGTGTGTGCCCTCTCCGGGCTCTGCGAGCTCTCGCAACGCTGCTGCCATCCACACTAGAAGATGGAGATGTTGGAGAGATGGTGGCTTTCTCCTTGGCTTAAGAAAAGCAGAAGGGCACCCACCCGCTTTTGAATCAACAGAAAGAAAGCAGATTGTTAGCTCGAAACAATAAAGCAAAGAAATGGGCTCTGATAACCTTTCATTTGTATTTTGATTATACAACCAAGAGACTCAGGGGACCACTTTAGCACCAAACTTATAGATATGCCTAAGAGAGCGTTCTCTAATTATGCATGTCAGTGTTGTTGGTTGGAGGACAGTTAATTGGTTTTCAGAATATCCCATGAAACACGAGCGTTGGGGCATGTGGCCGAGGACCTGAAGAGTCAGCTGTAAACGACGCCCGCCAATTCTCTGTTGCAAAGTAAACCTTTATTTTTTTTTATCCCCCCCCCCCCCCGCTACAGCATGTTTTATAGCGCAATAAACAAGAAGGAAGTCAATAGCTATCTCTAATATAACCGTAACTGAAAAGATACTTTACTGATTCAATATGGCTTGAAGGGCAGCGTAATATAGGGATTTGACCTTACCCAAGGCATCGTTCGTGGGACGCGGGTGGCGCTGTGGGTAAAACCACAGAGCCTAGGGCTTGCCGATCAGAAGGTCGGCGGCTCAAATCCCCACAACGGGGTGAGCTCCCGTTGCTCGGTCCCTGCTCCTGCCAACCTAGCAGTTTGAAAGCACGTCAAAGTGCAAGAAGATCAATAGGTACCGCTCTGGCGGGAAGGTAAACGGTGTTTCCGTGCGCTGCTCCGGTTCACCAGAAGCAGCTTAGTCATGACCCGGAAGCTGTACGCCGGCTCCCTCAGCCAATAAAGCGAGATGAGCGCCGCAACCCGCGACTGGACCTAATGGTCAGGGGTCCCTTTACCTTTACCTATAGGCATTCCCCTTTTTCTGCAGACCCACTAATCTGGATCATGCTGCACCACAAAGGGATGGAAAGAAGCTAAGGAAAATCAAGAGAAACTCCGCCAGACGTATCTGTCACTGGGCCTTCCCATTTCAGATTACAGGTGGGGGATTTAAAATGCGAAACGCTCTTCCATATAAAACACCAGATATGCATGGATAAAACCATAAGGAAGAGCCTACAGCTGTCTCCATATCAGATAACATTCTGCTGTAGGGTATGGGGCCACCATCCTTACTGAAGCTAAGCAGGTCTGCACCTGGTCAATGCCTGGATGGGAGGCCATTTCGGAAGCACAGAAACACTGGTTTCAGTTGCATCGTGCATGAAAGGCAGATTATAAATGTAGGGAAATTGTAAATGCCATACTGAGGTAGCTCCATTCTCCCAGTGATGCAGCAATAACACTGCTAGCACATTTGCAAAGCTGAGCAGGGTCTGGTCTGGTTTCAAATTGGAAACCCATTTCCAATTGGTTTGTGTTGAGATTCTTGCAATGCAGGGGGTTGGGCTAGGGTAGGCCTCCCCAAACTCGGCCCTCCAGATGTTTTGGGACTACAATTCCCATCATCCCTGACCACTGGTCCTGTTAGCTAGGGATGATGGGAGTTGTAGTCCCAAAAACATCTGGAGGGCCGAGTTTGGGGATGCCTGGACCAGAGGAAGTTCCCTTCCAAATCTACAATTCTGTAAATCTGTGACAGAGTGTTGGTCTGACTCAGTATGAGGTAGCTTTCTATGTATCTTCTTCACATGTTCAGTGAATACTTGGTGAAGGGGATTCTTCTGTTTTTTGCAGGGGGAAAAAGAGGAGCGGCAGTGCTAGTGTAAGAATGAAAACGGGGTTTCCCCAAACTCCTTCACATCTAGAAAGGCTTTCAGAAGCCCATTCTGAAAATACTTGAGAGAGATAAGAAAAGGAGCAAATTAATCCATTCAGAAAAATCCCTCAAAAAGTCTTGCACTACCTGAAAGATAAAAACATTTGTTAAATATCAATAAATGCACTCGTTGTAAAGGTGATACAAGACTCTTGGGTTTTGTTATTATTATTTTTTGCAGAGAGAGATTAACGGGGCTAATGCTCTGGAAAGTTGCACCCATTTAACTTTTCCTCTTTGGAGAACTCCAAAACCAGGACACCCCAATATTTTAAGACGGACAATGATACCGTCATGAAAAGTCTATATCCCTTTCTCTGTGGGGGCAGGGAGTTCATTTCATCGCTGGTTTGAGTCTTCTGCATGCATTTATTTGAAGCAGTGCTTCCCTTTAGGTGCAGCAGCAAAACTACTACCACATTTGCAAAGCTGAGCAGAGTCCTGCATGGTTTAATTGGATGGGGGATTCCTGAATTGCAGGGGGTTGGACTAGATGACCCTTGGGGTCCCTTCCAACTCTACAATTCTATGATTCTAAGTTAAAATTCCTTTGAAGTGGCTGCATCCTTGGCAATGCCTAGGTACTGATTCCACTGAAGTGGGGATTCTTTTGAGCAAGCAAAGATCAAATGGTGACACAATGGACACACCAGTCCTCCCTGTCCCCTTCTATTTAGTTTTTTTGTAAAGAAACTGCACTTGTATGCATTCCCCCCCCCCTTGATTGCAGAAAGAGAGAGGGGGGAAAGAGAGAGAGAGAGAGAGAGAGAGAGAGAGAGAGAGCGCACCAGCAGAGCCAAATATCAGCTCAGGCAAAAGTTCAAAAGGAAATGATTCTATATAAGAAAGGAGAAGAGGAGAGAAAGGAAAACTCTCTGGGTTATGCCAATAAAATGAATGTAACAGGAAAAGTGCATCTTGCCACTCCGAAGCTGCGACTGTGCATTTGAGGCAGGAGGGGCGGGAGGAATAAGAGGACACGATGACATGATACCGTATTACGGTGTTTGGCGAGAGAAAACCTCGGTTCAACCTCAAAAGCTACTGAGTAAGAAGAAAATGTCGCTTTAACAGTATTAGGGGACAATTTATTATGTGTCTCCTTGGAGTGCGGCACAATGTCACTGCGGGCCTTCTTGCATTTGCATTATTTCCAGACAACGGCAGCAGCAGAAAAGGGACACTGATTTATTTCAGAGCAGGCTCAGGTGATTTTTATGTCTACTGGGGACTGAGCCAGATAGGCCTTAACCCGTTCCAGTCTCTCCTGCTTCCCAGAAGAGCCCAAGCGTTGGCACTGCCCTTATCTCCGCGCTCAGGTTTCTTTCGGGTTGTCAGAGAAGTCGGCGAGCTTTGGAAGTGGATTCTACACCCCCCCCTTTCCTACTCTTTTTATCTGTTCTTCTCCTTTCCACGGCGGCTCCGACAATTTGTCCAATTAAGAGGGAAGGAGCGGACACCTCCTCCCGGTTCTCTTTCAAGAAACGAAGTCGCTCCCGCCACTTATCGTTCCGCCCCGCTGCAGCCTGAAGAATGCGGACACTGGTCCCTTTCACTTTGCATTCGTAATACTTGAAAGCGAATTAGATGGCGATATAATTAGCCGGCGCAATGGTACAAAGCATGCTTAATTCCCGAGACAAAGGAGGCTACATTGGAAGGAAGCAGAGTAATCAGCTATGCTGGAGTTCCATCATTATATCAGATACCTGAGTTTTTTTCTAGCATTGCATCTCTCCCTCCCTGCACCATTCTTTAAGTAATGGGAAGCTCAGAGCAGTCTTTGCAGGGTGTTACCTTTGGAGCAAGGATGTGGGTGGCTCTGTGGGTTAAATCACAGAGCCTAGGACCTGGCGATCAGAAGGTCGCAGTTCGAATCCCTGCGACAGGGTGAGCTCCCGTTGCTCAGTCCCTGCTCCTGCCAACCTAGCAGTTTGAAAGCACGTCAGAGTGCAAGTAGATAAATAGGTGCTGCTCTGGCGGGAAGGTAAACGGCGTTTCCGTGCGCTGCTCTGGTTCGCCAGAAGCGGCTTAGTCATGCTGGCCACATGATCTGGAAGCTTTATTGGCTCCCTCGGCCAATAAAGCGAGATGAGCGCCGCAACCCCAGAGTCGGCCATGACTGGACCTAATGGTTAGGGGTCCCTTTATCTTACCTTTGGAGCATAAAGTTCTGGAGGCTTAATGTGTAATAATTGGTTGGGTTTACGAATGTACAGGTTGATCAGGTATTATGGTGGAGGAGAAGCAAGCACACAGGCAGCCAGTCAAATTCCAACTCATCCATCTTCTCACATTTTCTTCAATTGCTGGTATTCATTCAGGCCATGATGGTCTTCTGCCTCCTCTGAATGACAATTGCTGGGGATCACAAGTGGGGAGAGGATGGTTATACTTGGGTCACGGAATTGTAGAGTTGGAAGGGGCCATCTCGTCCAACCCCCTGCAATGCAGGAATATGCAGCTGTCCCATACGGGGATCGAACCTGCAACCTTGGCCTTAATAGCACTACATTCTAACCAACTGAGCTATCCAGGCTGGTTGGCCACGGCGAGAACTGGTTGCCATTCCCAGGCCCCATTCCAGGTGCTCACATGAGTGCTTTAAGCCCTTAACAACTCAAGTCCCAAATATTGAAAAGACCACCTCTTTCTTTACAGGCCCTCTTGGGTGCAAAGATCAGCAGAGGACCCTCGCTTGGCTGTTTCACCACACTCAAAAGCTTGGGGGTGCCAGCCCAGGAGAGCAGAGGGAGATTTAGGGCAGTGTGATCAGTTCCGCCGCCCCATGCGCTGAGTCTAGGGAGAGCTGCGAGGTGTCGCAACTATGGCGTAGTGAATCAAGCAGAACGGAAGGCAGGGGGCACAAGGGGTGGCAAATTTGGGCTTTGCACAGGGTGCCGCTGAAATGGAAAAGACCCAATTCTTAAGCCTCAGTCAGAGGAAACTGGCCACTCTCCAGGCACCCGGCTTAAGATCCTTGTTGACCTCCCCGTCTGCGTCTCCCGGCAGGATACAGGCTAGGTCACTATTGGTGATCCCACTCAGCGTGAGAGGGACACACCACTCTTCCCTCCTCCCTGCCTCCCCCCGGGGGGGGGAAGAGACAGACAGAATTCTATTTACATGTCTTTATTTCTGTCTTTGCAGCAGTACAGAGAAACGCGTCTGTACTCATCAGACTCCAACAGTAGAGAGAGAAACTCCACCCCTGTACTTCCAGTACAGGTCAGATGACACTCTGAGCTAACATCCGGTGCTCAGAACAGTGAATAGACTGCCCCTTCATTCCCACAGTACAGTCCCAAACACTCACATCCTGTTTTGCATTCAAGCCACCTGCAGCTCGCTCTCGCATTGCTGCTTTTTCCTGACAGTCCACCCCTGCGGGACAGGGCATTCTCTGTGGCAGCCCCTAAGTTGTGGGACTCCCTTTTCTCAGAGGTGTACTTGGCATCTTCACCATACAGCTTCCAACAAATGCTGAAGATGCACCTGTTCAACCTGACTTTTGACACTTGAGATGTATATTTTTTGTAATTTAACTTTATTTTTGTAATTTCGAGTTGTTTTAAAGTGTTTTTTAATATTGCGTAATATTGTGTTTTGATTGTTGCAATTTGCAGCAACAACAACAACAACAACAACAACAGATGATGCTGGCATAGATGGACTGATGGTCTGATCCAGCATTACTTTTCTGATGTCCTTAAGAAGAACCCCGGTAGAGTTACATCAAGGTCTGTTTTATCTAACATTCTGCTATCGCAGTGGCCAGCAGCACATGAGAGCAACAGCTCTCTCCTGCTAATTCCCCACAGTTTGTGAGCAGAGGCTGATTATGTCCTTGTATCCTTCCTGGTCTCCATCTGCTTCTCTTCTGCTATCTCCTCTTCTTCCCACCACAATATTTCCTGCTGTCACCCTTACCCGTTTGCCACTTTCCTTGTAATCAGAAGGAGGCTATCCCAGATCAATGGCTCATGCAGAGGTGCAACGGACACCCTCCACTTAGGGTAAGTCATTTTGATGCATCTCTGCATGGTTTAATTTATTTAGGAATCTACATGCTGCCTTTTATGGAGCATAAAGCAAGATCTCTAGTTTTTGTTGGCGCACCAAAAAAGGTGTGTTCCCAGGGGCAATGATCACTCTATCATAGCGCCTTTAAGCCTCTGCAAAACAATCGCTTGTACACCACCTTATTAGGAATAATCTAAGCAGAATGCACATTCATTCATCCACCCATCCTATCATTCATTCACTCAGTCGCTGCACCTTCTCACTCGCTGTCATCGTGATGAAAGGCTTGGACTTTTAAAAGGCATTTACAACAGGCAATGAATTCCCAATTGTTGTCTCCTGCAAAGATCTTCAGGTGAAAGACTACGCCATTACTCTGCAAATGTAGACAGAAGCACACAGGCGGGGGCCAAAAATAATGTCGCTTCCGTTTGCGTGGAATAGCGATGATCTCGGAAGAGGCTGGGGTGAAAGATGTTCAGCTCTTTAGAGCGTTTGGCACTTCCCAAAGCATCTGATGACATTGTACACTGTGCCTCATAGAATCAAAGAATTGCAGAGTTGGAAGGGACCCCCGAGGGTCATCTAGTCCAACCCCCTGAAACACAGGAATCTCAACTAAAGCATCAATGACAGATGGCCTTCCAACCTCTGCTTAAAAACCTCCAAGGAGGGAGCAAGGAGGGAGACCATTCATCTCCTATGCACAGTTACCTGCTTGCTCAAGGAACAGAGATAGCTGCTTGTAACTAAGCGGCTACTTAGCTAGGATCAAGTAACTCTGAGTGTATATGGTTTTCTAAGGAGAGCTGCAATCTTTGCATGGAAAACTGCTTTCAATAGCCACCTACATTCTACAAAGCTATGGGCCAAAGCCCAGGAATAAAGGGAAATGTACCACAGTGTATGCTTGAATCTTAAGAATAAAGAGGAGATTGCCTCTGGGCATGTACGAAGTGCCTCACTATTGCAACCGAGTTGTCACAGACTGTACCTCTACACCCCTGGGAACAGGAGCAGGCACTTCTGAAATATTGTAAATATTGCTGTTAAAAAGAAAAGGTGGAAACTGGACTTTTTGCGAGGATCTGGCTTGCAGGCAGGGTTTCCTTTATTACTGCATTTGGCTCTGGGAAGAAATCACCCCACAAGGCTTGATTGGCTGGTATCTCCAAATTATCTGAAACTTGCTGGGGCATCCAAGTACACTTTATTACATAGATTCAAGCTGCAATCCTGAACACAGTTATTAGGCAGCAAGCCCCAGTGGGCACAGGGTGTGCAGAGATGTGTGCAGAGATGGTCTTAATCCTGCAACCACCTCTAGCCTCTTATTGTCCTTTGCTTGCATGGATGTTCTAGATTATGTGTACTGATCTAATTTAGATGGCAGCGAATTCTTAGCTCAGGGCCGGTCCAAGATATTTTGCTGCCTGAGCAAAGCAAGATGGTACCCTCTCTCCCAGTCCATGTGAATAAGCTGAACGAGCAGCTAAATCTTACATCAGGCCATGCAACACCCACAGTGCTCTCCTATAACACTGCTCCTTCTCAGCACCTGCCACCTAAGGCAGCTGCACATTCTGTCTAATGGTAGGGATGGCAAGCTGTGATCTGCAGTTCCTTGGACGTTTACCGTGAGATTGGTGATGGGAGACTCGCTTCCTTGAGATGCAACATGAGAACCGCTACAGATCTCCCCTGGCAGTTATAAGGCAGATAAGGAATTTTTTGTTCTCTCCATTTGTGCTGGGAAATGGTGAAGCCCAGTTGGACTGGATATTGCCAAAATAGGAACTGCAGTGTGTCACTCAGAACATCATCATCATCATCATCATCATTAATAATAATAATAATAATAATAAATTTTTATTTATACCCCGCCCTCCCTGGCCAGAGCCGGGCTCAGGGCAGCTAACACCAGTAAAATTACAATAAAAACATAATTGGGGGGGGAGCGGAACCAATTTAAAATACAGGTTAAAATACAATTTAAAATGCAGCCTCATTTTAACAGTAGCTCATAGATCAAGACCATAAGGGGAGGGCAACATAAGGGTCAGACTGAGTGCAAACCAAAGGCCAGGCGGAACAGCTCTGTTTGCAGGCCCTGCAGAAAGATGTCAAGTCCCGCAGGGCCCTAGTCTCTTATGACAGAGCGTTCCACCAAGTCGGGGCCAGTATTGAAAAGGCCCTGGCCCTAGTTGAGACCAATCTAACCACCTTGTGACTTGGGACCTCCAAAGTGTTGTTATTTGTGGACCTTAAGGTCCTCCATGGGGCATACCAGGAAAGGCGGTCCCATAGGTACGTGGGTCCTAGGCCGCATAGGGCTCTAAAGGTCAAAACCAGAGCCTTAAACCTGACCCTGTACTCCACCGGGAGCCACCACAGTTGGTAAAGACACTGTCTTGAGAGGAGGGGGATTGCTGGCGTGGTATGAATCAAAACTTTGTCTGGAAATGGATGAAGTGGGTCTTGCTGTTGGCATTGAAAGAAAGCCCCTTTGCCTTTACTATGGCATCCTAGTAAAATTCTGGGGAATTTCTTTGTGAAGCTGAGCCCAGTGGGACTTGCTGCCAGCCCTGACAGCATTCCCCAATTGGAAAGGAACAACCAGGAGCTCACTGTCTCACGTGTCCTGAGAATGAGAAAGAATTAAGGAAGCCTCTTTCACGATGGAAGAGGATGTACAGTGGTGCCCCACAAGACGAATGCCTCGCAAGATGGAAAACTCGCTAGACGAAAGAGTTTTCTGTTTTGGAGGTGCTTCGCAAAACGAATCTCCTATGGGCTTGCTTCGCAAGACGAAAATGTCTTGCGAGTTCCTGCGGGGTTTTTTCCCCTCCCCCCTTTTTCTAAGCCGCTAAGCCGCTTATCAGCTGATCCGATAAGCTGATAAGCCGCTAAAAGCCGCTAAAAGCCGCTAATAGCGCTAATCCGCTAATCCGTCAATGGGCTTGCTTCGCAAGACGAAAAAACCGCTAGATGAAGAGAATCACAGAACGGATTCTTTTCGTCTTGCGAGGCACCACTGTATACGTAATCTGAGGACCAATTTTGTTATGGCACTAAATGCACAAATGCTAAATATGATGATGATGATTAGGATTCCATAGCAGATACTCAGGGCAGAGAGCAGGTTCCTTGAAGGGGACCATCTGAAATTCGACGTTTTGAAAGCAGGCAGGTGCTGGTAAGGTTGATCCTTCTAGAATAAGGTATTGTTCAAATGTTTACCCCATGGCGAATAAAATATAAATTCAGCCTTGCTTCTGAAGGCACACATACTTATTTAGAACTCCTGCAGTATCTTTCAAAGGAGCAGTTGCATGAACTCTCGAGGAATATTTCAGTAACCAAGTCTCTCTGGCACAGATAGATATGGAAAAAGAGTGTCAATGTCAGAAACACACAGAGAGAGCACTGACTGGACTCTGACCAACTGAAGGGCTGTCCATTGAAGGTGTAACCCGCACTCCCCCAATCAAAGCACAGGAAATGTTCCATGTGACACATCTGCTCCAATCACTGTAACCTAAATAACATGTCAGAAACTTGTCCACAAATGTTCCAGGCTTAGAAATGCCTCCTACTTATACTTGGTCCTATAGAAATACCTTGGCACGAATATTTTCCAAGCCATAATTTCAGCCTTTATATATATATATAGATCCTATCCACACAGACTGAAATGGTTGTCTTTATGTTAAAAAACCCATCAACAACCATGGGTGGGGTTGGAACATGAGGCCCTGTTGCAAATAAAGATATATTATATTCCAGGGCTGCAAATGTTACCGGTGAGTGCTCCCACTGCATCTTAAAAGGATCCACTCAGTACTGTGATGGCTGAGGATTGTGGAAAGTCTGAACTGGAAAATAGCTTTCCAGAAGGAATACTTTGAGAAGGGAGCAGGGAGGCGGTGGGCTTTTCCTATCCTTCTAAAGTGTCCAGTTTGGCACTAGGAATGAGGGAGAAAGTTCAGTTCAGTCTTCATCAAGAGGTAAACCTAAGAAATTCACACTCTCCGAAACAAGATGTGAACCTCAGAAAATGGCAGTCTCTCCTTCGTTTGAGGTTTCTAAGCAGAGGTTGGGTGGCCATCTATCAGGTATACTTTACCTGTGATTCTTGTGTGGATGTCCCTACAGGTCCCTTACAAATCGACAAGTCCACGAAACACAGTTGTTGTGATGGCCTGGGGCTCAGACTCGGAACCAGAGGAGTCTCAGTCCGCACTGGATCCTTTGCCTCAGGTGGCATCGGAACCAAGTTGGGGGCTGGATTCTGAAGAGCCCCAGTCTGTACAGGTTCCCCTGCAACAAGCACCAGCTGGGCCAAGTTAGGGGCCTGAGCCTGCCCTGGCTCCTGATGCGGGGATTACCTCGTTGCCTTCAGCTGGGCCACCACTTACAGCTGCTCTACTACCGGTTGGGTCAGGAGAGGCTGAGGTGGCCTCTGGGTCTACTAACCCACCGACGTCTCCTGAGCTGCAGAGACTCAGGTCTGAGAGAAGGAGAGACCTGAGTACTTGCAGGAGGAGTGCTCACCTTTGGGCGAGACAGGGAGGTGAGTCACTGAGGGATCAGGACCGGCCGTTACCCCGACAAAGATAAAAGGCTGTCGGGCCCTGCCCCAGGTTGTGGGAGCAACATTGCTGTTTGCCAGAACCTGCATGAGACCCTGTGCCTGACCTAGCCTGGTTTCCTGCCTTGACTCTTCAGACTGACTCTTTGCAGAACCCTTGGATTTGGGACCGGACCTGGACCGCATTGCTCGGGTTTACCCCCAGGCCCAGCACAGTTTCCCTTTGAAATTCACACTCTTCTGAATTTTGCAGCTGGCATCCAAGTTGCTGCTGGCATCCATGTGTCTTGGGAGATAATGGAGGAGTGCACCTTCAGGGGTGATGTCGAACTGTTGGAAGGCTACAGTGCCTGCTGTGGCTGTAGAGACAAATGTTTTATTGCAGCTGAGGCAGATGAAGGCATCCAGCTGTGCTGCTGTAGATGCACCAAGGCGGTTTTTTCCTCTGTGTTCCTCCCAGTGGTCATTCCTCCTCTGGTCACTGCTGTGGCTGCACAACCTTGCTGTCTGTCTTCAGGCATTGCAGTGGTCCGAAGGGATTCCCACACAACAGGGTTAGTGTTGCCAGCTTTCGTCTCTGTAACTTCAGCCAAGCAATGTGTAAAAAAAGGGGTCATATCTTACAAGGTGCACGAAATGCGTGTATTGGTGAAAACAGCACACTTGAAATTCATTACATTGGATGAAAGTCACATTGAAATGGTGATGAATTTCCATGAGGATTAAAAAATAAAAATAAAAACACTGCAGAAATCTCAGGTGGCGCAATGGGTCAGTACATCTGGCAGTTAACCAGAAGGCTGGTGGTTTGAGCCCACCCAGGGACAGCTGGGTTCCTACATTGCAGGGGGTTGGTCTAGATGACCCTCTTGTCCCTTCCAAGTGTATGATTCTATGACTTCTATGTGGAGAATGGAATTAAGGATTGGAAAAAGGAGAAATTGAGAGAATGGAAATCGACATATTTTTCCTCCTATATATATATAAATTTTCTGTTTTACAATTTAAAGTACTCGTTTTTACATCCTTGAGATATCAGGGACTTCCCTTCTTCCCTTTCCGTTGTTCATTTTACATATCATAAATCCCTGCATATTTTACAGAAACTACACCATTCAGTTTACCATTATTACAACCATCAAAACTTATTTACGCTGTTGAATTGATCTTAATGCTGCCAGCGTTTTCAGCTGTACACAGTTATTTCCCATATATTCAATAAACGTTTTCCAATCTTTAAACGTATGTTCTTCTTGTTCTCTTATTCTATATGTTAAGTCTGCAAGCTGCCCATATTCTGTCAACTTGAGTTGCATTGTTCTTTGGTTGGGACCTCGCTCGTTTTCCATTTTGGGGCTAACAAAACATGGGACACAGTAATGGCATACATAAATAACCTTTTTTGACACCTGGGAATTTCAGTCTGAATTATTCCCAGCAGAAAGGACTTTGGGGAAAGTACTTTAAAACAATTTTTTCAATTCATTATGGAACATTTCCTGGGACAGATTTGTCCTCCCTAACTGGCAGAGCCACCATCTCCTCCAGATACCACCAAACCTCCCTGAGATGGCAATGGAGGGGAGTTCAGCTGGTACATCTCAGTGACTTTGGGGCTTTCAGCTGCCAGCCTCTTAGGCATTGACAATGTGCAGAGAATCATAAGAAGTTTGAAGCAAGCCTCTTATACCTCAGCTCTGAACCCAAATCTAGTGCTCATTCATGCCAAATCCTTCAGAATTCTGCAGCTTAGGTCCACCTGAAATGAGAAACCATTCATTTCTTAATGAATTGATGGCTGACAAGTCTGAACTTCTTATGGTAAAGTGCTATGGAGCTGTAAGTCAGGGAAAGTGCTCAAAATCCCGAACATTTTGAAACCAAAAGATTCCTCTGGCTGGCATTCAAACTTTTCCTGTCCAGACACTTTGAACACTCCCCTCGCCTGTGTTACTGAACTCATGTTCTTGGCGACCTCCCAGGAAGTAGATCTTGAGGCTCAGGAATGGCCTTGATGGAACTGTGTTTCTAAGAGGACTGTTTACTCTAGCAATATCTGCGATGTGAGTAAGAGGAAGCGGAGCTCAGGATCTTTTATCGTGCCGGGGTACACCTGAGTCACTTGTAATGCTTCTGGCTCCATCCTTCATACTCATGGGATGGTGCCAGGAAGGAAAACAAAATGGGAGGAAGGTTTGGACTGAAGGTCACCACTTTCTCAACCCAGCAGACAATGGAGAGCAGGCAAGGGGCTTCTTGAGACCACAGAATGACCACCACCATCCTATGGCTTCCTAGCAGATTTCTGTGGACCGGTGACCATTGGAGATGGTAGGGCAGAAGGCAAGGAGGCCAGTGGTTCCAGAAACCACCTCCTGACTGCAGGTAAGAAGTAGACAAGTAAGAAGGAAGACACTAGAGAGCTAGCAGGAGGCAAACTGAGGTTGGTGGGACAGTCCTCCATCTGCCCTAATGGCTCAGCTTCCACTAAGCAGGGTATGGATGAAGGCATTTTGTTTGCTGTGCTGTTCAGAAGGTGCATCTCCATAGGAGATAAGAGGGACAGTGCAAGGTAAGTGATGGTTGGAGGCGATTCATCTGGGTTTCCTGCCCTCTAGTCCAGGCATAGGCAAACTTGGCCCTCCAGATGTTTTTGGCCTACAACTCCCATAATCCCTAGCTAGGAAGACCAATGGTCAGGGATGATGGGACTTATAGTCTCAAAACACCTGGAGGCCGAGTTTGCCTATGCCTGCTCTAGTCCATGCCAGGGGAGGGAGGACGCATACCCTCCCACATCTTGACTGCAAAATCCGGGACACAATCTCGCGAGAGAACGGCGGCCATTTTGGAGGCCGTGATCTCGCACAATTTTGCACTGCGATTTCTCCCTGGGAAAGCATTTTTTTGGGGGGGATGGCACCCATGAATGTGCATTTTGGGGGTGCCGTGAGAGATTGCACCACTTTTTAAAAAATGTTTTTTCATGGTGATGCGAAATCATGTGAAATGGCAATGTCCAAAATGGCCACTGTTCTCTCGTGAGAAAAGAAAAAGTGATGTCCTGTTTTTTTCGGGACACTCGTAGGGTACGAGGAGGATGGTATTTGCATATACAAAGAACAATAGACTGTTGTGGGTGAGAATAAGAGAGAGGGAGAAAGAGAACTCAGAGGTGGTCAGTATTGTTTTGCTGGAGGGCCGCAGTCTCCCTTGATGAATGTTCCAGGGGGCCAATGTCAGCAGTGAATGTGGCTACCGGTACTCTTTCACCACACATATACTGTGCAGATTAGCTAAGGAGGAACTTTTAATGCCCCCTCTTCACTTGAAAAATTGATAACTAGGGTGGGAGCAACTGACTCCCCCAGGCAAGTGCTGTGCCTACTTAAATTTAATTTATTTTTAAACCTCTGCCAAAATTGGCAAGGTTTTGGAGGTCCAGAAAAAAGATTGTTTGGGGTGGCGAGGCTTGATTAGGCTCTGGGCTGGGCTGGGGAATGGAGAGGTTGAAACCAGAAACAACTAGCAGGGTAGGGCTAGCTTCCTGGCAGATGCAATAAAATAAAGCAAACTGAGATAAATCAGAATAAAACCAACCTAATTGACCTCGCGGGTGGCACTGTGGGTAAAACCTCAGCACCTAGGACTTGCCGATCACATGGTTGGCGGTTCGAATCCCCGCGGCGGGGTGCGCTCCCGTCGTTTGGTCCCAGCGCCTGCCAACCTAGCAGTTCGAAAGCACCCCCGGGTGCAAGTAGATAAATAGGTACCGCTTACCAGCGGGAAGGTAAACGGCGTTCCGTGCGCTGCGCTGGCTTGCCAGATGCAGCTTGTCACGCTGGCCACGTGACCCGGAAGTGTCTGCGGACAGCGCTGGCTCCCGGCCTATAGAGTGAGATGAGCGCACAACCCTAGAGTCTGGCAAGACTGGCCCGTATGGGCAGGGGTACCTTTACCTTTTAATTGACCTTGCGGGCCTTAATAATATAATATAGGGATATATGATAGTTCACAGCTCAATGACTAACTCACCCAATATCCCAGGTTCAGTTAATCTCAGGTAACAGGATTGGGGGGGGGGGTGGCATCTAAAATGACATATTAGACCACTCCTACCAACAGTAGCTGTTAATGAGTCAGATGGATCAATGGGTAGAGTCAGTATAGGGCCATTCCCTATCTTAGGAGTTCTGTACCTTCCAGGAACAGCTACTGTTATTTAAAGCTGTTCCTAAGGGTTCTCCCTAAGGATGATGGAGGAATCCTTTTTACATGGATTTATATACAATATTTGGCAGTTCCAAACCAACTGAGATTTGCAAGATCCATCTTATATCCAAGCTGCTTGCGCATTGTGTGTTTTCTAAAAAAGCCCAACTTATAGTATGCAAAATTCTTTATGTATACAGTGTGTGTGTGTAATAAGAGTCAAGCTTCATGCTGTACTATATTTCTACAGCACAACTGGTAAGTTACTCATGCACAATTTTTTTTTTACAGTTATAGGCATTACTGTACATATCTGTTTATGAGCTGGTTACTTAAGGAAACCTGGAATGTATATATCTGCATAATGTGTATGCAATATTATATGAATGACAATGTGAGAATTGCTTGCATTTTTAGTGGAACTGGGAAATATCTTGCTTCTTGTTGAAATCAAGGGGCGAGATGGAAAACAGAAAAAAAATATCAATGTGGATAAGCTTGAAACTGAGACTTTCATAAAACCCTATCCCTTCTTCTTCCTTAAAACCGGATCAAAACTATACAGTATCTAAATTACCTACATCCAGTCCAGCGGATGACATTGTCTGTTGGCTTCTTCCTCCTCAATCTCAGTGTTACCCTCATAGAACTCTGCAGGGAGGAAGAAGGGGCAAAACTAGGATTGGTCAGCTTTGCCTGTCATTGGCGGTAGCGCCACCTACTGTTCACCTCCTTGCCTTCCACCCTACCACTCCCTGCCTTCCACTCTACCAATCCCAATGGTCACTAGGCACCAGCTCTAAACAAAACTGCCTTGTGATAAAGTCACCACAGTTGTTGTTGTTGTTGTTTTTTTTAAAGACCAGGTGCTCATCATGGTGTAGCTGCTGCCAGAAAGCCAAATCATGTAGGTTGCCCATTTTGTTGGAGTCAACAGGAACCATTCCATGCTTCCTCCATCCCTGGTAATGTTTGGATATGGTTGATCCAAAATCACGTGGGCAGCCCTTCCTGCCCATGCCTGAGTGCTCATGTAATTCATCTCAGTAGCAACCACATCATCAGAACAACATAGGAACTAACCCTGAACATCTGGGTGGGTTTTTGGAAGAACGCAGTGTGCTTGGCATAATATATATACACCCCAGAGAGATCTCAGGTCAATGCACCATTGAAAGGATCTCGGTGTGGCACGACCCCATTCAGGAGACTACTTAGCAGAATGATTAATCCAGTCCTGACATCTGAATGCAAAGAAAGCCCCATAGGATATGCTGTTGCTGCTAACCCTGAGAGATGGCTCAGAGTTAATTCCAGTCTTCAGGTATGCATGTAGAACCTCCCCACAGGAGTGTTAAACATGCACAGTCATGATCCAGCTAATTTGGCAATTACAAGATGACATTGGGTGCTGGGTTAATGAATCACTTGGTATCTTCCTTTCTCAGAGATTCCTCTCTAGCCTGGTACATTTTGTGTGCAATCATTATGACAGAGCTCAAACCTGAAGAAGAACCCAGGTGTGCGTGGGCACGACTCTACATATTAGGCCAGGGACAACTTGCCACCAAAGCTAAGTGTTTTAGTGAAACACAAGAGAATGTAGATTGGAGCTAAATGAACTGGTGGAACTTTTGACTGAGTTCCCGGACAGTATCTATATAGCTGACCTTTCAAAGAGTCACAGGGATTTGGTTCACCTTTTCATTTGTTTTGTCTTAGGCATGACTATGCTACAGGTTTATCACGTTCCATGAAGTTTGTGTGTATCCTGGCTCTGCAAAATGCAATCCATCCTGAGCAAGCGCAGAGTGATGCTTTGAATCGATGGGCCAGGAGTAGCTGGAGTCAAGCAGCAGGAGTCAGATGACCAACAAGAAGGCAGCAAGCAGCAGGTTGCAGACAATTAGCAAAAGAACCAGCCATTTCTACAGGACCTGGGAAAGCTCCCAGGGAGCAAAGATGTTGCTACAAAAAAGTCAAAGCCTAACTGACTTCTTAAGTACTGTAATACAGAAGAACTATTGACTGATTGTATATGAACACGGACTGCAGAGTTGGATTCATCCTGCGGGTGAAGATTCCACTGATTTCTTTCAGAATGCAACAGTCCTCTTTACACATTCCCCTCCCTGCATACACTAAATATTTGGAGGTAGAGATAGAAGCATTTCTGATGGCCCAGCCCATGCACACAGATCCTGGCCCCCTACCATTTGTGCAGCCAGTTACATAGTTGTATGCACATAGATGCTCTACTTGATCAAGTTCCCTGCATTATCATAGGCCCCTATTCACAGGGGGTACCTATGCACGTATAGCTATATGTAGGGGGCCAGCCCCCTCCCCATAAGTATCGGGGGGACCAAAAGGCTCGGCTCCTAGGAGATGTCCATCTGTGTTGACAGTAGTCAGCTAGATGGACTAGCAGTTTGACTAACGCAGCAGCTTGTGTTTCTGTGATGCTAGGCATCCCCACCAACACCCAGTAGCTTGTTTTGTAGAACTGCATCAGAACTGATGACATGACATAGCCAAGGCTGACTTTAATCAGTAGCACAAAAATGTGGTGGTTTTTTTACCCATATAAAAACAAAATCACCAAAATATCCCGTTTCACAACACAGTTTTTGAATGTGGAATTTCACATTCGAATTTCAAATTCACCTTTTAAAAAAACCAAAAGTGGAGGGATTTATTAGCATCCCTCCTTTATTCTTGCAAGAGACACGTATAAAATAACGAAATATTATTTCATGTCAGTGCAGGTTTCAAATATCTGCCAACTTTTCAGCAAATATCCAAATGCTCATTGACTTGGAATGTAGGGTTGCTTTCGGTGAACTTTGACTCAGAGTAGAGCCACCGGAATGAATGGTGAATACCACCCATAGGAACATAGGAAGCTGCCTTGTACTGAGACAGACCGTTGGTCCATCTATCTCAGTATTGTCTAATCTGACATTTGCAGGAGGTTAGACTAGATGAACTTTGGGGTCCCTTCTGACTCTACACTTCTATGATTCTATGAAAGGCAGTCTTTCCAGGGTTTCAGGCAGGGAATCTTTCCCAGTGTTACCTGAAGATGCCAGAGATTGGTAAAAGGTAAAGGTAAAGGACCCCTGGATGGTTAAAGGTAAAGGTAAAGGGACCCCTGACCATTAGGTCCAGTCATGGCCGACTCTGGGGTTGCGGTGCTCACCTCGCTTTATTGGCCGAGGGAGCCGGTGTACAGCTTCCAGGTCATGTGGCCAGCATGACTAAGCCACTTCTGGCGAACCAGAGCAGCGCACAGAAACGCCGTTCACCTTCCCGCCAGAGCGGTACCTATTTATCTACTTGCACTTTGACATGCTTTCGAACTGCTAGGTTGGCAGGAGCTGGGACCGAGCAACGGGAGCTCACCCCATCGCAGGGATTTGAAACACGACCTTCTGATCGGCAAGCCTTAGGATCTGTGGTTTAACCCACAGTGCCACCAGCGTCCCCCTGGATGGTTAAGTCCAGTCAGATTTGACTATGTGGTGCTCCTCTCTGCTTTCTAGCCAAGAGAGCCAACATTTGTTGGCAGAAAGCTTTCCGGATCATGTGGCCAGCATGACTAAACCGCTTCTGGTGCAACGGGACACAGTGACAGAAGCCAGAGCGCCCGGAAAATCTGTTGACCTTCCCGCTGCAGCAGTACCTATTTATCTACTCACGCTGGTATGTTTTTGAACTGCTAGGTTGGCAGGAGCTGGGACAGAGCTCACCCCGTTTCGAACTGCAGATTCGTTTCGAACAGCAGATTCGAACTGCTGACCTTACAATCTGTGAGCCCAGGTGGCTCAGTGGTTTAGACCACAGTGCCACCTGCATCCCCACGCCAGAGACTGAAGCTAGGACCACTCTACCACTGGCCTGCAGCCCTACCATCTGCAGAACATATGACAGCAGAAGAGCTTTTGGGAAGCTCTGGTTTTTCCCATGTCAGCTGGCTGTGAGTCAGACCAATTTTCCCCTTGCCCAAGTGCCCTGACTCCTACAAAGATGCTCCAGAAGTTTATAACCATGTGGGATACTCATAAAATTCTCCTCCTCCGACAAAGTTTGGACATGTCTTCATTAAAACCATGAGCCTCTGGATTGCATTCCCCCCTCTGGGACTTTTCCCTGTCACTTCCCTGATGACTTTACTTGTCACGTATGTGTCATGATTGTATGCAATTAACCTGTGTTAATGAGCAATTTGGGAGGTGTTGGCCTTCAGTATTCCAAGAGCTGTGCACTTTCTTTCGTTTTATTGTTTTTTTAAAAGAGTCTACCTTTCATCTGGCTCATATGATCCTGACACATCCCAGAACAGCTGACATGACAAGAGTTACCTTATGCAACCTCAGTCGTGCAACCTGCCTTAAACCTAATAACTTCGCCAGCATCACCCGAGGGGGTGGTTGGCTGCTAGAGAGTTCATTTCTTTCATGGGGAAAGCCAAGCTTGAAAACACTCACCTTCAGACTAAGTGAGAACACACATCTGTTTTAAATCTCCCTATCCTATCCAAAGCACCCCTCTGCCAGTGCAACTTAACCCAACACAACCCTTCCACTTTTTTGCTGAGTTCACTGCATTTCTAATATAGTTATTTTCCTCCACGCCTTGAAGAGGCAGCACTGTCATTAGAAGCCAACAGTTTAATCTGAAATCCCATTAAAACCCACTGAAATAAGCTCATTTGGTTTTAACAGATTTTGAATTAAGCAGGGAGGGACACCAGTCTCATTAACCGTTGCGCAGGTGTAAAGACAAAGAGCCTCTCCCTGTTTGCTGCCATAAGGGTCATGGGTATGCATGCTCTATACTTTGGGTATATCTCTCTAAATGGCAACATTATATTGGTTTTATGCTTTTTGGAAGTGAGCCATGGGCAACTCAACAACCGTCAGAAGTGGCAGCTCAATGCCTTCCACATGTGTTGCGTCAGGAAGATTTTGGGCATCATATGGCAGGACAGAGTTTCAAACAAAGATTTGCTTTCCCAAGTGCACATTCACAGCATGTTCGCATTGCTGTCTCAGTGACGTCTGCTCTGGCTTGGTCCATTTCCACAGAATGGAAGATGGCGGACTGTCTCGCCAGAGTGGTGCATGCTTTAGTTATCTCTCGCTTGGACTACTGCAATATGCTCTATGTGGGGCTACCTTTGAAGGTGACCCGGAAACTACAACTAATCCAGAATACGGCAGCTAGACTGGTGGTTGGGAGCGGCCGCTGAAACCACATAACACTGGTCTTGAAAGACCTACATTGGCTCCCAGTATGTTTCCGAGCACAATTCAAAGTGTTGGTGCGGACCTTTAAAGCCCTAAATGGCCTTGGTCCAGTATATCTGAAGGAGCGTTTCCACCTCCATCGTTCTGCCCGGACACTGAGGTCCAGTGCTGAGGGCCTTCTGGCGGTTTCCTCCCTGTGAGAAGCCAAGTTACAGGGAACCGGGCAGAGGGCCTTCTTGGTATTGGTGCCCACCCTGAGGAATGCCCTCCCACTGGATGTCAAAGAGAAAAACAACTACCAGACTTTTAGAAGACATCTGAAGGCAGCCCTGTTTAGGGAAGCTTTTAATGTTTAATAGACTATTGTATTTAATATTCTGTTGGAGCCCGCCCAGAGTGGCTGGGGAAACCCAGCCAGATGGATGGGGTATAAATATATTATTATTATTATTATTATTATTATTATTATTATTATTATTAGGTCCCCAAGGACCTGCTTCAGGCACCAGGCCCATTGCCAGACCAACTCTGTGCTACAAAGATGTCCGCAAAAGTGACACAAAGGCTGACAACTTCAACCCCGCCATATGGGAATCCCTTGCAGATGACCACAATGTCTGGATCATGTGCTCATAGCATGACCAGAGGAGGAATGACAACTGGGAGGAATGCAGAGAGAATAAATGCTATCGTGCATCTTGTTTCCTGCTTGGCAGGGGGTTGGACTCGATGGCCCTTGTGGTCTCTTCCAACTCTATGATTCTATGATTCTATGATCTGCAGCAGCACAACTGGACGCCTTCATCTGCAACAAAACACGTTTCTTTCTTTTTTAAATAATTTTTTATTGGAAAATTTATTTATAACATAACACAACCCCCCCCACCCCCCAACACAGAAACCCACCCCCATCAGACACAAACATAACAAACAGCAAGCATAATATACAGCAATACAACCAACCAAATAAAAGACTTCCTTTATCCTGTTTCTGGCATCCTTATTTACTTCTTATAAGCTGTTTCCTTTATGAATAATTATTAAGATAATTTAAATATCCACAAAGTCTCCTGCAGACATTAATCGAAACAAGTCCAGGTATGAATTTTAGGGCACTGTTTTGTGAAGTATTCTCTGCATTTTCCCCATGCCTTTTGAAATTCTTGTCTAGTATGATCTTTAACTGCCTCTGTTAACCTAGCCAATTCAATATACTCCAACAGTTTGTCTTGCCATTCCATTTTTGTTGGCACAGTTTCGTTTTTCCAGTTTTTAGCAATTAGGATCCTTTCCGCTCCTTTATCAGTCTCTACAGCCACAGCAGGTGCTATAACCCTCAAAGGTGCTTTCCTCCATTGTCTCCTGAGACAGATGAATGCCATCTCAACTCAACTCAATGGCATAGTGTGGCAGGTGCTAAAAAGGCAAATTCAGTGGCTGGGATAATTAGGAAAGAGATCAAGAATAAAAATATTGTTTGTTGTACAAATCTACGGTGTGGCCACACTTGAAATACGGCGTACTGTTCTGGTGGCCTCACCTCAAAGAAGATATTTTAGAGCTGGGAAAGGTGTGGAAAAGGGAAACCGACATGATTAAGGGGCTGGAGAAAGTTCATTAAAGATAAGTAAGAGGTGACATGATAGAGTATAAAATTCTATAGAGTGAGCAGAAAGTGGACACAGAGGAAGATTTCTCCCTCTGTCGCAACACTAGATACTTGAGGACACCCAATGAAGTCAAATGCCAGAAGACTGAAGGCAGACAAAAGGAAGTAAATCTCCAAGCAGCATACATTAGGACTAGAGAATGTGCTCTCTTAGGAGGCAGCGAGGGCCACCAACTTGGACATCTCCAACAGAGGGCTAGACAAATTCATTGAAGCTACTAGGGGATTCCCTAACAACTCTCAACACTGTTAACGAACTATGGTCCCCAAGGGTCTTTGGAGAAGCCCATGGCTGTTCAAAGTTGTAGAGTCTGCTTTGAATATATAGTGCAAATGAGGCCTTTGCGATTCATGCTGGTAATGGGGCAATGTTGCCCAGGGTCTAGGGTTATGAGCTGATTTTTAAAAATGGGTCATAGAGGGTAAGGCTGTATGCACATGGCACATTTAAAGCACATCACGTCCCCCCAAAACATCCCAGGAACTGCAGTTTGTTAAGGGTGCTGGGAATCATAGCCCTGTGAGGAGAAAACTAGGAGTTCCCAAGATTCTTTGGGGGCAGCTATGTGGTTTAAACGTGCCTTCAAAGTACAAACCCTTCAACATTTCTCCAGTAGAAATAGGGATGTCCTATTTAATAATAGGGACGCGGGTGGTGCTGTGGGCTAAACCACAGAGCCTAGGACTTGCCGATCAGAAGGTCGGCGGTTCGAATCCCCGCGACGGGGTGAGCTCCCGTTGCTCGGTCCCTGCTCCTGCCAACCTAGCAGTTCAAAAGCACATCAAAGTGCAAGAAGATAAATAGGTACCGCTCTGGCGGGAAGGTAAACAGTGTTTCCGTGCACTGCTCTGGTTCGCCAGAAGCGGCTTAGTCACATGACCCGGAAGCTATACGCCGGCTCCCTCGGCCAATAAAGTGAGATGAGCGCCGCAACCCCAGAGTCGGCCACGACTGGACCTAATGGTCAGGGGTCCCTTTACCTTTTATATATAATAATAATAGTAATAATAATAATAATAATAATAATAATAATAATAATACATAAAACATTTAAACGCTTCCCTATACAGGGCTGCCTTCAGAAGAAATATTTATCTCCTTGGCTTGGGGGTTGCATAACTCCATAACCCCCAACATTTCTCCAGTGAAAATAGGGACATCCTAAGGAAAAGCGGGGCATTCAAGGATCAAATCAGAAACTGGGACGGCTTCTGTAAATCCGGGACTGTTCCTGGAAAATAGGGACACTTGGAGGGTCTGTATGCAGCCTGTGTATGGAACAGGAGTCTGAGAAAACATACAGCACCAGTTGCATCCCAGTTTGGAAATCTTTCTCCCCCCCCCCACTTTGTTACATCTCTGCCTTCACCCTACAACCTCCTCATGTAATCAGTACCCCCCCTCAAAAAAAGGAAAAAAAAACTAATCTGAGAAGGAGCGGATGGAAGTTATCAAACGGTTTCCCTGAAGTTAGCGGCTATAATCAGGATAATGAATGCAGTGGAAATCTATCCTGGAGGAGCACAAATCGACTGCCCTTTGTCTCTTTCTGTGGATGAAAGCAATATTTTTCAAGCAGTAAATCCTTAGGAGCTCAATATTGTCTCTGCAGGAAATCAACAGAGAGAGAGAGAGAGAGAGAGAGAGAGAGAGAGAGAAAGAAACCCTGCTTCCCTAACCTATCGAGAGCCTCTAGGTCAGTGGTTCTCAACCTGTGGGTGCCCAGATGTTGTTGGACTACAACTCCCATCATCCCGGAGCTCTGGCCTTGCTAGCTAGGGGTGATGGGAGTTGTAGTTCAACAACATCTGGGGACCCACAGGTTGAGAAAGGATGCTGTAGGCTGACCCCTATGGAAGCATGTTGAATCCATGCACCCAGTAACTGTGCACCCAGGACCAGGTGCTCAGCCTTGGGGTCATTTTGGACTCACAGTTGTCCATGGAGGCGCAGGGCAATTCTGTACCCAGGTTGGCTGTGTACCAGCTCCATCTGGTACGTCAGCTGAGACCCTGCCTGCCTGCCAGTGGCGTAGCGTGGGTTGTCAGCACCCGGGGCAAGGCAAGTAATTTGCGCCACCTAACCCCTAACCTGCCGCTGCTGCCAGCTTCTTCTTGCTGCTGCCTGGGCTGGTCTGGAGTGGTTCTTTCCCGCGCTCAGCGCTGCGCTGGGCGGCCGCTGCACTGTCCCTCCCCCAGATAGTCCCTCGCTCTCTCTCCGCACTGCACACCTGGCACCCACCCCCTCCACAGTGGGCGGCGACCTGGCGGCTCGGATTGGATTCGCACAGCCAGCACTGCAGTGAGAGAGAGTGAGTGAGCCAGGTAGGGGCAGAGAGCTGAGAGTGCGAGCGCCCCCCCCAGATGTTGCGCCCGGTGCAGATGGCCCCCCCTGCACCCCCCACGCTACGCCACTGCTGCCTGCTTTAGTTATCTTCTGCTTGGACTACTGCAATGCACTCTACATGGGGCTACCTTTGAAGGTGACTTGGAAACTACAACTAATTCAGAATGTGGCAGCTAGACTGGTGACTGGGAAAGGCTGCCGGGACCACATAACACCAGTCCTAAAGGATCTACACTGGCTCCCATTATGTTTCCAAGCATAAGTCAAAGTGTCGGCGCTGAACTTTAAAGTCATAAACGGCCTCAGCCCTGTGTATCTGAAGGAGCATCTCAACCATATCATTCAGCCCAGAGAGGAGCCAACTCCAAGGCTCTTCTGCCGGTTCCCTCGTTGCAAGAAGTGAGGTTACTGGGAACCAGGCAGAGGGCATTCTTGGTAGTCGCTCCCGCCTTGTGGAATGCCATCCTGTCAGATGTCAAGGAAATAAAGAACTCTCTGACTTTTAGAAGACACCTGAAGGCAGCTCTGTACTGGGAAGTTTTTTATGTTTGATGTTTTACTGTGGTTTTATAATTTGTTGGAAGCTGTCCAGAGAGACTGGAACAACCCAGTCAAATGGTCGGCATATGATTACAGTGGTACCTCGGGTTAGGTACTTAATTCGTTCCAGAGGTCCGTTCTTAACCTGAAACTGTTATTAACCTGAAGCAACACTTTAGCTAATGGGGCCTCCTGCTGCCGCCGTGCTGCCGGAGCACGATTTGTGTTCTCATCCTGAAGCAAGGTTCTTAACCAGAGGTACTATTTCTGGGTTAGCGGAGTCTGTAACCTGAAGCGTCTGTAACCTGAAGTGTATGTAACCACTGCATAATTATTGTTATTTTTATTATGCTTAGCATGGGTCACTGAGCATTACTCTTAAGAAAACCCCACCAAAATAGAGAGAGAGGTAATGTATTTGAATACTGCTTTTATTCATTTTAAATGCATGTACTTCTATTGGATATGTCCATTGTAATGATCACGTGCCATTAGCTTTGAGTGGGTCAGTCCTTATCGCTACACATATGGAATCATACGACTAGCAGAACTTAAAACACAGTCTAACAACACTCTCTCCATAAGGAGCATATTGTTCATCTCCTAGTTCTCTTCCACTGGCTTCCTAAGTTGATACTCCTGGGGGGACTGGTGATAAGGTGCATTTAAGCCCTGAATCTGAGGCAGGGAGCCTTTTTTGGCCTGAGAGCCACATTCCCTCAAAAGGAACCTTCTGAGGGCCACATGCTAATTGTGGGTGAGCTCAGAGGCAAAAGCGGGAGGGGCGATGGATGTGACACGTAGCTCTGTGCATTCCAGCAATGCAAAAGTCAGAGATTTCGTAAAGCCATTGCAATGCAGAAATAGCAGCTAAAGCATACATGATAGATGGCTATCCAAAGGTAAAGGTAAAGGGACCCCTGACCGTTAGGTCCAGTCGTGGCCGTCTCTGGGGTTGCGGCACTCATCTCACTTTTCTGGCCGAGGGAGCCGGCATACAAGCTTCTGGGTCACGTGGCCAGCATGACTAAGCCGCTTTTGGCGAACCAGAGCAGCGCATGGAAACGCCGTGTACCTTCCCGCTGGAGCGGTACCTATTTATCTACTTGCACTTTGAGGTGCTTTCGAACTGCTAGGTTGGCAGGAGCAGGGCCCGAGCAACAGGAGCTCACCCCGTCGCGGGGATTCGAACCGCCGACCTTCTGATCGGCAAGTCCTAGGCTCTGTGGTTTAACCCACAGTGCCACCCGCGTCCCTGATGCCTATCCAACCTCTGCCTTAAAACCTTCAAGGGAGAGGAGTCCACAACCTCCTGACAGAGACCGTTCAACTGTTGAATAGCTCTTACTGTCAGCAAGTTCTAAGTTCCCCAGCCCTAATGTAGTCCAGGGGAAGAAAGTCTGGGTTGTGCTTAAAGAGGCAGTGCGTGGTTAATTCACTGGGCCCAAATACATCACAAGTGGTCTGCATACCTTAAGAAATGCATCCTCCCTAGACATCACCTTCTTGCTCTTCATACTTGTTGGAGAGTTGCTCCTCCTGTAGTTCTGTCCTTAGGTTGTTCCTTCTTTTATGCGGCAGCCCTGCCAATAATTCGTCAGTTAGGGTCTATCCTGTTGGCAATCACGCTTGTGTGCCTTTAAAACGCAACGTGAGAGGTTTGGGGGCCTCTCTGCAAACTTAATACACCTGGGAAAAGTCAATGGTAGAAACTATAAACAAAACAGCTCAAGGCGTCATTGATAACCTAAGAACGAGTGCTAGAGCTGGCTGGCAGGCGGGAAGTGGGTCTCATTCCCAGAAGTGACATTTTGCATATTTAAACAAGATTGGGAACCACACGAGATAGAAAGCGTTCTTGTTGAGACTTGATTGTCGGCTCTGAGCATGGAATAGGCATGCCAAGCCTTTCCCCTTGCTTATTAAGGGTTCAGCGATTCCTGCAGGCCTGTACATAGATCCCGTGTGCGGTTGCAAAACAGGAATGGTTTGCAGGACAAAGAACACATTGTTGCTCTGAAACAATTTCACACGGAGCGGCTACGGTATGTGCTGGGAAAGGAAACATAGCAGGGCACTCGGAAGGTATGCGCAGAGAGCAGAGAGCATGCAGAAGGAACATGGAAATCCTGCTTCTTAAACAGAGAAAGCAAAGTGATGTGTGGCTTAATATTAATCCCACGCTCTTAGTGGGTGAAGTTATGAAACATTCACTTAAAAAAAATATATGCATTCAGCTGCTGATAATTGATTGCATACACTAACTCCCAATAAAAAACTATTGCTTTATAAAAACTATAATCTGTCATTTCTGTTGATTATAAATATAGGTCATGCTCTCTTAAAGTAAAGTGCCATCTGCATTCTACATTTGAGGCAGTATCCTACCACTTTAAGCCGTCATGGCTTCTCCCAAAGAATCATGGGAATTGTTTGGCCACACCACACATAGAAAGCCGTACGATACCACTTTGAAAAGTCGTGAATCCTCCCCAAAGAATTCTGGGAACTGTAGTTCATTAAAGGAGCTGGGATTTGTTAGGAGAGCCCCATTCCAATTCCCAGAATTCCCTGGAAAATAAAGATTGATCATTAAACCACCCTGGAAATTGCAGCTCAGAGAGGGAAAGAGGGCGTCTCCAAACAACTCAGAATGTACTACAGTTTCCAGGAACTCTTGGGGAGACCCTTGACTCTTTAGCATGGTATGACGCTGCTTTAAATATACTATGCCGATGGGTCCTCAATGCAAGGCTGCCTCAAAGATTGCAATAGTGGTGAGGACCCTCAGGCCAGAGATACCTCACCACTTGGCCCCTGGGACTGTCCTCAGATGACACCCCTCACTATCCCTGCCTTGTCCTCTCTTTGAGTGCTGTTGCCTGGCTGGATTGTGACTTCAAACTCTTGCTTTTCTGAGTAGACTGTGCAGAATGAAACCCCTGACTTTTGCATGGCCGGAACACAGCACACTGTACAAATCTGTTGCTCTGCCCACGCTTGCCTCTGGCTCCACCCACCATGGGCAGGCGGCCCCCAGAAGGTTCTGGACACGGCAAAACGGCCCCTTAAGCTGCAAAAAGTTTCCCACCCTCACATTATAACATTCTTGCCCTTCCCACTGAAATCTGAAGTTGTCCTCTTGCATTGGGTTTGCCAGTTGCAACCAGCCCTCTGAAGCCTGGTCAATCTTAAAATCTACTGGATGAACACAGTCAAGGCAAATATGTAGCTCAGCTGGTTGTTGTTGTTTAGTCGTTTAGTCATGTCCGACTCTTCGTGACCCCCTGGACCAGAGCACACCAGGCACTCCTGTCTTCCACTGCCTCCCACAGTTTGGTCAAATTCATGCTGGTAACTTCAAGAACACTGTCCAACCATCTCGTCCTCTGTTGTCCCCTTCTCCTTGTGCCCTCCATCTTTCCCAACATCAGGGTCTTTTCCAGGAAGTCTTCTCTTCTCATGAGGTGGCCAAAGTATTGGAGCCTCAGCTTCAGGATCTGTCCTTCCAGTGAGCGCTCAGGGCTGATTTCCTTCAGAATGGAGAGGTTTGATCTTCTTGCAGTCCATGCATGAGACTCTTAATCTCAGGGCTGTGGGTTTGAGCTCCACATTCCTACATGGCAGGGCATTGGACTAGATGACCCTAAAACGACTCTTCCAACTCTACAAAGTTGAGGATGGGCCTCAGTTTAGGAACCTTGAGTCTTTGGAATATGCTCAGCTGAAAATCTGCACAATTCCAGCCAGTGTTGCACACACAAAAAACCTTTAGCCTTTGGCACTGTCCCCTGTTTCCCAGGTCAGCTTTCTCCTGGTTATTACATAATGCTCCTTTGATTATACAACCACCCCCGCGATTGATTTGAGTTGTGGCACATCCTCATCATCCAAGGTTAGTGAAAGTTTATTTGATTTTTGCCTGTACCTGTGACACTGTCTGTAATGACTGCATGTTGTCCTTGCGTAGGATACTTTCCCTCTGTTTCCCTTTTTTATGAAAACCCAAAACCAATATCCTGGACTGCATCACATGCAATTCCAGCATGTCAGGGCCAAGTCCTGAAATAACAGGGTACAGAGTACCTGGCTTGCAGAAAGCACTGAGATGACCTGGAAATGTACAAATGCAGATCATTAGCTGGTAGGGATAGGGGAGATTTTTCATTTTTGTTTGCATATTGATGAGAAACTGCCTCTTCGGCACTTCCCAAAACCAATACGTGAACCAAAAACCAGCTTCCTTCGAAATTTGCACATCTCTGAATTTTGCGATGGTGTTGTTCCCTATACAAAAATGTGCGTGTCGTGGGAATGAGCATTACAACATTGGAGGGAAATCTAGCATACAGGAATGCATTATATTAAAGGAATTTGCTTGCAAAAATTGAAATCAAATCTTATACCGATTAGGAGAAATTCTAACTAAACACTGAATTTTCGTGGTGATTTTTTTTAAAAAGCAAACATTGCAAATTTGTGCAGAGACGTGGACAGCTGAATTTAAAATTGGAAAAAAATAAATAAGAAACTAGCAGGAACAAAATCCAACAGATGCTTCCATTTCTATTATCTGGTGCCTCTGTTTGTTGCAAGGGCTGCTTTGGAGTCAGCTCTCAAGAGCCGGCGGCACTGAAAAGGTGATGAGCATTGGCAAAATGAAATCTCATAGAATCATAGACTCATAGAATTGTAGACTTGGAAGGGACCCTGAGGGTCATCTAGTCCAACCCCTGCAATGCAGGAATCTTTTGCCTGACGTGGGGCTGGAACCTTGAGATTCAGAGTCGCGGGCTGAACTGACTGAGCTATCCCAGGCTTCAGACAATTGTTTGTTTTATAAAATAAAATTATGATGATGATGATGATGATGATGATGATGATGATGAAAAGACTTAATCAAGGCATGCTGCTCTTTCAGGTGAGTAAGATTTATAGAACGCAGATGGTGTGCTCCCATTGAGTTCGTAACTCATTGGCAAAGTACAGACTTTCTGTGGAAAAGGCCTTGTTTTGCCCCAGGAGTTGCTACTTGCTGCCCTCAATTGGTTTCCTACATAGCAGAGAGCTTCTCCCTCCTATATGTGGCCTAACAACACAGTTGGTGGAGGTCAACCCAGAAGGAAAAGGGACGCAGGTGGCACTGTAGGTTAAACCACAGAGCCTAGGACTTGCTGATTAGAAGATCGGCGGTTTGAATCCCCGCGACGGGGTGAGCTCCCGTTGCTCAGTCCCTGCTCCTGCCAACCTAGCAGTTCAAAAGCACGTCAAAGTGCAAGGAGATAAATAGGTACCACTCCGGTGGGAAGGTAAACGGCGTTTCCGTGCGCTGCTCTGGTTTGCCAGAAGCGGCTTAGTCATGCTGGCCACATGACCCGGAAGCTGTACGCTGGCTCCCTTGGCCAATAAAGCGAGATGAGCGCCGCAACCCCAGAGTCGGCCATGACTGGACCTAATGGTCAGGGGTCCCTTTACCCAGAAGGAAGTCCTAGTGTCTGTAGGACTTTCAGCATGCATAGCACTGAAGCCTCACAATACACACTTCTGGTGGCCTATTTGGAACTGATTCAGTTTACTTCTGGGTAAGAAGAACACCTGTGTTAGCGCTGCTGGTTCCTAAGGTGCTAAAATGGGGTGGGGGTGGGGGTGGAGAGAACCTTTTCCTCTTAGAGGGCCACATTCCCTTCTGAGCAATCGTCCAGGGTCCACATAGCAGTGCTGGGTGGGGCCACTGGAAAAAGAGGGTGGAGTAAGAAATATACATTTAATATTTTCACAGCAGCCTAGGTTCTATACCACGGCTTCCCAAACTTGGGTCTCCAGCTGGTTTTGGACTACAACTCCCATCAGTGCCAGTGGTCAAGGATGATGGGAACTGTAGTCCCAAAACAGCTGGAGACCCAAGTTGGGGACCATTGTTCCATCTCTCTCTCTCTCTCTCTCTCTCTCCCCTATATCCAGGGAAGGGAGAGTCATTTTCAGAATTCAAGGAATTCAAGCGGGGAGGGGGGTGTTGGCTGTGGAGGTGGTGTGGCACGGGGAGATTCCCAAGGGCCAGACAGAGAAGCTTTGAGGGCCTCACTGGGTTTCCCCAGTCCTTTGTGTCAGGGAACTGCCATCGGCTCAGGGGCAAGAGGGGAAAAGCCGGATGGATTATAGAGAGCCCCCAAGGATCGTGGGAAGCAGCACCTACTCAGCGGAGTAGCCACACCTCCAGTGGAGAGGAGCTTCAGGGCTCGGAGGAGGCGAGGCGGTGCCAGGACACCTTGCTTGAGCAAAGCGGGGAGGAGAGTGGTCCTCCGTTACCCATGCCCTCCTTGCGCAGTAAGCTTTCGCGCTGAGAGGGGAGGCGCAGACTGGGCGTCAAGAAACTACTCTGCTGGGGAAGGTTTAAGGACCGCCCACTCACAGATTCTGCCAGTGAATGAGCAAGACACGGGAGAGTGGCGCTCTGCACAGAGAAAGTTTATTTTGGCATCAAAAGCAAGGCTTCACAGCTGAGCAGGGAGGCATTTGCCTACATGCTCTCGAGCAACCCCTTGGAACCATAACATTTTGTTAACAATATTTTTTCATCCTCTGAGCAATGGGATTTCATGCAACAAAAAGTTGAGCTGTTCTGCTCGCTTTCTCGATTTCCAGGACGCGTTAACGATCAGAAGACTAAAGACAAAGAAAGTGCAAGCCTAGAGAAATGATCTACTTGGCGATCCACCGAAGGAAAGCTTGAGAAGAAAGAGCGGGAAGGTGTTGACATGTTGCACACCTCTCGCTTATGCAAACACAGGCACTGAAGGGCAGAGAACAACCGCATGGCAAATATCCTTTAATGATGGGAACAATGGTAGTTTCTCTTTCATGATGATAGTACAGAGGAATGCTTGCACTTTCTTCTCTCTCACTGACAGGGCTTTAGAAGCCTGAATCAGCAGTGAGTAAGCGGATGTTCAGCTGGAAGCTTCCATTCAAGCACATGCTTGTATTTATGTTGCAGATGCTAAAGGCAAAATAAGGATTAGATGTGAGCAAAAGCATAGCTATCCTACATGATTTGAAGGGAAGGTGTTTTAATGCTAGGGCTTCCCTGCAAAGGACCTTGGGAATTGTAGTTCCTCTCGCAGGGGGTGAAGGATCACTTCCCTGGGGGGACCTTTAAAGCCCTAAACGGCCTCGGTCCAGTATACCTGAAGGAGCATCTCTACCCCTATCACTCAGCCTTCTGGCAGTTCCCTCACTGCAAGAAGCCAAGTTACAGGGAACCTGAGGGCCTTCTCGGTAGTGGCACCCGCCCTGTGGAACGCCTTCCCACCAGATGCCAAAGAGAAAAACAACTACCAGACTTTTAGAAGACATCTGAAGGCAGCCCTGTTTAGGGAAGCTTTTAATGTTTAATAGACTACTGTATTTTAATATTCTGCTGGAAGCCACCCAGAGTGGCTGGGGAAACCCAGCCAGATGGGTGGGATATAACTGTATTATTATTATTATTATTATTATTATTATTATTATTATTATTATGGTTTCTCTCATTTTCTTATTTCCCCACTCTTAAGTTCAGTTCTCTGCAGTTAGCTCTAAGAAAACCAAAACTACTCATGAAAATTCAGCGTGAATTTCTCCCCAATACCTTATTATTTTGCCCAATATATACATTCTTGCAACGCAATTTCCCCTTACATATTTTTTGTATGCTATTTTCCCATGCACACTGCAGCCTAGTATATGCATCTGAATGCACATAAAATGGCATAAAAGTGCATTGCTGTGATTTGGTTTGCAGGTTGTTTCGAAGAGTACAAATCAGGGTGGTTCTCCTTTAAATGCAATCTGAAGCAAATTTTTTCCCCACCCCTAGTTCTCTAAATGGATAAATTGTATAACCTAGCATGCAATTTCCTCTGTTCCAGTAAGTGGTGTGGACAAAAGCTATGCACATGCAAACATGTATTTTTTTTCAGGATACTAGTGGTGCATAAGGTTTGCATGGACACACGTAGGAGTTAGGGTCAGATCCTGCCACCACATCCCATCTCTTCCCCTATGGACATTCACAGAGCCAAGAAGAACTAGCATTTTCTAGTCCCAGGCTTCAGCAGCAGTGATTTCAACCTGCCGTAATGGGAGTTTCAGGATCCAATAAAGTTCTCCATGGACTACAGGTGGGACTGCCCCTTCTCCAACCGAGTCAGTGTGGACAGACTCTGACCACAGTCTCAGAAAGGATTGGGCAGTGCCTGTAAGAAGTGGACAGTTCTCTGCAAAGCACCCTAGATCAATGACAGAACTCCAGCATCAATCAATTCCCACTTGGCTATCCTTCCTCACACCTCCGTCCTAGAAATTTCAGGGGACCTTCTCTTCACGGTCATCACAGCTCCAGCTACTTTGCATATTGCGCCTGAGTACGCACTCCTTTTAACAAGAGGGAAATCCATCTCACCTAGAGTGTCTCCCTCTAGCTTGAACGCCTTTCTATCATCTGGAGGATAGTAATCGTCTAATTAGGCCGGCTTAACACTGCTGAGCAGGGAGATATTCTTATCAGCTCCCATTACCAAGTTCATTTGCACGATAATGCTTAAAGAAAGAAAAAAAACCTCATTCTTTATCCGGGCTCCATTAAAAGACAAAGCCCCCTCCAAATTGAGAATGTTCAGACCTCAGAGGCGTTCATCAGGTAGATATGATCTCGGATACCTGCTGCCGTTTTTAACTTATGCTTTATTAGCAGAAGAGCCCTCTGTATGTGTGTGTGTGCGCACACACACACCTCCGTCTCTATTACAAGGGAGCCCTCCGATATCTATCAAGCCATTAACAAGAAAGTTCTCCGCTAAGTCAGCATCTTAGATTGCACAATAGGCTCACTCTTCCAGCACAGGGAAGTCTCCCTAGCTGTTTCAGAGCCCTAACCTGACATACATCAGACCACACCACAGTGGTGAAGCATATACCCACACTGCCCAGGACGGGCACGCTCCTGAGGGGTGCCCAGGATGGGCACGCTCTTGAGGGGTGCCCTGGGGCACTCCTGAGGGGTGTGGGGCGCGGAGGGTGCCCTCCCAGCCACGGGATAGCCGTCCGGGTGCATGGAGCGCCGTGTGCGCCCTGCAGCCATGGACAGAGCAAGCCGCCCATAGGTATGGAGAGAGCCGTCGATGGCGCACATTCAGTGTGCTGCCCACCCGCGACTCCCAAGCGTCTCCTAGCTGTCCAAACAAAGGGGGAAGGGGGAAGGCTACTGGCAAAGTGGTGCAGCTCCCCCTTTTCCCCAAATGGCTCGGGGTAGGCTTGGGAGTCGCGGGGGGGGGGCGGTGCGCCAAATGTCACCCCCCTCAGTGAAGACACCCAGGGCGGTCCGCCCCCACCGCACCTCCTTCCTTCATCCCTGCCATACTCATGGATGATGAGCGGCTGAATGTCTGTTAGATGCTGTGCTAAGCAACTGCTAGGGCTTTGTGAGATTTCCTTATACTCTACTATAATTCTTCTTCCATTTCTCTATTTATTACTTATCCCTACCCAAACCCAGAGGAGAGGGGCATCCTACCGGTTTGAAATAATGCACATATTGATATAGGAATGTATTAGATAAAATGTAAAGAAATATACAATAATAAGAGTACATTCATTTGTAAAAAAGGAATATACAACGGGATAGACAGGAAGTCTAGTGTGTCGGTATGTATATGATTTTTTTGGGGGGGAATTGTTTTTTCCTCTTCTCTTTGTTCTTTTTTTTTTTGTTTCATTTTCTTTCTAGGTATATAAAATTTGTATATAATTTTTGTATACATGTTGTAAATGATATCATAGTAAGTCCTGTAATGTAATATGACAACGTATACCGATGTAATATAAAAATGTTAACAAATAAATAAAATGCAAATTCAAAAAGAAAGAAAGAATGCAATGAAATCAGATCTTGTCATGTGTTGCAATAAATGGTTGCATTTGTGTGTGTGTGTGTGTGTGTGTGTTTTGAAATACAGTTTAGTATTGATTTTGAATTACATATGGGGGGGGCACCATAATTTTTTCAGGGCTTAAAGTTTCCAAAGGCCTTGACATTGCATAGAGAGCAGGAAGCTAGAATCATAGAATCATAGAGTTGGAAGAGACCACAAGGGCCATCGAGTCCAACCCCCTGCCAAGCAGGAAACACCACCAGAGCACTCCTGACATATGGTTGTCAAGCCTCTGCTTAAAGACCTCCAAAGAAGGAGACTCCACCACACTCCTTGGCAGCAAATCACGTCACATTTCCCTGCTCCTTTCCTAGGACCCCTACCCTGCATCATTTAGGATCATGGAATTGTAGCGTTGGAAGGGACCCCCCCAAGGGCCATCTAGTCCAACCCCCTGCAATGCAGGAATCCGCTTCGCTTCAGATTCAGACTGATCACTTCCAATTCAAGAGGAAAACCTTCCTTACTTGCACTGGTGTCGTAGTGCTTTAAAGGTATGGTGTGAATGAAGCCTGCATTGGATAGAAACATGTGAGGAAGCAATGTCAACTAGTCTTGCTCTAGTTTGCTGCATCCTAGGGATGCGGGTGGCGCTGTGGTCTAAACTACTGAGCCTCTTGGGCTTGCCAATCAGAAGGTCGGCGGTTTGAATCCCTGTGAATGGGTGAGCTCCCGTTGCTCAGTTCCTGCTCCTGCCAACCTAGCAGTTCGAAAGCACGCCAAAAAGTGCAAGTAGATAAATAGGTACCACTCCGGTGGAAGGTAAACAGCGTTTCTGTGCGCTGCTCTGGTTTCAGTGTTCCATTGTGCCAGAAGCGGCTTAGTCATGCCCTGCCACATGACCCGGAAAAACTGTTTGCAGACAAATGCCGGCTCCCTTGGCCTGTAAAGTGAGATGTGCGCCACAACCCCAGAATCATCTGCGACTGGACTTAACTGTTAGGGGTCCTTTACCTTTAGGGGTTCAGCAGGGAAAACTCTGCATGTCTGTGTGGATACAAGCAGGCAGGGCAAGCCAGCATGCATAACTTCAGGCGTAGGGCAAAGTGGCCTGGCCCCACTCACTGCTCAGGTATTTATGGAGCACATGGGTGTTACTTCTGAAGGGGCTGCCTACTCTTCTGAAATCTAATACTGTTGCCCCTCGCTCCTCACATTCAGGGGGTTTGTTTTGTGGGGAAGGGAGGGAAGGAATTGTTGGGATTCTGTTTGGATAAATTACTGACTTTGCATGAGATTTCATTTCCACCATGCACTGTAAGGAAATGCTAAGTTAGGGGCTTGGCTTACTGTCCTTGCTGCAGTGATGCCACCTCTAAAAAAACACACACACAAGCATGTTTATAGGTTGTGAGCTGTCATGACTCTGCTCATGACAGATTGTACGAAATGCACGGCTGAGCGCCTTTGAAACGTCTCCCCAGAGACCTGCCCTCCCCTCCTAATCCTCACGCTTCCTCACTCTTGCAATTTCTCCCTTAACCTCTGAACTCTGTGTCAGTCCTCTCTCTCTCTCTGTGTGTCTCTGTTTCTCTCTCTCTCTCTCTCTCTCTCTCTTTCTCATTGCCATAGAGCGCCTAGTGTTTCATTTTGCAGCACAAATCTGTGGAGTGGCTTCAGAGCGTTGAAGTGAAAATAGACATTTTGAAACGTGCTGCTTGCACATTTGATGTTGAGTTCTCCAAAACCACAAAGATCTGGTTTTGGCTTTAGAAAGAATTAACAATCACCCCACGTAATGGCAAGCGAAAAGAAAATGACAGAACAGTTATTCATGGCTATAGTTTTATTTTTAGCTTTCTCAATGACTTGGGTGGGAGAGGGAGTAAGCAAATTTGCATCATTTCGGCTCATGGTGGTAGGGTGTATTGCAGCGTGTGAACAGCTGGGCTTCCACTGCAGAGGGCTTGGCCTGTCGCTGCATTCAAAGTTTTTGTTTCTATTTGGGAGTTCCCCAGATAGAATTCCCGGAAGACTGGCCACCCTTGAGGTTTCTCTTTACTATTCTTTTTCTGTATAGCCTTGAGCAGAGTGAGGATGCATCTTCATAAAGCTAAAAAATCCAAGATGTCTTTCAATAATCAAAAGCCAATCTTTGCTTCACTAATTGAGGTGATCTGAGTTAACCTTAGGACTAAACAAGATTTGATGGTCAGTGGACGGCAAACACGTGGCTCCATGGCTAAATGTCCTGACATCACAATGTTCTATAGAATCATAGAATTGTAGAGTTGGAAAGGTCCACAAGGGTCATCGAGTCCAACCCCGTGCAATGCAGGAATCTTTTGACCAATGAGGGGCTCCAACCCACAACCCTGAGATTAAGAGTCTCACTCTTTACCAACTGAGCAATTGAAGATGGGTGGTAGACAGTGTAGAATACAATATGGAACATCATGACATCAAGACATGAGGCAAGTTCCTCTAGATCAGCCTTTCTCAACCTGTGGGTCCCCAGATGTTGTTGAACTACAACTCCCATCACCCCTAGCTAGCAAGGCCAGAGCTCAGGGATGATGGGAGATGTAGTCCAACAACATCTGGGAAACCACAGGTTGAGAACCGCTGCTCTAGATGCAAAGGAGGAAGCTAGACCATGATTTACCAAAGAGAAGAACTGGACAATGTACAGCAGTACCTTGAGTTACAAACGTCTCAGGTTACAAACGCTTCAGGTTACAAACTCTGCTAACCTGGTAGAGTTACCTCTAGTTGGGAACTTTGCCCCAGGATGAGAATGGAAATCATGTGCTGGCGGCGCATCGGCAGCAAGAGGCCCCTTTAGCGAAAGCATGCCTCTAGTTGAGAACAGTTTCAGGCTAAGAACGGAACTCTGGAACAAATTAAGTTTGTAACTAGAGGTACCACTGTAATTGAAATCTAAGCATTTTTCTCTGAATTGGTTTTGGAATATGAAAATGTGGAAGGAATGCAGAACAACGAACAAATGATGTGTGGGCAGTCCAGTATAAACCCGCAACTGAAGCACTATGGTTGGGTCAACAACAAGCTGTGAAATTCACCCACAAACACCCACCAATCTGGAGGGGGCCTTAATGTCTTCCCATGGGAGAGATCTCTTCTTTCCAATGTAGTTCAAATGTGGGAACAGCATGAGAGGCACAGAGACTGGAGCACAGAACCAGGGATGGTAACACAGAACACCTGCCCTAGTGAGCACCTCTTCTATGAGATTACTTCCTGTGCAACTTCCTATTTTGGGGGAGCTCATGTCCCAGCCCCCCAATTTTAGTTTATTTTTAAAAGCAAGAATGGTGAGTTCATCTCCTTGAGTGCCAGGATAACTGATGAGTCTTGGTTGCTCCAGCAAGTGCACAAAATGTTAAGGAGGCTTTCTGCTTCTCCAAAGATTTAAATTTAAACCAATGCTTTCCTTAGAAAGAAAACCCACAAGGCTTTGGAGGTTACACTACTCCCCAATATCACCAGCCCTAACTCACAGATCTGTGGGCCCCTCCCCAGTTTACAATAGGATTTAAATACATCATTTTTCAAAAGAAGAAACTTCGGGCCTGACATATCAACCAGTCATTTATCATGGATATTTCATTTACAAATCTTTCGGAAGAGTGAAAGCTCAAAATATTTAATTTCTCCAAATCACCCTGGGTAGTTTATCATTGCGTAGAATACTCTCTTGGTGGCTGACAAAGATGGCTAGCTAGCTTTGAAGAGATTCCCTGGGCAATTAACATTCAGAAGTTTTTTGTATTCTGAATATTCCTTTGGTTGGGTTGGGAGAAGATACACATCCAAGCATTGTTTTAAATGGAGGAGCTGGGCATAAAGCTAAGCCATAGTTTAGTGTTACATTCACAGGCCTGTGCCTCCTTCCCCTCTTCTCCAGTGTGGCTATGAGGAGGTGAGAAGTATCAGCATTCATTTTAAATTAATGCAATATGTTGTTTCATCTGAACGAGAACTGTGGTTAGTTTTAACTTTAGTTTATCCAAACAAGCCAGGATCAGAAACCATGGCTTGATCTTGACTTTTTGGGAAAACCATGGTTTAAATTAACCAGTATCTCCTAGACCTGGTTCAGATAAGATTACAAACTCTTGTTTGTTTAAATGGAAATGGATACTTCTAGTCTCCCCTTTGCAGTCCCACTGGAGGACAGAAGAGTGGGGTACATGAGCCTGTGGGCTGTTCACATAGAGTTACTTCTACAGGTAATCCGTGGAGACTAATATACACATTGATGGGAGTAGTCTTTTATATATATTACAATAATTATTCAGTCACAATTTTAGCATGTCAAACTCCGACTCCCTTCCCCCTCTTTCTGTGGTTCTTTACGTTTCTCTTCATCTTCCTGCATACACTAAATTATCTCAACATATTCTTTTATATATCTATTCCCATATATATCCCATATATTTTTTGAAACTGCAGGTTTTTACATTAATCCTGCCAATGTCTTAATCTGTTTACAGTTTGTTTGTAAATACTCAGTAAACTATTTCCATTCCTTTCTATATAGAAGAAGAGTTTTGGATTTGATATCCCACCTTTCACTCCCTTTAAGGAGTCTCAAAGCGGCTAACATTCTCCTTTCCCTTCCTCCCCCACAACAAACACTCTGTGAGGTGAGTGGGGCTGAGAGACTTCAGAGAAGTGTGACTAGCCCAAGGTCACCCAGCAGCTGCATGTGGAGGAGCCGAGACGCAAACCCGGTTCACCAGATTACGAGACTACTGCTCTTAACCACTACACCACACTGGCTCTCAGTATATAAAAAAATGTTATCTTGATTTCTTATTCTCCGGGTAAGTTTCGCCATTTAGTATATTCTTATGCCTGCGTTAGTCACATAGAGATGGGAGCATATAATTTGTGCATAATCAAAAGTGCTCATGAGTGAGACAACTTGAACCCTCCTCCTTCATTACCTTGCTGTGCTTTGTCACTGCATACACTTTACTTCCCAGCTTGGCTCAGTTTCCAGGAACATGCCAGGTTGGGAGAAGATTGTCCTAGGCATTTTCAGGCCTTGTCCTCATGTGTAGATTGGAATGCATGAACTGGGATAGTGCCTATGGACTCTGCCTCCTGATTTCTAAGCATCTCACTGGACACCTGAAAGGGGCATCTACATGCATATAGGTCCATGGTAAAGGTAAAGGTACCCCTGCCCGTACGGGCCAGTCGTGTCCAACTCTAGGGTTGTGCGCCCATCTCACTTAAGAGGCCGGGGGTCAGCGCTGTCTGGAGACCCTTCTGGGTCACGTGGCCAGCGTGACGAAGCTGCTCTGGCGAGCCAGCACCAGCGCAGCACACGGAAACGCCATTTACCTTCCCGCTATAAAGCGGTACCTATTTATCTACTTGCACTTGGGGGTGCTTTCGAACTGCTAGGTGGGCAGGAGCTGGGACTGAAAGACGGGAGCTCACCCCGCCGCAGGGATTCGAACCACCGACCATGCGATCGGCAAACCCTAGGCACTGAGGTTTTACCCACAGCGCCACCCGCGTCCCATAGGTCCATGGTAGGGACCTCTAAATGTTTTTGGTTGCAACAGCCCCAGCCAGCATGGCCAACGGTTGGGAATAATGGAGTCCAGCAACAACTTCTTCTCTTCTTTGGTGATCACTCATAGCCAAGTAAGATGGTCTTCCATAAACACAGTTTTAACAATGAGTCTGTGACTGTGGACGCTAATTCTGGAACCACATGTCCTTCCACAGTGGGACATTGGTATCTGGGCGGGAGTTGATCCTGGTGTGGATTTGCCAAGCATGCCTTCCTCTTAGCACGTTTCTCCCTTGCATTCTGAGTTCAAGTGTCTTCAAAGCCCATGACACCTTTGGTAAAGGCTGTTCTCCAACTGGAGCGCTCGCAGGCCAATTGTTGGTGTTTATACTATATATTTTTAGATTTGCCTTGAGGCAGTCTTTAAACCTCTTTTGTTGACCACCGGCATTACACTTTCCATTATTAGGTTCAGAATAGAGTAGTTGCTTTGGAAGACGATAATCAGGCATCTGCACAACACGACCAGTTCAACGAAGTTGATGCTGAAGAATCATTGCTTCGACACTGGTGATCTTTGCTTCTTCCAGTACACTGATATTAATTCACCTGTCTTTGCAAGTGATGTGTAAAATTTTTCAGAGACACTGCTGATGGAATCTTTCAAGGAGTTGGAGTCCAGCAACGTTTCATGAGCCGCAGATTTTCCCATCCCCGGTGCAGGCCTTTTAGTTGACCAGGAATCAAGGCCAGCCCATCAATGAGGCAAGGTGAAGCCACCGCCTTAGGTGGCAGGATGCACAATGGCTGCAGATCGTGTCTCAAGGAATGCATTGCTTGCTGATGCAGCAACAGGTGTCATATTCCTTGGATGCCAGATATGTCTCTTCCTCGGCAGCCCTCTCCAAATGCCACCTCCACGGTGGTCTCCTGGTGAATAGGAGACATTGCTGGTCCCTCCTAACCTTGTTCCTGATGTATTCCTTGCTTATTCCTGATGTAGATCATCCCTCATCCCTTCTTCCCCGGCAGGGTGGTGGGGAAGGTGGTGCCACCATTTTGTGGTTCGCTTCAGGTGCCAACAATTTCAGTACATCAATAATGACGATTTTTATTTTAATTCAGTTGGACTTAAAATGTGTATGCTTGGCTGCATCACGCCTATAAGAGAGCAACACGAATTTGCCAAGTTTTATCTTTTCTCCATGAAATCTTTAGCCATAAGCAGTAAACGCACTAGCCGACATATTTGATTTCAGTAGCGACTAGGCTGGCTAAATTAAAAGGATCAGATGGACGATGTTGTGTGCCAAGTTTGGAAAACCTGGACGAAACCCTTGTTTATTTGTACAAAGCATCACTTTGGCCTCCCAAGGTTGAAAGCTAACATCAGCAGCACGAGTGATCTAGGTAAACAGCTCTGTGAAAATCGCACTTGCTCTCTGTATTTGGAGGGCATATCTGATTACTTTGCCAGCTTGAAGTTCTCTAGCACAACATGTGGCCCTCCATAAGTCATTGGACTCCAGATCCTATCAGCCCCAGCCTGGCCAAGGGTCAGGGATGATGGGAGCTGCAGTTTAGCAACATCTGGAGGACCATATGTTCTCCAGTCCTATTCTAGATGCATAACATATTGTAGTGCCATGACACAGCCAAACATGTGTCTTCATCCCTCCTTCTACATTCCAAATCAGGTCACCAACTTCATAGGCACAAGAATCAGAAATGTCTTACTCTCTTTCCTGCAAGCCTGGAGCTTCCTGCTGGAAATGGAGAAATGCAGAAGCAATAGCATGGCCCCAGGTTGTCAGCAGGTGGTCTGGTTCACCCAGTGCCAGGAAGCACATCTTTGCCCCTACTAAAATGCTGTATTGTAGCACAGTGATAGGAAAGAGTGGAAACCATTCACATACATGGGAGAGAGTAAAGTTGGGCAATCCATTGGACAGGGGATTAAACCAGCCCCTTATTGCTGCCTGCCTTAGCAAGATTTTGTCTCCTCTCCTCCAATTTTGTCCAGGGTTTCACTCTATTGAGTGCTTTTCTATTTTTTTTAAAAAAATTATTGGAATTTTATTTACAGCATAACATAAACCCCTCACCCCCCCAATACACAAACCCACTCTCATTAAACGTGAACATAACATACAGTGAGCATAACATACAACAATACAAACAACCAAATAAAAGACTTCCTTTATTCTGTATCCAGCCTCCTTATTTACTTCTTATAAACTGTTTCCTTTATGAATAATTATTAAGATTTTTCTGATTATAATTTAAATATCCACAAAGTCCCCTGCAGACATTAATCGAAACAAGTCCAGCTATGTATTTTAGGGCACTGTTTTGTGAAGTATTCTCTGCATTTCCCCCATGCTTTTTGAAACTCTTGTCTAGTGTGATCTCTAATTGCTTCTGTTAATCCAGCCAGTTCAGTATACTCTAACAGTTTGTCTTGCCATTCCTTTTTCGTTGGCACAGTTTCTTCCCCCCCCCAGCTTTTAGCAGTTAGGTTCCTAGCTGCTCCTGTGGCATAGAGGAATATTTTCTGATCTTCTCTTGCTGTACCTGTGTCCGTTACAGTGGCGTAGCGTGGGTTGTCAGCACCCGGGGCAAGGCAAGTAATTTGCGCCCCCTAACCCGTGGATTTGCGCCCCCTAACCCTAACCCCCAGATGTTGCGCCCGGTGCGGCCGCCCCCCCCTGCACCCCCCACGCTACGCCACTGGTCCGTTACCCTGAGTGCTTTTCTAATAAAGATTTAAGGGACCACATATGTGTTGGGTATGCTCAGGACAGCTCAGCCACATGCTCCTTTCTGCACATGGAACCAACACAGGGCCTCCCCTTGCCCCTTGCAACAATTGGCAGCCATCTGTGTCTGGAGGTCTTTTTTGTGTCCCGATTGCCGTCACTGGATTGGAGCAAAGATCCCTTGGGTTCCAGCGCAATGCTGTGGTTGTCCCCCGCATCACAACTCGAGGGGTCAAGCACCTCTGTATGTAGATCAAAGGCCCTTTTCAGCGGAGCCCAAAATGTCAGCTTGACCAACATGTGATGAAATCAAATAGACATAGCAGTTGTGGGTCGTTGGCCCCATTTCCCCCTCCTACCCCTCGTTTCTAAACAACAATTTTGGGATTGAAAAAGAAGAATTATCAGGGTTGCCTCAGCGTGTGGCAACATGTTTGTTGGTTCTCCCTGGGCTCTTTTAGGGGCCAGTAAATCTTTTTATCTTGTGCAGAATGAGGCTTTTTGAGTTGAAAGGGCAACTCTTCCAGAATTCCATAAAGTACAGGTCACCTTATCAGGGGCTTTCACCCACCCGCCTCCTCCCCGCTCTCCTTGTTAATAGCTGAGCAGGCAGCTTTGCCAGGTATGATTTATTTCACTGTCGGGCCTAGACCTGCTGCAAGCTTCTAAAATGATGCTGGTGGGAGGGGGGGGGAGCCTGTGGAAGAGGGCTTTTCTCGCCCCCTTTCCAGCTAATGTACCCTTTGAGAGTGTCCCTATCGGAAATCTGTTGGTTTGCAAATATTGACTCCCCTTACGATTGCCAGCTGAACCTGTGGGACCAGCTTTCCCTGGCAGCGCAGGTTGAACCGGCCAAAGGGCATTTGGGTCCATTTATCAGCTTATGGAGTGTATTTAGGGGAGACAGACAGGAGGATGAAGTCTTTTACTGCCTCCCGACTGGTTTGTGGAATCCAAAACACCCTCTTTCAAAACCTGATGGAATGCTGAATTTGATTTCTTGGTTGGACTCCCCCAGCTCAAGAATGCCATTTGCATAAAGAGCTGAACACATTCAAAACCTCTCTCTCATATTTTTTGGAGGCAGTATGTCTCTGAATAGCAGTTTTTGGGAATTATAGGTGGAGATCACAGCTGCACTCAGGTGTTGCTTGCAGACCCTCCAAGTGTCCCTATTTTCCAGGGATGTCCCTGATATAGAAAGGCCTGCCTGGTTTCTGATTTGATCCCATAATGTCTTGCTTTTCCTTAGGTAAAGGTAAAGGGACCCCTGACCATTAGGTCCAGTCATGACCGACTCTGGGGTTGTGGCACTCATCTCACTTTATTGGCCAAGGGAGCTGGCATACAGCTTCCGGGTCATGTGGCCAGCATGACTAAGCCACTTCTGGCGAACCAGAGCAGCGCACGGAAATGCTGTTTACCTTCCCGCCAGAGCGGCATCTATTTATCTACTTGCACTTTAATGTGCTTTCGAACTGCTAGGTTGGCAGGAGCAGGGACCGAGCAATGGGAGCTCACCCGTTCACAGGGATTCGAACCGCCGACCTTCTGTTCGGCAAGTCCTAGGCTCTGTGGTTTAACTCACAGCGCCACCCGCGTCCCTGCTTTTCCTTAGGAAGTCCCTATTTTCGTTGGAGAAATGTGGGAGGGTATGGAGCAGGCATAGGCAAACTCGGCCCTCCAGAAGTTTTGGGACTACAACTCCCATCATCCCTAGCTAACAGGTCCAGTGGTCAGGGATGATGGGAATTGTAGTCCCAAAACATCTGGAGGGCTGAGTTTGCCTATGCCTGGTATGGAGTTATCTGACCCCCGAGCCGTCTGAAGGCAATCCTGTATAGGGAAGGGTGTTTATTTTTTAAAAAAATGTTTAATGTTTTATTATGTTTTTATATATGTTGGAAGCCGTCTAGAGTGGCTGGGGCAACCCAGTAAGATGTGTGGGGTATAAATAGTAAAATTATCATTATGGAATGGGATGTCCCTATTTTCATCAGAGACAGGTTGGAGGGTATGTGCTTCTAGGCCAGAGTTCCCTGGGAAGAGGGGTTGACTGTTTAGCAACTCAGAACTGCAGTTCTGGGCGGGGAATAAGGGTATCCTAACAACTCCCAGGGCGTTGTTCCCAGGATTCTTTGAGGGAAGCCATAAAGCGGTATGGCACTGATTTAAATGTATAGTGCAGATGGGACCCAGGTTTCATAATTGTTACTAATTGGGACGTCTTGTGCAACTAACCTACTTCCCCCCAAAGTTTGGACTGATGAGTTCTTGGTGCCTCCTGGAAACAGATTTGTTCATCTAGGCCAGAGATTCCCAAACTCGGGTCTCCAGGTGTTGTTGGACTACAACTCCCACCATCCCTAGCTAGCAGAACCAGTGGTCAGTGATGATGGGAATGACGGGGACCCAAGTTTGGAAAACCCTGATCTAGGCATTTGCTGGTCATTGATATAAAGCCATTGAGAACTGTGACTGTGGTGGTTATTAGAATAATAGAATTTTTATAAAGTTGGAAGGCACCACGAAGGGTAATCTAGTCCAATCTCTGCAATGGAGTATTGCAGCACTGTATTTTCTGTATTTATTGGATTTTAACAAACTGTTTTTATTGTATCAGCATTTATCGGTTGTGATCCTCTTTGGAATGTTTAACGAAGGGGGGGGGTATAAAAATGTTCTATCAGTCAATACGTAAGACATTCTATCCTATCTGACTTCACTGAGCTCTGGTTAAAGTGTACTCAATATTATAATCACCTGGATGCGCAGAACACGCCTAGCAACAAACTGCTTTTTGTGCGCAAAAGGACATTTGCATACCTGCCCAGCTGGCTCCACCATCTTACAAAACAAATTAAAAGGGAGATGTATGGGAGATGTTTGGGTTCCAATATGGGATTGGCAAAACTTCAAGGGATTCGAAAGGGGAATGAACCCAACTCCAAACCCAGGCCCCAGGCTATCTGTTGGGAGCCTTCTCCTTCTTAGCAATAGCTCAGAAGGCTGCTATCAGCGATTAAAGTGCTTCTGTCTCTCCTCCTTGGTTACTCCCACCTGTCTAGACGTCTCTCATGGGAGGAAGCAAAGGTTCCTTATGCAACACTTTTCTAGATGTCTTCTGCTTTCTCCCAAAGCTTCTGTAACCGCAAGGTCACAGACTTCTCCTCTCCATTTGAACAGATGACTTTGGCTTTGTGGTGTGATAGCATCAGAGGTTTCCAGCCTTTTTGAGTCCACCGCTTCCTTGACCAACTACATTCTTTCTGCGGCACCCCTGTGGGGTTCAGGAGCCGAGTTATGTCACCTGTTGCCTGCAGAGCTGGCAGCCTCTCACCCTTTTTTGAACACCCTCCTTTGTGGAGTGTTTCCTCAGCCTCCTCTCCCCTCTCCTTGGGAGACCTCTGGGCAGCCGCTGCCACTGCCCCATGCCTGCCCCAAAGAGGGGTGCCTCACATGGCCCCACAGGGGCCTGGGACTTGTCTGTCCATTCCCAACAGCAAGGGCTGGCAGACTGGCTGGCTGGACTCCCTCACCCACTTGTTGGCTTACTCCAAGGCCACCTCAGCTCCTGACAACCAGTATCTCCTGACCAGCCCCAGGGGCACCATTGTAGTTAGAGCTACTGCAACAAACAGCTGTACAAGACTTTGGGAGGCAGAGACAAGAGAGGGCATTAGAGGAGGGAGGGAAGGAAAGGAGGACAGTGTTGTCCATGGCACCCCTGACCATTATTCAAGGTACCCCAGGGTGCCACGGCACACTGGTTGAAAACCAGTGGGATAGATGGAAAGATTAGGAAGTTACCTTATGCTGAGCCAGACCATTGGTACGTCTAGCTCAGCAGTTCTCAACCTGTGGGTCCCCAGATGTTGTTGGACTACAACTCCCATCATCCCTGAGCTCTGGCCTTGCTAGCTAGGGGTGATGGGAGTTGTAGTTCAACAACATCTGGGGACCCACAGGTTGTCAGGTTGAGAAAGACTGGTCAACTCAATGTTGTCTACACTGACTGACAATGGCTCTCCAGGGTTTCAGATAGGGTTCTCTCCCAGCCATTTGTGGCAGGGACATAGGGGAGAGGAGGCTGCTGGGGTGATCTCCCTGGGTGCATTTTTCTGGGGCCGCAATGCTCACACTGTCCTCCCGAAACCAGCCACACATAGCAAGGTCAAAGCCTCCCAGATCAAAGCGGCTCTGGGAGGGCAGCATGAGAAATATCCCATGGGGCTGGGATTGAAGGCTGCGTGGCTGTTGTGACCTTCTCACATAGCCCTGCCCCAGTTCCCAGCCTTTCAAAGCAGGGCTCTTCTGGGGAGCCTCCCTGGGTTGAGCGTTCCACAAGTGGGGAGTCACCACTGAAAAGGCCTCTCCTTGTGTTGCCACCCTCTAGACTTCTTGTGGATGGGGCAAAGGTAAAGGTAAAGGGACCCCTGACCATTAGGTCCAGTCGTGGCCGACTCTGGGGTTGCGGCGCTCATCTCGCTTTACTGGCCAAGGGAGCTGGTGTACAGCTTCGGGGTCATGTGGCCAGCATGACTAAGACGCTTCTGGCGAACCAGAGCAGTGCACTGAAATGCCGTTTACCTTCCCACTGGAGCAGTACCTATTTATCTACTCGCACTTTGACGTGCTTTCGAACTGCTAGGTTGGCAGGAGCAGGGACCAAGCAATGGGAGTTCACCCCATCACGGGGATTTGAACCACTGACCTTCTGATCGGCAAGTCCTAGGCTCTGTGGTTTAACCCACAGTGCCACCTGCGTCCCTTGTGGATGATTATTTCAGGGTATGGCTCAGTGGTTCCTAAGGCTTTACGGGTCAAAAACAGCACTTTGAATCAGACCTGGAAGCTAATTGGCAGCCAGTGCAGTTGGGCCAGGATGGGTCTAATATGCTCAAACCACCTTGTACCAGTGAACAACTTGGCTGCTGAATTCTGCACCAACTGGAGTTTCCAAAGGGTCTTCAGAAACAGCCCCACATATAACATGTTGCAGTAATCTGAACTAGAGGCTACCAGAGCATGGATGACAGAAGTTAAGCAATCTGTGTTCAGATAGGGACACTGCTGGGCTGCCAGCTAAAGCTGATAGAAGGCACTCAGTGCCACTGAGGTCACCTGAGGCTTAGGTGACAACAAGGGATCCAGAAGTATCTGCAAGATGAGTGCCTGCTTCTTCACAGGGAGTGTAACCCTATCAAAAGCAGGCTAGCTCCCATTGATCTGGTCCAGGGAGCTGCCACTAACAGTGCCTCAATCTTATATGAACTGAGTTTCAGTCTGTTGGCTCTCATCCAGTCCATTAGTGAGGCAAGACACTGGTCCAGCACTTCCACTGCCTCACCTGCCGATGTAAAGGAGAAGTAGAGCTGTGTGTCATCAGCATATTGCTGACAATGCACTCCAAAAACTCCGGATGACCTCACTCAGCAGTTTCATACAGATGTTAAACAGCATAGGGGAAAGAGTTGAACACTGAGGAACCCCTCCATGGGGCCTCCCCAAATATCACCTATCTTGAACCAGAACTGGAACCTCTGGTGCCTGCCCCCCCACTTTGGACAGCTGCTCTAGAAGGATGCCATGGTTGATGGTATCAAAAGCTGCTGAGAGGTTGAGGAGAAATAACAGGGACACATTTCCCCTGTCTTTCTCTTGATGAAGGTTGTCATACTGGCTGACCAAAGCATTTCCTTGCCCAAGAAGGGGAGATTGGCCAGTAGTTATTTAGATTTTCCATGGAAGGTTTCTTGAGGAGTGGTTTTACCAAAGCCTCCTTCAAGCAGGCAGGGGTCATCCCTTATTGCAAAGGTAAAGGGACCCCTGACTGTTAGGTTCAGTTGTGGACGACTCTGGGGTTGCGGCGTTCATCTTGCTTTACTGGTCGAGGGAGCCAGTGTACACCGGGTCATGTGGCCAGCATGACTAAGCCGCTTCGGGCGAACCAGAGCAGCGCACGGAAACGCTGTTTACCTTCCTGCTGGAGCAGTACCTACTTATCTACTTGCACTGGTGTGCTTTCAAACTGCTAGGTTGGCAGGAGCAGGGACCGAGCAAAGGGAGCTCACCCCGTCGCGGGGATTTGAACCGCCGACCTTCTGATTGGCAAGCCCTGGGCTCAGTGGTTTAGACCACAGCGCCACCCACATCCCTATCCCTTATTATAGGGAGGCATTAATCACTTCCGTGGCCCAGCCAGCTGCCCCCCCCATGTTAGTTTTTATCAGCTGGAGACCCAAGTTTGGGAAAACTCACAAATGGGATGTAACTAAGGTGTCTTGTCAGTGTGGCCAGATCAGACACCTCATTTTTTGTGTGAAAATATGTTTATTATTTTACATTGATTTACATTGAGGTCATATACAATTTGCATCAAAACCTATTTATTATTTATTTATTTATTTATTTATTTATTTATTTATTTATTTATTTATTTATCTTCCCACTATTACATCTGTGATAGTCTAATTCTCTCTCTTCCCTGCTGCCTTCACCTTATCTATTTACCTAAATCCTATATTACGAAATGTTTCTATTGTCTTTCCACTGTTCATAAGTCAAAACCTGTTTGTTATTTGGCTGTATTGCATTCTTATATAAACTGAAAAGCGTCCCCAAAGTCATTTCTCTTGCATATTCCCCTTCTTACTTTGATAGGAAATATGGAAGATAGTTGTGGAATTTGTATTGTTAAAACAGAAGGGGTTAAACCATCTCAAGAATAATTATGATAAATAATGGTCTTTGTGTCTTTAAGAGAAAAGATAATAATGAGAAAAGATAAAGATGAAGAAGATAATAAAGAGAAAAGATAAATAATGGTCTTTGTGTCTTTAAGAGAGAGAGAGAGAAATGATGCCAAACTAAAGTAAATTTGAATATTATCTGTAAAAAAATAAAATAAACTGAAAAGGGTCTCCATACTTCCACATATATTTCATCTTTCTGATTCCTTATTATAGCTGTGAGTTGTGCTATTTCTGAGTAGTCGAGTATCTTGATCAAGCGGACCAGACAGCTGCTGAACATCTTTCTGAACTGAAGCCTAAACTCAGCCTTGCTTGTAGACGTAAGGAAAGTCCTACTCACTTTCCCAAATGACTGAATGCAAGAAAGAAAACTCCCTTAAACAGTTTGAGAGGCATGTTGCTGATGCTCTGGTAAATTGGAACACTAGCTAAATTAATGCGTGGATTCCCCACCCTCAGTGTCTTGGAGCTTCAGAAACATCTCTTTAAAAAATTGGAATAAATAATGCATCTTTTGTCTGGCTCACCTACATGGATGGAAAGCTTTGTCAGACAGCCAGTGTCTCCAGCTAGGAGTCTTTGAAAACATTGCTTAGATTTTGATTGGGGCCACCGCTCTTTGAATAGGAGACTGTTGGGGTGTGTGTGTGTTGTTCGTCGACATGAGATCATTTGTAAGAGTAGGAGGGAATAATTTCGGCGCAGCACGCAGTGGAAAGCCGGCACTCCGTTTGCACTCCAGAAATAATGGCAGACGTGTGTGGGCCGATGCATATATGCATCTATGTCATAAGGTAAAGTAATTGAGATCAACTTGGCCTGGAGCTAAAGGTGAATGAACTCACCGTGTTCATCCCTGAGTCCCATTAGAAAAAGGAAGCAGGGCAAAGAAGCTCAAATGGGGCAAATTCTGCAAATAATATTATTTTTCATTTCTGAGTAGGGATGGTCCTTTAAGGAAGTGGTGTGCCAAACTGAGACTCTGACCCGGGTGAAAGAATGATACAATCAAACCTTGGAAGTCAAATGGAATCTGTTCCGGAAGTCCGTTCGACTTCCAAAATGTTTGGAAGCCAAAGCGCGGCTTCTGACTGGCTGCAGGAATTTCCTGCAGCCAACTGGAAGCTGCGGAAGCTCCGTCAGATGTTTGACTTCCAAAAATAGTTCATAAACCGGAACGGTCACTTCCAGGTTGTGGCAGTTCGAAAACCTAGACAGGATCTTAAAAAGCAAAGACATCACCTGGCCGACAAAGGTCCGTATAGTTAAAGCTATGGTTTTCCCAGTAGTGATGTATGGAAGTGAGAGCTGGACCAGAAAGAAGGCTGATCGCCGAAGAATGGATGCTTTTGAATTATGGTGCTGGAGGAGACTTGAGAGTCCCATGGACTGCAAGAAGATCAAACCTCTCCATTCTTAAGGAAATCAGCCCTGAGTGCTCACTGGAAGGACAGATCCTGAAGCTGAGGCTCCAAGACTTTGGCCACCTCATGAGAAGAGAAGACTCCCTGGAAAAGACCCTGATGTTGGGAAAGATGGAGGGCACAAGGAGAAGGGGACGACAGAGGACGAGATGGTAGGACAGTGTGCTCGAAGCTACCAACATGAGTTTGACCAAACTGCAGGAGGCAGTGGAAGACAGGAGTGCCTGGCGTGCTCTGGTCCATGGGGCCACGAAGAGTCGGACACGACTAAACGACTAAACAAAATAATAATAATAATAATAATAATAATAATAATAATAATAATAATAATAATAGAAGATTTATACCCCACCTAGTTTCACTCCTGGCTTGGAAGGGGCCACGAGGGTCATCTTGTCCAACTCTCCCTCTTTCCCAACTTTTTTTGGAGATGCCAGCAAGAATTGAACCTGGAACCTTCTTCTTGCAAGGCAGACACCCTGCCTCTGAGCTATGGCTCCCATATACACGCACTTGCAAAATAACGCTGGCAAAATAATGAGCACCTGAAGTATTATCATTATTATTCACAGCTGCTCATTAGTCATTATTGGATTTGACACAAGCCCCAACAGCTTCCACAGGGCTGCCTTACACTCTCACTTTCCTTCAGAAGGTCACTCTGTCCCTCCCTCCCCCTCCCTCCCCAATCCTCTCTGTTTTCCCAAGGAGACCTGCGGGGCGCATGTGGCTGCGCTTGCAAGCATGGATGCAATCTGTTTGCTCAGCATTAGCTCGGCTAATTCCTAATGAAAGGGCTCTGCCGAGAGCTGCAGAGGGCCTCCGTGTCCATAAATAGCCCTGCTTAAATATAACTTACACGCAAAGAATTTGATTTTGATTAGGGGGTTGGAGAGGCAAGAAGGGTAACATTTAGGCGCGAGAGGGAGGGGCTTGTCATCCAGCATCGTGGAGCTTGAGATATGTGGAAGAGAAGCACAGCTTGCTTCAATTTAGGAACTGGGTGTGTCGCTGCAAAAGGACGACCGATTTGGTCCTCCTGGGATTTCGAGGAAAGAGGAGAAATGACAACACGATACCGCAAGAATCTGAGATCAGAAGAAGCCCAGTCCAGCTTCCTTCCCCTCAGCAGGGAAGGAGGGGCTGGATTTCCCACTGCTGTGCAGTTCAAAAAGATAGCTGTATATTGTTGTGAGTTTTTTTTGGAGGGGGTGGTCAGTCTGCATGATGACCCAAGTCTCTTCCAATTCTTGCACTCTTGTATCTGTGGCGGCGGAAAATATGAGAGCAAGCTTGCCAAGCCAGTCTCTTTGTCTAGGGCTAGGCAGTGGCTGTGGCCGACTACTTAAGCACCACAATTAGCATAACCAAAGAAGTAGCTGTGTGCCATAGAATGAATGGGTGGATCTTTCCCCTTGCCTCGCCTAACTGCTAGGCAGTACAGTTGTGTGTGAGCTGATCTAGAAAGCAGACTGAGAAGCTGGAGATAAAGAAAAGGAAGGGGCTTTTTACCATATGTGGTGGGATTGTAATGAAATTAAAAAGTTTTGGGAAATAATTAATTGGAAAAAGCTTGCAATTACCAGCTAGGCCTAGGATTTAAATAAGTAATGCGAGGAATTATTATGTTTAATGCTGAATTGGGAAGAATGACTGATGTTAAGTGATTAAGTTAAGGTTTTAAGAACTTTGATTTGGAAAACCGTTAAAATGATATTCAGTGAAATCCAACTAGGGGGATACGAGGAAGTCGCTTAACAATGTTAAGAAGATTAGTTTTAATAAGGTTATGATTTATGTTTGTTTATTTGTTGTGTGTTTTTTTAAATTTTGTGAAAACCCAATAGATCTTTTTTTGGGGAAAAAGTTTTGGGAAATGATATACAATGATTTGAAGAAAATGTTCCAGCTAACATTTGTTTAAAACCTGAAGCATTTTTTGTTAGGAATTGTAGGGAAAAACCTGCCAAGGGAAATTGAAAAATATTTTCATGTATGTGACAATGGCGGCAAGAGACTTAATAGTGCAAGGATGGAAGAACGAGGAAATCCCGACTAAAGAACTATGACAAGAAAAACTGATGGATTATGCAGAATTGGCAAAATTGACACACAAACTTTGGGACAAGGATAACTGTGACTTTAGAGATGAATGGGAACCCTTTACAAAGAAGCAACAAAATGAACTGGACTCCTTGGCAGGTTTTAAATAAACACTCACAAACTTTCTTTTGATAACAGTTAGTCAGATAAATTAAGGACCTATACAACTTTGTAACATGCAGAGAATAACACTTGTTGATAAACCAGAGAGAGGAGCTGAGGGAAGTCCGGGGGGGGGGGGAATAGGGGGGATTAAGGATGATATGTTTTTTGATAAAATGTTTTGTTGAAATTCCTAATAAAAAATATTTTTAAAAAAACTAAAGAGAAGCTGGAGATACAGAGATACATGCTTGATCTGTGCTGGAATCCAAAGCTGTCACGAAGGGAGAAGCAAGATATGTTGTGGTGTTAATGCTGGGATCTTATGCTCAGGTTGTGTATGAGTATAAATAAAACCGAATAGCCTAAAGAGAACACAGGCTCGGTTGAACTTCATTTTGAAGAAATCAAACCCTGCATAAGCGAGTGGAACCCCTAGATTCTCTCACCGCTTGGATGTTAATGATACTTCTGTATATGTGCTTTGTAGATCAGCAATAAATCACTTAAGCCAAGGCTTCCCTGCCACAAGCCTTTGCTGTTCCGGAGTCATGCCAGTGCTGGCTGTAAAACAAACCGGATGCAGAGTTGCCCTGCTTTGATCCTGTTGAAACCCAGTGGGAGTTACATATCCTAAACTGGGCTCCGGATTGCAGCTGGGCCATTAGTGCCAATGGTATTATGTAGGATTTTTGTCTGCAAGCCAGCCAGCTGGAGAGGAGAACTAATAACTGGCACGGAGTATTTATATAATGTGTTTCCTAAACACTCAAAGGACTTCAGGTATATTATATCAGTAATCGTTGCATCAGTTCCTCAAAGTAGGTTAATGGACATGCCCACAAATCACAGATGGAGGAGGACTACAATTAAAATAAAGTAGCTTGGTCCATGGAGCAAAGAGCAGCTTCTTGGGAGGGAGATCGTATTTAGACTGGAATAATGTCTAAGTACTAAAAAGTACTGCTTTGGGGGACAGGAGGCGGGCAGGTGTGGAGGACTCCCTGGTCCTGAATGGGGTAACTGTGCCCTTGAAGGACCAGGTGCGCAGCCTGGGAGTCATTCTGGACTCACAGATGTCCATGGAGGCACAGGTCAATTCTGTGTCCAGGGCAGCTATTTATCAGCTCCATCTGGTATGCCGGCTGAGACCCTAGCTGCCCGCAGACTGTCTCACCAGAGTGGTGCATGCTCTAGTTATCTCCTGCTTGGATTACTGCAATGCGCTCTATGTGGGGCTACCTTTGAAAGTGACCCGGAAACTACAACTAATCCAGAATGCGGCAGCTAGACTGGTGACTGGGAGCGGCTGCCGAAACCACATAACACCGGTCTTGAAAGACCTCCACTGGCCCCCAGTACATTTCCGAGCACAATTCAAAGTGTTGGTGCTGACCTTTGAAACCCTAAACAGCCTTGGTCCTGTATACCTGAAGGAGCGTCTCCACCCCCATCATTCTGCCCAGACACTGAGGTCCAGCGCCAAGGGCCTTCTGGCGGTTCCCTCACTGCGAGAAACAAACTGCAGGGAACCAGGCAGAGGGCCTTCTCAGTAGTGGCGCCCACCCTGTGGAACGCCCTCCCATCAGATGTCAAAGAGATAAACAACTACCTGGCTTTTAGAAGACATCTGAAGGCAGCCCTGTTTGGGGAAGTTTTTACTTTTTGACATTTTAATGTATTTTAAATCTTTGTTGGAAGCCACCAAAGGTGGCTGGGGAAACCCAGCCAGATGGGCGGGGTACAAATAATAAATTATTATTATTATTATTATTATTATTATTATTATTATTATTATTATTAGGAATTCTCTGGAACACCGATCACGGAATACAATAAACTTCACTGGAAAGAGAAATTTCACTTTGATATTCCAACCTCCTCATTCTTTCCCTCTCCTCCATGCCTAGACAATGAATGGCATCCTGTCTACTGGTTACACCCATGGGTGAAAGTGATCTGCAGAAAGTTTGGAGGCTAGATTCTCAGAGGTAAGCACTAGCTGCATTCCTAGCTGAAGTCAGTGGGAGGGAAAGGTACTCAAACACCAGAGCTACTAGGACTACGTTGTGAGAAAAGTGCCTTTGTTAATCACTACTTTGGACCATTGCCTGGAACTAATTGGCTTAATGAAGCTGGAGGGATGGACGGGCTGACTCAGACCGTCTCATGCAATTTGCACCGCACTGAGGCCCTTTTGTTCCTGGGGAAATCAGTTGTCCCTGATCTGCCACTAAATGTGGGGTTGAATATCAGGAGATTGATAAGACAGGAGGTGTATAGGCTTCAGAAGTGCAATTAGCTGCCAACATCGCTTCCTCTCCTTTTCCCTTCCCTTTGTACCTTGGCGTCCTTTCAAAGAGTTGCTCTGGAACAACAGTGAGAGGTGAGCAGGAGCAGTTGGTGCTGCCATGCAGCTGGCCTCTGGTTGGGTCACTGCTGTGTGGGTCCACCAGGGGGTGGAGAGATGGGTTCACTCTCTTGGAGCCCCTGCACTGCCCTGACTCACCACCTTGCCCCTTCCAGAGAGCCAGTGTGGTGTAGTGGTTAAGAGCAGTATACTCGTAATCTGGTGAACCGGGTTCGCGTCTCCACTCCTCCACGTGCAGCTGCTGGGTGACCTTGGGCTAGTCACACTTCCTTGAAGTCTCTCAGCCCCACTCATCTCACAGAGTGTTTGTTGTAGGGGGAGGAAGGGAAAGGAGAATGTTAGCCGCTTTGAGACTCCTTAGGGTAGCGATAAAGCAGGATATCAAATCCAAACTCCTCCTCCTCCTCCTCCTCCTCCTCCTCCTCCTCCTCCTCCTCCTCTTCTTCTTCTTCTTCTTCTTCTTCCCAGAAGGCTGGGTGTGTGGTGATGCCCCTAACTTCCAACCACTCCTGGAGGTCTCTTAGGCCCCATCCCCATTATTCCTTTTAAGTAGTATCATAGTCATGGATTCCCCCCAAAGCATCCTGGGAACTGTAGTTTGTGAAGGATTCTGGGAGTTGTTTGGATACAACACATACACAATGGGACTTCCCTTTCTTCCATGAAGCCCTCTAATTGGTGGACCCAATGGAGCAAAGAGAAGGAGAGGGAAGGAAGTCCCATTAGAATTTATTAATTCTTAAAAAAAAATATTCTGAGGTGTTTACTTCTTCATGTCTCTTGAAATAAGTGTTCTAGTTTTCCTCCACAATCTGAATATGCATATTTTTGCCTCACCATCGTAATGTGTTAATATCACAAGCAAGCAAGGCCTTTGCCCTCATCTACACACAGTTGAAGGGACACGGGTGGCACTGTGGCACTGTGGGTTAAACCACAGAGCCTAGGAGTTGCCAATCAGAAGGTCGGTGGTTCAAATCCCTGCGACAGGGTGAGCTCCTGTTGCTTGGTCTCTGCTCCTGCCAACCTAGCAGTTCAAAAGCATGTCAAAATGCAAGTGGATAAATAGGTACCACTCCGGCAGGATGGTAAACAGCGTTTCCGTGCACTGCCCAGAAGTGGCTTAGTCATGCTGGCCACATGACCTGAAAGCTGTATGCCGGCTCCCTCGGCCAATAAAGTTAGATGAGTGCTGCAACCCCAGAGTCGGCCACAACTGGACCTAATGGTCAGGGTCCCTTTACCTTTACACACAGTTGGGGCAGAGGAAATCTGGTGTTTCAGAGACATATCTAGAAGGTGAACCAGAGGCCAGCTGCTGTCTCCTCCCTCCCCCCCCTCTCCCTCTCTCCCTCCAGGTCGCTGTGTGTCCCTTTGGTGTGTTTTGGGATGAGCATTGTACCCGGTTGTAACAATATATGTGAATGTGCCTACTACTCCTGACGTAGCTTTTGTGCAGAGTGACTTTCTTCCCATAACATATAGTTTATGTCTCCCTTCCACAATTGATGTCACTGATGACAGTTCTCTGTCTGTCTGTCTGTCTGTCTGTCTGTCTGTCTCTCTCTCTCTCTCTCTCTCTCTCTCTCTCTCTGTGTGTGTGTGTGTGTGTGTGTGTGAATCTGTGGCCACACAGAAATCAAATTGACTTTTAACAGAAGTTCCATTGCTTGAGCAGAAGTCCACTCCCATAGTGTTGGATGCAGCTCATAGGTAAGAAAATAAGAACATAAGATTGTTTTCAGTGATTCTTGTTTTTATCTGTAAGATGCCTTGCGTCAGGGGAAAGGATGAATGAATGAATGAATGAATGAATGAATGAATGAATGAATGAATGCTTGTTGGAACAGGCCAGTGGTCCATCTCATTCAGCATCGTGCTCTCACAGTGGCCTACCAGATACCTGTGGGAAACCCTCAGGCAGGACCCTGCGCATGCTCCCTTCCTGTGGTTTCCAACAACTGGTCTTCAGATGCATTCATTGCCTCCAGCTGTGGAGGAAGAATCGGCATAGAATCACAGAACTGCAGAGTTTGAAGGGACCCCAAATTTCATCTAATCCAACCCCCTGCAATTCAGTAGCCATTGGTAGCCTTCTTCATGATACAGTGGATGCTTGGGTTGAAAACGTGATCCGTGCAGGATGCATATTTGCAACCTGCAGCGTTTGCAACCTGCAGCAGTGCGCCTGCGCATGTGCAGGTTACAATTCGGCGCTTCTGAACATGCACAAAGTGCAATTTAGCACTTCTGTGCATGCGCGACTGCTGAAACCCGGAAGTAACCCGTTCTGGTACTTCCGGGTTTCTGTGGTCTGTAACCTGAAAAAAATGCAACCTGAAGCATCTGTAACCCGAGGTATGACTGTATATTAAATCCACACTCAGCATCCCTACCCCCACCCCAAAGAGGGCATATTGTTAGTTCTGAATAAAGAACAGAGCCCACAACATGGGTGTGGGGAGTGTTATTACTCAGGTTAATAATTCATCCACAACAGCCACTTAGCGGATACTCCCATATGCGGCCATTATCAGCTATTAGATTATTTTACAAGGGAGCATTGTTTAGTGAATGGCAATAACGAAACTAGAACTTCATATTATAGATCTCCTGTGAGAGGTTTTCCCCTTGAATGAATGGGTCCCTGGTCCCCTGCAACATCCTTTCCCACAAAAAGCTCTCAGCTATTTTTCCTTTTCCCGCAAGTTTGCAAAATGATCTCTTGCTGGCTCTGACTTGTTTTGCGCTGTGGCACCGGGTGACTGGTATTTAAATAAAAGCAGTTCATGTGATCCTGGGAAGAGGAATACAAAAAGCATTCGATAGCAAACTTCTTAGCTTGTCATGCTAAGCTGTAAATAATGGCAGGAAGAAGAATCCCATGTGGTCCTCCACTGTTGAAAAGAACACTTGGTATATGGGTGATCAGAACCAAATGGTTGGATTTGTCTAACTTTTACTCTCGACTCATTGAAATGGATGGACCTCAATTAGGGGGAAATCCTATGGCAAGATCTGCCAGGGTGAGCAGTTTAGGATGCAGCAATTCTCTGGCTCAGCCAGTGGATTCCCAGCTCAGCAGATCCCCAACTCTGGCTCAGTTAAAAAAATACACTGGTGTAACTTTCTCAGCTGACTGAGCCAGTTACACCAGTGTATTTTTGGCGTACAAAGTTGGGACCAGAGGGCAGGGACTTAGGCTGGATTCTAAACCTGGTGTTGTGGCCTGGCAACCCAGCATAGAAGACTATTTTAAAGGCTTGTTTCCCCTCTTCCATGCTTGGGCAGAGCAGCAGCCCAGCTGCTTAGCGAGGTTTGTATTTGGCGTAACTTTATGCTGCCTTAATTTACGCCAACTTGCTTTATGCCAGCTTCTTGTGCAAAGGATTGCTTCCTCACTCTGTGAAGACATCCTCCTAGATCCTCTGTAATGATGGTCACACTCTATCCCATAGGACGCATGTACCTACGGGACCGCCTCTCCTGGTATTCCCCGCGGAGGACAATAAGGTCCACAAATAACAACACTTTGGAGGTCCCGAGCCTCAAGGAGGTTAGATTGGTTTCAACTAGGGCCAGGGCCTTTTCAACACTGGCCCCGACATGGTGGAATGCTCTGTCACAAGAGACTAGGGCCTTGCGGGACTTGACATCTTTCCGTAGGGCCTGCAAGACAGAGCTGTTTCGCCTGGCCTATGGTTTGGACTCAGTCTGACCCTCATGTTTCCCTCCCCTTATGGTCTTGATTTATCAGCTACTTTAAAATGAGGCTGCATTTTAAATTGCATTTTAATCTGTATTTTAAATTGGGTTTTTTTCCCTTTTCTCCCCCAATCTCTTTTCCCCTATTATGTTTTTATGGCGATTTTATTGGTCTTAGCCACCCTGAGCCCGGCTCTGGCCGGGGAGGGCAGGGTATAAATAAATTATTATTATTATTATTATTATTATTATTATTATTATTATTATTATTATTTTTAGTGGTTGTCATGAAACTGCACCTCTCCTCCTCTGGAGTGAGTTCATATTGCAAATTTTGTTTCTGGCCCTGTGTGCAAATGAATAATGGAGGTGGATGCAACTACCTCATCCTGCTAGCAGAAGCCAGTGCAAGGGCCCCTGCTAGCTCAGCAAGGCCCATCATAACTGACCATTGGTCATGGTGCCTGGGACTGACAGGAGTTGGTATCCAATAATATCTGGAGGGCCACAGGTTTCCCACCCCTGAACTATAACAAGGGCCGGTCCTACAATGAGGCAGAGTGTTGCAGCTGCTCAGGCGGCAGATGTTGAGGCGAGGGGAAAGGCCAGACCTATGAGTGCCATGTGACCTGCTCTGTACCCCTACACCCTCCATCGTTCTGCCCGGACACTGAGGTCCAGCGCCAAGGGCCTTCTGGCGGTTCCCTCGCTGTGAGAAGCCAAGTTACAGGGAACCAGGCAGAGGGCCTTCTCGGTGGTGGCACCCGCACTGTGGAACACCCTCCTACCAGATGTCAAAGAGAAAAATAACTACCAAACTTTTAGAAGACATATAAAGGCAGCGCTGTTTAGGGAAGCTTTTAATGTTTAATAGGTTATTGTATTTTAGTGTTTTGTTGGAAGCCGCCCAGAGTGGCTGGGGAAACCCAGCCAGATGGGCGGGGTATAAATAATAAATTATTATTATTACACTACCTCAAGGGCAGTGTGTCAGGAGCTGGAGTCAGGATCAGGTCAGCAATAAAACACCTGCTGCCAGTGAAATGAACTATTTATTCAAAGAAACCAAAACGGCTCTGGCCTAGTGATCACAGCAACTCTTCCCAGTAGGACTTGCTCCAATGAGGCTGTTGTGAGGAGTGCCTCAGCGCTCCCTAAGACCCCTTTTCTGGGTCCTTCACCAGCAACCTGAGGCTCCTTTGTCTTGTCCTCTTTGCTCTGTCCTCTTCATTCCTCTTCACGCTCTGGGAGACCGGGCAGTGGGGAGGGAGTTGGTCACAGCAGGAGAGGGACACTCCCTGGACTCTTCAGCAGCTGGCCTCATCTCTGTCTCCTGGCTCCCCTCCTCTGCAACCTCTGATTCTAGGCTGGTCTCTGCCACAGCTTCTTCCTGCTCACTAAACCCTGTTACCTCGTCAGCCTCTGACACATTTATCTCCCAGTCTGCTTCCTCTTCTCCCTCTGATCACCTGTCATCATCCCACCGCCAGTCCCCTGCCTACTTCCTCTGGGGTAGGGTTACCAGATGTCCTCAGTTCCCAGGGACAGCCCCCAGATTTGCAGATCTGTCCCCGGACAAATTCCGTCCCCAGAATGTCCCCAGATTTGCAAATCTGTCCCCGGGAAATGTGGCAGCAGCAGCCTCAGCAGCCCAGAGCCAGCCTGTTAGCACAGTTGGCTCTGGCTGGCTTCAGGAGCTGCTCGCTGCCCGCTGCCGCGGTGCCCGCCATTTTTCCTGCACCACGGCAGTGAGCAGCTCCTGAAGCCAGCCAGAGCCAACTGCACTACCAGGCTGGCCCCTCCTGGGCAACGGCCGCCCGCCTGTGACTTCCGAGCCTCCCCTGATCTGTCAAAACAAAGGGGGAAGGAGACTGGGGAAGGCTCGGGAGTTACGGGTAAGTGGCGCGCTGATGCCCGGTTCTTTAAAAAACTCTGCGCATTTATGTTTCACAGGGTGTGAAAGAAGGGCTTTGCACCTTTATACAATATGCATGTGTGCTTGGGCCCAGGGTCTTTTGCCTCACCATCCCCACTACTGACTCCCTGTTGCTACTCAGCTTTTTTAAAAAAGTGCCCCCGGATTCATTGAAAAATATCTGGTAACCATACTCTGGGGGTTCCCTTAGGGGTTCCCCAGCTTGTGCCTCTCCCCACTTCTCAGCATGCAACCAGCCCATGACACACTGGAAGGCACTCTCCTTTCACCAGTATTGGAGTAAAATTCAACTACCAGTCCAAATGGCTTCTGCATGAGCCTTGGGAGAGGACATCATCTTTGTTCATTGCCTCAGGCAACGAAATGTCTTGAGCCAGCCTTGACTACAACTTCCAGCGTCCTTGACCAATGGCCATGTTGGCTGAGGTTGATGGGAACTGGAATCCAAGAAGGGCGAGAGGAGCCACTTGTTTTTTTTTGGGGGGGGGGAGACAAGGAAGGAAGGAAGGAAGGAAGGAAGGAAGGAAGGAAGGAAGGAAGGAAGGAAGGAAGCAAGCAAGCTGTGGTGTGGAACACTGCAGCCAAATGCCAAACTATGTCATCAGAATGCATGTAGCCCAATTTCCAATGCCCCCTGTGCTTGCCACTTGGCAAAATGAAGAGCCAGCTCACGGTGAATCATGGCTACTTATGTAATCTTTCCCCAGAGTGCGTTTCTGAAGGATTAAATGTTAACCACAAGGCAATTTAGTGGCATTTTTCAGGTCTGCCTCACAGATCCTTGGGTAAGCCTCATATGAAAAGCACTCACCCAGAGGGCATAACTGCAATAAGTTGATTTGGAGAAAGAAGGTGAATCAGTGCCATAAGATCCGGACATATTGTTCGCCTTTGAAAAATCCTGACATATTGTTTGCCCAGCTCAACTCTATGTCCTCTGGAAGGAAACCAAATTATCTGGACCCATTCCAGCCTGTGTTCAGGCTTGGTTAGAAGACTGAATCAACTTTGGTCACTTTGAAGGCTGACCTTTATTGGGAGAGTGACACACAGAGAGAGTGCTTCTCCTTGATTTCTCCATCACTTTTGTCCCAACGACTGTGGTATCTTACAGGACTGCTTTGATGGTTTAGTAGTTGGTGGTATTTAACTGAGTTTACTCAGAGGGACGCGGGTGGCGCTGTGGGTAAAACCTCAGTGCCTAGGACTTGCCAATTGCATGGTCGGCGGTTCGAATCCCCGCAGTGGGGTGCGCTCCCGTCGTTCGGTCACAGCGCCTGCCAACCTAGCAGTTCGAAAGCACCTCCGGGTGCAAGTAGATAAATAGGGACCGCTTACCAGCGGGAAGGTAAACGGCGTTCCGGGTGCTGCGCTGGCTCGCCAGATGCAGCTTGTCACGCTGGCCACGTGACCTGGAAGTGTCTGCGGACAGTGCTGGCTCCCGGCCTCTAGAGTGAGATGAGCGCACAACCCTAGAGTCTGTCAAGACTGGCCCGTACGGGCAGGGGTACCTTTACCTTTACCTTTACCTTTACTCAGAGTAGACCCATGGAAATTAATAAACATGACTTTGGTCCACGAATATACACAATTTGGTATGCATTTGGGGTGGCTGAGTTGCATTGAAAAGATTGGAGAAGTGAAAAGATTTCAAAGGATAGCTGCATTTTCAGTTCACATATTTGTTGCTTATGAATAAAATGCAAAAGAAATGAATTTTCCCCCAACCTGATAGTATGTCTGAATTTGAGACCTGTCTTTGTTTTCTCTTTGTTCACCTTTGAGAGAAGGAAAATGTTGCATTCGAGGACAATATACAGCAGCACATAGCTTAAGTAGTGAGCTCTTTGTGAAAGCGTACTAACTGTCATTTAGACTCACATATAGACTTCTTCCCTGGATTGGACTCATGAAAAAAACATTCCTGTTTTCTGCAGAAGCTGGATTTCCACAGCACTGATTGGCTCGTCCTTGTGTCAGTCCCAAAGCTACCATGCCCTCCCTTTCCAGACCAGGGCTGTGCACATTTCTGATTCGTTGGCCCTTCTGCCAATCAGGAACCCAGTGTATCGGGGGAGTGGGGGGTGGAGGGAACCAGGCTGCTTTGATGCACCCGACATGCGGTTGGCCCGAGGCCAATTCCATTGCATGAAGTATCCCCGTAAACCTAGGGGATGGTGGTGATGCTCGTTACCGCTGGAGATATTTATGGCGTAGAAGCAGAGCAGGTGTTGGACTGGAGTTCATGGAAGGCGACGCTCAGTTCCGGGAATTGCTGTAGAATTCTTTCCTTACTTTATGCAATTCCCTTGTAACCTCGCTTTCCTAGGCGTAAAGAAAGGATAATAAATTTTTATTATCGTATGGGGGTGGAATGAAGGTACACTCATTATGCTCCTGAAAGAACAAAGGAATTTTCTTTTTGCGCATAGCCTCTCTCTCTCTCTCTCTCTCTCTCTCTCTCTCTCTCTCTCTCTCTTTCTCGTTGACATGCATTATTTTATTGCTGTCATTTCTAAGGAAGCAATGGAGGCAATGCCTCGCCCTCTTTCTTTACTGCAAAGAATCGTGGAGTTGGCAGGGACCCCAAACCATTTAGTCCAGCCGGGGCTTTTCCCCCCAGCCGGAACTCACTGGAACTCAGTTCTGGCACCTCTAAGGTGGGCGGCATTGCCGTTATAAGAGAACAAGGGAGGCGTTCATGGTTTCTAGAAAAATAGCACTGATAATAATAATAATAATAATAATAATAATAATAATAATAATAATTTATACCCTGGCCATCTGGCTGTGTCCCCCCAGCCACTCTGGGCAGCTTCCAACAAAACACTAAAATACAGTAACCTATTAAACATTAAAAGCTTCCCTAAACAGGGCTGCCTTTAGATGTCTTCTAAAAGTTTGGTAGTTATTTTTCTCTTTGACATCTGGTGGGAGGGCGTTCCACAGGGCGGGCACCACTACCGAGAAGGCCCTCTGCCTGGTTCCCTGTAACTTGGTTTCTCTCAATGAGGGAACAGCCAGAAGGCCTCAGCGCTGGACCTCAGTGTCCGGGCAGAACGATGGAGGTGGAGACGCTACTTCAGATATACTGGACCGAGGCCGTTTAGGGCTTTAAAAGTCAGCACCAACACTTTGAATTGTGCTCGGAAATGTACTGGGAGCCAGTGTAGGTCTTTCAAGACTGCTGTTATATGGTCTCGGTGGCTGCTCCCTCTGCAATGCAGGAATCTCAACTAAAACACCCAAAATAGATACTTGCATGTACCCCGAAGCCTCTCCCTCGTTGAGAAATAACACACAGAAGGACACGGATATTAGGTTAATGTTATTGAGCAAATTTGGCCACAACTTTATTGATTACAGAATGTGAGTGGTATTGGCTTAGGCATTGAATAGACCCGACTATATCTGTCTCCTGCCCGATGCGCAGGAAGTCCGGTAAGGGTAAACCACCGGAAGGGGGAGTCCTGTCGATGCATACCAACTCGAGCTTCCCCTGGTGTTCCCATCAGGGTTGTGTCATGGCCCTAGCCCCCGACCCGGGCTTCAGACAAGATCAACACCCCCGGATTCCTTTAACGGAATACCCTTAAGCTTGGAGGGGCAGGTGATGGCCACACATTGAGGAAGCGAGCCAAAGAGGGAGCCCTCCGGCTCGCGCCTCAATGTGGGACTAAGTCCCCCACCCCCGGAGGGGAGTGGGTGGCCACGCAGTCCATTGCAACTCCTCCCCACGGGGAAGTGGAGTGGATTTAATGTATCAGATGAGAGAGTGTCTGAATATGAGCATACTTTGTTCCAGAATTTGACCTTTGGTGTGTGTATACCATGGAGGTGAGGGTTCCATGCTTGACTTTGTGATTTGATTTAAGGTGGGGGGGGGGTCCAGCTGGCAACCAGCCATTCCATCAGGCTACAGCGGAGGGAGGGAGGAAAGAGATGAAGAGCCACCATCAGCTTCACTGTGGCTGCGTACACATCATACAGTCAAGCTCATGACTCCCCCCCCAAAAAAAAATAATAATTCTAGGAGCTGTAGTATCTCTGCTTAACCATAGTTTCCAGAATTCTTGGGTGGAGCCAGTTATGTGCTTTAAACGTATGGTATCACCTGGCAACAGCTGTTCTATCAGCTTGCAGCAGAGTGAGCCAGAGAAAAGTTGCCACCACAGGCCATCGCCACAGCTGAGAGAACAACTTTTGGCTCCTCTTCTTTTTGAGCTGCTTCCATCCCAGCTTGTCACTGGAAGAACCAGTAGTCAAGAATTGGTACCTGAATTTGTTTCCTTCCTCCCCCTTCCCAATCCATTTTTCCTTTTGTGTTATGTGTTTTACATTATAAGGCTTGGTCAGACCATATCTGGAGTGCTGTGTCAAGTTCTGGGAACCACGATTTAAGAAGGATATTGACAAGCTGGAATGTGTGTGGTGGAAGGCAACCAAGATGATAAGGGTCTGGAAACCAAGTCTTAGGTGGAACGATGGACAGAATTGGGTATGTTTAGCTTGGTAACAAGGAGACCGAGAGGAGATATGACAGCCATCTTAAGATATCTAAAGGGTTGTCAAATGGAAGATGGAGAAGCTTTGTTTTCTCCTGCTCTGGAGGGTAGGACTCGAACCAATGACTTCAAGTTGCAAGAAATGAGATTCTGACTAAACATCAGGAAGAACTTTCTGTCCGTAAGAGCTGTTTGACAGTGGAATGGTCTCCCTCGGGAGTTTGTGGACTCTCCTTCCTTGGAGGTTTTTAAGCAGAGATCAGATGGCCACCTGTCATGTATCATCTAGTTCAGATTCCTGCAGTACAGGGGGTTGAACTAGGTGACCCTCAGGAACCCACCGTACTCTACAATTCTATGATTCTATGAATTACCCAGTTAATTACAGAATATGCCCCTTCCATATTCAGAGTGAGCAGTGTTTGACCAGTGAATCTTGGTTGAAGAGTAGTCATATCCACAAGAGAGATGGTTGCGGGTAAGAAAATAATAAAGTTGTTTATTGTAGAAATTACCTAACTTGGATAGAAAACATTTTAGTTCCAGTCTAGGTAAAAAAGTAAGGTAAAGGACCCCTGGATGGTTAGGTCTAGTCAAAGGTGACTATGGGGTTGAGGCGCTCATCTCGCTTTCAGGCCGAGGGAGCTGGCGTTTGTCCCCAGACAGCTTTCTGGGTCATGTGGCCAGTGTGACTAAACCGCTTCTGGCGCAACGGAACACTGTGATGGAAACCAGAGTGCATGGAAACGCCATTTACTTTCCCGCCACAGCGGTACCTATTTATCTACTTGCACTGGCGTGCTTTTGAACTGCTAGGTTGGCAGGAGCTGGGACAGAGCAACTGGAACTCACCCTGTCACGGGGATTCTAACCGTTGACCTCCTGATCAGCAAGCCCACGAGGCTCAGTGGTTTAGACCACAGCACCATCCAGTCTATCTAAGTCTGGCAGCCTTGCTCCAAGGTGATCTGTCATCTTGAGGTGTGTGAGAGAAGTGTGAGGAGCAGCATGAAGCTGTAAAACAGGATGCAACCTGAGACTGTCAGTCTAACATCAAAGTGATAGAGAGGTCAGCTCAAGAGGTTAAAAGGTACAGAAATAGTCTGGGAGTCTGGAGGTCCCTAACTCTATCTGTCTTAACCCATGCAAACCCCTATTCTTCAAGCTGAGTTGCGCCCAAACTTCCAACCGTTCAAAGCTTAATAGGACCTGGTTGCAAGCCAGCAAAAGTTTGGGTGCAACAGGTCCTATCAAGCGCTGACCTTTGCACTGTAGTGTTACTCACTTTGATGCAATTCCTTTCATTTCAAGCCCCAGCTTTTGCTGGATTGTGCCCAGTGGGAGGGCATTCAAACACTTCCCGCTCAAGGTCAGGTTCATAGCTGGCAAGATTCCTTTCTAAAGGAACCGCTTTGCTACTGTGTGGCATAGAAAAGAATGCAGGAACAGTTCAGCCAAAAGCAAAGGACTTGTGGGTCTTCAGAGCATCTTCCACAGATATTTGACTCCCCGACCCTGACAGCAGATGCACCTCTACATCTTTTATTTATGCCCCCAGATTCGAGCCAATCTTCCCTTTTACGAAAGTATTTCATCACTTTCCTTTGGGGTATTGTCGGGACTTGTGCTCAGGCAGTTTTATCTTCTGTGGGAACATTCATCTCCTTTCAGTGGGTGGGGAGGTCATAAATTACCGGCTCCAAACCGAAGGTAATGGGAGGGACTCTTTTAAATAGTTATGTGATTAGCAAATCCCTTTCCTTAGTGGAGCTTACATAGGAGAGCCAGAATGTTTCAGTTAGGGAATTCCAAACAATCCACAATCGGACTGTACCTCTGTTAGTCCAACCGCAATGTCGCAGAATGCTTGTCTCGATCAAAATACTGCCCTAGGATGGAGTTTGGGTTTCTTTTCTCTGTTGCCCAACATGATTGCCCTTGCTATCCGCCGAGGAAGTTCTTTGTCCTCCAAGAATCTTGGAAAGCTAAGAAACAGGAGGACATTTTTTGTGTTCTTATAAGCAGAAACTACGATCTTAAATAGGCTCCGGCCTGGTGGAACGCTCTGTCTCATGAGACCAGGACCTTGTGGGATCTGATTTCTTTCCACAGGGCCTGTAAGACAGAGTTGTTCCATCTGGCCTTTGGCTTAGAATCCATTTGATTCCCTCCCCCTCTTTCTTTTTTCCTTTCTCCTCCTGTGATAAGGCTGCATTTTAATGTTTTAATTGTTTTAATGTTGTATTTTAATCTTGTTTTTTAAGTTGTATTTCAATCAACTTGTTTTTTATTATTGGTTGTTAGCCGCCCTGAGCCTGGTCTTGGCTGGGGAGGGCGGGGTATAAATAAAATTTATTATTATTATTATTATTATTATTATTATTATTATTATTATTATTATTGACACTTCTTTACAAATAAATTCCCCTGAAATCCAAGGGGTGGGTTGCCAAGTCAGTGTGCTTAAAATCAGGGTACAAAAATGATAATAAATGGTCACGCACAACCCCCATCCTAGCTTTCTGTACCCTTGGCAGTGGCTGCACGGCTGGGGTGATGGGACTGTCCCAAATGGAAGATAGCTGACCTCAGTTGGAAGACGAAGTGAAGGATGGTGCCTCTTATTCAGGATCACACACAGAGATGCAACTAGAAAGGAAGAGCAATGGGTTCTCCTCTTCCATAGGGATATTATAGAGCCCCTCCACAAATTTTGCCCCCCCCCCAAGTTAACCTGCAGCCCCTGCCAATCTGCTGTACCATGCATGTGGATGGGGTGGAGATCTCCTTCTGCCCTGTCTCCTACAACAGAGTAATGCTGGTGCCAATCCACAGAGCTTCCCATTCCGTCCACCCAAAGTGCAGGTGAGCAGGAGAACTTATGGTGCTATTCCCACTGGTGGTAGCTCACAACCCTCAGCTGTGGGGAGCAACAGGTAGGGGCTGAGCCGGACCATTCTCCACGAGATCCTGAGCCAGCCTCGCTGCAGTTACTTGATGACTTGGCCCAACCTTTGCGCTGGATCCAGGCTGCAAATTGTGGAGCAGGGTTTGCTTGTGCCACACTTTCCACCCTCACTGGTGTGAGCAGCAGAGCCGCAGATGTTGTGGTTCACTCTGTGGCTCTGTCACAGTTCTGCTTCTGCTGCCTGGCCGGGGCAGGGTTTAATTTCCCTTTTTCAATTGCTTTTACATCCCATCTTTTCCTCCAAGTCACTCAAGGTGATGTGCGTAGTTCTTCCCTTTTCATTCCATCTCTGCATCCACCCTGGGTGGCAGATTAGGCTTAGAGGCAATGACTGGCCCAAGGACATATAGTGTGGTCCCAGCCAGGCTTTGGATATCACAGAATCTTAGAATTCAGTTCAACCCAGGAATCTCATGCTCTACCAACTGAGCTACCTCTGATCCTTGGCTGCTATTTCCACACACACAAAACCAGCTGGTAGTATTGTCCTCCTGTGGATTTTTATTCAATACATTATAAAACCAGTCATTTAAAATTCCATGTAATGTGCAGGCGTGCAATTTGTAAAAAGAAATGATCACTGAGGAACTAAACTTATTCAAAAGGGTCCCTTCTATGGTGTCAAATGCTGTTCTTTGAACCTCTCTTGTAAATGAGGACTTACACCATCCCTGCTATCTTTGATTCGTGTGATAACATGTATAATTGTCGGTTATGAAAACTGCCTGGGCAATCTGGTCATGTGTGAATCCTTTGTACTCCAGTTCCTCTTTGGCCTCTCCCCCCCCCTTCTCCTTATTCAGAAGGAAAGTGAAAGTCTTTCTAAACTACTTCATCTCTCCTTCTCCCCTTTAAAGTAACTCAGTGACCCTTTCTTTCCCACACATTACAAACACCTGGCCTAGAAATAAGAAAAGAGGGTTTGGCAGGAGCTAGAGGAAGGAGAGCGTAGGAGCAGTTTTCAAACATACAACAGAAAATTAAGGGCGAAATATTTGCAAATGTGATTGGGATGTCCCATTTCAGCTGCAAGGACTGCGTGTGATTCAGATCAGCACTGCTGTGCTGGGACTGGGGATCTCCCAACACTGCTCTTTTTCTGAAACTCTCCCTCCTGCCCAAATCCAAAGATACTATTTGCATATAATAGCAGTTCCAAAGACAACATACAGGGGTTTTAGCAGGGGCAAGATTTTTAGAAAATGGCATGCAGGTACAGGATTAATGCCCTTCTTCATGGTGTTGATCTGATTCAGCCTATGACCTCCATATCTGCTTTTCGATATTGGCAGACTATTAGCAGGTCTTAATCACATTGATAATTAACATGCTTAATATAGTATGTAAAGCTACCTTAAAGAGGTAACGATCAACATTCTGCAAGGGGCTGGTTGGGCCGTTCCAGTCTTTCAATGATGGTTTGTGTGCAAGAACATTGGGTTAAATGTCCGCCCTGATACCCATTCAGAGTGAGGGCAATGCTTCCTTCCCTTAATTTGAATTGCCTTTATGATGTTGTCAAGAGGCGTATCTGACTGACACAGTGCCTTGACCAAGCCAACTCAAGGGTAGGACAGAGAGCTCTGCTCTCACTTTGAATTAGCTTCATTATGGCATGACATGGTTCTGTGGTGCCTACCAGATTAGCTATATGATCCCTAAGGTTGGAATCAGCAGCCAACAAGAAGATCCTGGCGTTTTGTTTTTTTTAACTCACCCAGTAAGCTGCTCAATGGGGCAGCAGTCAGATACAAGCACAGAGAACAAGAGAGACAGAGAAACATATCGGGTCCCATCAGTTCATGCCATAAAATTTGATGGTGAATATTTAATGCTGCTCCTGTTGGAAATGGTTGTTGTTGTTTAGTCGTTTAGTCGTGTCCGACTCTTCGTGACCCCATGGACCAGATCATGCCAGGCACTCCTGTCTTCAAACTCATGCTGGTAGCTTCGAGAACACTGTCCAACCATCTCGTCCTCTGTCGTCCTCTTCTCCTTGTGCCCTCCATCTTTCCCAACATCAGGGTCTTTTCCAGGGAGTCTTCTCTTCTCATGAGGTGGCCAAAGTATTGGAGCCTCAGCTTCAGGATCTGTCCTTTCAGGGAGCACTCTGGGCTGATTTCCTTCAGAATGGATAGGCTTGATCTTCTTGCAGTCCATGGGACTCTCAAGAGTCTCCTCCAGCACCATAATTCAAAAGCATCAATTCTTTGGCGATCAGCCTTCTTTATGGTCCAGCTCTCACTTTCATACATCACTACTGGGAAAACCATAGCTCTAACTATATGGACCTTTGTCGGCAAGGTGATGTCTCTGCTTTTTAAGATGCTGCCTAGGTTAGTCTTGGGGGTCTCCAAGATCTACCATCTTGGTTCAGCTCTTAGTGATGCTGTGACTTTGGTATCAAACAACCAGTTATGAATATTATTAGTTCCAGAGGGGCGAAGGTTAACACTGCTTTGAAAATTTATCTCATATCTACTTTAAGGAACCTCCAAATTGTGTGCTCTGTTATTTATTTGTCATTTATTTAGAGAGTGCTCAGAAACATACACATTTCACAAGCGGTGATGCAAGAGGATCCCTGCCCGAAGCAGCTTACTGTACAATAATGAAAAAGTATATAGACAAACAATCTTTACAACAATTATAAATAAATGTTCCTTCCAGGTGTCAGTGAGAACATTCTGTGCCTTGTTCCTTGCAAAAGCAGAAACTTCCCCCCCTAAGGTGATTCATTCTTCAGAAGGCTTGCACTCTGTGATTCTGATAGTGCCTTTTCCTTCCTCATGTGCCAGTAATGTTCCTTTATGTTCAGTTATTTGAATGAGGAGCTGAAGTCTGGCTTTGGGGTGCAGATAAGATTCAGCTAACAGAGCCGGGAAGTGTTTCCTGTGTGGCTTTGGACAGACCTGGATCCCTGATGAGCTGAGATCATATAGACAACAGGATGAAGAGACAGGCTTATTTTTATTTTTTTAATGGCACTGAAAGAGGAACAGCAAACAGGCGCATACATGGAAACTCAGCGTGTTACACCCTATTGTTTCTACCGGAAACATGCAAAGTGTGGAGGGCAGGTGCTAGCCTCTTTAACTATTTGCAGTCCTCTGGGCAGGTGGACTGGCTAATAAAAGAGGGGTAAATAATTGCAGTTTAAAAATAAATACGAAATGCTGAAAATGTGAATAATTTGGAATATATGCAGTGTGCTTTTCCAGTTCTACATGAGCACTGGAGGCCTATTGCTGGGGGTCATCATATGTTAAGAATGTGTTTTAAACAATGTAGAAAACCCCCCAGCAGTAATTCAGAGGGGAGCAATATGCAAGGCCTTCCAATGCATTATATATAAGGAGAGAGAGAGAGAGAGATTTGCAGTCCTATGCAGTCGAAATGCTGGAGCACAGGGCGTGTGCATCTGATTCTACTTGGTTTTTGTATTTTCTTTTTATGTAAATTGCCCTGGTATTTGTGTGTTTGTGTGTGTGAAGGTTGGTATGAAAAGATTGTAAGTGAAAATAAGGACAACCTCTCTAGGGGATGGATAGGTTGCCCGTTAAACAGCCTCCAGTATCCTGGAGAGTTCGGTTGGTTAGAGTGCAGTGATGATAACGTCAAGGATGCAGGTTTGATCCCTGGATGGGGACAGCTGCATATCCCTGCATTGCAGAGGGTCGGACTAGATATGCTTCCAGTACACTTCTGAGCACAATTCAAAGTGCTGGCACTGACCTTTAAAGCCCTAAATGGCCTTGGTCCTGTATACCTGAAGGAGCGTCTCTACCCCCATCGTTCAGCCCAGACACTGAGGTCCAGCGCCGAGGGCCTTCTGGCAGTTCCCACATGGCAAGAAGTGAAGCAACAGGGAACCAGGCATAGGGCCTTCTCGGTAGTGGTGCCTGCCCTGTGGAACACCCTCCCAGCAGATGTCAAGACAATAAGCAACTATTTTACTGAAGGTGGCCCTGTTTTGGGAAGTTTTTAATGTCTGATGCTGTATCGTTTTTAATATTCGGTTGGAAGCTGCCCAGAGTGGCTGGGGAAACCCAGCCAGATGGGTGGGGTATAAATAAATTATTATTATTATTATTATTATTATTATTATTATTATTATTATTGATCCTCACGATCGCTTCCAACTCTACAACTCTATGATTCTAGGAATCTGGTACCCTACAGAGCTGTTTTAGACTTTGTTGTTGTTGTTGTTTTGTCGTTTAGTCGTGTCCGACTCCTCATGACCCCATGGACCAGAGCACGCCAGGCACTCCTGTCTTCCACGGCCTCCCGCAGTTTAGTCAAACTCATGCTGGTAGCTTCGAGAACACTACCCAACCATCTCATCCTCTGTCGTCCCCTTCTCCTTGTGCCCTCCATCTTTCCCAACATCAGGGTCTTTTCCAGGGAGTCTTCTGTTCTCATGAGGTGGCCAAAGTATTGGAGCCCCAGTTTCACGATCTGTCCTTCCAGTGAGCTGTTTTAAACTACAACTCCTATTATCCCTGAACATTAGCTATGCTGGCTTAAGCTGGTGGGAATTGCACCTGGAGGGCACCAGGTTGGCAGAGGTTGCCAAAAGAGAGTTCTGGAAGCCAATGTATGTACATAGATAGGAAGTTACCTTATATTGAGTAACAGCATTGTTCCCCACCCCAGTTCATTATTGTCTACACCAGTGTTTCCCAAACATGGGTGTCCAGCTGTTTTTGGACTACAATTCCCATCATCCCTAGCTAGCAGGACCAGTAGTCAGGGATGATGGGAACTATAGTCCATAAATAGCTGGACACCCAAGTTTGAAAACCCTGGTCTACGCTGACTAGCAGTGGCTCTCCAGGGTTTCAGGCCCAAGTCTCTCCCATGCATACCTGGATATGCCAGGGATTGAACCTGGAACTTCCTGCAGCTAAGGCAGCTGCTGTACTCCTGAGCTACATCCCTTCCACTACACCCTGAGGGCCAGGATGTGTAGGAGGAACGACAAGAACAAGACAAAGAGTGATGTGACACCTTGTTAGGACTAGCCCAATAGATTTTGCTGCCTGAGGTGAGTGGCAAGAAGCTGTTCCTTCAGTTCCATGTACAGATGGGCACTTGACTCTTCCTTCAACAAAGGTGACAGGATGCCACCCTCCACCCCCACATCAGGCAGCGGGCCAGATTTAGGGGGATCAGGGCAGGCCATGTGTTGACAGAGGGGAATGGTTGAGGGGCTCGGGGGCTGCTGCTGCTGGCACCCCAGAATCTGCCACCTGAGTCTGTTGCCTCACTCCGCCTAATGGTAGAGCTGGTCCTACCCCTTGTCACCTCATTTGATAATTAAAACTTCTTTTCTTGCCCATTAATTTGATCACAGGCGTCTCCGAAGAACTATTTGCCTGGTTGAACTGCTGAAGGATGCTGCCAAGCTATATGACAGCAGTATTTCGAGAAAGCCTTGATCCCTACTTCAAAGAACCACATGTGGGGTATCCATTTCCATGGAAACAGAGCACTGTTGGAATATGTGCATGAAACTAGCAACCTGCAAAACAAACTCTGTTGCTTGTTGTGGCAGTGAAGGTTGCAATAGCCATGAGCTCTACTTCATGATGCTGTGTGCATCACCTGTGAGCATCTCCACATCTTCCTTTTGTGCCCCTTCACATCCAGGTCGTCTTTAGGGCAAAGTCACAGAGAGATGCTGGCCAGGAATGATAACCATTTTATCTTTACAAAAAGAAAAAAAGAAAAGAAAAATAGAGGACGCCATAAAGATTAAAAATAAAATAAAAATCTTGATTTAAAGATTTGGCCATGACTCATTAACTAGGCAGTATTTTATTGGTCTCTGATCAATAAAACCAATCAGATAAGCAGTACTCAAAAGCTAACAAATACTCATTTTTGCCAGGCTTCACCAGCAGTAGGGGTGGGGGTGGGGGTGGGGGGGAGAAACATGATTCAGTTTGTCTCCCAGATTCACTATTTCTGAAACAATGTGTGAACGGAACCACTGCCATCTTTCAAAATTCGCAATTCTCTTAATTTTGCAATGCAGTTCTGCAGCCAAATGATGTGTACAATAGTGTGTGTGTGTGTGTGTGTGTGTGTGTGTGTGTGTGTGTGTGTAGCACATAGAAAAATGCATTATAGTTGGGGAAATTGCTGTAGTAAAATGTGTTCATTAGGGGAAATTGTGTACAAAATTGTGTCTTTTAGGAGAAATTCACAAGAAAATGCTGGTGAATTTTCACGAATACTTTTTTTTAAAAAAAGGCAAACTGATGTGGAAATGCAGAAAACTGATTTTAAGATTAGACATTTGAGAGAAATCTAAATTGACAAATTCACATATCCCCACCCAATGGAGTCCATCTTGGCCCCATCCCTGAACCTCAAGATATTATTACCCATTACCTAGCTCCACCCATTACTGAACAGGCCCCCTCTTTTCTCCACCCAAGCACAACCAGAAGTCATCTTGTTTTCAATTTTGACAAGGCAGATTGCTATATATTCTCTGGCCTTGTTGGTCCATCAGGTTCTAGTTTGGCTGTGTCTTTGGTCCTCACTTTGCAGGAAGTGGGTATGTTGGCAATAGAGAAGGGCCATTGCAGAGCAGTGGAGAACATGCATTGCGTAGATAAGTTTCCTGTTTCAATGCCAAATATCTTTAATTTTATAAGGGTCTCAGATAGCTGTGCTGAGAAGGATTCTCTGGAGAGTTGGCATGGTCAGTCCTTGTTTAGATACACTCATGGTCTGGCTCAGTACAGCATCTTGTCATACAAGCCAAGTACAGCATCTTGTCATACAAGCCAAGTTTATGGTCTGTTGCATTGGTGCATGTTATGAACCACGCAGATACAGTGGAGAGGTATCAATTAGTGGAAAGAGAACAACAGCAGAAAAAACCCATGCTGCTTGTTCAGATTGTTTTCTCTTGTTTTGTGTGGAACAATGCCTCAAAGGCAGAACCATCTCCAGCCTTTGTCTGGCTGTTGATCTTGGCAAACCAACCAGCTTCAAAAGGGATCTCACTTCTCTCCCTGAAGCAGTTGGAGGAAGGCCTTCCTTTCACACATCTGAAGCGATTGTCTTTGCTTGCAGCGGCATGAGCCATCCATCCATTTACTCAAGCGTAGTCTCATTGCACACACACACACACCATTCTGCAGAGCGAGGTGGTGCAATGGGTCATGACTTAGTCATTGAGTGCATTCAAAGGGTCACAAGTTCATTCGCAAGTGTCTCCAGTAAAGTTATTTCAGATTGCAGCATGCGAAAGGTCTCTGCCTGAGGCACTGGAGGGACACTGCTTTTCAGTGTGTACATAGCAATTGGCTATTTAGACCAATGGTTTGTCTCAGTGTTGTATGATTGCTATTGTTTTAAGGCAGTCTTTACCAATCTGGTATCTTCCATGCCTTTTTGAAACAAAACCTGTGGAGGCTGAAAGGAGTTGTACTCCAAAAACATTAGAAAGCACCAGGTTTGATGAAGGCTGCTTTAAATGCTGTGGAACCTTGTTGTTGTTTAGTCATTTAGTTGTGTCCGACTCTTCGTGACTCCATGGACCAGAGCACGCCAGGCACTCCTGTCTTCCACTGCCTCCTGCAGTTTGGTCAAACTCATGTTCGTAGCTTCGAGAACACTGTCCAACCATCTCATCCTCTGTCGTCCCCTTCTCCTTGTGCCCTCCATCTTTCCCAACATCAGGGTCTTTTCCAGGGAGTCTTCTCTTCTCATGAGATGGCCAAAGTACAGGAGCCTCAGCTTCAGGATCTGTCCTTCCAGTGAGCACTCAGGGCTGATTTCCTTCAGAATGGAGAGGTTTGATCTTCTTGCAATCCATGGGACTCTCCAGAGTCTCCTCCAGCACCATAATTCAAAAGCATCAATTTTTTGGTGATCAGCCTTCTTTATGGTCCAGCTCTCACTTCCATACATCACTACTGGGAAAACCATAGCTTTAACTATATGCTGTGGAACCTACCCATGAACAACTCCCCTATGATGAAAGGTTGCAGTGCTTGGGATTATTTAGTTTGTGGGAAAGGCAAGTGAGAGGTGACATGATAGACGTATATAAAATTGTGAATGGCATGGAAGCAGTAAATAGAGAGAGGTTTTTCCCCCTCTCTTATGAAACATAGAATTGTAGAGTTGGCACCCCAAGAGTCATCTGGTCCAACCCCCCTGTAATGCAGGAATCTCAGCTAAAGCATCCATGACTGATGGCCATCCAACCTCTCCTTAAAAACCTCCAAGGAAGGAGAGTCCACAACCTCCCAAGGGAGACCGTTCCACTGTCAAACAGCTCTTACGGACAGAAAGTTTTTCCTGATGTTCAGTTGGAATCTCCTTTCTTGTAACTTGCAATTGGTTTGAGTCCTACCCTCCAGAGCAGGAGAAAACATGCGTGTTCCCCCTTCCATGTAACAGCGCTTGAGATATTTGAAGATGGCTATCATATCTCCTTCCGAGTCTCCTCTTTTCCAGGCTGAACATATACCCAGCTCCTTCAACCATTTCTCGTAAGACTTAGTTTCCAGACCCTTGATCATTTTGGCTTCCCTCCTTTGCACACCTTACAGCTTGTCAACATCCTTCCTAAATTGTGCTGCCCAGAATTGGACACAGTATTCCAAGTGTGGCCTGACCATGGCAGAATAGAGTGGTACTATTACTTCCCTTTATCTGGACACTATACTTCTGCGGATGCACTCTAGAATGCCACTAGATGATGCTAGAACTCATGGGCATCCAATAAAGCTGAATGTTGGAAGATTCAGGAAAAATAAAGGAAAGAAAAGAATTTATTTACGCAGCCCATGGGGCTCTCTCCTATAGAAGGCAGTGACGGCCACCAACTTGGATGGCTTTAGAAGAGGAGCAGACAAATTCATTGAGAACAAGGCTTATGAAGGCTACCAGCCATGATGCCTATGTTCTACCTCCACCGTCAGAAACACCATGACTCTGAATACCATCCAGCAAGTGCTTCTTATGCTCTTCTCTATATAAAAAAAGTATAACGTTGGCTCTTCCTAAGCAAAAGGCACATTCTGAATTCAACTGTCTGTAGCTGAGCAATGAGATGGTTTGGTGGTCTCCAAGGCTTCCTTCTAATTTCCAGGAAGGTGACCAAAAGCAAAGGAGCTCAAACTTTCAAATTACTTTTAAGAAGAAAGACAGACAAGATCAGTATTAATAATAAACTGTCCTCTTGAAGGCACCGAAAACTGTTTGGGCAGTTGTTATTGTTTATTTTGAAACGGTGGGTTGCTACAGCCTTGCCATGAGAAGCATACTCTGGAAGCAGAGCAGAGTCATCATGGCTAGTAGCCCAATGATAGCCCTGTCTTCCACGATGTATCATGAGATGCCTTTCTAATTATAGTAATTACTTTTGCATCTGCATCTGTATCGTTTTCATGCAAACCCGTGTCCTCTCTTGTCCTCTTATTCGGTGGTGCAATTTCTCTTCTTAGTGAAGGACAAGCAGACATGCTGGGCAAAGCAAAGGAGGGAAGACATGGTTGCGTCCGTTGGTTAGAGTGTGGTGCTTGATAATGCCAAGGTTGCAGGTTCGATCCCTGTGTGGGGCAGCTGCCTATTCCTGCAATGGAGGGGGTTAGACTAGAACAGCGGTTCTCAACCTGTGGGTCCCCAGATGTTGTTGGACTACAACTCCCATCATCCCTGAGCTCTGGCCTTGCTAGCTAGGGGTGATGGGAGTTGTAGTCCAACAACATCTGGGGACCCACAGGTTGAGAACCATTGGACTAGAAGATCCTTAGGGTCACTTCCAACTCTGCAGTTCTATGATTATATGATTTCCTTCCTGATATGTACTGAGTTGAATAGGATCCAAACTGCAGCAGTCTGATTGGTCCTAGAACAATGCAGCAGTATGATTGGTTGGCAGGAACCACCCAATCATGCTCCAGTTAGAAGTGAATCCACAACCTGATTGGCTTACAGTAGAATTCCGGAATTAGCCAATCATGTGCAGCCCATTGTGTAAATAATGTATATAAAGCAGATACTTTGAGGGGACATTCATTCATTCCTCCTCACCACTATGTGCTGAATAAAGAGCATGAAATCACTTTGCGACTCTGAGTATATTTCACTTCCATACTGAAGAATTGAAAGATTGGATGGTTTTCAGCTTTCAATGTGCTCTCTCTCTCTTGCTCTCTCTCTCTCCCCCTCTCTGCTGCAATAGAAAACTCTTTTAAATAGTGTTACAAACAGTTAAGTCCACTTGTATATTTCAAGGCTGCTGGGGGGATTGAAGTAAATTATTCTTTGGCTCTCTCTGGGAGTTCTTAACTTAATTGACTTTCAGCAAACTGCTTGCAAAGCTCGTCTTTCAGGCACAGAGGAGCTCTTGCAAAGGAGCCCAGTTCGGTTTTTGCAAATCAGGACCTATCTTAAATTGTTAATACGCACACACGGACACACACACATCCCATAGTTGACATAACTGCATCAGAGAAAGTGCCTTTAGAAGAAGGAACAAAAGTATCTACAAGGCATCACCAGAGCAGATAAAGACGTCAGACAATGCGGTCAACTTGGCTTAATGTAGAAGCAAGATTCCTGCTTATTCCTCTTGTTGTAGAATAGAGGTAGAAGACCTCAACTGTAAAAGCAAAACTGAAATATACCTGGAGTCGAGAGTGGATTTCATGCTCTTTATTCAGCTCATAGTGGTGAAGAGGAATGGAAGTTCCCCCAGAATGTCTGCTTTATATACATTATTTACACAATGGGCCCCATGTGATTGGCCAATTCTGGGATTCACCTGTAGGCCAATCAGGTTGCGGATTCACTTCCACCTGGAGCTGGATTGGGTGGCTCCTGTGGACCAATCAGACTGCTGCATTTTGGATCCTATTCAACTCAGTACATAATAAAAACCCATGCTTATTCTAGAGCAGGGGTGGAGAACCTCTATTTTAGAAGTAAAATCCATACTTATTCCAAAGTGGGAGTGGGGAAACTCAACCCTGAGGCCCAGATGTGACCCTCCAGGATTTAGTGTCTCAACCCTCACCAACTTTGCCTCACACCCTTCTTGAGTGTTTTTGCCTGGCTGGCATGTGCCCTTGAACTCTGATAATGACCCTGGCTTGCCTGGATTGAGGACAGGGTGGGGTGTATGAGTGTATTAATATACTGCACTGATTTCTCATCCTATTTTTGCCCCAGGTTCTCTCCATCCCTGGGATGTGGCCCCTGGAAAGTTGCCTAGAAGGAAATGTGGCCTTCAGACTGAAAATGGTTTACCATCTGTTCTGGACATTCTGATTCTGCCCCAGTAAGGGTCGAAGCTACAGTGGTACCTCGGGTTAAGAACTTAATTCATTCCGGAGGTCTGTTCTTAACTTGAAACTGTTCTTAACCTGAAGCACCACTTTAGCTAATGGGGCCTCCCACTGCCGCTGCACCACTGCTGCATGATTTCTGTTCTCATTCTGAAGCAAAGTTCTTAACCCGAGGTACTATTGCTGGGTTAGCGGAGTCTGTAACCTGAAGCGTCTGTAACCTGAGGTACCACTGTATTGGCTAGCTACAACAAACTAGAACATATGCTAACCATCTACCCATCTCCTCTCTTTGCTCTGTATGGGATAAATGAGATTGGGCTTGCAAAAGAGGCTAAAATTAATAAAAAGGTATTCTTCGGTTATGTTCAAAGCAAGAAGAAGAACAAGCAAGTGACAGGTCCTCTGGAGAAGACAAAGAAATGCTATTGGATGACAGAGATAAGGTGGAACAGTTCAACACCTACTTTGTCTTCACCCAAAAGGAAAGTGGTGCCCAACCTGGTGATAACAGAATAAATGTTGCAAGGAGGGAGCTGCAGCCCGAGATAGGAAAAGAAGTAGTAAGGGACAATGGAATGGACTTCCTCAGGAGGTGGTGGACTCTTCTTCCTTGGAGGTTTTTAAGCAGAGGTTGGATGGCCATCTGTCATGGATGCTTTAGCTGAGATCCCTGTATTGCAGAGGGTTGGACTAGATGACTCTACAATTCTGTGATTCTCTAAGTATCTCACCCCACACGCCCTGAAGAAACAGCAGCTTGAGATGGGGGCAATTTAGATCAGGAAAACAGCACCTAAGGAAATGGCTCAACACTCCTACCCCCTGCTCTGATTCCCCAATCAAATGACCAGGGCCCTCAAGCTGCATTCAATAAAGACAAGTAAGTATATAAATAAAAATTGGAAGATCAATATTAGACCTCTTGGCATAATGTATGGCTTGGCCTTTGTTCACTACTGTAAATCTATTAAAGAAACAACACACTCAAGCACACAGACGCTCATTTTCTAAAAGCGGCCACCGAACGGATGCCACAGCCAACCTTGTGACCCAGAGGGCAAAGGTTCTGTATTACCATTCCTAAGGGCACTTAGATACCATTTTTTGATGAATGGAAGTCATTATCTTTGAAAAGCCACAGGGTTCCCTTCAGCCTGACAGAAATGGTATTGTCTGTAGAATAAGCTGAGGCGAGTAACAGACCCCAAGCACAACCCTAAGCAATAAGTTCCACTGAAAGGAATGGGACATGGTTTCTTCTTAAAAATCAGGATTGCAGGAAAATGTGGGGTTTCCCCCCCAAGCTTGTTTTTGTGTGAGGAATCTGCAGTTGCTTCTCTCTTTTGAGCATGATCCATACTTTGTCCTCCCTGCGGGAACTGGATGTATCTGCTTTGCAGACATTAAGCTTCTGTTGTGCTGTGGGGCTGCTTTGCACATTAAGTGTGTGCCCGGGATACTTTTAGTCCTATGTGTACACCTCTTAAAAACAAATTTGGGGGACCTTAGAGCCAGTGTGGTGTAGTGGTTGAGAGCGGTAGACTCGTAATCTGGGGAACGGGGTTCGCGTCTCCGCTCCTCCACATGCAGCTGCTGGGTGACCTTGGGCTAGTCACACTTCTCCGAAGTCTCTCAGCCTCACTCACCTCACAGAGTGTTTGTTGTGGGGGAGGAAGGGAAAGGAGAATGTTAGCCGCTTTGAGACTCCTTAAAGGGAGTGAAAGGCGGGATATCAAATCCCAACTCTTCTTCTTCTTTGGCCCTCCAGAAGTTACTGGTGGCCAGAGATGATGGACATTGCAGTTCAGCAATATCTCAAGGGCCAATGGTTCTCCACACCTGACACACACACACACCAACAAGAGCACATAATTACATGAAACAGTGACCCCAAATGAGCTGCCTTCACCCAAATATGCCTGGTGGCAAACCTGTGTCAGCTGCCATGTGATTTGTGAACCCAGATGCAAAGCTCATTGACTTCCCCGCATGTCTTTCCAAAGAGTTGGTGGTGCAGATTGACCTGACCTAAGTACAGCTGGACTAGACAACATTTCCCTCCCCCCCTTTGCTTTCAGTTAATGCGATCCCCACTTATACCAAGGTTTTGGATCTCACTGTCAGCTTGGCAAAGTCAAAATTTTAACTGCCATCGCTTTTAAGTGGATTCCAGACTGCAGCCTCAAGCGAGTTCATCTGCTGAAGACAGTAATTACCCACTTTCTGTCTAAACGAGAATGGGCGGCAACCGTTTATCCCAGCTGGGGGATCTGGAAAGATGTTTGCTGTAACCCATAGCAACCAAGGCATGTAGCAATATATCTATATCTATATCTCCAATGCACTTTATATACTCCGTTCAAGTTTGTCACTTGCAGACACTCTAAAACCCAATAGCAGAGGCATGACAGCGGACAGGGGTGTCGGTGATGCTCCCCTCTGCCATTTCCCATTCTCTCTTACATTTTTGGTGCCTGCCAGTTGCTTAATGATTGATGTTCGGAACTGAGATGGCATGTATAAATTTCTAGTTCCATTCCTGGGTGGAAATGAGCAGCAACAAGTACCGACTGGTAGGGAGCCGGTGACTCACCAGCCCAAACATTTGAGAATGGTTAGCAGGGAAATAAGACCTGGAAGCCGGGGGAAGTTTAGATTTATTAGCAGTTCAAAATAGAAGGCTCGGGGGGGTCTGGTGGAGACGCATTCCTTAGGAAACCCAGAATTCTGGTTTGATTCCACTGTCAGTTTTCTGTCTTCAAGAAAAAACGGGTCCTTGCAGGCATGCCGGGTTCTGCCCAACGTTGTGGGTGCCTGGCGAGCAGCGCATGTGACATCACATACTGGGAGGAGCCCCGGCGCACCCCCTGAAAGGCCTGGCAGGGCCTGCTGAGGCTGTAGGAGGGCCCGATGGAGCCTGCTGTAGCTGGGGGAGGGCACAGCTGTGGAATATTGAGTGTGCCCAGCCCCCTCACTGAAAGTTTTGGGGGTGCCTGGGCACTCACAGCCCAGCATGGATGGTGCCCCTGGGTTCTTGCTTGGTAGCATCTCTTACTGAAAATCTTCTGGTGATGTGGAGGGAGCAAATGGAAGAGGAACCATTGTTGAGTGTACTATTTAGCACCACCTCCAACAAATTTTATACACCACTAGGGAAGACAGGCGAACTAATGCCAGTGTACTGGAAGAAGCAAAGATCACCAGTGTTGAAGCAATGATTCTTTAACTTTGATGCTTTTCAACATCTTTATGCGCCCAGCTTGTTCGGAGTTTTGGGCTGGGTTGCCATCAGTATGCCGATGACACCCAACTCTATCTGTTGATGGATGGCCATCCTGACTCGGCCCCAGACACACTGACCAGATGACTGGAAGCTGTGGCTGGATGGTTACATGGGAGCTGGTTGAAGCTAAATCCTTCGAAGACAGAGGTCCTGTGGCTGGGACGGGGCGATATGGGATGGGGGGGCAACTCCCATCTCTTGAGGGGGCGAAATTAGTGCCAGCACCATCCGTTAAGAGTTTGGGTGTAATCTTCGACACCTCCCTTTCCATGGAGGCACAGATTGCAGCTATAACAAAGGCGGCATTTTTCCATCTCCACCAAGCTAAGCAGTTGGCTCCTTACCTCTCTCGCCCTGACCTAGCCACTGTGATCCACGCGACGGTCACCTCCAGACTGGATTATTGTAACTCGCTCTACGTGGGGCTGCCCTTGAGACTGACCCAGAAACTCCAGCAGGTGCAGAATGCTGCAGTGAGACTCCTTACGAGGTCTTCGCTGCGAGATCACATACACCCGGTGCTATACCAGCTGCACTGGCTCCCGGTGGAGTACAGGATCAGGTTTAAGGTGCTGGTTTTAACCTTTAAAGCCCTATATGGCCTAGGACCCTCGTACCTACGGGACCACCTCTCCTGGTATGCCCCACAGAGAAACTTACGGTCTTCAAATAAAAACATCTTGAAGGTCCCAGGCCACAGAGAAGTTAGGCTGGCCTCAACTAGAGCCAGGGCTTTTTCGGCTGTGGCTCCAATCTGGTGGAACACTCTGTCACAAGAGACCAGGGCCCTGCGGGACTTGACATCTTTCCGCAGGGCCTGCAAGACAGAGCTGTTCCACCAGGCCATTGGCCAGGGCACAGCCTGACTCCCTCCCTCGGCAATCTTCGTGGAGCTCTGGCCCAATGGTTGCCAGTGGCTTGAATTAATTAATTTTATAATGAATGGTTTTAGAGTGTTGTTTATGCTGTACTTTTGTATTGTTTTATTGTTGTTAGCCACCCTGAGCCCCGCTTCGGCTGGGGAGGGCGGGATATAAATAAAAATTATTATTATTATTATTATTATTATTATTATTATTATTATTATTATATTTTTTATTATTATATTTTTTTATTATTAACAACTTCATCCGACTGGTCATGTTGTGCGGATGCCTGATTATCGTCTTCCAAAGCAACTACTCTATTCTGAACTTAAAATTGGAAAGCGTATTGCTAGTGGTCAACAAAAGAGGTTTAAAGACTGCCTCAAGGCAAATCTAAAAAAAAAAAATGTAGTATAAACACCAACAATTGGGAAACACTGGCCTGCGAGTGCTCCAGTTGGAGAACAGCCTTTACCAAAGGTGCCATGGGCTTTGAAGACACTTGAACTCAGGATTCAAGGGAGAAACATGCTAAGAGGAAGGCACGCTTGGCAAATCCACACTGTGATCAACTCCCTCCCGGAAACCAATGTCCGCTCTGTGGAAGGACGTGTGGATCCAGAATTGACCTCCACAATCACTCATGGACTCATTGTTAACACCGTGTTTATGGAAGACAATCTTACTTGGATACAAGTGATCGCCAAAGAAGACCAACAAAGCAAACTCTAAAGAACACAGATGTGCTGGGGAAAGGTTTCACCATCCTCCTCAGGTTTGCGTGGCATGCAGGCAAATGACTCTCAAGACCATAAGCTCTGCTGCCAGGGGCGCCGACTTATAAAAAATATTGGGGGGGGGCCATACCGGGGTCCTGCCGCTGGTTCGCTTGGGTAGCCGGGAGAACGCAGTTCAAGGTGGCGGTGTTGGGGAGAGACCCTCGCTCAGGGCGCCACGAGACTTGGTGGCCGGCGGCCTATCTGGGGGGTTTTGGAGCGTATTTCGGCGGAGCGATTGGGGAGGAGGGGGCTTGTTGCCGGATTCTTCAGCTGGGCCGGAGATCCGCTGCTGGGGGGTCCCTGGGCTGAGTTGTGAGCACGGCCTGCTGAAGGGAGATCCAGCCGATTGCGCGACGGGGACGGCCGGGGCTCTCCGGCTAGGGCGCGCGGCTGGCTGGCTGGCTGGCTGGCGAGGGAGCAGGTGGGGAGGAGGCGGGGGACGGCGGCGGTGCTCTGCTGGAGGGGCGCCCGAGATACACTATCATGATTCACACCACTCTTTTCAGTTAACCTGCTTACTATCGTAATAATTATTTGTTTTAACTCATTACTGAATGTATTTTAAAAGGTAACTATCGTCAAACAAGGAAAATAAAAAATACCAACATAATTTTGTGATTTTACAAAGCATAATATAACTAATAATTTTCTTAAATTATTGGGGGGGCAGAGCCCCCCAAACGAATTTTTGAGGGGGCTCGGGCCCCCTCAGGCCCCATGGAGTCGGCGCCTATGTCTGCTGCAATGCAAAGGAGTGTGCTGGCACCGATAAGGTTTCCCCTATATGGTAAGGTCAACATATGGAGCTTCCTTCTTTGAGGTAAGCCAGACTTAGCCCTAGCCAGTTGTAGTCAGCAGGGCAGGGTTCTGCTACTCACCTGCCCTCTCAATGCTGAGATGTGTATGTGTGTGAGTGAGAGAGAGAAGGAATAAATATATCACAGAAAATACCACCATTCTCCAGTAAACTTCATTCCAATGAAACCAAATCCCAGATATATGCCAGGACCCCAGAAATATCTCATTGCTTGGAGATTGGAGTACATGTAACAATATAATAGTCATAACAACCAGCACAAAATATAGGCAGCACAAGATCACCTAGTGGTGACCAAGTAAATTAGTTTAAAAACCCCAAACCCTATAATAATAACAGGCTTGGTCAGCTTTTGAAATGGCCTTCACCTGGGGCTGAAAGAGTATCTGGTTGTGCACCAGGCAAGCATCCTTGCTTGCCAAAGTTCATTTCAATGTGTTGTGGGCAACAAACTCCTAACCTGAGCTGTAGATTTCATGAATGATGTGATTTTATGTTATGGGTAAGCAGCACAATGCACAATAAACTAGTGGGTCAAGGAGAAAGGTTTAATGTAATCATTTCCCTGATGCCTTAGTTTACTAGGTGCAGGGCCCCCATTATAGGAAATCATTCAAAAAATATGAACCTCCCCTGCAGTAATGAAATGGTACAGTCCAGAACTCTACCACTTTATCATCCTGCATGATAAAATGGCACTAATGCATGTGTACAGCTCTCCGAATGAATGGAGAGTGATGTCACAGCAAGAACCACTCTTATTGGGGCCTCCTTCTCATTCACATTTTTGGTTATAGGAGCTGTATTCTTTGCTTTATGACTAAAGCTACACAGAGTCTTTTATGAGACCTGGCGGGATATGACTTGTTTTCATGGTTTATCATGAATAAACACTGATAGGATGGTGAGAATCACATGATGTGCTATAAAAATAGCCAACATGGCTACAGCAGCAAGGAGCACATGAATGGATACAGAACAGCAAGCTTATCTTCAGTGATCTTCTACATATAATCTGGTTTGGGCTCTCATTTTGCAAAACTGTCTCTAAATGTGTACTAAAATTGGGGGGAAAAAGGAAGAATATATCCACTTTGCTGGCAGCATTTACTCTGCTGTTGGGATGCTTTATACTAGTTTTCCCGTGTAGCCTAGTATTGTCTCCTATTTTAACTGCCAATGGATCTCCAGAATCTCAGACAGTATTCTGCCCCATCATTTGATCCCTTTAACTACAGGTACCAGAGATAGATCCCAGGGGCTTTTGCATGTAGAACATGTCTTCTGTCACTGAGCTATGGCTTCTCCAAGATCATTGAAAAGAGGCAAAGAAAGCTGTAAGTGATGGCCCAGCTGAAGGCAACGAGGTAATCCCCGCATCTGGAGCCAGGGCAGGCTCAGGCCCCTGACTCGGCCCAGCTGGGAGAACCAGTTGCAGGAGAACCTGTGCAGACTGGGACTCTTCAGGATCAGGCCTCAGACTTGGTTCAGATGATGCCTGAGGCAAAGGATCCGGTGCAGACTGAGTCTCTTCTGGTTCTGAGTCCGAGCCCAAGTCCCAGGCCATCACACAGACACACCATGGCGTTTCTTCTCTCTGAGCTCCTCCCTGCGGTTGTTCCTCCCCTGGTCACTGCTGTGGATACATGACTTGACGGCCTGTCTCCAGGCACTGCGGTTGTCCCCAAGGGATTCACACATGGTAGGATTGGTGTTTCCAGCCTTCAGACATCTTTGTAACTCAGAGCTGGCCTGCCAATGGTCCTGGTGCCTGAAGCCAGCTCCCCATAGAGCACAACCCTTGTGGATCCTGCCACCTTCCACTCTGTGGACGTGACCAAGCCAGCGTAGATGTCGCTGAGACAGGAGTGAGAACATGCTGGGAATGAGGGCTTGGAAGAGAAGATCTTTGTCAATATCCTTCTGATGCAGTGCATTCAGGAGGCATTGAGACATCGCTCCTGGTGACACTGTGAGAATTATTAATTGAAAAAATGGAGGGGGAGGGGACTAAAATCCAATGAAGCAGAATTAAGGTAGGAGAGTATGTAACCCCCCCGACGATTTCACTTTTTAGCAATCCCTAACCTGCCACTGGGACGCGGGTGGTGCTGTGGGTTAAACCACAGAGCCGAGGACTTGCCGATCAGAAGGTCAGCGGTTCAAATCTCCGCAATGGGGTGAGTTCCCATTGCTCGGTCCCTGCTCCTGCCAACCTAGCAGTTTGAAAGCATGCCAGTGCAAGTAGATAAATAGGTACCGCTCCGGCGGGAAGGTAAATGGCGTTTCCGTGTGCTGCTCTGGTTCGCCAGAAGCGGCTTAGTCATGCTGGCCACATTACCCGGAAGCTGTACGCCGGCTCCCTCGGCCAATAAAGCGAGATGAGCGCTGCAACCCCAGAGTCGGTCACGACTGGACCTAATGGTCAGGGGTCCCTTTACCTTTAACCTGCCACCTGGGGTGTGTGCCCCCTTTTACCCCCTTCCTTTAGAACTGCATAATTTTAGGGGGCTGCATAGTTATCTCCCAGTTGCATCCTGTATTGCAGATACTGCATGGAGCGGGGGGGGGGGGTTGGTTCAGGTGACCTCTGAAGATCTCTTCCAGCTCGAGATCACTACGATTCTAGGAAAAGTGGAACTTGATTTCTCTGCATCTGAATTCAGGGAGAAACAAAGGCTACCAGCAGACGCCTCTGTGAATACCGGAAGCATGCCTTTGCTCTCCTTTAGCTGCATGGTCACCATTTGGCATGCAGCCAATTCTTTTTCGGAAGCTTTATGAAATTTCAGCCCGGGAGCGGTTTCTTTTGAAGAGCAGGCCATTGTGGCTTTACAAGATATGACACACTACTTCCTCTTGCCAGCTACTAAGGAGTTTTCTCAATGAATTTTCTTCCTCATTGAAAAAAAAAGGAGAAGAAAAAAGAAAAACGGTGACATTTAGCAGTTTGCCCTTTTTGAGTCATTGTTTTAAATAGATACATATATTCTGATATATAAATGCCAGAGCAAGGTGAGTCACAGGGCAAACTATGCATGGCCTAGAGGGAGACTGTGCATAGGAGGGATGGCAGAAAATTGCACCAACAGGACACACACAATTTCAGGTTCATATTTTCCAAATGTTCATCTTTTCTCCACTTTTCCATATCAGTTTGTGACTTAAAAAAGAAAAGAACTCATATAAATTCATCAACATTTTAGTGTGAATTTCTTCCAATGCACGCATTTTTGTAGTCAATTCTTCCCTCTGCAAAGCAAATCCACCTTGATATAATGCTCTTTTGCATATCATTTTTCACTATGATGTGCATTTAGATGCACGTAACATGCATTTTCGTACGCATCGCTTGGATGGAGAACTGTGTTACAAAATTCGCACGAATGTGAATATTCAATCATAGCTGCATTTCAGGTGTGGAAAGTGTGCATTGCGTAGGTTTTTCTTTAAATGCACAGAGAAACAAATTTCTCCTTCCCCACCCCCTCCGCACACAGTCCAAGGCTCAGTGTCATATAACCAACCCACAAACAAATCACAATGAATGGTAAATACAGGCTGGACATGGTCTAACCATTGCATAAACTTTGTGCAAGGAATGCTGAATAAATAGGTCACCTGGAGAAGTCCAAAGATGGAGAAACAAGAGATTACAGCACAGGCACCTGCCTGGTGTCAACAGGAAGGGTGTCCAAAGTATGGGTGCAAAATGAGAATTATGTGGCACATAGGGGCCATCTTGGGAGGAGGAGGCCCTGGGTGCTGAGGCACCCACAAAATTTTCACTGTGGGCGCCTGGCTGGGCGACCCAATGCGGCATGCATCTGACATAACATGGCACACCAAGGTTTGTCGGGGCTCATCACAGCCGTGGGAGGGTCCAACATGCCCCCGTCATGCCTTGTGATTTTTAATATTTATATTTTATTCAGGTGATTTCAGTTAAAAGAAATAAAGTGATACAGAAAAACAGAAGGAAAAGTGAGAAGAGGAAACCAACAGCAACAAAGATACATATAAAAGCGAAAATATGCAAAAAAGAGAGAGCAATCTACGATATTTCCATACATTCTTGTATAAATTGGTATGGTGTTATTGTCTTAGTGCTTACATAAATGTTAATAGCTTACTACTAATGGGCCCCTGTTGTGCCATGTGACATCGTGACATCGTGCGTGTGTTGTGTTGGGCTGCGTTGGGCTGTGTGATGTCACAAAGTGCAACAAGCATGGCGTCACACACACAATCCCCGGGCACCCCCAATATGGGGCAGAACCCAGCACGCCTGTTGTGGCAGCTGTAACAGTACCAGTTCTGCATACTGAAGTGGTTGAGTACAGTACAGTGGTACCTCGGGTTACATACGCTTCAGGTTACAGACTCCGCTAACCCAGAAATAGTGCTTCAGGTTAAGAACTTTGTTTCAGGATGAGAACAGAAATTGTGCTCTGGCGGCACGGTGGCAGCAGGATGCCCCATTAGCTAAAGTGGTGCTTCAGGTTAAGAACAGTTTCAAGTTAAGAATGGACCTCCAGAACGAATTAAGTACTTAACCCGAGGTACCACTGTATATGGGGTTAAGGGAGCCCCCCTGTAGTCTTAAGTGGTACTATGCCAGATACAGATTTAGTACAGTGAGAACCATTTCTGAGTAGAATCACTGACGCTGATCCTGCAGGGGGTGTTTAAAGTGTCTCTTGGGTGCAGAGTGCACAGACCCTCACGAAATCCCTCTACACAATTCCCACTAGTCGCAACAATGAGAATTTTGCTGGTGTTATATAGGACACACCGGGGACCATTTCATGCCATGTCTGAGTGAGCTGTCCCGGTTATTACCTAAGATGCTCTCCTGTGAACAAAAGGAAATGTCAACCATGCCTTCACAGATATAATCAGCAACAAATCTCCGCTTTCTGTCAGCTGCCCTGTTATAACCACTTGTCTGTTTGCAATCTCTCATTCCAGACCCTCCCTCTTCAGACAGACTTTCTGGCTCAGACTTCAGCCTGGGACTGATTCTTCCTGGGGAATGACTCTGCCCTGGTGCCACATCCATTGATGGTCCCAAGAGAACCACAATTTTGCTGCAGTTTTATCAGGGCCGTCCCAAGACATTTTGGTGCCTGAGGCAAAAGACAAGATGGTGCCTTTTCTCCCCCATATAGGGGCAGATGAATCTGCCTAATTAAATTTCTTTGTTTCTTATTCTTCCAGCCTTAAATTCAGTTCTGTACAGGCCCACAACAGTCTGCAGTTCCCTGCCTCAAAGGTCCTCCTTGGCATGTTAATGCAATATTTCCCTAACGTACACATTTTTGCCTAATATACTTATTTTTGGAAATCACTTTTTGCCTAATATTTATCCCCCAATGTAATGCATTTTAATAATATCATTTTCACTGATGCACACATTTTTAAATGTACACTTTAATAGAATGTATTCATTTTTGTCCAAATTACTTGACTAGAGAGATGCACTGCAAAGTTTGGAGAAGCGTAAATTTGGGAAGGTTGGCTACGTTTTGGTTTTGGAAAACACAAATTGGGTAGATTTAGTTCTAAACATGAACCAAATCAAATGTCTCCACCATCTCTACTCTAGGCTCTCTTCTTCCATAGAACCATGACACTTCTATTCTGGTTCTGCAATGACATCAGAAGAGGAACAGCTTTCTTGCTTCACAATGCGGATTCCGGCTGCCCAGCTGACTTTCACTTCTATACCATCCTGGTACAGCTGACTTGGCTTTTTCAAAGATCACTGACCCTTCCAGGCCCTGGTTTTAGGTTTCCTTTTCCTGTTTTGTAACCCTGCATTCAGCACAAGTTGTCTGAGACAAGTGATGACATGGATCTTGGCAGGCCTCGGATGTGGCTTTGCTGGAAAAAAAGAGGAAAGGGTGGTTTGGGTTGACAATTGCACCCACCTCTCTGGGCACACCCCAGGTGCATGCTGTGAAATGGTGCTCTTTGGATCTTGAAGCAAAGATGCATAGACCAGAATATCCTAGAGACAAACGATTCTAGACAGATCTTGGAGGCCACCTAGTCTAACTACCCTGCGTAATGTGGGATGTCTGCATTTCATTGTATGGTTGCATAGTGGGAGATGGAATCAATTTCTGGCCTAGAAAACATATATTCCAATGAACACACACACACGAAAATCCCTCTCAAAATGCTCCTATGCATTATAAAGATGATGGATGTCCAGAATGGTTTGGAAATCTTCTTCAACATACTTGGGTTAGGTAAGCTTAGGCAAGCTAAATATAATCAAGCCAAAGTTCTACCTGCATTTCCTAACTTACCCTGCTGTCTTCTAGTGTTTACTGCAGCTATAGAGTAATATGTAACTAAGTATTCACCTGCTAGCCAAGTGAGCTTCTTAAATCAGTTTTATTGGAAGTCCTAGAGAGATGGATATTTCTTCTTCTCGTAGAGAATCATGAAGAGAAGCTTGGGGCAGCCTCTCATTTTTGGCGTGAACACTTCAAATTTACAGGCACCCTTCCCCAGTTTCCAATAAATATTTATTGCTTGCAGCAGAGGCCAGTGAAAACATAGTAAAATGCCTATTAGCACAGACGTAAAATGTGGATAAATCCACACTATGTTTAAAAATGCAATCAAAATTAAACCTCAAAGCTTCCTGCGGTTACTCTATCAGTCTGTCTTTCTGTCTGTCTGACTATCTAATCTCTTTCTTATGGCATGTTAACCGTTCACTCGTGACACACAGTTGGTGACTCACCAAAAGAGAACATACAAAGGGGTGAAAGATCATTCATGGTGATTCCAATATTAGCGATAGCCCTATTGAAGCATGTTAACAACCAGTGGGTTGTGGGCTTATGCGCTGTCCCTGCCTCTAATGTCCTTGTCCACAATGAACCTGCTTCTCCCCTTCAGCAGTGGCGGACTGTGGGCTTCGAATTTCAGCAGTGACACCAACATTTGGTGCCCCCACTTCCATTCTAAGTCATTGTTGTGACGCCCCCTGTGGCGACTTCTTGACTTGGTGACCAGTGCTGGAGAACCAGTTGCACGTCCCTAAATCTGCCTCTGACTTCAGCCCTTCGCATGTTGAGTGTGAAGGTCTCCAAAAAAAAGATTCAAAATGGAATCCATTGAACCCACTTAGAATGCTCTCTGTGATCGGGCAATCAGAGTTTCTTCAAAATCAACAAACAAGCTTTCGCCCCAACATGTGGGAGCTAGAGGTGGAGCATCTGTTTGCCTTAGGTCTTCGTTTTGCATTATTTTCAAAACTATATTTAGGGAAGGGGGTTGGAACTGTTTTTTAAAACTTTTAAAGCTCTTTTTATGTTATGTCTATGAATTGCCTGGAGGCATATGTAAAAGGAAATTCATAACTTAGGAATAATATCATTCTTCTGAACCCCCAAAATAGCGCCTGTGAAGTAGTCAGATGCAGCTCTGACCACATTAGCTCGCGTTGGCTCACATTGAGAAATATCTGTCCAAATTTAAGAAACTGGCTAACACGTGAAAGGGTTGACTAACTTGGTTCTCTTTCTGCAAACCATCGATTTTTCATAAGCTCGGAAAGCAGGTCCTTCAGACACAATCCTGACTGAACAAAGGATGGAGGTGAATGAATTATACTTGTTCATTTCAAAGACCCAAACTTTCCATTTGGAGATTGGCGAATTCCATGTGCACACAATAACTTAGATCTGCAAGGTGGCTTTAAATGGAGAGCAGGCACACTCACGGAGAGTAATACTACCAATGGCTATGACTTACAATGGACATATTCATCCTTCTTGTGCAAAGACCTCATACCAGCTGTGGGAGAGGGTCAGCCACCAAGAAGGCTAATGCTTTCATGTCCTGTGGGCATCCTGGAGAAATCTGGTTGGCTAGTGTTGTTGGCTGGATGCTTGTCTAGGTGGACATTCGCTTGAATCAAACAGGGTTGCTCTTATGTTCACTCTTCACGAAATTTTGCATTAGACTGACATCCAGATTGGCTCAGGATTGTAGCTTGTCAACTAAACTGGGTTTCTCTTATTCCAGTGCAACATAAAGAGCAGAAGAGGCTGGTTTGTTTGCAAGGAGATTAGATGACAGCAGCTATCTGCCGTCACTCTGATTTGTTTGTGGGGAAGCTAGATGACACTGCCTCAAAGCAAGTTTCATTCCACATTTTCCACTGCAGTTCCCCATTGCTCTACTTACCACAAGAGATCCAGTTCTGAAGAGGAAGTGGATTTGTTGGGCAAGAGCTTCAAGTCAGCTTTAATTGTGCAACCTGAGTTTGCTGCTATACGGCTGAATCCTGCACCCAAATAGCGACACACTGGAAGTGCTCCGAGTGAGAGCACTGGCCCACCTACAGTAGCTTAGTATGGTCTGAACCAGGGTGGGGAGCTTATGGTTCTCTCGGGGTTGCTAAACTCCAGCTCCCATCAGTCTTAGCCAACATAGCCAGTGGTGAAGGATGATGGAAGCTGGAGTCCAAGAAGCTCCCTTAGTTTACATTGACTGACTCACAGTGGCTCTCCAAAGTCTCAGGCAAAAATATTTCCCCACCCAACTATGGAAAGATGGAATCTGAGACCTTCTACATCAGCCTTTCTCAAGCCTGTGGGTCCCCAGATGTTGCTGAACTACAACTCCCATCACCCCTAGCTAGCAAGGTCAGAGCTCAGGGATGATGGGAGTTGTAGTCCAACAACATCTGGGGACCCACAGGTTGAGAACCGCTGGTCTACATGCAAAGACATATGCTCTACTCCAGAGCTAAGGCCCTTCCCTGCCATATACAAAAATGTATTCTGCCTTATAGTTGAACCACCAAACCATAAGAATCACCAAAATGAATACAAGCACCCAGAATCAAGATATCCCTGGTTCATATCCAGGTGCCCCCCGGAAATATTGATTGATTGATTGATTGATTGATTGATTGACTGTTTAAAAAGCAGCAATCTGGAGGCGGTGCAATGGGTCAGTGTGTTAACCAGAAGGTTGGTGGTTCAAGCCCACCCAGGCTCAGCTGGGGGCGCGATTCCTGCGTTGCAGAGGATTGGACTGGCTGATTCTCGGGGTCCCTTCCAACTCCATCATTCTGCAGTTCAGTTGTGTTATTCTGGAGCTCCCATTCATTTCTATGGGGTGCAGGAGAAATTCTTGGTCAGTTGTGACCTATCCCTTTCAGTACTGTTGTTTGTTGTTGTTTAGTCGTTTAGTCGTGTCCGACTCCTCGTGACCCCATGGACCAGAGCACGCCAGGCACTCCTGTCCTCCACTGCCTCCCGCAGTTTGATCAAGCTCATGCTAGTAGCTTCAAGAATACCATCCAACCATCTCATTCTCTGTCGTCCCCTTCTCCTTGTGCCTTCCATCTTTCCCAACATCAGGGTCTTTTCCAGGGAGTCTTCTCTTCTCATGAGGTGGCCAAAGTATTGGAGCCTCAGCTTCACGATCTGTCCTTCCAGTGAGCACTCAGGGCTGATTTCCTTCAGAATGGAGAGGTTTGATCTTCTTGCAGTCCATGGGACTCTCAAGAGTCTCCTCCAGCACCATAATTCAAAAGCATCAATTCTTCGGCGATCAGCCTTCTTTATGGTCCAGCTCTCACTTCCATACATCACTACTGGGAAAACCATGGCTTTTACTATACGGACCTTTGTTGGCAAGGTGATGTCTCTGCTTTTTAAGATGTTGTCTAGGTTTGCCATCGCCTTTCTCCCAAGGAGCAGGCGTCTTTTAATTTCGTGACTGCTGTCACCATCTGCACTGATCATGGAGCCCAAGAAAGTAAAATCTCTCACTGCCTCCATTTCTTCCCCATCTATTTGCCAGGAGGTGATGGGCCCAGTGGCCATGATCTTCGTTTTTTTGATGTTGAGCTTCAGACCATATTTTGCGCTCTCCTCTTTCACCCTCATTAAAAGGTTCTTTAATTCCTCTTCACTTTCTGCCATCAAGGTTGTGTCATCTGCATATCTGAGGTTGTTGATATTTCTTCCGGCAATCTTAATTCCGGCTTGGGATTCATCCAGCCCAGCCTTTCGCATGATGAATTCTGCATATAAGTTAAATAAGCAGGGGGACAATATACAGCCTTGCCGTACTCCTTTCCCAATTTGGAACCAATCAGTTGTTCCATATCCAGTTCTAACTGTAGCTTCTTGTCCCACATAGAGATTTCGCAGGAGACAGATGAGGTGATCAGGCACTCCCATTTCTTTAAGAACTTGCCATAGTTTGCTGTGGTCAACACAGTCAAAGGCTTTTGCATAGTCAATGAAGCAGAAGTAGATGTCTTTCTGGAACTCTCTAGCTTTCTCCATAATCCAGCGCATGTTTGCAATTTGGTCTCTGGTTCCTCTGCCTCTTCTAAATCCAGCTTGCACTTCTGGGAGTTCTCGGTCCACATACTGCTTGAGCCTTCCTTGTAGAATTTTAAGCATAACCTTGCTAGCATGTGAAATGAGTGAAATTGTGCGGTAGTTGGAGCATTCTTTGGCACTGCCTTTCTTTGGGATTGGAATGTAGACTGATCTTCTCCAATCCTCTGGCCACTGCTGAGTTTTCCAAACTTGCTGGCATATTGAGTGTAGCACCTTAACAGCATCATCTTTTAAAATTTTAAACAGTTCAGCTGGAATACCATCACTTCCACTGGCCTTGTTATTTGCAGTGCTTTCTAAGGCCCTTTCAGTACTACCATCCCTCAAAAGTTTTGGTTCATATTATCCAACTACTGCAAAACAAAGCAAAACCAGGAAGTCCCAGAAGAAGAGCAATCAATAGCAAGGTACTAAGGGTTGTATGGAGGTGTTAGTCCTACTCAGAAAAGACACATTGAAATTAATAGAACGACTGACTTAGGTTCATCCCTTTGATTGGGTCCACTCAAATGGGTCAGGTCAACGAAAATGCTGGATTCATGCTGATTTCATACAACTTGGAGCTGATCTTCCCATTATGCAGACTGTGGTGGAAGACCGAGAGGGTATATTTTCGAATTATACTACTCTAGATTGCAGGTAGCAGAGGCAAGGGGTGTGCCTTTTCAGTACTTCACAATTTTAAACCCCACCTCCACTCCATAGCATTTCAGGTAAAGGTAAAGGGACCCCTGACCATTAGGTCCAGTCGCGGACGACTCTGGGGTTGCAGCACTCATCTCGCTTTATTGGCTGAGGGAGCTGGCGTACAGCTTCCGGGTCATGTGGCCAGTATGATTAAGCCGCTTCTGGCGAACCAGAGCAGTGCACGGAAACGCCGTTTACCTTCCCGCCAGAGCAGTACCTATTTATCTACTTGCACTTTGACCTGCTTTCGAACTGCTAGGTTGGCAGGAGCAGGGACTGAGCAATGGGAGCTCACCCCGTCATGGGGATTCGAACTGCCGACCTTCAGATCGGCAAGCCCTAGGCTCTGTGGTTAAACCCACAGTGCCACCCACCACTCCATAGCATTTCAGGTAGAAAGTTTAAACATAGCCCTCAGATGTGCTCCTTTCTGCAAGCTGGGGGTCAATTTATGAAGCATAGCATTTGAAAATATGACCTCAAATGGTCAGTCTGGAATGGTTCAATCCAGAATCCAACCACCTCATCATGTGTCATAGGCGAAAAGGATCTCGGAGAGATCAAATACCGGATTCTTCAATAGGACTCAGGTGTGGCACTGTTTCTCTGGCTTGTGGCCAAAAGTCTTTGTTGCCCGCTGGACAAACTCACTTCCTGTTGGCACACTGTTGGCTTTTGCAGATTATTTGCGTTTCATATAACATATCCGTCAAATAAAAGATGAACAAACAGAACGAAGGAGATCAAATATGGCTTGGCACGGCCGGCTAGCCGCACAATCTCCAATCCAGGAGGTTTCTTCTTTCTCAGCCTTGTGTGGGAAGCAGAAAATGCGTGTGAAAAGAGTGGGGGTGCAGATCACTTCCCCCTTCTTTCTCTGGAACAATCCAGGAAATAGCCACTTGACGGTCTCCAAAAGCAACAGGGGTGAATACAGATGCAGCAATCAAAGCCAGCGAATGGGAGGTGGAAAGATAGAAAAGGAACAATTCAAATAAAGCAATTAGCATTTTTTTTTGTTCCTTTCAAAACAACAACAACGAAATAACCCACAGAAACCTCTTTATGCCTTTAGACATGCATGCTTTCACTATGAGAGTGAAGGCAGGGAAACAGCTGAGAGGGAGAAAAAACACACACCATGCCCTTCTCTGGAAGACATCGGGGCGCCACCCCTAGCTGATCTGCTGTAGACTTAATGACTCAACATTTATTAATGTCCACTCCCAAGAGACTTGCATATACTGGACTTACTGGACTATGTAGGGACTAGGATGTACCCTCCCCATTCAACATGCATTGCTCTAGTCCAGGGGTCCCCAAACCAAGGCCCGTGGGCCGGATAAGGCCCAAGGGACTCGTTTATCTGGCCCGCAGCGACCTCTGCTGCCTGCTGTCGCTGCCCGCTCTTACCGGTGCTGCGCTGTGCGGCTGCACACTTCTGGGGCGGAGAAGCACCAGAAATAGCTTGTGCGCATGCGCAAGTGTTATTTCTGGTGCACATCCGGGTCAGAGGAGGCCCGTGCACATGCGCACAAGCTATTTCCGGTGCTTCTCCAACCCGGAAGTGTGCTGGAAATAGCATGTGCGCACGCGTATGGGCATATGCTCCCCTGCCCTCTGGAATGCCGCACGATCGGCTCTGGAGACACCGGCCCGAGGTACGATAAGTTTGCTGACCCCTGCTCTAGTCCAATACAGCTGTCACATTTACTATTGCCCAAGCCCTTTAACCAGATCCAGGCACTTTTGGAAGACACTGATTTTCTGGATCCATTTCAATTGGGATTTAGGCCCGGTTTTGACACAGAAACTGCTTTGTTTGCCCTGTATGCAGGGGCATAGGAAAGGGACGGTGGGAACAGCTCGTCCCGGGTGTCACCCCTGAAAGGGGGGTGATAAAATCTCCCCTGGGAGGATCGCTGACCACCACCATGGGTGCCGATTGCTGCATCGATTGCCGCCCTGGGTGGCTCACCCCACTCCCTTGGTGCACGGCATGTGTGACGCTCCGGGTGCCTGAGCGGCTATCTCTGCCGCTGGCTGTATACTACTACTACTACTAATAATAATTTATACCCCACCCATCTGGCTGGGTTTCCCCAGCCACTCTGGGCAGCTTCCAACAGAATATTAAAATACAATAACCTATTAAACATTAAAAGCTTCCCTAAACAGGGGCTGCCTTCAGATGTCTTCTAAAAGTCAGAGAGTTGTTTATTTCCTTGACATCTGGTGGGAGGGCATTCCACAGGGCGGGTGCCACTACTGAGAAGACCCTCTGCCTGGTTCCCTGTAACTTGGCTTTTCGCAGCGGGGGAACCACTAGAAGGCCCTCAGCGCTGGACCTCAGTGTCCGGGCAAAACAATGGGGGTGGAGACGCTCTGTCCTCTGTCGAGAGAGAGAGAGAGAAGGGAAACATGTCCCTGTTAATTCTTCTCGACCTCTCGGTGGCTTTCAGTACCACCGACCATGGCATCCTTCTGGAGCGACTGTCCAAACTAGGGGTGAATAGCACCACGTTGCGGTGGTTCCAGTCCTACTTAGATGGTCGTTCCCAGAGGGTGTTGTTTGGGGAATGCTTTTCTTTTTTTAATAAAATATTTATTAAAGGTTTTAAACAATACCTCACCAAACACATAGGACACCTTCACCAACATAGAAACAAAAATAAACACAAAACAAATAAAATACAACATAATTAAATTTCAAAAAGCCAAATTTCGATACCCTTCCTTTTGGACTTCCTCACATCTCCTTTTTCTGCGTTCCCATTTATAAAGTTACAATCAGCAGTGCTTCACCTTTTTCCAAATCTTATTTTGTAATTTTCAAATATTATGTCTCCAATTTTAAATTTTATTGTCCAGTATTTAAATATTTAAATTTAATATAATATTAATCAAAATTTCATCCTTGTTCTTATAGTACGCTTATTTTCATAGCACTTCCACTAAGTTACTAATGCCAGATTGTTTTCTATCCTGCATCGTCTTAACATTCATACAGTTTACAATACTTTTTTAAATAGTCCTTGAACTTTTTCCAGTCCTCTTCCACTGTCTCTTCTCCCAGGTCCAGAATTCTGCCAGTCATTTCTGTCAATACCATGTAGTCTATCAGTTGCGTCTGCCATTCTTCCAGCGTGGGCAAATCTTGTGTCTTCCAATACTTTGCGATGAGAATTCTTGCTGCAGTTGTCGCATACATAAAGAAAGTTCTATCCTTTTTTTGCACCATTTGGCCAACAATGCCCAAAAGGAAAGCCTCTGGTTTCTTATGGAAGGTATATTTAAATACCTTTTTTAGTTCATTATAGATCATTTCCCAGAAGGCCTTGACCCTTGGGCACGTCCACCAAAGGTGAGTTTGGGGAATGCTTTTCATCCCTGTGGGACCTTCAGTGTGGGGTTCTGCAGACCTCAATCCTATCCCCCATGTCATTTAACATCTACATGAAACCGCTGGGTGGGGTTATTCGGAGGTTTGGAGTATGTTGTCAGCAGTATGCTGATGACACTCAGCTCTGTTTCTCCTTTTCATCCACAGGTGAGGCAGTAGAAGTGCCTTTTCTGGATTCCAGTAGGCTATCTAGAATGCTGCCTGTGGAGTTCTGAAGAAATCTAGATTGTTATTGATTTGTGTCGAGGTTCTTACAGCAGAGCAATGTAGGCTTTAACAAAATTAAAATAAAGCTTTAAACGTGGGTTGTTGTTTTTTTAATTCTCTTGTGCTGTGCTTTAATTAAAAATAATCAAGACCTTCTGTGATCTCTGGGTAACGTTATGGACAATCTCATTTCTTGCAAAGCCTAGAGACCTAGAGAAATATACTATATAGCGAAACGAAGAGCTAAACAACACACAAAAGGACAGAAAGAGCAACAAGACAGTTTGTGGGAACCCTGATCTGACTTGGGGGTGGGGGAGAGATTGACATGGCACTTCAATTTGAGGGGGACTCCCAATTCATCCCAATTCACCTCATTATCCCCTTTACAGAGCCAGTACACACCTCAGTGAAATGGTGGTGGTGGTGGTGAGATTGGAAAGACTCAATGACTTCAGCAGAATTGTTTTTCCTGAGGGGAAAACCGTCCCCCTGCTTCCAAACAAGAGAACTTTCTGTGACCTCTAGAAAGCGATGTGTTTAAAAAAAGAAAGAAATGGAAAGAAAAAGGCTAACGTTATATTCAAAATGCAATTTCCTACTGACCCGGTAAGATTCCCCCCAGAGCACTCTGATAATAACGTAAGCTGAGTGATGTGTCGGTGCAAAGGCCTGATACATCTAAGCAGTGGAAAATCAGCTTCTTTGACCAAGAAGAGCTCGCTGGTTTTTGGAAAATGAAAGTGTGGGTGTGACAGGTTCCTCCCAGGCTATTTGGGTGGCTAAAAGGTTTCAAGTAATGCAGTTGCATTTCAGCGGAAAGGCTTTGAACCCTCCTTCCTGTGTTGTGTGCGACTTCTGAGCTTTGTGCTCTCAGAGCAGAGAAATGTGCCTACCACACTCTCTGCTTCCTGTCATTTGATCTGAATCATAGATGTCAACATAGTTATGGTTCTACAATTCAATAATTCCACTTTCCTTTGCTGGGGTGGGGATTGAGAAGGAGCTGTGGGCAATTCCGCTTTAGGGTTTGGAGTGGCTGGGACAGTCCCTTGCCAAACAGCAGTTCCGAAGGGGGCATCCGCAGTTGTCATTTATCTGTAATTTTGCCAGCATAATATGTTTTGGCACCTTTGCCACTCTTAAGAAAGCACCTCTCTCTGTTAACTCTCTCCTGACAAACTCTCAATCTTGCAACAACAGGAAGCAGCCTCAGTCTCAACACACCATTGCCACACCCTCCCACATTTATCCAATGAAAATAGGGACATCCTATTCCCTAACAACAAATAATTTTACTATTTATACCCCACCCATCTGACTGGGTTTCCCCAGCCACATTGGGCAGCTTCCAACATATATGAAAACATAATAAAACATTAAACATTTTATTTTTTAAAAAAGCTTTCCTATACAGGGCTGCCTTCAGCTGGCTCGGGGGTCAAATAACTTCATACCTTCCCAAATTTCTCTGATGTACTTAGGGACATCCTACTGTACCCTCCAGCATTTCTCTGATGAAAGTAGGGACATCCTAAGGAAAAGCGGGACAGTCCAGGATCAAATCAGAAACCTGGACAGCTTTTGTAAATCTGGGACTGTCCCTGGAAAATAGGGACAATTGGAGGGTCTATGTAGCCCAGTATTTTCTATTGGGACTAACAGCAAGGGTGCAGAATGCGGCAGCCAGACTGGTGACTGGGAACAGCTGCCAGGACCATATTACACTAACAGATCCTAACAGATCTACCTTGGCTGCTGGGACATTTCCAAGCACAATTCAAAGTGTTGGTGCTGACCTTTAAAACACTAAACGGCCTCAGCCCTGAATACCTGAAGGAGCGTCTCCACCTCACTGGGTTGCTATAGGGGCAAAATGTAACTTAACTGCTGGCTCTAAATGTGTTCCGATGTGTTTTAATTATTATTTTTAACTAGTTGGTTTTCATAACTTTATATTTTATAAAGTTGCTTTTAAACGTTGCAAGCAGCCTTGGGTCCCAGCTTGGGAGCAAAGTGTGATATTATAAATAGGATAAATAATATTACTAATACCAATGATATGCTGGCCCCATGTTTCATATTCTCCTATATTCAGTGCTTTTTTCTGGGGGGATGCAGGGGTATGCATACCCCCAAACATTTTGTGAATCTTTGTACTTTTGTCCATTTACTGTATTTATTTTCCCCAATTTGAACTATAAAATGGTGATTTCCTTGAGTAAAAATGAGAGCACCACTAAACATTTTTTTAAAGAGAAAAAAAGCACTGCCTATATTCATCAAAGATGCCTCTTCTGTAAACAAGATGAGAATCAGATTTGGAGACCTGAGATGACATGCCTGACGTCAGCGTTGCTTTTTGTAGATCAACCACTCGTGTGATGTGGTTGGAACTGAAATAACTACGCTGTGATGTTCCTATGGAGGTGGTATTATTTTCATCCTTTTGTGTGAGTGAAATAGTTCCCACATTCTTCTGCTTCATAAGTAATTTCCCCGTAGCTTGGAGTGGCTTGCAACAATTAAAATGTATATTCCTCTGATTCAATTAGTTTTTCAAGTTTTCAACTATGGGTGCTGTTCGGTGCCAGGTTTAAATGGGAGAAAGCGAGAAAGTTTTGCACCTACAAGTTGATGATTATTGCTATGAGCCAGTGAGGCAACAGGGATCCCCCAGATCCCTGGGTACCAGATTTCCCCTTCTAGATTCTTGGGTGCTGGGATTTAATCAGATCTGACAGGCTGAGTTTGTTTTTCTGAAAGACAGAGGGACAAAGGTAGATGATGGCTCGGCCATTAATCCATCTACAAGACAAAGGACCTTACAAGTAACTGAGGGGGAGGTTGCCAGGACAACATGGGCGCAATGTCACACAGAAAAAAGGTGGACCTTTTACACAAAGGGTTCTTTTGCAAGGTGTTCTGGGAACAAGGAGGAGGAAGTATGGAGAAGTCTATGCGGCACTGGCTGGACGAGGCTGCACGGACAGATTGGGGGTTATGACTCTGAGAATGTTAAGAATAGTAGGAAATGATATAAAGTAAAGGTAAAGGGACCCCTGACCGTTAGGTCCAGTCGCGGATGACTCTGGGGTTGCGGCACTCATCTCACTTTACTGGCCGAGGGAGCCGGCGTACAGCTTCTGGGTCATGTGGCCAGCATGACTAAGCCGTTTCTGGTAAACCAGAGCAGCGCATGGAAATGCCGTTTACCTTCCCGCCGGAGCAGTACCTATTTATCTACTTGCACTTTGAGGTGCTTTCGAACTGCTAGGTTGGCAGGAGCAGGGACCTAGCAATGGGAGCTCACTCCGTCACAGGGATTTGAACCGCCGACCTTCTGATCGGCAAGCCTACAGCGCCACCCGCGTCCCAGGAAATGATATATTGCATAAGTATTCGCCTTCCTCCACTCATGCTAGTGACTGGACTGATGTAGCTGAGTAGATTCCCCTCAATACAGCAGGAAGCTAATCTGTAGATTCGTTTGAATCTCTTTAGTTAAGTGATGCAATCTGGCTTGCCCAGATGGATTATTCCTGGTGGCCCCTTTTATCCTTCTTAAAAGAATAAAGAGACAAGAGTCTTTCCTCAAAAGTAACAAGAAGTTTATTCACATTTCAATTCACAATTTGATCCCTGAAAGGCAGGTTCTACTTGGTAGTTACATAACAATCTGTGAGTTCATCTCATGATGCATAGCTGTCAACTTTTCCCTTTTCTTGCAAGGAATCCTATTCAGAATAAGGGAATTTCCCTTTAAAAAAGGGAAACATTGACAGCTATTCATATGGAGACTGAACTCATGTGCTGCTGGCTGAGAGCCAGCAGACAGCAAAATTATATTAAGAGAACAAAATGGTTGCAGGAGATCAGCATGGCAGCAAGAGAGCAGCAAGCAAGAGATGAGAGCAAGAGAGAGGAAAATGGCTGTGTGAATCGGCTCTTTCATGGAGTCAGCCAGAGCCATGTCCATCTCCCAGGTCACATGCAGGGGGAGCATGCTCCAGACCAGTGGAAAAGGAAGTTACTCTGACTGGATGTCCTCCTGCCTGTGCCCACTCTAGGGAAATCAGGAATGTTGTATTTGACTGCAACAATGGATTACATCCCACAATGACTGCCTGATGTTTGGGACCCAAGCAATGAGAGACACTAGTGATGTATGGAAGTGAGAGCTGGACCATAAAGAAGGCTGATCGCTGAAGAATTGATGCTTTTGAATTATGGTGCTGGAGGAGACTCTTGAGAGTCCCATGGACTGCAAGAAGATCCAACCTCTCCATTCTGAAGGAAATCAGCCCTGAGTGCTCACTGGAAGGACAGATCCTGAAGCTGAGGCTCCAATACTTTGGCCACCTCATGAGAAGAGAAGACTCCCTGGAAAAGACCCTGGTGTTGGGAAAGATGGAGGGCACAAGGAGAAGAGGACGACAGAGGATGAGATGGTGGGACAGTGTTCTCGAAGCCACCAGCATGAGTTTGACCAAACTGCAGGAGGCAGTGGAAGACAGGAGTGCCTGGCGTGCTCTGGTCCATGGGGTCACGAAGAGTCGGACACGATTAAACGACTAAACAGCAACAACAACAAAAATGAGAGACACTCTTGTGGTGTAATGCACCACTTGCATTGAAGGCTATAGGTGTGTAGAATAAGCCATATTTATTAAAGACACTCATCTCAGCTGTACCTCAATTTCCCAGCAGAAACACAACCCCGGGTAAGTGCCTGGAACCCCCTGGAATTTTGCTACCGCTCGGCAGAGATTGGGGGATGACATCTGACATTATTTTTAAGGCCAATCTTCAAGCTCTGAGAGGTATTATAAATAGAAACCCTACATTTTAAATCTTAAAATTTGGGGATTTCTATAAAAGTATACCTCAAAGCTTAATTTGAAAAGCCAAATGTGAAAAAAATAGAGTATTCTAACTTGGGGGCGTTTTGTGTGAGATCTTGGATTTTCCATTTTTTGGGAGGTGGGAGATGTGAGGTTTAATTTCAGGTCTTGTTAAAAATAGTTAAAACATTCCGTTAAGATTCTCCCAAAGCCCCAGTCCCTTAAATTTTGACATTGTCATGTGAAAGTGTTTCAAGTTATAAATCTGTTTAGGGGTTTCCCCCCTTAAACTTTTCGTCCTCTGCTCTTTTCCACTAGGCTGCCCCATGCCAGAAACTTTAGTAAACACATTCACTAAGAAGATGTCATTTTGCTCAGGCAAACCTCACCCTTTTAAGGACACAGAGGAAAGATCACTCTTGATGACTTGCCTACTTGGTACCAATTTATCACTTCTTATATAATGCATGCCCCCAGAGCCTCCTGGGTTGACCAGTAAAGGATATAACCGAAGGGCATAAAACGATCTGGAAAGAACAAAAGCAAGACGAGCCTCAGTTCACCCCCTCAATCATAACAAACCATCTCACAGAAACCACCACATCCTTCCCTTTGCCATTCTGAGTCCAATAAACAAAAACAGCCCGTGTGCCAAGAAAAGAAACTCAAATTCCACAGGAATCTGATTTAACTTGGGCACTGCTTGCCCCTTGGGGCGATTGAAAGCAATATTGTGATGGGCTCTCTTTGGCAAGCACTCTTATATAAAATGCTGGGATGATAGCCTATGTCCATTATCTACAGTAGCCCTAACATGACTGTTCCTACCTTCTGTAGATTGGGATGCCTGTGACCTGATTTATTTATTCACAAAATAATAATAATAACAATAATAAAAATAAAAATAAAAATATTACTTATACCCCACCCATCTAGCTGGCCTCCTCAGCCATTCTGGGTGGCTCCCAACAGAATATTAAAAACACACAAAAAAAACATTAAAAACTCCCCTAAACAGGGCTGCCTTCAGATGTCTTCTAAAAGTCAGATAGTTGTTGATTTCCTTGACATCTGATGGGAGGGCGTTCCACAGGGAGGGTGCCACTACCGAGAAGGCCCTCTGCCTGGTTCCCTGTAACCTTACTTCTGGCAGGGAGGGAACCGCCAGAAGGCCCTTGGAGCTGGACCTCAGTGTCCGGGCAGAATGATGGGGGTGGAGACGCTCCTTCAGGTATACTGAATATTTGTGATTCTTGCCATGCACAATCCCAGAGTGTGGTACAACATTTAAAATAAAACAACACTCTGTCTCTGTGTGTGTCTGTAGCAGCACCAAAGTTACCTCCCTGGGGAGCAAGCCTGGGCAGTGTCCTGGGCTGCCCAGATGACAAGACCCCCCTCTCACTGATGTGGTCCAAAGAAAAGCAGAGCTCCCCTCTGACCTCATCATCAAAGGAGTCACAAACTGGTACAAATTGTGTATCGACAACTAACCTGATTCATCACCATTTGTTACGCTTGACTTTCAGTTTGAACCGTTTTGTTCCTTTTTTATTTGTAGGGAAACAAATAACATACACACCCATATAAAAAGTTCCTCTTCCTGTTATCAGTATGTGTGCCTTGTAGACACTAGAATTCTGTTCTACTGCCGCCGCTTGTTTCAGTTTTTCTTTCTGAATTTGCAAGCTCCCAGGAGTCCGGCTGGCTGAGCTTCAGAAAGTGTTGTCTCAGCAAAGAGCTGGGGCCATCTGAGGCCTTCCATAGTCTGCCAAGACCAATACTATTGGTGGTCCCATGTCCTTGAGGCTGGGTAGGTGGGCCGGGGGGGGGGGCAGGGCATGGAGCCCCCTGACTGGAATAACCTGTGCATCCTCTTCAGTTGTATCTTCCTCAATGTGGTTTAAGGAGCTAGTTCAGGCACAATAAAGATTGCTTGGGGAGACCCATTATTTACAGAAGCTCTTATGCAACTCTTACCTACTGCATCTCTACCCCCATCATTCAGCCTGGACACTGAAGTCCAGCTCCAAGGGCCTTCTGGCGGTTCCCTCGATGCAAGAAGTGGGCTTACAGGGAACCAGGCAGAGGGCCTTCTCGGTAGTGGCACCCGCCCTGTAGAACGCCCTCCCATCAGATGTCAAGGAAATCAACAACTATCTGACTTTTAGAAGACATCTGAAGGCAGCCCAGTTTAGGGAGGTTTTTAATGTTTGATGTTTTATCGTGTTTTTAATATTCTGTTGGGATCCGCCCAGAGTGGCTGAGGAAACCCAGCCAGATGGGCTGGGTATTATTATTATTATTATTATTATTATTATTATTATTATTATTATTATTAATATTATCATTACTGCACATTGGGATGTCTATGACCTGATTAATCTATTTACAATATTTGAGATCCTTGGCACACACAATCCCAGAAAGGGCTTAAAGGAAAACAACTGTGTGTGTGTTTGTATCCAACCAATTTAAACTACTATAAACCTTGTATTGTGGTACCTCGGGTTACATACGTTTCAGGTTACAGATGCTTCAGGTTACAGAATCCGCTAACCCAGAAATAGTACCTTGGGTTAAGAACTTTGCCTCAGGATGAGAACAGAAATTGTGCTCCGGCGGCGTGGCGGCAGCTGGAGGCCCCATTAGCTAAAGTGGTGCTTCAGGTTAAGAACAGTTTCAGGTTAAGAACGGACCTCCAGAACGAATTGAGTTCTTAACCCGAGGTACCACTGTATTCAGAAAATCCCAGATTCAATCCCCAGCTTTTTCCAGAATCCTATCCAGTCTGACAACTTGGAAAGCCACTGCTGGTCAGCTTAGACCATACTGAGCTAGCTAGACCAGTGGGTCTGACTCAGTATGAAAGCTTCCTATGTCCTATGACCTACAAGGTCCCTTTAAATTCTTGAAAGCAACCCTCCCCCTTGCTTTAGAAGTGACTGGGAAAGTCAAGTCCACTGCCTGCAAATTGCTGGTATCTATTTTTTTCCTCCTTGTAGGATTTGATCAGCTGCTATTGCTCTACATTTCATCACTTAGGAGGCATATTAGGCTATGTTAATATTAGCAAGTGTCTTTGACAACACCTGATAGTTTGAGGATTTCAGATCATCTCTAATTAAAGCGGGTGCCTTTGGGGATTGCTGCTAAAAATTCAGAGGAAGGAAGAAATCCCGGCAAACTTCACATTCATTTGCATAACAATGCTCATGACAACCCGGGGCTGTAATTTTGAGTTTCAAAAACTCTTCGTTCCTGTGTTCCTCCCTCCTCCGAAGGCACAGAAAACACTTCCCCTCTTTGTAGCTCTGACACTCCTGTCAAGCGATTAAAGCTCCTTGCCTGCTGAATAATAAGGCCAAGCAGTCATTAAAAATCGATAGCTTTGCTCGCTTTCTGGAGTTAAACCAGAGCAGTGCAGATGAGAGCCTTAGCGTTGGGTTAGAAGAGTGACAATGTTTCTCTTTTACATATATTTACAGGGAAGGTGACTATCTGGGAGGTTATTTTCCCATATCAAAATATGGCCATGGGATTGTTCTGACACGGATAGGAGTCATCTTACTGGAGCCCTGAATTATATTGTTTTGAACTATTTTTATCACATCTCTTAGCTCAACAGTAGATCAACACACACATGAAAATTAAAACAGGTGATAATAATAATAATAATAATAATAATAATAATAATAATAATAATAATTTATTTATTTATATCCCGCCCTCCCTGGCCAAAGCCGGGCTCAAGGCGGCTAACACCAATAAAATCACAGTTAAAACATAGTGGTTGGGGGAGGGAACCAATTTAAAATATAGGTTAAAATGCAATTTAAAATGCAGCCTCATTTAAAAAATAGCCGGTAGATCAAGACCATAAGGGGAAGGAAACATAAGGGTCAGGCGGAACAGCTCTGTCTTGCAGGCCCTGCAGAAAGATGTCAAGTCATGTAGGGCCCTAGTCTCTTGTGACAGAGCGTTCCACCAAGTCGGGGCCACTCCTGAAAAGGCCCTGGCCCTAGTTGAAACCAATTTAACCATCTTGCAACTGGGACCTGCAAAATGTTGTCATTTGTGGACCTTGGTCCTCCTCGGGACATCCCAGGAGAGGTGGTCCTATAGGGACATGGGTCCTAGGGCTTTAAAGGTCAAAGCCCACACCTTAAACCTGACCCTGTACTTCACCATGAGCCAGTGCAGTTGGTAAAGCACTGTGTGAATGTGATCCCGCAGCAAGGACCCCATAGGGAGCCTCGCTGCGGCAAAGGAAACTTCCTTCCAGCAAGTAAGATCATTTGTCTGTCCAGAATTTCAAACAGGAGTCTTTACCCAGCCCTATATGAAGATGTTGGGAATTGAATGTGGAGACCTTCTGCATGCAAAGCAGCTGATCTGTCATGAACCACAGCCCTTCTCTCTCACATATGCACATGCAAAGACACTGGTACTAATTTCCACTTCGCAGTGAAGACCACTGGATCACCTTGGACCTGTCACTATCTCTGTCAGGCCTTTTTATTTGGCTTGTGATGCCATTTTCAAAAACCATACCCATCTTCCCAACACCTGACATAAGATAGAGGATCTCTGCAGAAAACAGGATTCAACTCACTGTGCAGCAGTACAATTCTGTTTGGTGTGGGTGTGCAAGAGGGTTTCCCAACAGGAACTCTGGTCCCTGCTTAGCTTCTATCTTTTCCCCACACCTGCAAGTCTACAGTGGTGCCCCGCAAGATGAATGCCTCGCAAGACGGAAAACTCGCTAGGTGAAAGAGTTTTCCGTTTTGGAGGTGCTTCGCAAAACAAATCTCCTATGGGCTTGCTTCGCAAGACGACAATGTCTTGCGAGTTCCTGCTGGTTTTCCCCCCCTCCCCCTTTTTCTAAGCCGCTAAGCCGCTTATCAGCTGATCCGATCAGTAGATAAGCCGCTAAAAGCTGCTAATAGCCGCTAATAGCGCTAATCCGCTAATCCTTCAATGGGCTTGCTTCGCAAGACGAAAAAAACCGCTAGACGAAGAGAATCACAGAACGGATTCTTTTTGTCTTGCGAGGCACCACTGTACTTTGATTGGTGGGCTAAACAGACCCAGCTCCCTCAATCGCTCCTCATAAGGCTTGGTTTCCAGACCCTTGATCATCTTGGTTGCCCTCCTCTGCCACATGTTCCAGCTTGTCAACATCCTTCTTAAAATGTGGTGCCCAGGACTGGACACAGTGCTCTGGCTGTGGTCTAACCAGGGCAGAATAGAGTGGCACTATTGCTTTCCTTGATCTGGATTCTATACTTCTGTTGATAGCATTCTTTTTATCATTTCACTACTTCTAGAATAGTAAAGGTACCCCTGACCATTAGGTCCAGTCGAGGACGACTCTGGGGTTGCAGCGCTCATCTCGCTTTGTTGGACGAGGCAGCTGGCGTACAGCTTCCAGGTCATGTGGCCAGCATGACTAAGCCGCTTCTGGCGAACCAGAGCAGCGCACAGAAACACCGTTTACCTTCCCGTCAGAGTGGTACCTATTTATCTACTTGCACTTGACATGCTTTAGACCTACTTCTAGAATAGCATTAGCTTTTTCCTTTTTGCTGCTGCATCGCACTGTTGACTCATATTCAGCTTGTGCTTCACTACAACTACAACTCCAAATCCTTTTCACATGTACTACTGGCAAGCCAGGCGTCCCCCATCTTATTGGCAATTCCTAAGTGTAGAACCATACATATGTCTCTATTGAATTTCAATCTGTTAGTCTGGGCCTGGTTCTCCAATCTGTTAAGTTTCTCTATTCTATTCTATTCTATTCTATTCTATTCTATTCTATTCTATTCTATTCTATTCTATTCTATTCTAGTTGAATGCCTACAATCCTTGACATGACGGGCTGGTACGAGTTCAGCATAAGCCACCCTGTAGCTGGTGAATAAAAATGTGCTAAAAGACCTGGAACACTCAGCGATCTGTATACACTCATATTAGATCTTGATTTATTAACAGATGGTCTGCTTATGGCTTCAATTTTGTGCGCACATGTTACCTTTTGACAAGTATGCTCCATTTGTCCTGTATCAATCTAGGTTTGAAATGGAGTAAAGCCCAGCCTGGTGGGCTAGACGCTCTGGTCCACCAGGTGGGAGGCCAGGATGTACTTGACAGTTTCTGATGTTTTGACAAGTGAGCACACTCCCTTTCATCACAGAGTGCCCATCACCCCATGAGTAGGAAGAACCATTTTGTAAAACATTGCTCAACAGAGACACCTACTGGCTAATCAAGGGCACCATTAGAATGGCCAAAGGGCAATTTAGAGCAGAGACAAATTTGCTTTCCTCAACGTCTCTGCTCTGCAAATGTTGGCGTCCGATATTTATGTGACAATTCTCTGAATATGAGATATCTGCATTTGACGCTTGGCATTTGATACGTGACACTGTTCAAGAGGTGTGACATGCAACGGTTCCTAGTATTCGATCATGGACTCCTCATGGAATTTCATACATGATTCCTGCCGAAGTCAGAACAATCAAGATATCATAATAGACTGAATACCTGTGGATTGTGTGTCCCACTTGAAACATAACTGGAATGGCAAAATTGGAAATATTGCTGCATTTTGAATATTTGCAAATTGTCATTTGATCATAGGAGAATATGAGTTTTCATAACGTATTGCATTACATTGCATATATATCTTCAAGGAGCTCAAAGTGATATACATGGTGCTCCCCCTCATTCAATCCTCACAAACTACCATGTTAGGTAGGTTATGCTGGGATAGGGTTGCCATATTTCAAAAATTGAGAATCCGGGCACAGATGTCGTTGAGGTTTTTTTTTAGTTTTGCCCAAAGTTGTTGACATTCCCAGACATTTCAGCCTGGGCGCTGCTTCCAATGGAAGAATCCTGACTATGTCCAGGGAAATTCTGCACATATGGCAGCCCTATGCTAGGAGGCCCAGGGGCACCCATGGAACCTTGTCTCCCACATCCTAGTGTGACACTAAAAGGAGCGGGTGGCGCACAGCCTCTTGGACTTGCCGATCAGAAGATTGGCGGTTTGAATCCCCATGACGGAGTGAGCTCCCATTGCTCTGTCCCAGCTCCTTCCAACCTAGAAGTTTGAGAGCATACCAGTGTGAGTAGATAAATAGGTACCGCTTCAGCGGGAAGGTAAACGGTGTTTCCGTGCAGTCCGGTTTCTGTCACAGTGTCCTGTTGCACCAGAAGTGGTTTAGTTATGCTGACCACATGACCCAGAAAGCTGCCTGTGGACAAACGCCAGCTCCCTCGGCCTGAAAGCGAGATGAGCGCTGCAACACCATAGTCGCCTTTGACTGGCCTTAACCATCCAGGGGTCCTTTACTTTTTGCTTTCCTTTACTTTATTAGTGTGACACTCTAACCTCTACACCACACTGGAAATTTATGTAGAAATGGAATCCACTGGGGGGGAGGGTCTCTTGGCAAATCCTCCTAAGAGCAGGCCCCTCCGTGACAATTTTTCATTCATTCATATATTTTTTTTAAAAAAAACCTTTTTATTTATTTTCCAAAAACCAAAAAATTGGAAAAAATACAGAAGAAACGAAAAAAAGAAATAAAAATAAAAATACAGAAATATCAAAAAAGAATCCACAGAGCAAACCAAACATTCCCCCCTTTCCCACCCACCACCTTGCCTTATAACAGATTTTAAACTAAAATATGACATTCATGACATTCATTCATTCGTTCATCTGAACAGTTTTTTCTTTATCCCAAATGGCTTGCAAAACTCTATATAAATCATATGAAATAAAACAATAAAATACAATCACGGGAGTGAACAATGGTGGCATTTTCATTTTCTGGGAAGGAGATGAAATGGAAGGGGAGTTGGGAGAGCTCTGGGTTGGTGGCATCAACATCCAGCAGGTGCAGGTACACCTGCTCTGCTGCTCACCTGAAGCCCCTCCAACTTTGCTGCCAACTTAGATTATCCCTCCCAGTGAATGCAGCACTGCCACAGCAGGAAAGCATCGTTGCCACTCTGCCCCCTCCTCTGCTGCTGCTAACATTTCAGAATAGAGCAGAGCAGATGAAAAATACCATAAAATGGCAGGGTAAATCAATTACTATTAAACACTTGAGCGCACAAAATAGTTTTCACTTGGCCTCTAAAAGTTAACGGAGAAGAATGTTGGAAAATACGTCTGGGAAGATGATAGCTATCCATCTCCCAACTGAATTTAAGGGCAACCCAAAGAGGCCCCTTTTAGATGGTCTTAACAACTGAAGTTCACCTGAGAGCAGGCAGATTTTCTGGTCCCGTGAGCTTTAGAGCATTATAGGCCAAAACCAATCATTAAGAGTTGAGCCCAGAAAGAAACAGGCACTTGGTGTTCTTTTATAAAATGCATTTTGGGTTTTTCTTGGGTAAAGGTAAAGGTACCCCTAACTGTTAGGTCAAGTCGTGGATGACTCTGGGGTTGCGGTGCTCATCTCGCTCTATAGACCGAGGGAGCCGGTATCACGGGGATTCAAACCGCTGACCTGATCGGCAAGCCCTAGGCTCTGTGGTTTAGACCACAGCGCCACCCACGTCCCTTTTCTTGGGTAGAGGTGGATAAAAAGACTAACACCTGATCTCTCCCTGAGTTACTCCTCATCTCCATAACCCTCAACAGACCATTGACTGTCCCAAACACTGGGAATTGAGCACCCCAGAAATAGGACTCAAAAATGGACACCCACCTGGCTTTTAGGTGGTTGCTTGGTACAACTCCACTCCTTTCTCAAGACTCTCAAGAGAGCCAGTGTGGTGTAGTGGTTAAGAGCGATAGACTCATAATCTGGGGAGCCGGGTTTGCGTCTCCACTCCTCCACATGCAGCTGCTGGGTGACCTTGGGCTAGTCACACTTTTCTGAAGTCTCTCAGCCTCACTCACCTCACAGAGTGTTTGTTGTGGGAGATGAAGGGAAAGGAGAATGTTAGCTGCTTTGAGACTCCTTCGGGTAGTGATAAAGTGGGATATCAAATCCAAACTACTACTACTACTACTACTACTACTACTACTACTACTACCACTCTTCTTCTTCTTCTTCTTCTTCTTCTTCTTCTTCTTCTTCTTCTTCTTCTTCTTCTTCTTCTTCTTCTTCTTTTATGGCAAACCATGTAGGAGAGGACATGGTTGCATTTCATAAAAGATGTGCCAGCTCTCTTTCAATCTGTGGATATGATCCAAAAGAGAAAGTTCATGCAAAGGCCTCTTCTTCCACATTGTTCCATTGATGTGACCAGGAGCCTGAGAACAGGATGTCGACACCACATACACTCACTCCCATCTAACAAAGGAGACTTCCCATGAAGGAAAGGAGATTTCCCAGACGCCATAAGACACTGGTCCTTACTCTGCCCATTGGCATTTCCTCCAGCCTTGGCAACAGCTAAGGACTATTGTATTTAGGCTCTTAAAGGAAGCCTCTTGATAAGCCAAATCTAAAATTGTTAGCCCAACATCAAGTCTCTAGGTGGGTTTCAGATAAAAAGGCTTAGTTCCCTCTGGTGGGCTCCTCTGCCTATAAATTTCATCCATTTTGGCCAAGAGGGGAAAAAGTTACAGCTCTGTTTAGAATCCCCATTGTACTGAATGGGGAAACACAAAACATTGCTTTGTAGAGAGTGGTTCAGAGCACAACAACAACAACAACATATTTATACCCCGCCCATCTGACTGGGTTCCCCCTGCCACTCTGGGTGGCTCTCCACAGAATATTAAAAACACAATAAAACACCAAACATTAAAAACTTCCCTGAACAGAACCAAATTTTAGACTGAAGTGGAGAGTGCAAGAGCAACTCAAAAACAGATTGAAATTCTACAAAAAAAAACAAACCACTGCATTCGGACCTGTGAACAACCTTACTATATTTAACCACTCTATAGCCCCTCTAACCACTACACCACATTGGTTTTCTCTAAATGGGTGCATTCACTTGAATCTCAATTCTGGGGAATAGCAGTAGGAAGGGGGTATTGCCACCATGTCCTTCTTCCGGGCTTCCTGGAGGAATCCTGTTGACCACTGATGGGAACAGGATGTTGGGCTAGATAGGCTTTTGGTCTGATCTTCTACATGTTTCTTCTTGCATTCTTATGAATGTGTGGCAGTAGGAGCAGGACGAAAGATGCACCTGCGGGCTCTTTCCCCAACAGAACCCGCATGCAGAGACTCTGGTACGCATATAACTGAATGAGCATAGGTTCCCTAGACAATTGGAAGACTAGAGATCATGCCCATGGGCACCTATGTGCATTTAAGATTGTTTATGCATTAACCTGAGAACTTTGATCCCATCTTTCTGCTTCCAGATAGAAGTGCTCCAGGCAACCGACATCTTTAAAATAATTGAAACAGTAACAACCGTGTGAACAAATAATAAGAATAAAGGCAACAGACAAAACAGGAAATAAAAAGAGCTAGTACAGCCAAAAGTATTTTAAGACAAGATGCGAGCCAAGTGCCTTTTGAAAAAGTAGGGTCCTTTTCTTTCTTTCTTTTTTACTGCAGGAAGTGGTCAAACTTGGTAAGGAAGTGGCCAAATGGACCTTCTGAGCATCACAACAGAAATGGCCCTCTAGTGTCTCACCCCAACTCTACTTCAGAAGGGATGTGCAAAGGCTGATTCAAGTGGGCAGCAGGATTTATATGAGGAGAGGCAGTTCTGATTTTATGGTGTGCCACAGAATCATAGAACGGTAGAGTTGGAAGGGATCCTGGTGATCATCTAGTCCAGCATTTCCCAAACTTGGGTCTCCAGCTGTTTTCGGACTAAAATTCCCACCATCCTAGGCTTGCTGGCTAGGAATGATGGGAGTTGTAGTCCAAAACAGCTGGAGACCCAAATTCTGGTCCAACCCCTTGCAATGCAGGAATATGTAGCTGTTCCATACGGGGGATTTGAACCTGAAACCTTGGCGTCATCAGCACCACATGCTAACCAACTGAGCTATTCAGGCTGAAGTTGATACAACGCTGGAGTTATGTGCTCCAGCAACCCAACATAGGTGAAAACTCTTGCAGTGGCATTTTGTACCAGCATAGAGTACATTACAGAAGTCCACTTGAATGTGACAAATCTGTAGTCCTCTAGATGTTCTGGGACTCCAGCTCCTATCAGTCCCAATCAGCACAGCTGATGGTCAAGGATTATGGGATTTGTACTCTGACAATGCAGCTTTCCAATCCTTCTTATAATAATATTTTTTTTATTTATACCCTGCCCTTCCCAGTTTAAAAACTGGGCTCAGGGTGACTAGCAGCAAATATAAAACATTGATTAAAATGTGACTTTAAAACAGCATAAAATACAACATAAAATGCAGCTTCAATATCAATAAAATTCAAAAATGCAGGGGTCATTTTTTGGGGGGAAACCCAATCAGTAGGCATCAAATGATCACCAGGGCTAACTGGCCAAGTTGGTCCTACTAGGGCCAGCAAGGAGACCAGGGAAGAATTTAAATGTGGGGTCCCAGAAAGGGTTTCTTCATAGAAGAGGAAAGGGGAAAGGGAATAGAGGATCAGGCTAATTCAAATTGAAGGCCAGGCGGAATAGCTCTGTCTTACAGGCCCTGCGGAAGGAGATCAAGTCCTGCAGGGTCCTAGTCTCGTGGGATAGAGCATTCCACCAGGTTGGAGCCATCACTGAAAAAGTCCTGGCCCTGGTGGAGGATAGTCTGGCTTCCTTAGGGCTCTGGACCTTTAAGCTATTATTATTCATGGACCTTAGGGTCCTCTGTGGGACATACCAGGAGAGGCGGTCCCGTAAGTACAAGGGTCCTAGGTTGCATAGGGCTTTAAAGGTCAAAACCAGCACCTTAAACCTGACCCTATACTCCACCTATACTGGTAGAGCACTGGGTGAATATGCTCCAATGGCAAGGATCCTGTGAGGAGCCTCGCTGCAGCATTCTGCACCTACTGGAGTTTCTGGGACAGAAGCATTTAATTCACGGATTAGTCCTGAAAGCTTAGGCTTCCTACACTGCAATCAGAGTATCACAAAATTTGCTGCTCTTGATAACAGCATGTTGAACTGAATAAAATAGCACAGAGAGGATGGAAGGACACATTATTGGCTTGCAAGAAGGATCTCCACCAGCAGTTGCTAGTCAAGTGGGGATAGCATCCTGGCATGTTGGGTGCTGTTGCTTTCTGGAAGGCAGAAGGGAGCAGTGAAGTAGCCGGGAGGCCAGTGCAGTGCAAATGCTTGCGCGGAGCCAATCTAACACTCCTGCCAGTGTGTTTACACTGCGCTAACCTCTCTAGCACCTCACCCTCACTCTCCCAGTAAGCAGCAGTGGGAAGCTAGGGTAGTAGCTCTGCCCCACCCATCTGATGTGGCAGAGGATAGGACAATTTGAAGTAGAGATGAGGGGTTAAGGGAGAAGTACTTAACCCTCACCCTGCCAACCACTTTCCCTTTTAATGTAGGAAACACATGCTAGGGAAAGGTCTTTTTGGCGGGCAGGGGAGTCCTCAGGGAGGATTTTGCACGTGGTGGGAATCTTTGGCAATTTCCTTCCTGCTGCTGCTTCTCCACCTTAAAACCCCCACACTCCCTGCTACCTCAGTAGAAGAAGAAGGAGTTTGGATTTGATATCCCGCTTTATCACTACCCAAAGGAGTCTCAAAGCGGCTACCATTCTCCTTTCCCTTCCTCTCCTAGAACAAACACTCTGTGAGGTGAGTGGGGCTGAGAGACTTCAGGGAAGTGTGACTAGCCCAAGGTAACCCAGCAGCTGCATGTGGAGAAGCGGAGACACTAACCCGGTTCCCCAGATTATGAGTCTACCGCTCTTAACTACTACAACACACTGGCTCTCAGTAGGAACCCAACATCTGGGTCTCTGGGTCTCTGCTGAATTCAGCCCAGTCGGGGGCAATTTGTTTGACATCTTCAGTTCTGTTATCACAATAGCTGAGGCTTATACAGCCATACCTCTAAGTAAGGTGATTTATATTGCATTTCAAATGCTTGGCAGTCATTAGTCTGCCTGATGGCAGCAGAACTGACACCAGTTCCACATCCCTTAATATAATATTGTTGTGGCTACTAATGGGCTTTTTGGAACAGTGTCTCGTCACATTTTTGGGGACTTGCCTTTGCCCTGTTTCTCATCTAAAAAGGCATTTGCACATTCTTTTGGTGTCTAGGAAAACCTTACCTCATATTAAAATTCAGCATGGGTTTCTTTCCATGTCTTTTCTGGGAAGATATTGCTCGGGATGCGTAAAACCTGCTGGAGGAATTCCATGTGTAATTTCATTTTCCTGGCTCAGCTGCAATGATTTCCTGGGAAAATCCATAGCCCCAGTTGAAAAAATACAATTGGTTGCATACTCTTTTAGCTGTTCACTATAATTCCCATCCCCCCAACACACACACACACACACACAGAGAGAGAGAGAGAGAGAGAGAGAGAGAGAGCTTTTGTGGATGCCTATTGGCTCACTGCTGGGGTTGCCATACGACCAAAATTTACCGGACATAGCAGGGATTTGACTGTTGGAAACAGTGTCTGAGACAGCGGAAGAAGATTGGAAGAAATTTAAAATCTATCTTAAGAGACATTGTAAAATTAATGAGTGTTAAAATGTTGTGATTATAGAAAGTAAGTGGATTATAGCTGTAAAGATTAAGCTAAAAGAAAAGAAAGGAATACAATTAGATAAAATCAAGGGTGAGGATTTGCTGAACTAAATTTGAAATTGGAATGCAGAAAGGGGAGGTATGAGGAGGTTGGTGAAGTAGGGTTTAAGAAAATAAGATTTTGAAATTATACTTGTTTGTTTTGTGTTTGTCTGTCTGTAGTATGTAATGTGTATGTTTATATAATTTGTGAAAATTTAATAAATATTTTTTTTTTAAAAAAAGGAAACAGTGTCTGGCAGAAATCGCTCGAATGTCTGGGAAAATCCGGATGTATGGCAGATACTATGTCAGAAGTGTGGATTTTGGCAAATTTCCTTTAAAATAGAAACAACTCAACAACTTTTTCACTTTTTGAGATACAATAGTACCTCGGGTTACAGACGCTTCAGGTTACAGACGTTTCAGGTTACAGACTCTGCTAACCCAGAAATAGTACCTCGGGTTAAGAACTTTGCTTCAGGATGAGAACAGAAATCGCACAACAGTAGCGCAGTGGCAATGGGAGGCCCCATTAGCTAAAGTGGTGCTTCAGGTTAAGAACAGTCTCAGGTTAAGAACGGACCTCCGGAACAAATTAAGTACTTAACCCAAGGTACCACTGTATAGCAACCCCATTCACTGCTCACCCTTAACTCCAAGTCATAGTTGAACAAATAAGAAACCACAGGTCCCAATACTGATCACTGGGAGATCTCACTCCTTCTGCCTCTCCAGTGTGAGAACCGCCCGTTTATTCCTTCTCTCTATTTCCTGTTCTAAGCCTTGCGGTTCATCCGACTTCATGAAGAGGACTTGGCCTCTAGAAAGGTCAGGTGACAGGACAGTCAGGTGACTGAGTACCCACCCATGCGACAGGGTGAATCCTGCAGCCTGGTCCTTGCTCACGCTGTCAGGAAGGCACAGTATGAGCCCATCTGCTGTAATCCAAACAAAACCTATGCAAAGTGAAGCCAGATGAAATGATAGGGGAGGTCTAGAATGGTTCTGACATGAACATTGGCTTTGTGATCTGCTTATAGGGATGAAAGGCTAATTGAATCATATAGAAAGTGGGGTACCCCAAGGATCTGTATTGGGACCTCTGCTTTTTAACTTGCTCAGAAACAGTCTGTGTGCCAGGTGTTGCTGAACTACAACTCCCATCAGCTCTAGGAAGCATTGCCAGTGGCCAGAGGTGATGGTATTTGTAGTTTGGGAACCTTTGGAGCAGCAAAGATTCCCCACAGATGAGTTACCCGAACCCTCCCTTAATGTTTATGTTTTTATGCAGTTGACGTAGAGGGTTGAAATCCCTGCTTTGGGCCTTAAATATTAATTCCTTCCATCATCATCATCATCATCATCATCATATTTATACCCTGCCAATTTGGCTGAGTTTCCCCAGCCATTCTGGGTGGCTTCCATTCTTTTCCTTTTGCAGAAATGTTTTTTTAAAAACAACAACAAAAACACCTGTTGAGCTTCAGATATTTCTCCCTCCTAGAAAATGTATTGACTATCTCTGTTGACCAGAATGTTGTTGTTGTTGTTGTTGTTGTTATTATTATTATTATTATTATTATTATTATTATTATTATTATTAGAGGAAAACAACATCAGTATGGTCTGAGAAATTCATCTCTTCCATAGTTGGTCATTAGCTAAGCGATGCTGACAACAACAACAACAACAACAACAACAACAACAACAACAATAATAATACAGTGGTACCTTGGGTTAAGTTCCAGAGGTCCGTTCTTAACCTGAAACTGTTCTTAACCTGAAGCACCACTTTAGCTAATGGGGCCTCCTGCTGCTGCCACGCCGCCGGAGCATGATTTCTGTTCTGATCCTGAAGCAAAGTTCTTAACCCAAGGTACTATTTCTGGGTTAGCGGATTCTGTAACCTGAAGCATCTGTAACCTGAAACGTATGTAACCCGAGGTACCACTGTAATAATAATTCACCTCATATACTGCATGAGAGGGACTCTCTATTTTATGCTATACCACTTTTATAAAACACAATTTTGGTAGATTCCTGATCTGACTAGTCTAAGCCCCATGACTTTTTTTTTTACCCTTGCAAGCTCTTTTGTCTCCTTCAGTGGGATATCCTTTTGGCGTCAGCCATCATTAAGATGTTTTGGAATTCAGATCACAGCCCAATGGAAAACAATTACAAATGTTTAATACAGGGTAATCCATCCAATGTCATCAATGACTAAAGCTGTGCACACATTTTAACAGAGACTGATAACGTTTTTGGGAGGAGATGAATGTGTTGGCAGAAAGATGAAGCAGTGATGGCTGAAGCTTCTGAAATCAACAATATATTACAGTCAGCTCTGGGGGCTTTTGGGGGGGGGGCACGGGAACAGCAAAAGAGTTCCTGTAGTAAAGTATTATTCAGACATGCACCAAGCCCCAGACATCTCCTTCCACTGACTAAAGGAAGTTTCCTTATTTCAGATTCCTTCTATGAGCCTTAAGATCCAGCCCCACAAGCCCCACACATTCAACTAAACATGGAAGGTTACAATCCTGTGAACATTTTCTTGGGATTAAACTATTTACAGCACTTCCTTTTATGTAAGTACAGAGAGGCTCAGGCCGTGCTATATAAGGAACAATTGCTGGTTAAAATTCACTTGTGTGAAATAAGGATTCATTATTTACTAGTGAAGTTCTACTGGGGTCCAGATGTTCTTCTGCTTGGAGCAGCCATGAATATCAGCAATGGAATCTTAAGCCATGCAAGCTCCTGATAGCAAACTCGGGGTCATCAAAATGTTTACTGTGGTTCATGAACCTTTTACAGGAATCTGGGCTGATTTACGGTCGCTTGAAAAACCAGATGAGGCTCAGATGAGACTCAGCTCTCAGCAGCTCGCTCTGACTGGCTGGGTTTTCTGGAGCTTAAAAACTTACATGTGCTATCAAGAAAGGCTTGGTACATGCATCACTCCCCCATGGAAGACACGGCAGAAAACAACATCCCTGTAGCATGTGTCCTACTCTTTCACCACACGTTGAACTGTGTGAGGTGTCAAAGTCCTGTAGCTGTGGAACAGGTGGTCCCCTTTTCAACAGCAGCTGGAGGAGATCACGTTTTTAATGATAGTCTGTAAGGGGGTTCATATGACCTCCCCCCATGCATTGATAGAATGTTTGATGGGTGTGCGTCATTGAGCCACATGGAACAGTCCTGTTCCCACTGCCACATGTACAGTGCTCAACCCCTCACTACTCCCTGCACATTCTTCCAGCTTTCAAATGAACTTTATGTGCATACCAATCCATGCTTGGATAGCCAGGGACATAACTAGTATGCTCTTTGGAAACAACTAGCCCAAGGAATCCAAAGATCCTCTTTATACATTTTTTCCAATGTGTTCATGTGTCGAGGGGGAGTGACCAAACGTATGGAGAACAGACAGACGAGCCACTTTCCAGATTTGTACAGATATATATGGAAAGTGGTCTGTCTGTTTGTTCTTCATATGTTTGGCTGCCTTTTGATATATCATCGCCAAGCACATTGCACAGCTTCCAGAGATGGAGGTGATGTTTGGAAGCCAACCACCATTCTGAATCAAAATGGTGGACTGGATGTGACTTTGACATGACTTTGCCCATCTTTTGCTATAGGTTAAGCCACCTCTTGAGATATTACCACAAACTTCGGTGCAAGGGTTGCTAAGGTGGGGGGAGCAGAAGTCATCATTATTTGGACGCTGGGTGCCATTTTGAATCAAGACGGTGGATCAAAACATGACTTTGGTTTTTGGCGTGATGAGTCCAAACTCACAAATTGCACTATCCATTTAAAAATCACAATATTTTTGGTTTCTACAAATTCCCAGGCAGCGGTGGAGCACTCCCCACTGGCATATCTATAAATCACAGGGAGCAGAAAACTCACATATCAAGGGGAAAGGTTCTAGTCCAATCCTCTCCATTCTGTGTTCATTTTCTACTTGCAGGGAGTGGTACAAGTCCATTTTACCACTTCACAACCCCCCCTTCTGTCCTTTAAAAGGCTATGAAGACCAAATTCATGCAAGATAAGTCTCTCTGGTTTAAGAGCCACAATAGCTAAATGGGACCTTCATGTTCAGAGGAGGCGAAGAAAAGAACAAGTTCAGGAATTGCATATCCACTTTGGCAGATAACTGTCCTGAACGTGTGACGAAATTTTTCATCAAAGCAGAAACACTCACCCAAATGAAATGGGAAGGTTTAGCACATTAGTGATCAGTGCTAACAGAATGTAAAATGACAGGGCTAGAGTAGACCCACTGAAATGAATGAATCTAAACTAGTTATAGTCAGACGAGACTATGAGTGAGTCTCGTCTGAGTAGGACCAGCATTGGGTAGAGCCCACAGTGCTGTTCATCTGCATGCACCCAGCTGCTGGGTCCAAGGGTCTCCCTTGCAGCAGTCATGTGCACAGGTGCAAAGAGGGCAGGAAGAAGAAGAAGAGGAGTTTGGACTTGATATCCTGTCTTTCACTTCACTAAGGAGTCTCAAAGCGGCTAACAATCTTCTTTCCCTTCCTCCCCCACAACAAACACTCTGTGAGGTGAGTGAGGCTGAGAGACTTCAGAGAAGTGTGACTAGCCCAAGGTCACCCAGCAGCTGAATGTGGAGGAGCGGGCATGCAAACCCAGTTCACCAGATTATGAGTCTATCGCTCTTAACCACTACACCACACTGGCTTCCATCATGCATGGAAGCAGTGGCGTCACAACGGGGGCGGGGGTGGCAGTGAGCCCCGGGTGGCATGTCTGGGGTGGGGTGACAAGAAGGCACCCCACGGGGGCTCGCCTTGCACCGGCGGTGCAAGCAGCCACCGCGCTGCTGCCGCCGCATGTGGAGCGTCCTCTGTTTGTGGCTGCAGCTGCAAGCAGAGGATCCTGGCACTGGCGGCAAACCGCTATGTACAGCACATGTGCAGTGTCGCACACATGCGCTGTACGTAACGACACCACACATGCACTGTACATAGTGATTTGCCGCTGGCGCCACTCCAGTGCCATACAGATGGCAGTGGGGTCCCTCTATCGCCACTACAGCCACATGTAGCGCATCCTCCATTCGTGGCTGCAGCAGCGGACAGAGGATCCCAGCACCGTCCGTATGGTGCTGGAGTGCCGCCGCCGGCAAACCGCTATGTACAGCGCATGTGTGGCATCGTTATGTACGGTGCATGCGTCGTACGTAGCAATGCCGCACATGCACCCTATGTAGCAATGCCTCACCCCGGGTGCCACAAAGCCTTCGTTCGCCCCTGTATGGAAGGCATGGAGAATCTCTGGCCCATGTGCTTAATGTCACACTCCGGGCTTTACAAAATGGCCCTAGGCGCTCTCCCCAAATCATGCCCTCTCTTCCCAGGTTGAACCCAGCTTTTGCTTTACTGTCCTCGAACTGTGAAAATGCCTGCAGTTTGCCTGATGAAGGACAGAGATATGTGTACGTTTAGGATGCGCTAACCTCTGGCTTTTGGGTGGCTTGAATGCAGGCTACAGAAAAAATGGTCAGAGGCACACCTGTTGCTCACTTTTGCCGCTGGCCTCACCCCCTCTGGCATTCACCCCCCAGATGGTCACTCTTGAGAGAATGTATCCCTTGGGCGCAGGGGGAGGTTCCAGGTATTTGAATCAATTTCCATGTACAAATCCCTTTCTCTGGCCCTGGGATGAGCTTGCCCATAACCACCTATATCCCATTTAAGTGAATGACTAAACATCCCACTGATCTGGATGCACGAGCACAATCTATTTTTGCATCTGCCACAAGATGAGCTGAAGGCGATGGCAGAAAGCACAGGTCGGAGTGAGCGGATAAATTATGAATCACAGAAAAAAAGAAAAGACGGGTAAACTTTACAACAGATGTTTTGTGACCCCGTGGCAGATACATTCTTTATTTGTTCCATTGTGCCCTTGAACTGCAAAAGAAAAGGCTGATTACACAAGATGGGACTTCCTAGAGTAGATATTTCTGCTCTCTGCGTGCTTTGACTATAGGCAGCTGCGCTAATCTCCCGACTTCCTTCAGGATAAAAACTGACGCAATCTCTGATGGCGTTGTTAACATCCATTGCCTGGATTAGGTGTCCAAATGCAAAGGAATCCACCAGTTAATGGAGAGAAGAGAGCTGAGTAAGCATTATTATTTCCCTCGGAGTTCCCTTAGGCTTCTCCCTGGAAGCTCAGTGAATTAACACATCTCCATGGGGTCTACAGATTGAGATGCAAAAAATGCTTCTAAACTAGGCAGTTTAGAACTAGTCCGGATAATTTTGGACTGTATCTCACACCATCCCTCAGCATTGGCCCAGTTGGTTGGGGCTGATGTATTGTTGTTGTTTAGTCGTTTAATCGTGTCCGACTCTTCGTGACCCCATGGACCAGAGCATGCCAGGCACTCCTGTCTTCCACTGCCTCCCGTAGTTTGGTCAAACTCATGCTGGTAGCTTCGAGAACACTGTCCAACCATCTCATCCTCTGTCGTCCCCTTCTCCTTGTGCCCTCCATCTTTCCCAACATCAGGGTCTTTTCCAGGGAGTCTTCTCTTCTCATGAGGTGGCCAAAGTATTGGAGCCTCAGCTTCAGGATCTGTCCTTCCAGTGAGCACTCAGGGCTGATTTCCTTAAGAATGGATCGGTTTGATCTTCTTGCAGTCCATGGGACTCTCAAGAGTCTCCTCCACCACCATAATTCAAAAGCATCAGTTCTTCGGCGACCAGCCTTCTTTATGGTCCAGCTCTCACTTCCATACATCACTACTGGGAAAACCATAGCTTTAACTATAAGGACCTTTGTTGGCAAGGTGATGTCTCTGCTTTTTAAGATGCTATCTAGGTTTGTCTTTGCTTTTCTCCCAAGAAGCAGGCGTCTTTTAATTTCGTGACTGCTGTCACCATCCGCAGTGATCTTGTCCTCCAAAACAGCTGGAGAGCAACAGGTTGGGGGATACTGACCAAGATGCAGAGTCCTAGTCCAATGCTCTAAATGCTACACCACAATTTTTGTGCAGACTGCGGGGATCTGAAAGTGAAATTGACAGATCTGTTGATCTCTACCTGCGGAAGACCATGTTTCCCAAGCCTGTGTGCAGCACCATTTGGACAGCAAGTGTGAGAAAAGAGGGCTGGATTTTTCTCTCTCTCTGCCCATAAATGTAATCCGATCATGCTTGTTATACAGATCACCGTGAAAAGCTTTCTTTCATTCCCAGCTAGCTTCCCTGACTTACAAGCCAGCACTTATTCTTAAAGGGGTGGAGGGAGAGCAAACTGCTGGAATCTTTCACCCAGAAATGTTTAACTCGGTCATGTTTGTTATTTGGGTGAGGAAATCTAGTTTTCGCCGCTCATTGTTTTGTTTTGTTGCTTCTTGGCTGAAGTGGGGGAAACTGGAAGTTAAAATGTATTTACTGATTACTCACTCTCAGGGGCAATCCTATGGCAAAAGCTGCTGGGATGAGCAGTTTAGGATGAACTGGATCGCTGGCTCAGCCAGCTGATTCCCAATCCTGGCTCAGCCAAAAGATAAGGCAGTGTAACTTGCTTAGTTGGCTGAGCTGGTGCAAGTCTCTACAAAGGGGAGATTTGGGTGTGTGGCAGGGGGAACCAGAGAACCTAAACCAGATCCTCTGTCCATTCAGCTTGGTCACATGACCTGTCAGCCTGCCATAGAACAGTATTTTAAAGGTTTGTTCTCCCTCTGCTAGACTTAGGTGGAGCAACAGCCCCGCTGCTGAATGAGATTTGGATCTGGTGTAACTACACCTGCTTAACTTACATCAGCATGATTTAATAATAATAATAATAAATTTTATTTATATCCTGCCCTCCCCAGCTGAAGCTGGGCTCAGGGTGGCTAACAACAATAAAATAATACAACATTCTAAAATCATTAAAATTAATTTAACTCAATTTGATGGCAGCCATTAGGCTAAGTTCTGTGAAGATTGCCAAAGGAGGGAGTCAGGCTATGCCCTGACCAAAGGCCTGGTGGAACAGCTCTGTCTTGCAGGCCCTGCGGAAAGATGTCAAGTCCCGCAGGGCCCTAGTCTCTTGTGACAGAGTGTTCCACCAGATTGGAGCCACAGCCGAAATGCCCTGGCTCTAGTTGAGGCCAGCCTAACCTCTCTATGGCCTGGGACCTTCAGGATGTTTTTATTTGAAGACCGTAAGTTCCTCTGTGGGACATACCAGGAGAGGCGGTCCCGTAGGTACGAGGGTCCTAGGCTGTATAGGGCTTTAAAGGTTAAAACCAGCACCTTAAACCTGATCCTGTACCCCACCGGGAGCCAGTGCAGCTGGTATAGCACCGGGTGAATGTGATCTCGCAGCGAGGACCCCGTAAGGAGTCTCACCGCGGCATTCTGCACCCTCTAGAGTTTCTGGGTCAGTCTCAAGGGCAGCCGCACGTAGAGCGAGTTACAATAATCCAGTCTGGAGGTGACCGTCACGTGGATCACAGTGGCTAGGTCAGGGCGAGAGAGATAAGGAGCCAACTGGGCCAGTTTCTTCTGCATATAATTGCTCCCTAATTTTGTGCAGTGCTCTAGGGTGAAAACAAGTCAACAGGAGCCAAGTTTTACGGTATTGCCTAGTGGGTAGAGCAGATGCCACTTTCAAAATTGCAAGCGCCTCTTCAAGTGGTAGAACATTAACCTTCCCTCTGGTATTAGATTCTGCCCTGAACAGAGGCTAAATCAAAACACATGTTGATCAACAAGAAAGTTACCCACAATGGGCAATGGTTTTACTAGGACCACGTGCGTACATTGCATATTGTAAGTGTAAGCTTAGACCTCATCAGGGGAATTTGGGCATTAGTGACATCTAATGTCCCTGTCACATGTGATCCAGCAACCCTAAATGGGGCAACGGCAGCCAAGAACCAATAGGTGGGAATGGCAGAGCTGGATTTCACATATTGATTTGAAGTTAACCAGCTGATTCTTTTGGCTGCAGGCTGCAAGTGTTTGTGCAAAATTGTAGCGCAAGAAATACAACTGAGTTGTGATGCTAAACAGTGTCTTCCTTCCAAGGCGAGTTTAGATTAGACACAGATGCAGCCAGGAGGAATGGGAAAGGAAACTGATCTGAGGCTAATTTTAGATCCTAGTTTTCTGAAATTTTGTCTCTGATGACCCAGTCTCTTCTCTAATGCCAACCTGGGGCATTCTGCTATCTGAAGCAGGATCCAAATGGCTCCCCTCAAAGATTTATGGGAGCAGTAGTTTGTTAAGGGTGCTGAGAGTTCTTCCAAGACCCACTATTTCCCACACAGAGCTATGGTTTCAGGAGTGGTTGAACAGTCCATTCCTCTTCACAGGGAACTCTGAGAATTGTAGCTTTGTGAGGGGAAGTGGGCTTTCCTAACAAACTACATCTCCCAGAATTCTTTGGGGGAAGCCATGACTGTTTAAAGGTGTATCAAAGCATTTTAAATGCAGGGGGTGAATGTGGCCTTTGTGTGACCTGCCCTCACAAGAACACCTGAAACATCGAGCTTTCCCCTGAAGCACTGGCTGCTTCCACTGTGCCCCAAATTTATTCAGTTGTTGTTGTTTTAAAAATAGGTTTCTTACCTGCGCTTTGCCATAATGTCCCAGGGTGGGTGGGTCACCACAATAAAAATATATAATTATATGACAAATGGGACTGTTGCAACCATGAAACAAGAAAAGTGTAGATGCCATGAGAAAAAGTTCCATCTATAAAAGTTCCACATATAAAGCCATCCCCAACAATGAAACAGTCCCATATGCTTAAAAAGTTTAAAATAGTTCCAACACAAATAGAGACCGTGCTAAAGATCTCCACTTTAAAGACTTGTTGGAAGACGAAGGTGTTCAATAGGTGCCACAGCAAGTAATGACTGTGATTTAATGGAACCCCTGCTTGTCTCCTGAAACAGGGACTGAAATAATTATTTCACCATTCTTTCAGTGCTCTGACTGTGACTATGACAGAACAGTTAGGGGTTTTTTTAGTCGACACTGAATGATCTTGAGCATGAAAGACTCCTCTGAAATAACTCCTGTATGCTAGGAGCCAATTTACGCTGCCAAATCGGCACGTTGGGAATGTAGGCAGAGAGGACCATTGTAGAATCTGGTGCATAGCGATGATGTTGAGTAATATCTATGAGTCCAGGGCACTGAATTTTACACTGGAAAGCAGGAATTCATACACAGGAGTGGCCTCATTCTAATGTCCAATTCTGCGTGGAATCAAAGGTTATTGTAGCACAGAGATGGTAAGCAGAAATAATTAAGGGCTCCCCCAGATGACCTGTTCATTGAGCATTTGTCCTGGTTTGAACAAGGCTTTGTTGTTGTTGTTTAGTTGTTTAGTCGTGTCCGACTCTTCGTGACCCCATGGACCAGAGCATGCCAGGCACTCCTGTCTTCCACTGCCTCCCGCAGTTTGGTCAAACTCATGCTGGTAGCTTCGAGAACACTGTCCAACCATCTTGTCCTCTGTCGTCCCCTTCTCCTTGTGCCCTCCATCTTTCCCAACATCAGGGTCTTTTCCAGGGAGTCTTCTCTTCTCATGAGGTGGCCAAAGTCTTGGAGGCTCAGCTTCAGGATCTGTCCTTCCAGTGAGCACTCAGGGCTGATTTCCTTCAGAATGGATCGGTTTGATCTTCTTGCAGTCCATGGGACTCTCAAGAGTCTCCTCCACCACCATAATTCAAAAGCATCAATTCTTCGGCGATAAGCCTTCTTAGGCATGGGTAAGATGTTGTTATGTTTTTATTCAGCACCTGCCATGATTTATTAGTGGGATGGAGACACAACAATAAACACTCATCCTGACTTCAGCCTGATTTTTTTGCAGGGTGGCTGTATGTTGTGGCGTTTGCCCTCCTAGGCGTGTGACATCATGCTGGGTTCATAAGGAAAGGGTTAACTAATTGTAAAATGACTAACCAATAGGAACCCAAGGGGAGGAGGTAGAGCTAGAGTTGTTAAGAAGTCAGTCTGGAATTAGAGAAGGGACAGAGAGGATAAGTCTGTGGGTTGGGCTAGTCTGATGTGAGAGAGTGAGAGAATCTGTTAAGAGGAGTCAGTCAAACAGTTGATATAATCAGTCAGAAGGTATTAGGAAGGTATAGGCCGGTAAAGAAACTAAGGTTAAGAAACTGACAAGAATATTATCTGAGAAACCATAAACTTATTAATACTTATAAAATAAACTTGTTTATTTGGTTCAATTTTAACAGCTGTCTAGACTCAGTGTGTACCGGAGAGTAATGGGTTGGTGGTAGCGGGGAAGTGAGCACAGTGGTGGCACAGGGATCAATAGACCGTTAAACGTCTGGGGACCCTGTGTGATCGCCACATATGTCTTCCCAGTAGGGATGTAAGGAAGGCATCTGTCAGGGACTGGGCAGAGGAAAAATGGTGGAAACCACCTCCCCAGCCTGACCCTCCCAAAGAGGACGAAGACAGTTTAAAATTACAACAGGGGTTTGCGGGAGGTCACAGGTCAGAGGCAGATGAGGGGAAAAGCTGGGAAATAATGGGAGAGGAGGAGACGGAATAGGAACCACCAGGGGGGCGACAGCTGATGGACACAGTGTCTTTAGAAAGCATTCCAGACCCCACCTCCCAGAACCCGGTGAGCCTTGAAAGTAGGAGAGCAAAGAGCTCAAAGACTGAGGGCACTCATCAGCACCCGTTGAGAAGGTGCTGAGGATGACGAATGAAGAAGTGGGTGGGATGGAGATTCACTCAGGACAACGCCATTATCCAAGACGCTGGGTTCTGTAGCCTCTCTCTGTAAATACTGAATAAAAAACGGATGGTAAGAACATTCTTTGTCTTTGAATGTTCCTGGGCAACCAGCTGTGGGAGTCACTGATAGCAGCCTGACAGCATCATTTTGCTCTTATCATTTTACTGTTTATTTTATTGACTTATTTTATTAATCTATTCTTTGTTATTAAAGAAGGCATCATTTTCTGTTCCGCCCTGGATTCATCGCATGCAGCAATGTTTCTGTTCCACTGCAGCTGAAGATGTTGGGCTGAAAAACTATGTTATTCATCTTGTCGTCCGCCATGGTGAAATTGCATAACTTAATTCCAGAAATTATGTAAACTGTGTTGTCATTATGCTGTTCCACCCCATTCATTTCAATGCAAAGGAGACACAATGCGAATGGAGGGAAATGTAATCAATTACGTATTGTTCTCAGACTCAAAGCAAAGACAGCAGCAATTACTTATTGTATTCCCTGGATTGGTTTCCATTTTGGACATGGGACGAATAAGTGAACATCAACTATTTTGGTTCCTGTTTCGATTTTAATTAGAATTTTCTGACATCCCTAATTCCAAATGATCATTTATTCATCCCATACTTCTCAATGCATCTCCCTGTCACTTTCCTACAGTACCTGTAAAAAATCTGATTATTGTTATTTAAACGTAAGTGTCTAAACCACAGAGCCTAGGGCTTGCCGATCGGAAGGTTGGCGGTTCGAATCCCTGCGACAGGGTGAGCTCCCGTTGCTCGGTCCCTGCTCCTGCCAACCTAGCAGTTTGAAAGCATGTCAAAGTGCAAGTAGATAGATAGGTACCACTCTGGCGGGAAGGTAAACGGTGTTTCTGTGCACTGCTCTGGTTTGCCAGAAGTGGCTAAGTCATGTCCCAGAAGCTGTACGCTGGCTCCCTTGGCCAATAAAACGAGATGAGCATTGCAACCCCAGAGTCATCCATGACTGGACCTAATGGTCAAGGGTCCCTTTACCTTTACCTAAGTGTTTTTGTTGTCTGCTTGAATCCCTCCCGCAAAATTGCAACAACTTGGAGGCACCCTAATCCACTGCTAAACCAGTGTTAACACCTTTAAGTCATCCCACTTTCCTTTTCTACATCCATTTTTTGAAACCTCGCTGTAAATGTCACTGCCCATCACATCAGGAACGAGGTAGAGATGAATTCATTTACATTCAAAAAGTAAACTTTCTGGGGAGGAGAAAAGATCAGTGGAAATCTGAAGTATTATCTTACAACTTTGTTTCTTCTGAGCTGAAACAGTTTGGCACAACTCCTTTCAAGGACAGCAGTCATGTCTGTGTTAAGTTACAATTCTTTATCTTTAACTTGTCCTGTCAGTTTTCTGGCAGACCACAGTAAATCTAAAACATTCGGAGCTGCACAAATTATTTTCCAGACTGTCCTGCCCCAATCCCTGACGTGACGCGAAAGCACAAATGGACCGTCTTAAGTGTCAGCTGGATCAGTTTGCTAATTACCTGCAGAGTATAGGAATATAGGAAGCTGATGTCTCCTGGGTCAGACCACTGGTCCATCTTGCTCAGTATCATCTGCACTGACTGATGGCAACTCTCCAGGGCTCCTCTTCTAGCCCTACCTGGAGATGCCAGGGACTGAACCGCAGGACCTTCTGCATGCAAAACAGATGCTCAGCCACTGAGTCACAGCCCTTTCCTTTCCCCCCTAGAAAATATACCATTAACCTGGTTCATTTCTTCTTGAGTACCTGCAGGATCAATAATCTTAATGGACACTTTAGATGGGTTGGATTTGACAAAAGAACATGGACACCATCCCACAAGTTCTCACTGTCTGCACTGACATGAAATTCTATGCCCATACGGAGGATTAAGGAGAATACAGTCCCAGGGTGAAGACTGGCACTGTGCTGAACCTTTGTTCACTAGCACTGTGCTGAACCTTTGTGCGGAGGTGACAGGCCCACCCAGCAACAATCCCAGATTTGGCTTTCAGCACCCAGATTCTGAAGCATTATTGCCTGCCAGGGTTGTGTTTCCATCTCATAGAATCGAAGAGTTGGAAGAGACCACAAGGATCATCTAGTGCAATGCAGGAATCGAACCCACAACCTTGACATTAAGAATCTCATGCTCTACCAACTGAGCTATCTCATACCCTCAAATAGAATAATGCCCCCTCTAAAGTAGGGTACATGCCCACCCTCCATCAGAGGGGTGGTCCATGAGCAAATAGCTTTCATAGCACGGGTGTTGCTTTTAAGCAATACCAGATCTACCACTGAATTTTATCTGGCAAATCTGAAGGGGCAGGATCCTCACAAATATAATAGGAACCCAAGATGCTGACATGGCTTTGGCCACAAACATTTCACTTTCTGCAGGAAGGAATCTTTTAAAGGGGAAGATGTCAGGATTTTTAATTCATGTAGGCAACAAATCGGGGTCTTGTTGGGTCCTGGGCAAAAATGATGAAACAAGCCTTCTTTTGAAGGCAGGGATGAGGAATCTGTGGTCCTCCATGTGTTGTTGAATGATAGCTCCTGCAATCCCACTTTGGACTATGTGGGAAGGAATTGATGAAAGTTGGAGTACAGCAACATCTGGAGAGTTACAGGTTCCCCACCCCATACTTTAAGACATGAATGGTTGCAAACCTATGAGAAATCCAGTTCTACGTACACACAACTATTCTCACATAGGAACTTGGGAAGCTGCCTTATGTGAGATCATTGATCCATATAGTTTAGTACCGTCCACAGTGGCCAGTGACTCTCCAGGATTTCAAGAAGGGGACATTCCCAGCAGTGGCATAGCATGAGGGGCGTGGGGCAATTTCCCTAAGTGCGAAATTAATTAGGGGTGCAAAATGTCAAAACCCAGTGCTGCCTCAATACAGCTACGCACTTCTGTTGGTGGGCTCCATTGAAAACGGCTTCTCCAAGTGAACTAGGAAGTGACCCTTCCAGACAATGGAACAACTCTTCTTTTCTTATCTCTGCATCCTGGGTGACGCGGATGCCCTAGGCAGTTGAATGTGCATACACACTCCATCCACTTCCCTCCTTCCCACCCGGTCTCTGCATGGTGCCAGACACTGGCAACCCACGCTACACCACTGATTCCCACTTCTACTTAGAGATGCTGGAGCTTGAAGCCCTCCAACATTTGGGGGGGGGGCAAAGCAGGGCACACACCCTGTACCACCCTGCCTGCCCGATCTCCACTCACCCTTGGCCACCTGCCTACCCAACGGGATGCTTGGCAGGTATGGAATCAGGGACCTTCTAGATGCAATGTACACTGGTACCTTGGGTTAAGAACTTAATTCGTTCTGGAGGTCTATTCTTAACCTGAAACTGTTCTTAACCTGAGGTACCACTTTAGCTAATGGGGCCTCCCGCTGCCACCACACGATTTCTGTTCTCATCCTGAAGCAAAGTTCTTAACCCGAGGTACTATTTCTGGGTTACCAGAATCTGTAACATGAAGCGTCTGTAACCTGAAGCGTCTGTAACCCGAGGTACCACTGTAGATGCATTACCACTGAGCTCCAGGCCTTCCCTGATGCATGGGACTGTAGTACAGAGAACTCCAGCCATGATTGGAATTATTTTGGCACAGGCCATCACAAATCTGATCCCATATGAGCTGGACTCCAATTCTTGTAATGTAATTCTGGTCCCAAAGATTCTTGCATCCAAATGGACGGTTCAGAGTAAGCCAGGGTGGGACCCTCATTTCTTCCCTTTTCAAGGGGGCTTGCACAGAACCGCTTCCTAGTGAGTGGAGCTCCTCAGCTGTTATTCTTGCCTTTGAAATTCAGCATAGATGAAGGCTTTTGCTGAAGAGTTGCTTATTTTCTTCACAACTCCGGGGCTAGGCTGGATTTCCAGAGCATCGGTGATGTAATTTCTTATTGAAGGTCTGCCAAACGGTTCAAAAGTCAGCGAGCAGCAGAGAATTTGGAGCATGTGCTGGCAGCCTAAAGACTAGACACTCTTGCTTTCTGTGTTTGCTCAGCTGATAAATTCAAAGCAGATGCTCTCTGTCTGATTTGCTCTGCAGCCATCTCTCTCTCTCTCTCTCTCTCTCTCTCTGCCCTTCCCAACCTGGTGCCCTCCAGATGTTTCAGGCCTACAAGTCCCATCATTTCCACCCAGCATGGCTGTGGTGGTTGGGGCTGATGGGAATTGTAGTCTAAAAACCTACGGAGGGCACCAGGTTGTATAGCACAGGTAAGTCACAGTCGCTGCCCTGGGAGCTTTTGCATACTTCCACACAGGTTCTCTTGTTTGTCTTGACTTTGACGCTGTGGAATTTCCTCCCATCCCTGCTCTGGCACAGATCACACCATGATATGGGAGATATGAAACAAAAGCAAATAAGTTGAAGAGGAAAGAAAATCCCTTAGAAACAGAGGGCTAAGAAAACATAGCCAGTGATTTGCATACACTGTTTGCATAACGTGTTAGCAGTCTTAGGAAAGGGGGCATTGCTGGGCCAACCCAGACAGTTTAAAAGGAAGGCACTCTTTCTTAAGAGTGATTGTTCTCCACAAATCAATGTAATTGTGTCTTGCAACCTGATGCTATGGCATCTTATAGGGGGTGGGAGAGAAAGTGGTGAATAGAAATCACAGGAAGTTTATAAAAAACATTGCTTTGGACACGATACGATATGATAACCTTTATTGTCATTGTCCCATACAGAACAACAAAATTGAAAAATCTACATAAAACTATCAAAACCCAACAAGCCTGCTATCCCAGCCTGGTTAGCCCCCTAAAAACTCTTACCCCATTTTTAAATACAGTATACTCCCATAGAGACTCCTTATACTGTGTTTAAAACCAAAATCGCATTTGGGTAGAAACTGTTTCTCAGGCGGCTAGTCCTAGTCTTTATAACCCTGTACCTTCTTCCAGAAGGCAGAAGATGAAAGAGATCATTTCTGGGGTGTGCACTATCCTGCACTATCTCTGCAGCTTTCTTATGGCACCTGGAAGCATAGATTTGATCTAAGGCAGGAAGAGTGCACCCAATTATTCTCTCTGCAGTCTTTACAACCCTGGACAGCATTGTTTTTTCTCTGGCCATGCAGCTCCCAAACCGCACACACAGACCATAAGTTAATACACTCTCCACAATACAATGGTAGAATGCCATCAACAGGTCCTTTGAGAGATTGTTTTTTCCGGAGGATTCTCAGAAAATATAACCTCTGCTGTGCTCTCTTCATCAGGTCTTTGCTGTTTTCTCCCCCAGGTTAGGTCATCTCTCAACTCCATTCCCAGAAATCGAAACACCGAGACCTGTTCCACGCACTTCCCCTCAATAATAAGTAGAAGAGGAGTTTGGATTTGATATCCCGCTTTATCGCTACCCGAAGGAGTCTCAAAGCGGCTAACGTTCTCCTTTCCCTTCCTCCCCACAATAAACACTCTGTGAGGTGAGTGGGGCTGAAAGACTTCAGAGAAGTGTGACTTGCCCAAGGTCACCCAGCAACTGCATGTGGAGGAGCGGAGATGCAAACCCGGTTCCCCAGATTACGATTCTACCACTCTTGACCACTACACCATACTGGTTCTCCAGTGGCTGGTGTAGTTCTTTGCAGCCTCCTTCTTATTTTTGAGGCTGTCCCTATGCACATTTGTGTTTCAATAAAGGCCTGTCTTTTCACTTGGAGCCTACATCCTTTTACATTTGGGTCCCAGGGAGGGATACCTCCAGTCTAGGAAACTCTTTTAAATTTCTCTAGCAGTGGCACACTTGGTAGAATAGAGCATACCTTTCCTCCTACCCTTTGACCATTTAAAGCACCTAAAACAGCATACCCTTCAAGTGTCCCAGTTTTCCAGGGATGGTCCCAGAAGTTTTTCAAAAGCCTGATTTGATCCTGTAATGCCCCTATTTGCCCCCCGCCAGTGCTGCCGCCACCAAGCTCAGGGAGGAAGAAGAGCCAGCACTTGTCCCGGGCAGTGGCAGCAGTGGCGGCTACGAAGAAGCATCCCATGGCCTCTTCATGGTCTCCATCTACCACACCCATGAGTTTACAATCTCTGGACCTTAGTCAAGGCCCCAGACATGGGACTTGTGGATCCAGAATTGGCCTCCACAGTCATTTACGGACTCAAAACCATGTTCATGGAAGACAATCTTACTGGCTACGAGTGATCGCCAAAGAAGAAGAAAGAAGAGACATTGGACTTCAAAGAAAGAAGAACAAGAAGAAAATCAAAAGGATAATAAAAAGAAAGATAAAAGAAAAAGAAATATTAAAGAAAGATGCAAATGCTTTTAAATGCATTTGTTTGGAACTGTTTTTACTAATAATTTTAATATTTCCTGTAAACTGCTTGGAGGTTTTGTTACAATCAAGTGCTCTAAGCATTAAAGCGCGCACACACACACGCACGCGCGCACACACACACATCAAACAAAAATAAAAAGCACAAGACTTGTCAATTTTCAGACTGGACCAATGGACCCCCCCCTTTTGAGGCATACATCCTATAGGTTTTCAATTAATATCAATTGGAATCAATGGGAACTCAATGGGACCCAGCCAGTCTTTTGCTCCATGTAACTTTTGTGTTTTCCATTCTATTGGCACGACATGCCAGTCCTCCTACCTCCCCTTGCAAAGGATCAGACCTGTCAAATTTCAGACAGAAAGAACAAAGCATCCCGACTGTACAGTGGTGCCTCGCAAGACGAAATTAATCTGTTCCACGAGTCTCTTCGTCTTGTGGTTTTTCCGTCTTGCGAAGCACGGCTATTAGCGGCTTAGCGGCTTAGCAGCTATTAGCGGCTTAGCAGCTTAGCGGCTATTAACGGCTTAGTGGCTTAGCGGCTATTAACGGCTTAGCGGCTTTAAGAAAAAGGAAACAAACTCGCAAGAACTCGCAAGACGTTTCATCTTGCGAAGCAAGCCCATAGGGAAATTCGTCTTGCGGAACGACTCAAAAAACGGAAAACTCTTTCGTCTAGCGAGTTTTTCGTCTTGCGAGGCATTCGTCTCGCGAGGCACTACTGTAATGCTCATCTAGGTCCACAGTGAACCGGATGCATCTTTTGTCGGCAATATACAGCCTTACCTGCATCTATCAGTCATGCTGTGCACCTAGCAATGGAATGGGGTGAGAGGGTGTGATTTATACTCCAATGAAATCAGTGGCATGCCTCTCACTACTTTTAA